>NW_026694710.1:20272500-21472500 GCF_021218885.2 Marmota monax
TTATTTAGGAGTTCTATTATCCTCAACCATGGTCCGTCCACCAAAAATTCAAATACGAGTAGATCAACTCAAATCACTTAATGACTTTCAAAAGTTATTAGGAGACATAAATTGGATAAGGCCTTATTTAGGTATACCAACAGGAGAGTTGGGACCTTTATTTGATATCCTAAAAGGTCCATCAGATCCAAATTCACCCCGAATGTTAACGCCTGAAGCAAGAAAGGCATTAAAAATCATTGAAACATATATGGAAAATATGCATTTGGATAGAATTGATATGTTTGCCTTTATTATTTATTGTACTACCAACAAAAAATATTCCTACAGGAGTATTTTGGCAAGAAGGTCCATTATTATGGATACATTTATCTTATTCTCCTAACACTATTCTTACTAGGTATCCTGAGGCTGTAGGACAATTAATACTCAAAGGAATAAAAGCAGCAAAGGGAGTGTTTGGAATTTCTCCCAATAAAATTATTACTCCATATACTATGAATCAAATTGATGAGTTAGCTAATGAGTTAAATACTTGGGCAATAATCATGTGCAAATCTAATGTTTCATTTGATAACCACTTACCATCTAATCCTTTATTGTCTTTTTGGTCATTGCATCCTGTAATTTTTCCAAAAATGACAAGAAAAACACCTATCATGAATGCTCCAAATATATTCACTGATGGGTCAAATAATGGTACAGCAGCAGTAGTTACCCCTGATCAAACTTTTACATTTTTAGTACCCAAACAATCAGCTCAAAAGGTAGAGCTTAATGCAGTTTTACAAGCTTTTGTGATGTTTAAAGATTCTGTATTTAATTTATTTTCTGATAGTCAGTATGTAGTTAATGCTATAGTATCTCTTGAAGATGCTGGTAGGATTTCCCCTTCTTCTACTGTTTTCTCTTTGCTTTCCACTATACAAAGTCTAATCTGGGACAGAAAAGATCCATTCTTTATAGGACATATCAGGGCACATACAGGATTGCCTGGAGCCCTTAGTTTGGGCAATGATTTAGCAGATAAAACTACACATGACATACATATTTTCTCTACACTAGAAGAAGCTATAAATTTTCATAAAAAGTTCCATGTCAATGCTAATACTTTACAAAAGCGTTTTAAAATAACTAAGGAACAAGCTAGACAAATAATAAAACAATGTCAAAATTGTGTGACCTTTTTACCACAAGTTAATCTTGGAGTCAATCCTAGAGGATTGATACCTAACCATATTTGGCAGATGGACGTCACACACTTGCCAGAATTTGGAAAATTAAAATATTTGCATGTTACAGTTGATACTTCTTCTGGATTTTTGATGGGCTCCCTTCATGCCGGAGAAAAAACTAAAGATGTTATAGCTCATTGCTTACAAAATTTTGCCACTGTGGGTGTTCCAAAACAGTTAAAAACAGATAATGCCCCTGGTTATACTTCTACCTCTTTTAAACAATTTTGCTCAACATTTGGCATTACTCATATAACAGGAATCCCATACAATCCACAGGGACAAGGCATAGTTGAAAGAGCTCATCAAACTATTAAAATGTACTTATTAAAGCAAAAAGAAGGAATTGGGAAGGGGTATATATTCCCCAAAGATAAACTTAAAATAACCCTTTTTACTCTAAACTTTTTAAATTTGGATTCATCAGGACTTAGTGCTGTGGAAAGGCATATGTGTCCAAAAAATGTACATAAGCCCAAGGTACTTTGGAAGGATATTCTAACAGGACAATGGAAAGGTCCTGACCCAGTAATTGTCTGGAGTCGAGGGTCTGTTTGTGTGTTTCCACAGGGAGAACAGCAGCCGATTTGGATTCCAGAGAGATTAACCAAGGTCCTGACCCAGTGATTGTCTGGAGTCGGGGGTCTGTTTATGTGTTTCCACAGGGAGAACAGCAGCCGATTTGGATTCCAGAAAGATTAACTAAAGCAATTTCTACAGACCAAAAAGAAGATGATTTGGCTCAAATCCATAACAACTGATATCCAAAACTCCAGTTTGGCTATTCTTACATCTGCAACAGAACCAGGATGCTTTTTTCAATATCTATTTTATTATTGCCCTTTGCCATATCATGAAGTTCTATTTTGTTTTTTGAGCTCATACAGACCTAGGTTAATGTTTTGCTGATCAGTTCTATTTTTTGACTATAGAGTTTTTAAACATTGCAATGGAGATTTCACCTGTAAAAAGTTATAAGGCCTTTACTATAATGTTATGTGTTGTATGTATTATATTACGTGTGCACACTTGTGTTTTGTGTTATATGTTTGAATGTACGTATGTCCATATATCATATATGATGAGCGCTCATGATAAAATGGATCCAAATATTTTTTTTTCACGTGATTTATATGGTTTAATTTAAATTGGGTAAACAACTGTTGACGATTGTTTTAATATGTAAACAAAAAAGAAGGTTAACAGATCTGTTTGTTTACTTTCACCTTTCCTTTTCATTATATTTAATAATTCTCTTAAAGATAATGTAAATTGTTAAGAAAATTGTTTTCTTTTAGTGCCTTCTGTAATGTTACATAATTTTTTCTTTAGCCATTATTGCCAGAATTCCTATCTTCATCCCAGTGCCGGTGAAGACAATGTAAATTGTTAAGAAAATTGTTTTCTTTTAGTGCCTTCTGTAATGTTACATAATTTTTTCTTTAGCCATTATTGCCAGAATTCCTATCTTCATCCCAGTGCTGGTGAAGTCAAAGATAAAACCAATCTACAGCTTCTACAATAGCCATCACTGAACTGCTTGCAGAACTTGCCTGGACACATTGTGAGCTCACCTGTATGCATTGTGAACTATCTGTTGGTGCAGCGACTTGTGGTAGTGTTGGGGTATTTTTGCTGATGATGTCACCGGTGGTACAATTTTTCAAAGGAGCCCTCAATTGGCTTAATGTCATGGCATTTTGCATCCTCCTCTACTAGTGATGGTCTAAAATTTGGGGGCCAACAGAGGTGAGGCAAAGAACCTCACCCCCCCACAGGTGCAAAGGCCTATCCACAAGTATGGCTGTATGCTGGACCGGTAGTCAGTGACGGGTATGATCCAATTGCAGTGGTACCAACCTAAGACAGGAGGCTGACGCCTAGAGGTCAGTTCATCCGATGACGGGTAAGGACCATATGTTGAATTGGACTGCCTAACAGGCACGGTCCCTAAGCCACATGCTTGTTGTTTAAACAGAGAGGGGGAGATGTTGAGAGCCACAGCCAAAGGGGCCCCAGCAAACTTCCAGCTGCCAGCAAACTTCCAGCTGCCGGCTGATGATTGGCTCACAGCAGCCCCAGCAACATCTAGCTGATTGGCTCCTCGGCCCCAGCAACATCTAGCTGATTGGCTCCTCTGCCGTGATGCTCATTGGACTGTTTCCCTGCCCTTTCAGACCACGGAGATGCTCATTGGGGGACTTTTTTGGCTCCGCCCACGTGACCCAGCCAATCGGCCTCAAGAGCAGGAGGATTGTGGGAGGTGGAGAGAAGCTTGTGTGGGAGAGAGAGGCTTGTGGAAAGCCGGTGGTGGCAGTTGAGGCTCTGAGGGTTTTTCCTGAGAGACTATTTTGTTTGTCGTGTGTGGTTCTAAAAATAAAGTTAGTTTCTTTTGACAAGTGGCTCCTGATTGTGCCCAGCCAGACTGCGGCAGTTGTAGTCAGCTTTTTTTAGTGCTGTGACCAAAAGACCTGACAAGAACAATTTTAGAGAAGGAAAAATTTGTCAATCACAGTTTCAGAGGTTTTAGTCCATAGATGGCCAACTTCATTGCTCTGTGCCTTAATAGAAGGGTGTGGAGGATAAAACAGCTCAGGTCATGGATACCAGGAAGCAGAGAGAGAGCTCTCCTTGCCATGACAAAATATAAACTCCAAAGGCACGCCCCCAGTGACCACCTCCTCCAGGCCCATACTACCTCCTTACAATTACCACCCAGTTAATTCCTATCAGAGGATTAATGCGTTATTAGGTTAAGACTCTCATAACCCAATCATTTCACATATAAACTTTCTTGTATTTTCTCACATCTAAGCTTTTGGGGGAACACTAATGTCTAAATCATAACATTACACTCTTGGGCCCCAAAAGCTCATGCTCATCTCACAGCGCAAAAATATCTTTAGTTCATTTTCAAGAGTCCCAAAATATCACCAGTTCTAAATTCACCCAAAAGTCCAAATCCGAAGTCTCCACGGAGACTCAAGGCAAACTCTTAGCATGAGCCCCTATTAAAACCAAAAACAAGTTACACATATGCAATATAAAAATGCACACAGTAAACATTTCCACGGAGAGAAACAGCAGCATAGAAAGAAGAGACAGGCCCAAAACAAGACTGAAATCCAGCTGGGCAAACAAGTTCTATAGCTTCCCTATCTGAAGCACATGGATTCATGAGGTTTTCTTCAAAGGCTTGTGTAGCTCTGCCCCTATGGCCTTGATGGTTGCAGCCCACATGGCCTCTCTTGACTTGTTTCTGCTTGATTCCTGCATATTTCCACATTACTGGCATTTCTTAATCTTGGTAGTCCCAAATGCAGCTTTGGCTTCCTTCTCATAGCTCCATACATTGCCTTTTCAGGAGCTACCTGCAGGGACTCTGACTCTCTTGCACTTTGCCTGGCATCCCAGGACTTGCTTTGAAATCTTGGTGGAAGCCTCCATGACCCCCTAATTCCAATGTCCTGGATCCCTGCAGAAACAACACCACATGGTTGATGCCAAGGTCTGCCACCTCCTCAAGCAGTAGTCAAGCCTCCTGGGGCCCTCATCGCAGCAACCTCTGAGTACCTGGATGGCTGAGCACGGTGAAACAACTTCCTAAGCGCCTCTGTGTAAGTACGCCTCACTGGTCTCTGCTTAAGGGAATTTTTATTTTTACACCTTTGAGCCTGAGATGGGTAAGGTTCTACAGATTCCTGAAATCCCCTCAATTCATCTTTCCCATTGTTCCTAGGTAAAGTAATTAATGTTTCTTTAGTGGCTGTAATATCTTTTAACTACCACACCTTCCCTAGCCCGTGGCTACTCACAGTTTTCTGGCCAAACTACAAGTTCTTCAAATTTTCTGCTTTGCTTTCTGCTCCTAATTATTAGAATAAACTTGGCTAAAAGATGCCAGCAACATCCAGGATACCTTCAGGAGGTGTCCTGAAGGCTGTACTGTCTTACAATTTTCTCCACCATATTAATTACTCCATCACCTTTAAATTCAGTCTAACAGAAAGCCTCAGGACATGTACAAATTATAGACAACTCCTTAGCCAGAACATAACACAAATGACCTTTAGTCCAATGTCCAATAGAGTCCTCCTCCTGCTCTGAAAACTCATGAGCTCAGACTTCACCGTTCACAGTCCTATTGGCACTCTGGTCTTCCCAGCTCTCACTACAGTCACTCACGAAGCTCTGCTTACAACAATCTAAAACTTTTCCAGATTTAAATCTCTAAACTTTTCAGAATTTCTTCCCAAATTTTAAAAAGCTCCAAAAGCTTCTGAACCACATGGTCAGGTTAGTCCAGCAACAACCCCACTTCTTGATACCAATTTAAATTTTAGTCAGTTTTTTGACTGATGTGATCAAAAGACCTGACAATAATTTTAGAGGAGGAAGGTTTCTTTGGCGCTCATAATTTCAGAGATCTCAGTCCATAGATGGCTGACTCCATCACTCTGTGTCTGAGGTGAGGCAGGACATCAAGATGGAAGGGTGTGGAGGAAGGTTCCTGGGGACACGCCTATGGGGTTTGTATTTTGTCCTTGTTGAGCAGAGCTCTTTCCTTCTGCTTCCTGATCATGTCCTGAGCTGCTTTCCTCCACTACACTCTTCCACTATGAGGTTGAACCTCACCTAGAGACCCTAGGAATGGAGCCAGCTATGTATGGACTGAGACCTCTGAAACCATGAGCCACAAAATAAACTTTTCCTCCTTAATATTGTTCTTGTTGGATTTTTGGTCACAGCAGTGAAAAATCTGACTAAAGCAATAACCAAAGGTCCTAATAGTGGTAACAACCGTCTGAATTTAGACAAGTAAACCTATACCTTTTACATCTTTATACATCTCAAGATTTGGAATTTTTTAATAGCAGTTCTATTAAATCGGAATAAAGCTAACTCAGAATAAACTTGTAATTTCAACACAGTCTCTTTTGATAGTTATTATCACATATCATACATCAGAATCTTTTTGACTTTTGTAGGGCTGGCATAAGTGTACATCTAAAGTTATATTTACAAGGACCTTGTCTTTTTCCTTTTAAATGTTCATGCCTACATAACCGTCCTTTCACTTTTCTTCTTCCCTTATGTGAGTATATTTGTCTTCAGTTATACTTCCATGTTGGGCATTCAAGATCACATACATGACCCCTGTGTTGGTCAAAAATTAACCATTTTCTGTTCTACTATTAAGGTCACCTGAGACTCCCTGGGAGTTACTTTTAGGAACTTGTGAAGGTCTCCTGGTTCCTTCAGTCTTTTTCTTCTTCTAGTTGGGCCATCTGTCAGTATGGGTCAGGGACCTGCTGACCATGTGGCTTACCTTGGAAGTTTTAGGGATATTTTCCTTTCCAACGACCCTCCTCTATGCAGAACATACACTGATTGGCTTCCTGTTCTCAAATCCCCCTGTGCAGTAGGTCAGGTGATTCACCAAAGTGACAGGCCCTTAGGGGGGTCCCATAGTTCCTCAGGTCCTAAAAGACCTTGGAAGAGAAGACCCAAATGTTGGCTATTTTTCCTTAGCTCTGTTGTTTTCCTTGGCTTTCAGCTCCATGTCTCAGTTGTTGAATACCTGGGAGGTCAGTTCTACCAGTCATGAACTGGGAGTAGTAGGTTTTAATTTAACATTTGCCATTTTACAGTTACACCTTCCATTACCTCAGGGTCAGTATTAGTTTGGGGAGTCAGTTCATATCAGTGTCATGTAGGTGATGACTCACTGTCTCAAAATACCTCAGGTTATTCTGTTGGAAATTTTACTTCTGCAAACTGCTACCAGGCAACAATTTCACAAAGAAAATACAAAATAAAATTAATAATAAATATTCAGTTTGTATAATATTTCTGAACCAAAAAACATAATTTTGTAACATTAAAGTACCTTATATGACTGTTTAGCCTACACAAAAATCCATACTTTGTCAACTCAGTCACACATAAAATCTTTTACAAGTTCTATTTCCTTTTAAAAATCCTTTTACAACTTTCAAATCCCTATTATACTCACCCAAATTCATACTTAATTTTATATTATATCAATTTTGGAATTGTAATATTGTTTATGCCAAAAATTTATCCTTTTGAACAGAACTTTAGATGAAATTAATTTTAGGGGACTTTACAAAGCAATACTAAACTTCTTTTTTTTCATACACCAACAATTTATAAAAACACATTTATTAATAGACCCAAATATGTATTTTAAAATATTTAAGATGTCAAGAGTACTTTAATCTATAGTTAATGACTGACAATTTAGAATTTTAACTTACACATGACTCAGGTTTTTTTCCAATACATTTACCAATGCTTATCCCATTTCTATAAAACCTAATTTACCTACTTAAACAGCTTTTTTAGCTTACCAATGAAAAACAAGATATCAGACAAGTATAGTTATCATTTTAAGCATATTTTTCCTGCCAAGGAAGAACCCTAAAAGCAATGGACATTGTAATTTAAACATCTTAACAGAAAAATACAGTCTCAATTGCCTAATAACTTAGTAAAAAATGTGTATTAATAATTTTAAAGACAAGTTTACTTTCAAAGATGAAATTTTGTTAACTTAAGATATATAACGAATTTAAGTTAACTTAAGATATATAACAAAGATATAATTAAGTCCCTTGGTCTACAAGGCATTTGGTGTTACGTCTTTTTAAATTTATGAGTGCTCCTTTGTTTATAAGCCAATTTGGTGCCATGTACACATAATATACAGTATACACATATATACATAAACTTACGTAAAAAGACAAAACAAAGATTTTATAGATCGCATTTAGATTCACCATTTGCCAGTTTTCAAAAAGTTAGATTATTGATGATTATCATAGCCCCAAGCAATCCTTAATATCATATCTGTACTTCCAAAGGTATAATTCAGTTGAAGCAAGGTAGAAATTTTACATATACAAAATCTCAATATCACTAAGAAAGGCATAGACAAAAGCCCAGTGAAAGCAGAAGGTTGAAAAAGGAGACTTTTATGCAAATTTAATATATTTTCCTATTTTAAGAACTACTCAGTAGAGTAGACCCTACAAATGAAAAAAAAATTGTAAAGAATTAAGAAAATTATATTTTAGAGAACTATTTACTTGCTTTCTAATCCAATGTAGCACTTAAATGAGTAGGACAAAGAGCACTATGTCCACCAACTCAGGAATGCCTCCTTTGATATTTTGAAAGCTTTTTGAATTAGATTTCTACCCAATAATGTTTTTACGACTCATTTTGTTAGTGCTTAATGTATTGGCTAGAGCAAGAATCCATGCTAGGGCACAGAAACATTTCTTTCCAGAGTCACCAATGGACCAGATAGCCGCTTTAACAAAGAAGAAAGAAAGAAAGTTTCTCAGGAAACAGAAGAAGGAAAAAGACAAAGAAACAAAAATCTGGTTTTTAAAATTTGCATAAACCAGGTATCAGATACCCTTAGGTACACTAGAATCTAGTCTGCTTACTAAACAGACCATGCACCAGATTTAGAATTCCAGAAACCAAAGCAGAGCCTGTCACAAATGTCTATCATGTGAGAAATAGATTATAGCATAGGGAACACAGACACATGGAGGCCTGTACAGTTGGGAACATCCAGGGCCGTGTTTTCCAACTATAACTGACAGTGAATCAATGGTTCAGGTGGCCACTTGTCATTCATGAGGCAAATCTGCCTTGATCATCACTACTGTTTATTTTCCACTTCTAAAGGGCAAGATCCCTCTTTGTCCTTTAGTCCCAACTGAGTTTGAGAGCTAGCCCTTGGATTGCTTGAGGTAATAATACTTGAATAACCAGTTTTCTCAGAAAAGGCAGCAGGGAGAAAGCAAGCTAAATAGATAATCAGATCTTGTATATTTCTCTTCCCATTTATAGAGTAAATCTCTATTCCCTAATTTATATTGGAACCAAGCCACATCAATTTCTTTTTTTCTTTAATTGTGTACTCCAATGACTTTCTTCTGTTATTTTAAAAATCAAAAAAAAAAAAAAAAAGAGAGAGAGAGAATTATGATATTAAAGATCTTAGGGTACCTTATGAGTCTCCACCAAGATGGGACTTTTTATTCTGACCCATGTTGTATCTTTGATGTACTTTATGAGCCAATTCACCCCAAAGTATTGGCAGTATGAGCATCCTCATTCCTGATACATCTATTCCTGCTTCCAGGCATTCCTGGAGCCCCCAAAAGCCCAGTCCCAAATTTGAACTCTTCAAGCAAAAGCAAAATAGAAGTCTTAGTCCCTTATTAAAAGAATATTCGTGAGGTTTCAAGTAATCTAGGTGCAACTGAAAACTTACACTTTTTAAAATAGGGCACAAAGACTTTATACAGAGTATTTTAGGAGGATTTGGAGATACTAAAGACAGAGTTAGACAAACTTCAATAAAAGAAAATCTATTTATAGTTGATGTCTTACTCTAAGTAACAAATAAGATCACCTAAATCTTATAGCAGTTTAGATTTAAAAGTGATACCTTTGATTTCAAATGTGGAGCAGGCAGCCAGTGTGAGAAGGCCGAGAATTCAAGATAGGAAGGTGCCAAGCAACACTCTGTTTAGGTCTTGAGGATTTTGTCTTTGCTTCAACCTACTTTTTTTTTCTTAATTTTCTTTGGAAGTAAAATTTTTAGACCAAGGGGGCTGCCTCTTTTATGCCCACCCTAGAAACACCTCTTGTAAAGATTTATCCTAAGCCTGGAAAGTTACCCCCTGGACTTTCTATGAAAAGACTTATTGGGCTAAGTCTCTATTAGAATAAATACATTCATTCTAATAAAATTTGATAAAAAGTAAAATATATCAAATGTATGTTCAATCAAAAAGAATCTTTGCTGTTACTCAGATTTTTTAATGTTTATCTAAATTTCACCTAGTAATCATCTCATACTCTTGTCACAGAGTAGTGACATTTAAATACAAGTTCCTCATTTAGATCCAGGAAAGTACAATAGTCATTTTGGTGTCCACTGTCTAAAATAATTACTAAAGGGGATTTTTATTCAACTTTCTTTTAAGAAGTGGCCCCATTTTCTCTTTTTCCAAATAACTGCTCCCACTGAGACATGCCACTAAATTCCACAGAAACAATTCTTCAATAAGTTCTTGCTTTTGTAAGATGCCACTCCCCAATCCATGGCTTCCCTGGAGTAACTGAAGCACTGTTATGAAAAGAGCAACCCATCTGGCTTGAGGAATATCAGCTCTGTGTTGGCATTCTGGTGCATGCCGGCATCAATTAGCAGGAAATGCCAAGGTTTGGTTTGTTTACAAATGGGTAAATATTGAGGAATGTTGATATTCATTAGTCCCTGTGCATGCTTCACCATTCCTCACAATCCCTTGCCGTTTAGTACCCTTCTGTTACCATAGCAGTGCACATTCCAATTCAACAACACTCTATCAGTTTGGGTCATTTTTGGAATTTGTTCCACATAATCAAATGAAGTGTAGGAACAAGTCTAACTGGGCTTCAGGAACACGTGGAGTGCAGGCAGGGCATTGGCTGTCCACCCTGCTTCCAGTGGCTCCACAGATGTTTCTCCTATTGAGACTGGCTCTGTTCAGAGAGCAAAGCCTCCGCTGTTGACTACTCCAGACTTCCACTTATGGCATGGACATCAGTGGGATACCAATTATCTTCAGAACTCCCATGAAAGGGTTCTGATTGGTCCAGTTTGGGTCTTGTGCTCATCTTCAGATTATTTACCAATATCAATAAATGTATGCCTTTACTTAGTTTTCTACAAGGAACTTGTCACTGGTGTAACCATTAACAATTTCAATAAAAAATATGGCCAATCCAATTAGTTGTCGCCTGAGATAGAATAGTTGGTCTCCCAAAGAGGTCCCACAGCAATACTTGGAGTTGTTGACCAACGTGGGGCTCAATTTTCAGTCTTAAAAGGTCAGAGAAGATTGTCTACACAAAGGGAGGATCTGAATCTCAGCTGGTTTCCAAGTCCTTAGAGTCATATGCATAAAAATCACTCATGGGAAGATACAACCTCCAAGTAGATAGCTTCATTTATTTAATGATCAGAACTTTTTCTTCCTACAGGCATTTCCAAATGTGAAACCAAATGTAATCCAAAAAGTACTTAATGACCATACAGTCAGAGAAGGAATTAATTAGATGATCTTAATGGCTGGCACCCAGCAGCTAATGCATATTCTCTGTAGAGACCATGCCAGTTCTATCATTTTAGATTCCTCCCTTTCATAGATGCAATCTCCCCTCTGAAAGGATTATTTCTTCAAATATATCAAACTACTTTGACTCACATATCTAATTATTTATTTATAATCACTATTTGGTCATACCTCTCAGAATTTTTCTTGAATGCCCTGGATTGAATTTGGGGTATTCAAATAATATTGTTTCTACAACTCTTACTTCAATTTCTACTCTTCCTAAATTCATTCTTGGAGGTAGGGCTTTAGTTTTCAAGCCATCAGTACTATGTAGAATATTCAGGAAACACACATAAAAGCTATTTTAAAAATCAAAACAATTTTCTTATAGACTAAATTGTTATTAAACTAAAATATTCAGGAAATATACAGTAAGGTTATTTTTAAACAAAAATATTTTTCTTGAGAACCAAATTTAAAACTTCTTTCTAATAAGCATATAAAGGGATATCTTTTTTTTTTTCATGACATCTACAATAGTACCATCCCAGTTTTCAAACTAGTGAGCAATTCAATAATATTTAACATCCTCCAACCCAGTGCTGGAGATCAAATCCAGGGCCTTGAACGGACTAGGTAGATAGGCAAGTGCTTGACCACTGAATTATACTCCCAGCACAAATCACTAGTATTAATAGGGACCAGCTATCTAAATTCACAATAAAGACGAATTTGGAAACCTTATTGCTATTGTTACTAGGAGTTTTAATCCTAAAACCAAAGAAATATGAAAAAGAGAAATACTATCTCCATAAAAGGAATATCCTCTTATAAAAAAAAATGTTCAAAGTTGAAAGAATACAATAAAAATATTACAAAAAGACTTAAATGAACCATAAGTGGCCATCAGGAATCAGGGTTCTCCAAAAATGATGAGAAAATTCAGATTTTAGAAGTTGATCTCGCCAAGCCACCAAAGCCAGAAATAATTTTTTCACAACATAGTAAATTTGCATGTGTGTTAATGGAAAGTTTAAGTTTACTATTAATAAATGGGCAAGATCACAGACTAGTTTTTTGTTTTTCCTTTTTAGTGGTGGTGGTACTGGTAATTGAATCCAGGGGCACTCTACCACTAAGCTACATCTCTAGCCCTTTTTACTTTTTTTTTTTTTTTTTTTTTTTTTGAGACAGGGTCTGAGTTGCCTAGGCTGATTTCAAACTTGTGATCCTCCTGTCTCAGCCTTCCCCTACAATAGATGGGATTACAGGTGGGTGCCTCTGTGCTGAACCAGAACAATTCAAATAGATATAAAATATACTGTAGTAAATGTTCATTTACTGAGCAGATAATGTGTGCCCAACACATACGAGGGACTTTGTTTCTATTCTCATTTACAGCATGACCAGAGATCATATAACAAATGGTCTCACCCTTTTCCTTTAACCTTGTTCTTTCCCCAACATGGAAATCTTCTCTTTTTTCTATTTGCCCAAATTTCACTCATTCTTGTCCCATCATTCTGGATATGGAATATCTATAAAATTTTTATGTGATTATATATAATATATAGTAACATAATTATAATAATTTTAACAATAATAAAATTATATTATAACAATTTTTAAATTAACGATAATACATATATAAACTCTAGATTATTATTTCCAGGCTATTTTAATGTACCTGTTTCAAGTTTGTTGAAACATTTGCAGAACTTAACACTTGGGACTTTCTGGGTTAACATTCATTTCATCTAGTGGGCATACTATCAACACTGTCATTTATATGACTTGACCTAGCTCTTCTAAAACTGAATTAGGCAAATCTCCACTTTTCAGAGAGGCAAATTTTTACCTAGTAAAGGCAGAAGTTCTCACATACTTTCTGACTCATCACTCTCACAACCACACCTTTGCTGCCTCCTTTGAGCCCAGCAGTTGGCAAACTTGAAAGGGCCAGGTGGTCAATATTCTTAGCTTTGCAAGCCATGCAGTCCCTGCCTGAACCTGACATTGAAGCAAAGGCAGCTATAGATAATAAGCAAATCCAGTGGGCGTGGCTGTCTCAGTAAAACTTTGTTTATAAAAATAGGTAGATTTGACTAGGCCTGTGGGCCATTATTTGTCCAGTTCATTGTTCCTCAAATAAAAATCTATCAGAAACTGTTAAAGATGGAAAGTCCCAGGTCCTTCTCAAGGAAAGAGCCTGGTCCTGTGTCTTTAAACATGTCTTCTAGGAAATTCTGGTGCAAGCTCAAATTTGAGTAACACTACAACTTTCTCATTACCCACAGAGAACCTTCTTAAAATATTAACAACTAAAGTGGTTAATATGTCTGACCTCAAAAAGAAGTCCTCCCTCCCCCTCCCTCTTTATGATCCCCCTCCTACCCCAATATGCTGGGATTACAAAACCAAATCCTAGTCTATTTTGGTTGGGACTGCTATCAGGCAGCTGCAGACCCATCTTCCTTTTTCTCAACAGCTGGGACTCAGTCACTATCTTGAATTCTGCAGCTCTTAAGGTAACACAAGCTCACACCGCTTAACACATTCACCATTTCACAAGCACCCTCCCCTCCTCTCGGGCTCTTCCAGAATGACAGGGAGTGAGGAGGTTTACAGTCTCTGTCATAGGTCTTAGAATCACCTCTCTCCCTCCCCACCTTACCATCCCTTCCGGTTGCCTCTCCTCTTTTCCCATACCAGTGTGTAAGGCTCTGCCCAATCTCTGTGAAAGTGGAGCTGGCGAAATAGAAAAACACACGACAGAAATAGAAAAACAGTTATGACCACGTAGTTTGCCTCATAGAGGCAAATGACACACCTTTTTTCTCCCCCTTTGAGCTCTGCCTGTGCTATCATTGAAAAGATTCTACCAGGCTTTAGACTGATAAAGAGTTGCTTAGAAAATGATAGTCATTCACTTTTTTATAACAAAGACTTAGTCAAGATGGGCATCCCACAGAGTGAGGATACAAGGAAGGAAACAAATAACTCTGCCTGGAAACCAGACAGGCTCCCCAGGGTTGGGAAATTACCAACGTTTGACTTTCACTAGATATACTCCCAGAAACAGTGTTGGGTGGCTTGAGTGGGGTGGTGAGACGGCTAGACAGCAAGACAAAGAGGAATCCCAGGAGCCAACTACATGGCAGGAGCTAGGTGCACAAGGACACAGACAGCTATCGATAATGGCTATCACAAAAACCTACCTTTGCCTCCCCATTCCCAAAGTATTGCTAAAATTTGTTTAACTGTGACCTTATCTCACTTGGGAAACAAAATGAGAGTTTATCATGTTCAGGGAAGAAGTATTAGAACTTGTTGGGATGTTCTAAATTCAGAACATACATACAGATGGGTAGGGGTATGATGAGATTTTTTGTGTGTGTGAAGACCTCACCTCTTCCAGGACCTAATATATTCAAAAATTTTTACTTTTTATTTTATATTTTATTTTATTTTTTGGTCCTAGGGATTGAACCCAGGGGAACTTTCCCACTGAGTTACCTCCCCAGCCCCTTTTATTTTTAAATTTTGAGATAGGGTCTCTCCTTGTTGCTGATGCAGGGCTCAAATATGTATCCTCCTATCTCATCCTCTGGAATTACTAAAATTACAGGCATGTACCGCTGCATCCAGCACATTTAAATTTTTTTAAAGTTATTTCAGCCAGGTGCAGTGACCTAGACTGTAATCTCAGTGACTCCAGAGGCTATGACAAGAGGATTACAAATTCAAGGTCAGCCTCAAGAAATTTGGTGAAACCCTCAAGTAACTTAGCAAGACCCAACCTCAAAAAAAAAAAAAAAAAAATGTAAAAGGGATAAATTTTAAAATAAATATATAAAAAAGACTGGGGACATAGCTCAGGGATGAAGTGTCCCTATGTTCAATCCCCAGTATCAAATAATAATAATAATAATAATTAAATATGTGTCTCCCTCACCCCAGGTATTTTGCAATGCTCATCCCTAGGACCCATCTTCAAATGGAAAGAAAAAGAAACTTTGTACAGCCAAAGAAGTACATATCAGTGACCTTGATTCTTTTCAATGTATCCAGAATGTTTTTCAAGGCTACAACATTGTTCTGGTTACACTGTGTTTAGTATATTGCCAGTAACAAGTGTAACTTGAACTCGTGGGTACAAATGTGCTATTTCTTTTAGCCTAAGGCTGTGCTATTCAATAAAGCAACTATCACAAGCCAGGTATCCCTTATCTGTTTATAATCATTCTCATATTAACACATTTTGAAAAACTTTTGAGAATTTTCCTACAGGCTATTCACAAAATAATAATACTTATTAGCTACTAAACAAGTTCTGGTTTTGGCAGCAAATCCCTTATTGTTTGACTATTTTCTTTTTTTTCTGTTATTTTATTGGTGTATTATAATTGTACTTTTTGATGGGATTTGTTACATATTCGTACATGCATACAATATAATATGGCCAATATAACTCCCCAGCCTTTCCCCCAAGTTTGTTCATTATGCCTAATTAAATTTATGGAATTTTACATAAGTCTTACAGATAATCCTTAGTTATTCTCAAAAGGATGAATAAACGTGATATACACATCCACATATACCATAGAAATACCATACCGTTTCCATAGTATACACTTGATAAATAACAGAAGTTTTGCAACATATTGTACTCCATTGATGGTCAATTAAATGAAGAGAATCATGTAATAGTCTCAACTTATTTTCAAAATTAATTTTGAAAATAGTGTAATATTTTACACTACTTTAACCTTGAGTACTTTTAGTTAGAAATCTTTGAAGACTACGTTCATGATTTTTGCTCCCTCCCTCTCCTGTGTCTCTCTCCTTCCCATCCCCACCACCCCAGCACCCAGCCCCAAGTCTTCACTATGCTCCCTAAAACACAGGACAATATTTAAGTTGAAATGATGAAGTCAAAAGGTCTCTGATGGGGAAAAAAATCTGATTTGGCAGCTTTACATGAAAATAGGTCCTGTTAATTAGGTTACATGATAAACATTTGCAACTTGAATGAACAAAATTGATGCTGCAAAAGTTTTGACAAAACATAACTTAAACATCTAATAATGAAAAACGTTTATCCAACACTATTCTTAAAAATGAACAATGTTTACATATTCACCAAACTTTAATTATACCCAGTTAAACAAGGCATATTTCATTGAAAATGTTTAATTTATAGTTATTTGGTATTGGATAAAGCTTCCAGAAACTGAAAGAGTTTCTAGAGTAAGGACTAGGTAAACAAATCCTTTGGTAAGCCAGTTGATTCTCATTTGGTTGCTGTCAATAAAATTGAGGGAGGACCTAGTTGAATATTCACCTTATAAATAACCAAAATAATATTTTGAGGTTAAGATTGTAATAAATGACCTTGGTACAACAAAATTTATCCATTTCCTAGTTCAGAACTTGCGTATGTGAACAAGGTTTCTCAGGCCATACAACTATAACAATTAAAAAAAGGGAAAGAATTGATGCTCAACCCTTTTTCCCCCTCTAAGAAGAAGAAATACGCATCCGTAGATGCGTGAATTTTAAAAGAAACAATATCCATCTTATGGATGCACATTTTCTAATAAAATTTACGTTCTATTCAATAGTTATGAAAATTTGTAATTTTTATGTTGCTTTGATACGGCAACTAATAATAATTTTAAAGATAACTCAGCCCAAAATCAAGTGATCTGCTGACTGTGAAACCTTGTGCAATTCAACCTCTTTGGGCCTGAGTTTCCTGGTTTGTGAATTGGGGATAGTAATGTGACCTAGCCCTTAGCATTTTTCTAAAGATTGGATATGAGTTAACCTACTGCGCAGGCTACGTGAGCTTTACCTGTTATTTTGGTAATCAAGAGCAAAACCCTTTACCCTAAAAGCTGGGGGTGTCTTCCCCGACGGGAAAGGGTTGGAGGGCAGGGGTCCTGTCGCAGGCACACATCTCGGGTGGGAGGGACTGGGGGGGCTCAGCTGAGACCTCCGGGGCAGAGCGCGGGGCAGGACCGCAGGCTGAGACTGAGAACGCAGCCTCGCGGAGTTTGAAATGAGCGGCCTGACTGACGCACGTTTGCTCCAAAAATGTCCACGATCCCGGTGGCTTCAAGCAACCGGAGCAAGAGCGCCCGTTGCAACGCCTGGTGGGCGGAACCGGCCAGCGCCCCACCCTGCGGTCCGGCCCTCTGCCACCAGGTGCCCACTCGGCCCCTGGGGTCCCTAGGAGGGCGGCAGGTCGAGCTCGCGATCTTCCTGGAGTCCACACTCGGGTCTCTGCATCAGACCTGCGACCCGCCGCCGCCGCTGGGCCTGTGGGTCATCGCCGCCACTGCTTCCGCCGCAGCCCAGCCCCCAGAGGGCGCTTGCTCCCGGACGCGGCCGGAACTGGCTCCTCGCGGCCCCCGTAGCAAGGCTGCACTACTCTTATCACCGCCTTTTCCTTCCTTCCCTCGGTTCCCTTTCACTTCCGGGGTTGCTCTGGATCCGCTGGTTCTGTAACAACATCCCGTTGGCTTCCCTCAGGCGGCGGGACCTGTGTAGCCGTCGCCTTCCAGGAGCGCTCGCCCGGGTCCGCACGCTCCCCGGCCCAGGCCGCCATGGCCACCAACCCGCAGCCGCAGCCGCCACCTCCGGCGCCGCCGCCTCCCCCGCCACAGCCGCAGCCACCGCCGCCGCCGCCGGGCCCGGGGACTGGCCCGGGAGCGGGAGGGGCGGGCGGCGCGGGGGCCGGCGCCGGGGACCCGCAGCTCGTGGCAATGATCGTGAACCACCTCAAGAGCCAGGGGCTCTTCGACCAGTTCCGCAGGGACTGCCTCGCCGACGTGGACACCAAGGTTCGGGGCGCGCGGGAGCTGGGGTCGGCGGGGCCGGGGCCCTGGAGGCGCCTTCCGGGGCGCTGTCCCGCAGCCCCCCGGGGCCGGGGAGCCCCGGCTTGGCCAGCCCGGCTCCCCCGAGTGCGCCTCTCACCGAGTCCTTTTGCAGCGCTCCCTGTTAGAGCTGCAGCTGTGGCTCGCTCCGCCAGGCGCGGTGTGTTCATTCATTCACCTGTCCTTGTTCCCTTGACCGACCGTGTTTATGAAGTGCCTGCTCCTTGGCGGGCACGACCTGGGCTGTGCAGTCAAGCCCGTGTGCTGAGCCAGACTGAGTCGTCGTTCTTAGGGGGAGCGGTTTGGGAGCACTAACGCCGGGAGTGCCGTTTTGTGTTCGTTCTTCTCTCTTGACAATTTTGTTCCTTGGTTTACTTTGTATCCAAGTTAATTCGTCTTCTCTCTTGAAGGTTCCTGGGCAGTCGGGGCCTTGTCTTTGTCTTTTGGAGAAATCACTCTGATAATTGAGAAAATCACTTGCAGTGTGTTTGGCTGAACACTGGGGGCTGGGCCAAGGAGGCAAACCCAGGCAGCGAAAAGTTGGGTGAGGAGATGGGATTTTAGTTTGGTGTCTAGCAACGACTGCCTGGCTAAAGTGGAGTAGGCCAAGTCATTTCTCTAAGGTGAGGGGCAGGTATAGAGAACGGCGGCATTCATTGGGGAAAGGATGGAGAAGAGGTGACAGCAAATACTGGAGAGGAAAAGCAGATGAGAGTGAGTTCAGGAGAATAAGGGGAAAGGCGGAAAGATCAGCAAAAATGTTCTCTGTCCAAAAAGATGGGGTAGGGAAGGGAAGGGACTTTGTTCCAAATGTCAGAGTAAAGGGGGAATTTAGCAGGAACGGGTGAACTTACAGGGTTTGGCAGAGAATGAACAGAAGACAACAGGCAGGAGCAATTACTGAGACGTATGGAAAAACAGAACCTAGAACTGGAGGCAGGTGAAGCTGGAAGCATATTGGAAAACTGTTGTTGTTGTTATATTTTTGGCTTCAATTCTGGTGTGTTTTGGTGTTTTGGTGATGCTGGAGTGTGTTCATAGAATATTTGGCTGGTCTGAGAAAACTTGTTTCTTTGGGGGGGGGGGGGGGGGGGGTTTGCAGTATTTGCAGATTCTTCCCAGCCACCACTTCTAGGAAAAGCTCTCTGGAAAATCTGGCTATATCTTTCCCTGTAAGAACCACTATGTAGAACTAAAGAGAATATGATTTATTCAGGAGAGTTACACTGGCATCTTTTTTGTTTCTTTGTGGTTTGTTTTGTTTTGTTTTGTGGTGCTGGGGGTTAACTCCAGGAACTTGGACATTCTGGGTAATTGCTGTACTGCTGAGCTATATCCCCAAACCTTTTTATTTTTTTATTTGAGACGGGATCTTGCCAACCTACACTTTTTTAAAAAACTGATACCAGTTGCTTTTTTATTGTTACTTAATGGAAAAATATTAGACATATCCAGATAAATGATACCCACATAAAGTTTATTATTATTCAGTAAGTAGAGATTTTACTTTGCTATTCTCAGAAACCCACAAATCTTGTGTATGCAACTGGATATTTTTAATACATGGATTGGAGAGAGCTGCAATATCTAAGATTCAATTTTTATTTATCCCATTCCCATTAAATGTTATTATTGTGTCTATAATATTCCTTCCAGACCCTTGAAAGTGGATTATTAAAACCTTTCTTGGAGGTGGGGGGAGGCACAGTTGCTTTGACAATATAATGAATGCTAGGGCCTTCTCCCAAGAAAAATACATATATACACATTAAGATACTGCTTTAATAGTTCAAAGTGGTCAGGTATAGTCACTTCATGTGGTTCAACCAAATCTGTGAGTATTCAGGGAATCACAAAATAAGAGTAGAACTTGCAAAAAGCAGGAATTCTCTGGGTATGGTTGTAGTTCTTCCCTTGCTCCTCATATGCTGTCACAAACTCTCCTGCAGATACTCTCTCCTTCTATTCTTTCTTTCCCTTAGCAATTTTGTTGATTTTATTTTTATTTATGATATTGAGTAGCATTTTGCATTCCTTTTCTTTTTTGGAAAAAAAGTAAGTTTAAAGATATCAAAAATACTACAAAAAAGTTTTCTTCATTGTAGCTTAATATTCATAAAAATGTGATAACTAAGCCAAAGTATAAATAAGATTGCCTATCCAAGCAAAGGAGCTTCCTTGATTGTCATCTACCATTTACAATATGGTGCTTTTGATGGCAGACCCTGAGAGACTGACCTTTTGTCAAAAAATCTTACCACTAGCATATAGGATTGCAGCAATATATGTTAGTCATGTACATACATAAGAATCAAGACAATTGCCTGGGGCTCTCCAAAAGAAAATTGCCCAACCCCAAAAAGCTATCCTGGGGTCATCATCGAAGGTCCCTAAACAAGGAGATCTGACTATGGCAGATCAAATCAACTCTTCCAAGCAAGGAATTAAAGCCTTGATTTACCCAAAGATCCAACTACTACTAGGGTTTCTTCATTGTAGACTCCAGTTTCCAGATCTCTGGAGCAAGCCTCATGATTGTGAGCCCGTTATGACTCCTTTATATTGATTAGCAACTGAAGAGGGTGAGGAGAAACAATCTAGAGGCCCATCACTGTGACCTAGGCAGCGAGCTCTCCAACAGTTAAGTGTGTCTCCTCTCTCCCCAAGTTATAAAGGCAGATTTTGGGGATTTTTCTTAGTTTTACATGGCTCCTGATCAATTTATTAACCCAAGAAACATTCACTGAGCAACACCTACATGCCAGGCATAATTTTCAGTGCCAGGATACAGCAGTAAACCAAAAGTCCCCCTGTTATGGAGTTTACATTCTAGCAGAGAAAAATGGACAATAAATAATGCATGAAGGCTTCTATGGGAAAAAAATAAATAAAGCAAGACTAGGGGAGAAAAGACTTACCATTTTACTTTGATCAAGTCATTCAGGGAAGGTTTCAATTAGTTGAACTGAAGGAACTGATGCATTCCAAGTAAAGACATGGCAAGTGTAGAAGATCAGAGGTCTTGGAACCTGGTGAGAGAAAAGGTGCACCTCCCTCCACAGATTGCAAGCTTTAGACACCAACCTAATTGGTTTGCCTTTTTCTTGAACTGAGAAGCCATTAGCAGATTTTGAGCAAAAGGACATAATCAACTTGTATTTTAGGAAGGTGACCATGGGTAATTATTAATAACATTCCCTTTTATGCTCATTCATTTTCTACTTTAGACAATGAATTATATGGTTATTAGAAGATCTACTGGGCTGGGGATGTGGCTCAAGCGGTAGCGCGCTCGCCTGGCATGCGTGCGGCCTGGGTTCGATCCTCAGCACCACATACAAACAAAGATGTTGTGTCTGCCGATAACTAAAAAATAAATATTAAAATAATTTCTCTCTCTCTCTCTCTCTTTAAAAAAAAAAAAAAGAAGATCTACTGTACTCTGTTGGAAAATAGACATTAGGTATGCAAGGGTAGGCAGATCAGTTACTGGAATTTATAACAGGAGATGAGAATTCCTTAGGCCAGAGTGATAGCAGAAAGATGGTAGGAAGTAGTCAGTATCTGAGTGTATGCTGATGCTAGTTCTGTTGGCATTTGCTCATGGAAGGAGGACTTGGAAATAAGAGGGGAAAAAATGAGCTTATTTTGGAGATACTATAATGCTAAATACATTGGAATATCTGAGACTGATGTTTGCTGGATTTGGAAATACTGGGGAAAAGTATTATGCTTTAGAATCATTGGGCCCAAGAAATATTAGTTTTAGTTCACATTCATAGAATAAGTGGAGAGGAGCATGAGAAATGATTATGAGACATTCCTGTAGAGTAGAAAACAGGCATCAACCAAAGTCTGAGTGTTGGAAGTGATGAAAGGACATCTCATAGTTATGGAATCTTTGTCATTCTGTGGTGGAGATAGTTAAACCAGTATCTAAGAACTCTTTTAATTGTTTATCTGCTAAGCAATATGAAAACAAAGATTAAGAAAAGGAGAGAGTAAGCTTACACCCATGTGGAGAGGTAAATAGCTCCCCTTCCCCAAAATACTGTGCAATGGAAGGATTGTTCAAATGTTGTATGTATAGAAGACAGTAGGAACATGGAAGAAGGGCAGCGTAAGTCTACCCTGGGCGTCATGATGACTTCCCAGTTTAGGCTGAGCTCTGAAGGTGAGAAGTTTCCCACACAGACAAATAGGGGGAATGGTAGGTGCATGAGATTTATTGCTGGAGTTTAAACTTTGAAAAGCAAAGGTAGCAAATGGCAGAAGGGGAGGCTGTACTGTTTTTTCCTAATATCATTCAAGGATAATCAAACTCATCTCTGTTAAGAGCCATAGGAAGGAAAACTAAAGACCTTCAGTGGCAGGGGCAACTTCTAGGGACTGGGGGCAGTACTGAGTGAGTGGTTGCACATTCCTTCTAGAAGATGGCCTAGTATGTGTCCTCTCTCTCTGTGCTCTCCTTCTATTAACACTTTTGACATTCTGGGCAGGATAGTTCTTGCTTGGGGGCAAGAACTGTGCATGGTAGGTTCAATAGCATTCTCACCTTTTCCCTAGGTACCCAATAGCATCCCCCTCCATCGTGGCAACACGAAGTGTCTCAGACATTGCCAAGCTTATCCTTGACCATGGGAGTGGGGAAAGTTAGAAATCACTTACAGTTGAGAGCCACTGCCTTATATCACATTTGATGCCATATCTCTGCCACCCTGGCTCAGATCTTCATCACTCTAGTTATTGCATGCTTTTCTAAATACATTTTGTGTCTTTTTACTCTTTGACTGTAGAATGAATAATGATCCAAAGACCACCATCTCATCACTGTGCTGCTTTGTATAGTGCATTCCTGCTCTCAGCCTTCTAACCTCAGACTTCTTGTCCAGGTGCCCAAAGGCTTCTAGCATCAGACCCCAATCTATATCTCCAGTATCACTTCTGCTTTTTGTATTTTCTTCTCCATCCAAATTGGATCGTTAATTTTGGGGGGGGTCCCCCAAATAAATGCTCCTGACCCTGCAATTTCTTATCTACTTGCTCTTTGCTTATATTGTGGGCTGTGTCTTCAAAGAAAGTGGTTCTTGTCCTAGCTACATTGTGAAACTTTGGAATTGATTTTTTTGTAGCTCAAATGCCAGACTCTCAGTGAGGGCTTATTTCCTCTGCCTTTCTCCCTTTGTTGCACATCATCTAAATTAAAATATATTTGTGTTTTATTTTCTAGTCCTTTGTGTATAGAAGGTGTTTTTCTACTTTGTGTTCCTCCTCTCAGAATACCTTATCTTAGATAAATTAGGCAATATTTGATAAGTATAAGTTACAAGCAGCATTGTCATAGGTTGTGAAACTTTGTTGCCTTATTACTAACACTATAAGAACTATTAACACTTCTAAAGATACACAAATTCCTGAGTCTGATATGATACTGATATTGTATAACCCTGGAGATTTCTTAACTTGTATGTTTGTTTGTTTCTCATTCTAGCCTGCCTATCAGAATTTGAGACAGCGTGTTGACAACTTTGTTGCAAACCACTTGGCCACTCATACATGGAGTCCACATCTCAATAAGAACCAACTAAGAAACAATATTCGGCAACAAGTCCTTAAGTAAGTCTCAAAATTGGCATTTCTTGGCAGGTTTTAAACTGCAATAACCTACTCTGCCTGAGAGCTGAAACATTGCATAGGAGTTTGTTCGCCTGATGTTGTTGGCAGTTTTTATCAGGTTTGGTGTGGCTATTCCATATGATGCAGTATAATTTTGGAATATGGTCCAATTGCTTCACATTTCTCCCATTAGTTTTAACAATTTTATTTTATTTATTTATTTGTTTGTTTTTTGCCTCTGACATATGAAAATATGTGAAGAAAGGAAATAATATATGATTTTTAAATAAAACTTTTACATATAATATAACGGCTGGTAAATGTCATAATGTCATAGAGCTGCATTTACAAATATTTTCTCGACACCGAAAAAGTAGTCTTTATTATTTTTATTTTATAAATAAAAATTAAAGATCACTGAAATTAAAATATTTCCACATAATTTGAGACCATGTCTTCTTTATCATTTTATTGACTTTTAACTCTACTATTTTTTAATGATATAGAAGGGGAGAAAAAAGTATTGATCTGTCAGAGCTGTTTTGAGTGAACACAAAATAAAGAGAATACGAGTTGGAATGTTTAGGTAGGCCTGAAAAATGATTTACTACAAACAAATAAACCTGATTTACAGTGTCATAGTTGTTTTTGAATTTAAATATTTATGAAAACAAGAAGACTTTTTATCCCTGTTCTTCACCCCAAAAGGGTAAGTTATTTAAATAGTTTCTAGTCTTTCTGCCTTGACAGATACATTCAGACACAGAAACATTTAATTTTTGAAAATTAAATCTGGCTTTTAAACAATTAAACAGTCATTTTACACTGCTACCTCTTAATTCTCTCTAGTTCAATAGGAACTACAAACCTGTCTAGTGTGATAGTTCCAAGCCACAGGAAACCCCAGAAATAAAAAATTCACACCCTAACTAAATAGTCACAGGTAATACTAGAAACCAGGAGCTTGGGGGCTTGGACTGTGTCTCTTGGTGAATAGAGAAGAGTAAAATTAACAACAGCTTTGTTGTCTACATTTTAAAGGATGTTTGAGGAACCTGTAAGGGAGTCCAGGTGAGATCAAAAGATTTCATTCGAGGACTGCATCATAATACGTGTTGGGGTAAAAAGTCAGAGCCATTGCAGGAAAAAGAGACAGAAGACATTTGTTGGGTGACAGGCTTGGAGGGCTATTCATTTCCAAAAAGACCTTCAGAACAGTACCAAAATAAGCTGCAGGAAAGGGGCTTGGGCAAGTGGGGACAGTGTCCCCCCTACATTCATGCACAGCTGTACTAGTTATATGCTGCTTTCATTTAACACTTTGACTAGCTGCCTTCCTTTTCACAAATGATTGCATTGCTTCTTTAAAGCATATTTTATATATTCTTGCATTCTTTTTCTTATATGTTGAGAATATCAAATGGAAGGTAAACTTCTTTCTTAAGCAAGAATCACCATTACATATTCATATGTGCACATTATATAGCAATATAATTTGATTAATATCACTTCCCAGTATCTGAAGTTGCATTTACTTTTCAGCATACAGAATCTGTAAGATAAGGAAACAATGTTTTGTTACATTTTATTTAAAGGAACTGAACCTTGTGCTTGTGAAAATCAGACACTTAAAATATTTGTACCAATATGAGAGATTGTTATACACAAAATTGCATTTGGAGAGGGGGTAAGGTGTTCTGTGAGGAAATCTGGAGCAGACTACTTGTGAGTAAGGACCTAGACATTTTAAGTGATAGAAAACAGCTGTCTTTTCTTGGATAACTTAGGCATTGCTCTTCCTAGGACAGCTAAAAATTTTTCCTTAGTTATGTTATTTATTTATACTATTTTCATTTAAATAACATTAGTAAAATTTTCTGTTATAGTGAAAATAACATTTTAAAGCTTCCTCAAAGAGAGAGATTTAGTTGTGTGTAAACTAATGGTATAGGGATAGATTAGCTTCTACAAATATATATAATTTCTAGGGGATAGGAAAGGCAGCAAAATACAACAGTCACTAATATGGCATTATGTAAAAATTGAGAATGTGTAACTGATGTGATTCTGCAATTTGTATTTGGGGTAAAAATGGGAATTCATAACTCACTTGAATCAAATGTATGAAAGATGATATGTCATGAGCTTTGTAATGTTTTGAACAACCAATAAAAAAATATAAATATATATATATATATATATATATATATATATAATTTCAGTTTTTTATGCATGGACTTTGAGAGATTAAGGTACTATTTAGTAAGTTTGAGCTATCTGCAATTGCCATTTTTGTTCTACAGAAATGTTCTAATATCAGCAGTCTCAGATGACTTGACTTGATTGCTCATCTCAACTTTATCAGAAGGAAATTTTTATTCTATATACGCTTTTATTTGTACTGCTGAATTTGAAAATCTCAGATAGCTTTGAATAATGATCTTAACTGAACTGAATCTCTAAGAAAGACAAGGAAATAACTTTAACCAGGCAAATGCCAGCTGCCAACATTTTGGCTTTGACCTTGAACCTTGGGCTGAGGTTTCTTTGCACTCTTGTGAGGCAGCTGTGGCCACAGCTCAAAGCATTGAGCCCACTCAGAGAAGTGTGATTGTTAACACTGACGCTATTCCTATTTAAGA
Source organism: Marmota monax (assembly GCF_021218885.2). Lineage (NCBI taxonomy): Eukaryota > Metazoa > Chordata > Mammalia > Rodentia > Sciuridae > Marmota > Marmota monax. The sequence goes on from NW_026694710.1 coordinate 20,299,026, forward strand.
TCAAAGCTGACATCCATGGGAGAGAGGACTAATGTAAATGTGTTTTCTTTGTTCTCAGAACAGACATAGAAGTGATAGCTTTGGAATGGGTAGACTTTATTTTTTATTTTATGCCTTTGTACTTATGTCTTAAAACATTCTTAAAATTGCCTCTCTGTTTCTCTTCTTCCTCCTGCATTTTCAAGACACCTTAAATTCAGCAGGGTTTGCAAGATTTGCATTGGGTTTTTTTTTTCTCTCTCTCTCTTTTTTTTCAATCTTAGAACTTTAAAAAGCGGGTAACCTACTTTGTGCTGTGTTGACTCATTTTTCTCTGTGGCCCACTTAAGTGGAATTATAGTATCACATGGTAGCAGTGTGCCTCAGGAAATGAAAATAAAATCCATCCTCCATTCCAGACAGAGCTGTACTCAAAAATAGCTCTTGTCAAGTGTAAAGAGAAACGTCTTCTCACCCACTTTGTAGAGGGAGACTGAGGCCTAGAACCTGGAAATGACCTACACGCATCTCTATTTCCCAACATAGTCACTTCTCCAGTTCTGTTTTATGAAGAAAGTGTGTTTCTTAAAATAATTTCATGTTCACTTATTTTGCTCAGATAACTGCTTCATCGTTACACAAGGTGCTTGTGTCAGATACTATTGTCTGCCCACTCATCTTTCTGTTGTGTGTGATATCTCTTCAACCTGAAGTTCCTTTCTTCACTTTCTCTTCTGTAGAAATCAACATTCAACTCAAAATGTCTCCTTTTTGGAGCATTCCGAAGTTACCTTGGACATATCAAATGACGACTCACCCCTCTTTCCCTGCAGTACCTGATGTACACACATGCTTGTCATTTGTGTTATAATTGTTCGTGTCTGCTCCCCAACCAGAACAGAGGCCAGGTCTGATTTGTCACTGCTGGATAGCCATATGGCAGCTGTTATGGAGAAGACAATTGTAATATGATTACTGAATGAATAAATTATCATGTCTCTATATCAGGAAGATAATAAAAAGCCAAAAGTCTTAAGTTTTATTTGTATTTTTTCTTTTTTTTTTTAATAATTTGATGGAATAATACTTTTTGCATGTGTTCTTCAGTTTTCCTGGAGACTTAGAAAAAGCTTATGTTTTTCTATAAAAAAATAAAATAAAAGTTATAGGGTTCATTGATTTAATACACTAAACTCAACTTTAGTGATTCTTTATTCCTGTGTACCATGAGCAGAGTGGAAGCGAGAAAAGAATCACCTATATACCTGGGCTCTGGTACTGTGGCTAGTTCTAAAAATATTTTGTTTTTGTTCTGTCTGTTTTGGTTTTCAACCAGTGGTATAATGGCGAGCAGTTCACATACTTTTTTGTATGTATAGTAAAATATCACTGTAGCATGAAATTATTTTGTCTTCTCCACTTCCTATATAATCAGATAAGTGGATTGGGACAATTTAAGGTTAAAAACATATTTACAAGAGATACAGTTTTATTTAAAAGTAGTTAGTGCAAATAATACAAGATTATTTTTTTTTACCCTACTCTAAATTTTGTTATTTCAGATCAGGAATGCTGGAGTCTGGTATCGACCGAATTATTTCTCAGGTTGTGGATCCAAAGATCAACCACACATTCAGACCTCAGGTGGAAAAAGCCGTGCATGAGTTTTTGGCCACACTAAATCACAAAGAGGAAGCAAGTGGTAGTACAGCTCCAGATGACGAGAAACCAGACTCCTCTATCGTTACACAAGGTGCTTTGCTTTTACTCTTGGTCAGTCTCATTGTTTTTCTTCTTGAACTGAGTATCAAATTAGGGATATTTGGTTCTTTAAAATATTGCCCTATATCCTGCTACTTTGCTGAATTCATTTATTAGTTCTAGAAGTTTTCTGGTGGAACTTTTTTGGATCTTCTAGATGTAGAATCATGTCATCAGCAAATAGTGACAGTTTGAGTTCTTTTTTACCTATTTGTATCCCTTTAATTTCTGCTATCAAACTCCTAGGTTTATACCCAAAGGAACTAAAATCAGTATACTATAGTGACGCAGCCAATCAATGTTCATAGCAGCTCAATTCACAGTAGCTAGACTATGGAATCAACCTAGGTGTCCCTCAATAGATGAATGGATAAAGAAAATGTGGTATATATACTCAATGGAATATTACTCAGCTTTAAAGAATAGTGAAATTATGGCATTTGCCAGTTGGAGTTGGAGAATATCATGCTAAGCAAAATAAGCCAATCCCACAAAACCAAAGGCCGAATGTTTTCTCTAATATGTGGATGCTAATTCACAATAAGGCAGGGGGCACTAGGGAAGAATAGTGTTACCTTAGACTAGGTAACTGGAAGTGATGGGAGGGGATGTGGGAATAGGAAAGATAGTAGAATGAAACAGACATTATTACTGTATGTATGTATGTGTCTACATAACCAACATGATTCTGCAATATGTACACTCAGAAAAAATGAGAAATTATATCCAATCTATGTATGATATATCAAAGTGCATAAATGCATTCTACTGTCATGTATAACTAATTAAAACAAATTAAAAATTTTAAAAATATATAGCCCTACTTGGCTGCTCAAGTGAAATTATACTTACTTTAAGTATCAGCGAAACTCCTCAACTGAAGCAATATTTTTTTGAGATTAATATAAAATGATAAGCATTTTAGCAATTGTGAGTGCGTGTGCAAATTATAATAGAGGGAGTAACTAAAATAGAGAAGATACTCTTCTTCTGGGAAATAGACTATTCTGGGATTTGTTGGTACGTTTCCCAATATGTTAAAGGAAGTAGAATATTCTGAATATGTGTACCAGCACTGGTATTTGAAAACCTAAAGGAGTGCAAATGGTCTGCATAATGTACTCTAAAACTTGTTTTTTCCTTTAAGGTGTCCCTGCTCCTGGTCCCAGTGCTAATGTAGCCAAGGATGCCATGTCAATCTTGGAAACTATAACTTCTCTTAACCAGGAAGCTAATGCTGCCAGGGCTTCAACAGAAATGTCCAATGCTAAGACCAATGAGAGACAATCAAAAAAACTCTCATCTCAGCCAAGCAGTGACATTAGTACTGACAAAGAGAGAACTTCAGAGGACTTGACTGATAAAGAAAAAGCTACACCTGACGCTGGAGGGGAAGGACTGGAAGCAGCCCCAAAGTCAGAAGAGCATAGTGATCTCCCTTGTCCAGTTGAAGAAGTTAAAAACTCTACAAAAGAGAACAGTAGCTCAATTCTACTCAATAAGGATGTTCAGCAGGAAAACGGTGATCAAAAAAATAAATCAACAGACAAAGGTGAAAAGAAATCAGACATCATTGAGAAAGGAGAAAGAAAGAAAGAAAAGAAAGAAAAGACCGAAAAGAAATTTGATTACTCAAAAAAAAGTGAAGATACACAAAAAATAAAAGATGAAAAACAAGCAAAAGAAAAAGAAGTAGAGAGTTCAAAACTTCCTTCAGAAAAGAACAGTAACAAAGCCAACACTGTTGAAGGGGCAAGAGAAGGTACTTGAGAATTTGCAAAAACCTGCAGCAGTGTATAGACACAGCATCGATTGGGGAAGGGGTGTATCAAATTTGCCTCCAAATTTTAGTTTTTTGAGACTTGTTTCAAAACTATGAATATATTTATTCCCTTTGCTAAAAGAAAGCAATAAGCATTTATGTATTTCTTTTCATATTAATGTATTTACAGAAAAGTATCAGAAAAACTATAATTTTGTAATTTGTCTTGTACTTTCATCATATGCATTATTCCAAGCAACTTAATTCATAGTTACACATCCTAACTGCTGTAAGGTGTCTAGTTCAGTTACTTAAAATTTACTTTTGTGTTTATCATTTACACTATTAATTAATATTCAGTCATTTTTTACAATGTACTAGTTTGCCTTTATATTTTCTGGAAACAGCTCTACTTGAAGGTTTAATTTCTTTGACATGTATTTAAAGCAGCAAATTTTAAGTGAAATTTAGGAATTGGGCTTTGAGTATGTTCTTGTAATGAGGTGACTTATTTTCTGTTTTATTCTCTTCTTGGAGATTGCTTTTTGATAGATTCTGACGTGGATGGACTTACAGACATCACAGTTAGTTCTGTCCATACCAGTGACCTTTCGTCTTTTGAAGAAGACACTGAGGAAGAAGTGGTAATGTCTGATAGCATGGAAGAAGGAGAGATTACATCAGATGGTAAAGCATTTTACTTATTAATGTTTCTGGGAAGCTTCTATCCAGAACTATTTGCATATTCTGATGGCTTTGTCCTGGGAAATAATGTGGTGTTGTGGCAAGGGTGTGGGATTTTGTTGTTGGAAAATTTGTTTCTTAGTTCCAGCTTTTAATGCTGACTGTCTGAGCAAGCTTGGTAAGGTTACCAGCCCTCAATAAGCCTGGGTTCTCCTTTTCTGAACTCCATCCCTTAGGTCTGTCTTTAAATTCAAATGAGATAATGTATATAAAGATGCTTTTTGTATATGTGTGTGTGATGTTTAGGGAAGCACATTCTACAAGACCATCCTTCTCTCTGGTACTGATTGCAAATTCAGGGGTCCCCAAGACTGTCCTTAGATTCAGTAATTCACTACCAGGTCTTATAGAACTCACTAAAAAGTGGTATACTCATGGTTACCAGTTACCACAACTAAGAGACACAGATTAAAATCAGCCAAGGGAGTAGGTACACAGGGCAGAGTCTAGAAAAATTCTAAACAGGAAGCTTCCAGGTGCCCTCTCCTCTGGAGTTCTGAACAGCCTTACTTTCTTGACATCCATGTCTGATAATACACACAGAGTACAGTCAACCAGAGAAGTTCATCAGAGTCTTGGTTTCCAAAGTTCTTAATGGAACTCTAGTATATAGTCATAGTTGACTGCCTATGAAGCTGATCTTAGACTCTGACCTCTCTTGTCCAAGGTAAAACTCCATGACCCAAAGTTCTACCCTCAACCACATCCTAGACTATTTGGTTTGACTCACATGCAATGCAAACAAAAACCTTCCAGTCAATCACAACATTCCCAAGACTTAGAGATACTTCCCAGAAACCAAGGCCAAACTTCTCTGAGGCTGAATTCCTTATTATATGGTTTGTTTTCCAGTGAACCCTTCGTAAGTACTCAGTATATTCCAGGGACTGCAGTACTTCTATGTAATAACTCCTAGAGTCCTTGCCACAACCCTGAGAAGTATGTATAGGAGAAGAAGCAAAGTCACTGGAGGAGTGTGTCTTATCAAGAGTCACATGGCTAGTGAGCATCAGTGCAGATTTCAAACCTGAAACTACTTCTAACCAGGACCTTGTTCTGTTCTTCACCCCATGATTAAAGTCTGTCTTCTGACGTTGTTTTAAAAAATCAAAAATACTGAAGTAAATCTGCCATTCCCTATAGATAGCATCTGGTAAATTTGTTGCTGGCTTTGGATAGGGTACGTATGGAGATAATCAGGAGAACAAAGTAGAACCTTCTAATCATACAGATATTTTTCTCAGTCTTTCCCATTATTTATTTATGTCTTCGTATCTAAAAACTAAAAACAACAGTGTTCCTAGTTGTCATGCCTGTGTTCATGAGACCAGTTCTATAGTGCCCATTCTGAAAGAATGCCGCACTCTCTGTGAACACTCCACTTACTCTACCCTAACTAAGATTCTAATACATTATGCTGTTTGGAGTCTCTTTTTTAAAACAGAAAGATTTTATGTGTCTAAAAGGTAAGAAGATGGCTATTTTGGCTAAGAGGTGAGAAGTAAAAACTTTGTTTATTCTTTTCCTTCTTGCCAAATGGAAGCAAATCACCTTCTTAGTGTAGACGGAGTAGTGTATACTTGGTGTATAAACCATTATTGATTCTTGCCTCTTCTTGAAATCTAAAGTGGTCATTAAATTTTTTTTAATCCACATTTTTTATTGGTACATTTTAATTGTACAAATGGATGGTATTTGTTATTTCATATTTATAGGACCATACCAAGTAATGCAAAGGGCATCACCAATCCAGTAAGTTATTTGCTTCTGCATTCAATCTATAAAAGCCTTCTTAAGCTTAAAGTGAAGTTCTCTGAACCTCTTCTGGTTCTGAGTTTGCCAGATTCAGGAAATTTCTTTGCCAAAATAGAATGAAGAGCTGGAGGTGTGGCTCCATGGTAGAGTACTTGTCTAGTGGGCATGAGACCTTCAATCCCATCCCCACAACTGAAAAAACAAATAGCTCTGTTAAATTTAATCTGTCTGAAGTTTTTCTTTTAACAACATAAGCAAATGTAATGATTAATTTATCTTTTCCTTTCTTTATTGGTGAGAATATGATTGTTACGAAATTAGATGAATAATAATAACTTGTAAAATTTTCAATTTCTGAATTTTCACAACCAGGTACACTTGAACTATATTGATACTGCTTTTACTGCTTGTACAAATTGATTTTCTTACTAATTCATAGATATATTCTTTTTCTATTGACTTTCTTCCAGATGAAGAGAAGAACAAACAGAACAAAACAAAAACTCAAACTAGTGATTCTAATGAAGGAAAACCAAAAAGTGTACGGCATGCTTACGTTCACAAACCATACCTTTACTCAAAGTACTATAGTGATTCTGATGATGAGCTTACTGTAGAACAACGCCGACAGTCTATTGTAAGTCTAGGTTGGTTTGTTAGTGTTTTAGCTTGCTGCTTCAGGTTGACAAACTTGAATAGTCTGTGTGCACAGTACTGGTGCACATCTAGAGCAGAGACATCTGACTCTGCCTTTAACTAGGTGGCATAGACGTATACATATGACAGAGGTGTTTGTGCCATTGTTGTTAATAGAAGTGAACACTGGTAACACTCTAAATGTTTCATAGTGTGGAATGTGGATCAGTATGGATAAAGTCATAGAAAAATATGATGTGCAGCTGTTACCATAATACTAAGAGAAAAATGTAGTCAACATATTTCCTGGATTTGAAAATGCTTTCAAATATGAGCTGTGCTACTGAGTTAACAAAAGCTTTTTAAAGAAAATTCTTGTCTCATTGAATGTGTGCTTCAGGTTAAGTTGGCTTAGAGTGTGAGAAACATTAAAATATGAAAAGTTAGTACACTAAAGTGTTACTAATGGATAGCCTTCCTTCCAGGTTTGTCTCTTTTTTTTCCGGAGGGGCGGGAGGGGGGGCGTGGCGTGTGGGTGCCAGGGATTGAACCTAGGAGCACTCAACCACTGAGCCACATCCCCAGCCCTGTTTTGTATCTTATTTAGAGACATGGTCTCATTGAGTTGCTTAGTGCCTCACTTTTGCTGAGGCTGACTTTGAACTCGTGATCCTCCTGCCTCATCCTCCTGCCTCACCCCTGAGATTTCAAGCTGCAACCAGCTAGGCTTGTCTCATAAAGGTTACATGGTCAGGAGTTGTCCCTGCTTAGGACTTTTGGTGCTTTGCTTTGAACTCTGGTCAGAAAGGCATGGTGAGAGTAATGTGATTATGAATTGTTCATTTAAAATATGAAAGAAGAAGGCTGGGAATATAGCTCAGTTTGGTAGAGTGCTTGCCTTGCATCCACAAGGCCATGGGTTCAATCCCAAGCACCACAAAAAAATATGAAAGAAAAAAGTTTCAAATCCAAAGCCTATGTCCCAAGGCTGTAACCATCAGGTCACCTCTGTTTAGAACCAACCCATTAACTCAGCATTCCAACTTTTTCCTACCTATATTTACTTGAAAATTATTGATATTTTCATTGCTATCTTTTTAATTAAAACTGCCAGGTAAAACTAAACAATCTTAATTACACTTTTCCCATTTTGTAAACGAGTGGCATCCTAAGAGTAAAGGAAAATCTTTATATGTGTGTGTATAATATATAATATATATGTGTGTAGTACATATGTGTTTTTTCGAAGTCCATTAAACTGTAAGAAATCTGAGGGCAAACTAAGACTTTTTCCTATTTATTTCAAAGTAATTTTTGCTTTTGCCTGATAATCTGTCAGGGTATTTTGTGGTTTTAGGCTAAAGAAAAAGAAGAGAGACTTTTAAGAAGGCAGATTAATAGAGAGAAACTTGAAGAAAAGCGAAAACAGAAAGCAGAAAAGACAAAGTCTTCCAAAGCCAAAAGTCAAGGTATAGTAGATGTTACTTTTTTTATTTTAAGCTTTCTTATGTACTCTCTTATTTTCTAATTGCTCAATTAATTGTGACATAATAATGTAAAATATATTCTCAAGTATAGAAGATTTCCTTCCTTTGTAATGTGATGTGTTTAATTATTTTTCTTTTATTATATTTTATATGTAAATTAAACATTCCATAGGATACCAGTGGTTGCCCTCCATGTGTTAGCAATTTATTTTCTAGTAATGGTAGATTGAATTATCACTGGAAAATGGGTCATTGACACATAAGTAATCAAGTCTTTTTGCAGATAATAATGCGGTTAACCTATTCTCTATGTTAACTTTTTTTCTGTTTTTTTTTTCTTCTTCTTCTTCTTGGTGCTGTGATTAAACCCACCTTGTAAATGATGAGCACATGTTCTACCAATGAGCTATACCCACAGCTCCTTAAGTTAATGTTTATCTGGAATGTTGAATAAAACAAAATTGAATTCTGTTATGTTATTTCAGCACCATTTAAGAATATTAAAGTCATGTTACATTTTTGGAGTAATTATAAACCTTAATGAAATAGAAATATAACACTGTTTATAAAATTCTTTTCTGAAATGTTTTATTGATTGCTTCTTCCCTAGGGAAAAGTCCTGTGGACTTAGAAGAATCATCAGCAAAGAGTTTGGAACCAAAGGCCCCCAGAATTAAAGAAGTCCTTAAAGAACGGAAAGTTTTAGAGAAAAAAGTAGCCTTAAGCAAAAAAAGAAGAAAGGATTCAAGGTGCATATTTTTTCTGGCCATGTTCCATTCAAACACTTGCTTGGCATACTTTTAGAAGAGAGACATTGAAAATGTAGTAAAGAGTTGTGCCTTGAAAGTGTATGTCACTGCATGTTTTGAAGTACCTTAAAGGTTCATTTTTGTCTTCAGGGGTGATTCTTTGTGTTAAGATTTATAATATTTCAAAGTAATGAATCTTTTGTGTATGTGTGTGTGATGCTGGGAATTGAACTCAAGGCCTCATGCTTGCTAGGCAAATACTCTCCCACTGACATAAATCTCCAGCCCTTAGAGTAATGTATCTTAATCTTAAGTACTTTTACTCTAATCTCATAGAAGCTTTAAAGCTTCTCTCAAAAATAGTGTACATATGTAAACATACTATTATCCCTGGAGTTTGAGAGAGTTTATGGACACCATGACTATACTCTAGAAGTATCCATGTTCTGGGCATTTGGTAGCCATTTACTTACAATAATTGCACGCATTCAGTTCTTTTTACCATTGTCCAGGCTTCTCCCCCTAACCCAGACCCTGAACCAGATTCTTTTTTTAATTTTTATTTTTACTTTTTTGGGAGGTGGTGCTAGGGATCAAACTCAAGGCCTCATGCTTGTTAGATAAGTGCTCTACTACAAAGCTACATCTCAAGCTCTTTATTTTTTTTTATTTTGAGGCAGGGTCTTGCTGAGTTACCCAGGCTGGCCTCAAACTTTAGTTCTCCTGCCTTAGCTTCTCAAGTAGCTAAGATTATAGGCGGCATCGCTCTGCCCAGCTATTTCTTTTCTAATACTGCATTATAATTCTATAAGAATGAGAAAGCCAGAGAAACTTCTGAGAGTAGCCATAAGGACATGTGAGCCCTGGGCTACAATTCTGTTGCTCTATCAAATCAGAATTATGTAACTTAATCATGGACTTGGAGCTAACTGAATCAATAATTTGCAAAACTCGTGAGTCAGCTGTCAGATTTATTACTATATCTCATTCTACTCAACTGAATGAAAAAGAATGCTTTGTTGACTCAAAAGTTGGTAAGACTTCCGAAATGTAAATGTGGCCTATACATTATTTCTCTTTATGCAACAAATCAGGAATTTTTGTTTTAGCTGTACTTTTCTTTAGCACCAAGAGTAATTTCATGTCACATTTCAGATTGTGTTCTCTGTTGACTAAGAATAGGATTTAAATTGAAGTACAGCAAGTTTATAGTAAAGGAAAGCTTTTTTTCTTACCTTCCTGAGAAATTTTGACCTTAGATTCAAAGTTAATGTTTGACTTTTCTTCCTCCTTAGGAATGTTGAAGAGAATTCCAAAAAGAAACAGCAGTCTGAAGAAGATTCCAAAGAAACCCTCAAAACAAATGAGGTGTGTCTTTATAAAACCCCATTTCAAGTGCTCTTTTGTTAGATGTAGATTAGTCTTTTGTAGTAAATATTTGACTGTAATTTGATATTTTCCATGTTAAATTTAAAAATCCCTCACATTAAGCAGTCTTGAACCCTCATTCTATTATGGCCTGAATTCTTCATTTTGGTGAGTTGATTTATATGAACTTACATCTAAGTAATAGCTATTCCTCTTCCTTTCCCTCACTGTTTCTTATATTGGCAATAACAAAATTGCCAGTAATAATAATGAGAAAGAATAAAGAGGGAAGATAACTAAAATAACAATCCATTTTACTCTTTCATTCCTTGATCACACATGTACATAATATTTTAGGGTAGAAGTAATCTGTTTTTCACATCTTAATCATTTGATGTTACCTTGCAAACTTTGTAATTATTTAAGATTGCATTGTTGTATGATAAATGGATCCATCATAATTTATTTAAGCATTTTTTATATTTGAGCACTTAGGTTGTATCTGAGATTTGATCATTTTAAGTAGTAAAATTATATTTAGTGAATACATTTCTTCCCCTTTTTGGATTATTTTCTCAGGACAAACTTTGGCTTTCGTTGATCTTCTTTACTCAGCCATTTTTACAGTTCTTTAGCTGAAACATCTTAACATTTCCAGGGGAGGAAACTAATAATTCAGTAATTATTTGTTCATAGACAATAAGTATTTTATATTTCTTTATCTAGAAATTAGAAGCATGTATGGAAGTACATCCTGATATTTTACTGGCATATCTTTAAGAGTTTAACTTTATTTTGTGTAATTTTGGGGGGGATTATAAAATTTCATTCACATTGTTTAAAGTTATTTATTGTACAGTCAGATCGATAACAGACTCCTGTTCTTAGGTTCTTCCTATGTCTTTGTCCATGAATTAGTTAAAGTACATAAACCTTTATGTTGAAATATGCAGAGTTGTCGTATTAAACTGACCCAGAGACACAAATGACTTTCTGAAGACAGGGCTTTGGCCCCATTATTTGAACAAAAATAATTATAGCTGGTATTAATTAAGCAGGTCTTATTGAAGTGGGTTCGGTCAACATCTACTGATTGATATTAATAATCTACTCAGTACCGAGACATGGAGTAGGAAGGAAGGTTTACATGTTATTATCTTTTAGTATCTGCCCCTAAATACATAAACATACATATGTTTGGTATTATTGCTATGAGTTAGTGTGTATATATGAAACTTCATAAGTAGAATATTGTACAAGTAATCTAAACTGAAGGGCTTTTCTCTAAATGATTTGGGTTTCTAAATATAAGAAACCTTTATTTCAGTGTAAAAGTGTTTAAAATATTTTCATCAGCATGCATTATATTTTTAGACTGAAAAGAAAATTGGAATATCATTCATTCAGTTCACATTTATTAATGACTACTGAGCATTAGTGAGTTCTAACAAATTAGAGTTGAAGAAGGCCTCCTAAGTGCATTGACAAATTTCAGGAGAAGTAACTAGTCTCTGCAAATCTGCCTACAGTGCAGTAGAGAAGAGCAAGACTCACTGCTAGCACAAGTACTCATTGCCTCAGTGTCCAATTATTGAGTCATGCTGAGCTTAAGCTTCCTGATGCATAAACGAGATTAATAATACCTACCACAGGCTGTTTCAAGGATTAAATGAGGTATCATATATGTGCCCACACTCAACATATTAATATAGTGTGCTCGAATATTAAATTTGAGTCTAAAGATCGGTTGTGGTACTTCTCACATTTTAACCTTTATTTCCTACAGCACTGTGAAAAGGAAAAGGCATCTTCTTCAAAGGAGCCGAAGCATGCTTATGCAAAAAGTGAACCAAGTAAACCTGCCCGAAGACTTTCAGAGTCTTTGCATTCAGCTGATGAAAACAAGAATGAATCTAAAATTGAAAGAGAACATAAAAGACGGACATCTACCCCTGTGGTAATGGAAGGAGCACCAGAAGAAACTGACACAAGAGATGGAAAAAGACAAGTAGAACGCTCAGAAATTGCCATGGAAGAATCCCAGAAACAGAAGAGCACACTTAAAAATGAAAAGCATTTGAAGAAAGATGATTCTGAAACACCACATTTGAAAAGCCTACCTAAGAAAGACATGAAATCCTCTAAGGAGAAGCCAGAAAAAGAGAAAACTCTGTCAGAAGAGAAGTCATCTACAAAACATAAATATAAAGGTGACAGTATGCATAAAACAAGTGATGAGACTGAACTTCACTCTTCTGAGAAAAGTTTAAAAGTAGAGGAAAATACTCAAAAGCAAAGTCAACAAATAAAGCTTTCTTCAGATGACAAAGCTGAACGAAAAAGTAAACATAGAAATGAAAGGAAATTATCAGTTTTAGGCAAAGATGGAAAGCCAGTTTCTGAATATATTATAAAAACAGATGAAAATGTGCGGAAAGACAACAACAAAAAAGAGAGACACTTGTCCACCGAGAAAACTAAGGCAGAACACAAGTCAAGAAGATCAAGTGATTCTAAAATTCAGAAAGATTCTCTAGGTTCCAAGCAACATGGTATCACTTTACAGCGAAGAAGTGAAAGTTATTCAGAAGATAAGTGTGATACAGACACGACTAATTTAGATAGCAGTGTAAAACCAGAAGAGGTGGTTCACAAGGAGAGGCGAAGAACAAAGAATTTGTTGGAAGAGAAACTTGTGTTGAAGTCTAAATCAAAAGGTCAGGGCAAACAATTAAAAATTGCTGAAACAGAATTACAAGAAAACATCACAAAACAGATGTCAACTCCAAAACCAGATAAGGAGAGGAACACAGAAGAAAATGACTCAGAAAAACAGCGCAAGTCTAAAGTTGAAGAAAAACCTGTAGAAGAAACTGGTGTTGAACCTGTATCAGAGAGTGCTGCTGCTTCAGCACATAGTTCACAAAGAGACCCTAGTCACCGAGCTAAGCTACCATTAGCAAAAGAGAAGCCTAAAGGGGAGAGGGACACAAGCTCCTCCAGACTTGACAGGAAGCTATCAGATGGGCACAAAAGCAAAAGCTTAAAGCATGGCAGCAAAGACATGAAAAAAAGAGAAGAAAATAAATCAGATGACAAGGATGGTAAAGAAGTTGACAGTAATCATGAAAAGGCCAGAGGAAATGGTTCAGTCCTGGAAAAGAAATTGAGTAGAAGGTTGTGTGAAAATCGAAGAGGAAGCATATCACAAGAAATGACTAAAGGAGAAGAAAAATTAGCAGCAAACACACTGGGCACTCCTAGTAGTTCCTCCCTTCAGAGACCAAAAAAATGTGGTGACACCACATCAATCCCTGAGCAAGAGCCAATGGAAATTGATTCTGAGGCAGTTGTTGAAAATGTATCAGAAGTGTCTAAAACCCAGGACAGCAGCAATAGTAGTTCCCAACAAGACATTGACTCTGAAAATGGTACAAAACAAAAAACAACTACCACAGTTCTAAAGGATGAGTTAAGAACTTCCATAGTAGATTCAAAGCCAGCAGGTACAGTCTGCAAATCAGGGCGTGGAACAGGAGTTACTAGCAATTCTGAAAAGCATGCTGACCATAAAAGCACATTGACTAAGAAAATGCATATCCAAAGTGCTATATCCAAACCGAATCCTGGGGAGAAAGAGCTTACTCGAGGAACTCACGAAGTGAATGTGGACTCCAAAACAAGTCAGAAAATGTTCCCTAGTGTTCCATCAGAAAATGAGAGGCCGCAAAAGAATTTGAAAAGCACAGCCAGACCCACCGAAGAATGTGTTGCTCAAGGAGATGCTGTTTTTGAACATTCCACAGATTTAGACTCCTCATTATCTTCAAGTTCAATGACTGTCAAGCCTCAAAAAGAATCTCTTGTTTCAGCTGTAATTCCTGAAGTTGACAGAGCTGGTTTAGAAGGTAGCATAGCCAGCACTTCCCTTGTGGATCGCTCTGATATCCCTAACCAAAGTTTGACTATTAGAAAATCAGAAGCCCCCAGGACAGGTGATAGCAAAGAAGGTGGTAAAAGTTCCACTGTAGATACACCAGCAAAAGCAAATGTGGCCAGCAAAAGACACATTCCAGAAGGTTACCAGGCCACTTCGTTAGGCAGCAAACAAGGAAGAGTGAACACATCTCTTTCTAGCAAGTCATCAGACATGATTGTGGAAAATGAGAATCTCAGAAAAGAAAGTGGATTGATACACACAACCAAGCAAGAAAGTGATTTAAGTACACAGCCCAGTTTAAAGCAGGCAGACAGAACTACAGTAGAAAATGGCAAGAAGGATGGCATTGCTGTCAGTCTTGTGGCAGACATGAGTACAGGAAAAGATGCTAAAATTGTGGAACTTAAGCATAATAGAGTCCCAGATGAAATTAAAACTCTACCAGTTGATGTTGAAAGGAGTGAAATCAGTGAGGTAGACACCAGTGCTGGGGGCAATGCTGCATCATCTGTTTTACAGCAGAGAAATGGAAAACCTGAGAGTGTGGCAGCTAGGACTAGAGGAGCAGAAAGGACTTCGGTTGCCACTAGTACTGAGGAGAAGGACAAAGGCTTTACCTTAAATCCAGTAAAGGCTGGAGATGCCACCACCACTTCTTCAGAAACGGGAGAATGTGGGATGGCTTTTCCCTGCACCAGCATTGAGGCAGATGAAGGTTTCATAGTAGATGCAGGCCCCAGAAACAATCCACTCCTGGGCCAAGTAGAAGCCAGCGAATGCACAGTTTTTGCTGCAGCTGAAGAGGGTGGGGGTGTTGTCACAGAAGGATTTGCGGCAAGTGAAACTTTTCTCACAAGTACTAAGGAAGGAGAAAGTGGAGAGTGTTCTGTGGCTGAATCAGAAGACAGGGCAGCAGGTCCTGTGGCTGCTCATACAGTTCAAAGCGAAGCCAGCATGAACAGTGTTGTCACAGAGGAAAAAGATGATGCCGTAACCAGCGCAGGTTCCGAAGAAAAATGTGACGGTTCTTCAAGTAGAGACCCTGAAATAGTTGAAGGAACTGGTACTTTTATTAGTGAAATTGAAAGTGATGGAGCAGTTACAAGTGCCGGAACAGAAATAAGAATGGGATCTGTGAGCAGTGAAGAAATTGATGGGTCCCAGGGAAATACGACAAGAATGGGTCCCAAGAAAGAAACAGAGGGCACCGTGACTTGTACAGGAGCAGAAGGCAGAAGTGATAACTTTGCTATCTGCTCAGTAACTGAGGCAGGGCCCCAGGAGGAGCGCATGGTTACAGGGGCAGATGTGGTCCTAGTAGACAATGACACACCCCCGGGAACAAGTGCCAACCAAGAAGGAGATGGTTCTGTGAATGATGGTGCTGAAGGTGAGAGTGCAGTTACTAGCACTGGCATAACTGAAGAAGATGGAGAAGGGCCAGCAAGCTGCACGGGCTCAGAAGACAGCAGTGAAGGCTGTGCTATAAGTTCTGAAACAGAAGAAAATGGAGAGGGTGCAATGGATAGCACAGTAGCTAAAGAAGTCACTAATGTACCATTAGTTGCTACTGGTCCCTGTGATGATGAAGGCATTGTGACCAGCACAGGCGCAAAAGAGGAGGATGATGAGGGGGAAGGCATTGTGACGAGTACCGGAAGAGGAAATGAAATCGGACATGCTTCAACTTGCACAGGAATAGGAGAAGAAAGTGAAGGGGTCTTGATTTGTGAAAGTGCAGAAGGGGACAGTCAGATTGGTCCTACGGTAGAGCATGTGGACGCTGAGGCTGGGGCAGGCATCATGAATGCAAATGAAAGTAACATTGATAGCATGAGTGGTGCTGAAAAGGAAATCAAAGACACAGAGATCTGCTCCAGTGCTAAAGGGATTGTAGAAAGCAGTGTGACCAGTGCAGTTGCTGGAAAGGGTCAAGTGGTGTCAGTTCCAGAAGGTTGTGAGGATCCCATGACTAGTGCAGCTTCTGATCAAAGTGATAGTCAACTCACCCGGAAAGAAAAAGTTGAAGATATCAGTATTTCCACTGGCCTTGTGGGAGGCAGTCATGATATTCTTATATCTGGGGTAGTCCCAGAATGTGAAGTTGAGCATACATCACCAAGTGAGAAAGAAGATGAGGGCATCATCACCTCTGTAGAAAATGAAGAATGTAATGGCCTCATGGCTACTACAGCTGGTGACCACATTTCCAACCAAAGTAGTTTAGCTGGGGGTAAAAGTCCAGGCAAAGGCTTGATGATTTCCACCAGTACAACAAATGATTACACCCCTCAAGTGAGCACAATTGTAGACATGGGAGAAGGGCATTCAAGTGCCCTGAAAACTGAGGAAAATTTGGAAGGCACCAGAGTAAACTTGGAAGAATTTGAGGCCCCCATGCCCAGTGCAGTTTCTGGTGATGAGAGCCAACTCACAGCTAGGAATTGTGAAGAGAAAGATGAGTGTGCCATGATTTCTACAAGTATAAGGGAAGAGTTTGAAATGCCTATTTCTAGTGCAACAACCATCAAATGTGCAGAAAGTCAGCAGCCGGTTGCAGTAGTTGAAGAGGGAGCTAAAGGTCCAGTGTTGGTAAGCACTGAGGACTTCGAGTTTCCTATGCCCAGTGCTCCCACGGAAGTTGAATGTCCTCTTGCCTCAACCAGCAAGGAAGACAAAGATGAATGTGCTCTCATTTCCACCAGCATAGCAGAAGAATGTGAGGCCTCTATTTCTGGTGTAAGTGAAAATGCACGATCTGTTACAGATGGGAGTGCTATTATCTCAACAAGCTCTGTGGAAGACTGTGAAGGCCCAGTGTCGAGTGCCATCCCTCAGGAGAAAGTCCGCCCCTTGATCACACCAGTGGAAGAGTCAAGTGATACTGCCATGATTTCCACAAGCACTTCTGAAGGGTGGGAGGCAGTCATGATTGGTGCTGTCCCCCCAGATGAAGACCAGGCCACCATTGCAAGAGTGGAAGACTCAGGTGATGCTGCCATCATCTCCACCAGCACAGCAGAGTGTGTGCTGATGGTCACCAGCCTAGACAGACCCAAGGAGAGTCAGCTGGCTACAAGCAAACCAGAAGGTAATGATGACCTGCCAGCTACAAAGGTAAGCAGGGGTGAGATCCCCATGCCAAGCCTCATTGCTGAGAATAACTGTCAATGTCCTGGGCCATTCACAGGAGGCAAAGAAGCTGGCCCGCTATTGGCGGTGAGCACCCAGGAAGGGCACAATGGGCTGTCAGTCTGTGAGCCTGCCAAGGAACAAGACCAGCCAAAGGCTATGGCTACAGAAGAGGAAGACAGACTTGACAAGGACTGCCCTGTTCAAGGCTCATTTTCAGCAAGAGGACAAAATGAGAGTACTTTGCACCTCATAAATGTAGAAGAGAAGAAGGTATTGTTGAGCTCCATTCAGAGAGAAGACAGAAGCCCAGAGACAGAGACGGTGGGAGGCAGTAGCACTGCCAGCTGTTCTCAAGCAGAAAGGGGTGTGGAGAAAAGCGCCAATTCCTCCATCCATCCGAGAGGACCACAGCAGACGGCTGGAGACATCTCTGTCGGTATTTGCTCTTTGTCAGCAGTAAATACCGGTGCTATAAAAGCTGATGACATGCTACCTGTCAAAGACACTGCCTCAGAGTATTCTTCTAATCCTCCCGACCAACAGGGGAGGAAGGACAACTTGAAAACTACCACCACTAAATGTATTACTGACCTAGGGTCAAAAATTGCTTCCTCCCACTCAGTGAACCTTCCAGCTGCCTGGCACGTAGCTCAGTCATCAGCTCCAACATGTGGAAAGGACTTGACCACAAAGAGTGATCGTAGCAGCAAGCGAGCTGTGGAAGCTTCTGCTGAGAAAACAGGACGTGGTAATGGCACACGGAGGTCATTGCAAGGGGAAGGAAACTTCGAGGACACTGTTTCTGTTGAACCCAATGTGTGTGACATAGGTGAGAATCTGTTTATAATTGCATATTTTAGTATTTTACAAAGATGGTTGTATAACAGTTCACTTAAATCAGTTTTCCAAAAGATAATTTTGGTTCCATTCCAAAAGAAGGATAATTCAATATATTTTTTCCTCATGTGAGACTGTTGCTAAATAATTCTCAGACCTGAAGGTTGAGCTTCTCTAAAAATATACTCAGGTTTAAAAGTTTAAAACCATAGACCCACACCTCATGTTATCAGGAGAGAAGAGGCAGGAGGCTGAAGTATAAGAAGTCAGTTAACTGTGTTCTTTGCGTGATGACTGTTGCAAGTTGCTAATCCTCCATATCCAGATTTCTTTTTTGTTGTCGTTTTTACTTGGCAGTATTGAGGATTGAACTCATTCATGCTAGTAAAGTGTTCTGCCACTGAGCAATACATCCTCAGCTCCCTATCTTCAGGTTTCTTGTCAATCAAAATGAAGAATGCCTTACCAGATCCCTCTGAGGTCCATATGTTTTTACCACCCCCATTTTACAAATGAAGAAATATGGTCAGAGATTTAAATAATTTGTATGGCACTTGGGGGTCCCTTAGGAAAAAAAATATGTGAACTTCTGAACCTTTCTGTTGTGTAAAATGGAAATAGAAATAGTTATAATCTATAACAGTAATTATGGGTTTTGTAGTATGATTCAGTTATTGCCTACTCCTAATTAAGGGAGCACTTGTTTTTGGAAAGCCTGGGAATGGAACCCCAGGCCTAGCATATACCAGACAAGCACTCTTCCACCCAGCCCCTGTTATTTTTTAACTGAGTTTGCTTTTCAAGTTGGTTTAGAATCTGTTTGAAAGAGAAAGGAAACATGTTCCCTCCTGACAGATTTCAGAGAATGATGGTCTTGTAGAAATAGTTGATAACTTTCAGAGGTAATTTCTAAGACATTCATCATACTATCCAGTTTCAGATACTTTATACAAAATACTACTTTCTAGGTTCTGGGCATGCAAAGATAAATAGAGAATCTGGGAAGACAGCTACAAATTCAGCCATATATCATTACCAAGTTGGCAGTGACACTGAGGTGACAAGTACATAGAATTCAGTGAAGTACTGAGAACTCAAAGAAAGCACATGGGCTAGACTTGAAGGCTCAGGGCATACTGACTTCTTTTCCACTCGGGCTGTATAAATTGTAGCATCCTAGACTTTTAAACTGGAACCGACCTTAGCTATCATCTAATGTAACCTCAGGAAACTGAGACCAGTAGGTTTAGTCCTATTCATTATAAGGACTCTCAGATAGGCGATATTAAGGGCTGAAATAAGTAACTTTAAAATTTTTCATTGAATTTAGCTTGGAGAAAATTGAATACTCTGGAAGTTTTTGACTCAGTCACTGCTAGTCTGTTGTTCTGTCCTCCCCTCCCCCCACCCCCGAAGAGAAAAATTAGAAGCACTTTTAGCAAGAAAAAGTCTGCAAACTCTTGGAGAAAAGGTTTCTCTGGCAGTTTATGTGTGAGGCCGGAGAAGGAAACTGAAGAAACCACAGGCACAGAAGGACAGGGACAGAAAAGAAAGAGGCAAGACCCAGAGTCAAATTGAGTTTCCACCTGAGAAATTTTTCCTTGTTTTTTGTCTGCCTTGCAGGGTTTTTTTTTTTTTTTTTTTAATGTTTTTATTAGTGCATTATATTTATATATGATAGCAGGGTTCATTTGGACTTAATCATACACGCATGGAATGAAATTTACTTCATTCACTAGCACTTCCTCTTTCTGTCCCCCTCTCCGCTCTTCTCGTTCCCCTTCCTCTAGTCCACTTGTCTTTGTTTTTTGTTTTTTAATTGGTGCTTTATAGATAAACATAAAAGTGGAATTCACTTTGATATATTCATATATGGACATATCAAAATTTAGTAAGTTTTATTTCAGTTTCTCCCTTTTACCATCCTGTCTCGTCTCCCCCTTAATCCCCTCAGTTTTTTAACTTTACCTTCAGTTTTGCTGTGTCAGCATGATACAAGTAAAGTGAATCTATTCATAAATCCTACCTTCTTTGTTGAGAAGTTTATAACATGTGTGTGTCTGTGTGTGTGTAGAACAAACAATAAAGATGACTGCATAAAAGTACTGGGAAATGAGATGTCTCCACAAATAATATTTTTCATTTTTTCTGAGCAGCCATCTTACCATACAAGCAGGAAAGCTTTACTAGCTCAAAATGAATAAATGACCCTGCCTTTCATCCAGATCCTTTTCATTCAACATATTCTTTTCTATTGTTTTGTACTTACTATAAAATAAACCAGCAAAGGAAGGTCTGCCAAATAACATTGTTGTTTGTTTTTTAATTAGAATGTATTTTGCAATCAAATTCTTAAATTATTTTAATGGTTTGGATTTCATTAGATAATGAAGAGTCTCCACCAAAAGTTTTGGGAGGATCAGAACTGGCAACCAACTTGAAAACTGAGGTATGGCTGATAATTTGATTATCTTGAGCTGTTAGTGGTTATGTGCCATTTCGTCATATATTCATCCGTGTGTGTATACATGTGTATATATACACATACATATCAAATATATACATGCCTAAGCAGCATATTGCTCCTATTCTTCCTGTATTTCTGACACTGAGTACCATTATTGCCATATCCTATGGGGAAGGATGGCTAAGAATCTCAATAAATATTACCATCATTAAGTCCATTTTCTCAAGCTTGAAACCCAGGAAGGAGTCAGTTTCAGTTTCTCTCTGTCGACCACGTTTACTCCATTGCCAATTCTTACAAGTTCCATTTCCAAATAGAACATGAACCATCTATTTTTATTTCTATAGCTATTGCCTTCACTGAGCCACTGCTTCAGTAGCCACTCATTATGCTTCTACTCTAGCCCCTCCTCCAGTCTGTAATTCATGCAGACCCAAATTTAAAACTTAAAAAGAGTTAGCTACTGAGATTTGAACCCAGGGTGCTCTGCAACTGAGCTACACCCTACCCCTTTTTATTTTTTATTTTGAGACAAGGTCTCCCACGTTGCCAGGGCTAGTCTCAACCTTGAGATCTTCCTGCCTCAGCCTCCTGAGTAGCTGGGATTAAAGGTGTACATCACTATTTCCTGCGATGTGGGTTGTCTTAAAAAACAAATTAGTCGGGTGCCGTGGCACATGCCTATAATCTCAGCGGCTTGGGAGGCTGAGACAGGTGGATTGCGAATTCAAAACCAGCCTCAGCAAAAGCAAAGTACTAAGCAACTCAGTGAGACCCTGCCCCTAAATATAAAATACAGAATAGGGCTGGGGATGTGGCTCAGTGGTTGAATGCCCCTGAGTTCAATCCCTGGTACCAGAAAAAAAAGGAAGAAAAGAAAAAAAAAATTAAATCCTATCATTACTCTGCTTAAAATTCCAGTGGCTTCACATCACACTTAGAACAAAATCTTTTTTCTTTTTTTCCCTAATTGTGGCCTGGATACCTTACACAATTTAGTCTCCATGCCCCATTCCAGTCTGATTCTGTGGCACCCTCAAATTCTGTATGACAAGATAGCAGTGAATGTAGGGGTTACCAGGGCAGAGGGAGAATAACCTACCCAAAAGAAACAGTGGGCTGCAGCAAAATAATGGGGGGGTGACGAGCAACTTGTGTACATTGATACAGCAGGAGTGGGAGCCGTTTATTGTAGGACAGGAGGGGTATATATACATTACACACAGCTTATCTTAATTAACATAAACTAAATACAGCAGTCAACCAATAAGGAATCTCCACACTTAATGGCTCGCTGGTGTTACTTCACAAACCACTCCCTCTGCAAAATGCCAGGCGCCATCTTGACTTGTTTACAGACTCTAACAGTGGGCCAGAGACAGAAGGGCTTACAAGAGGACATTTGAGTGGGAACTCTGAGAGTATAATAGATGCTCACCATAAGAGAAAGCAAAGGAAGAGCCTTCCAGGCAAAGGGAGTTTATGTTCTAGATTCAGAGGGGGAGCCTGTGGCCTCCCAGGCTCTCAGTGGCTTGGGGTGAGCTGTGGAGAGGTATAAACCTGATCAGGAAGGCTGGGTGTTGTGCTAAGTTGGAGTTTTACTTTTAAAGCAGTAGGAAAACCATCGATGGGTGAAAAATGAGATTAGATTGATTTTTCTTTCTTGCTTTGTTTGTAAAGGCTGATATATTCATTTTTCAGTTTTTATATGAACTTGAAAGTGGGTTTTTATATTGTTTAAAGATTCTGGGGTTTTGTTTGTTTTTGTTTTTTTATCTAATTCACTTGAGGCAAGTTTTACCTCCTTGTTGTAAAAACCTCAGTTAACTTATTTTTATGGTGCTTTGGATTTTTTAGACATTTGTGCCTTCAGGGAAAAAGAAACATCAGGACATTCTGGCACCACCAGGAACTGTGTGTGGGGGTAAGCTCCTTTTAGCAGTTTTTCATATTGACTTTTCCTTACATATGTTTTTACTTTCATTGCATCTTAAAATCAATAGCTGATCCATAGTAAAACTCTGACAGGCTATGTGAATTTGCTTATCATTTTTTAAAACAGTCTAGAGGGAATCTTTACTTCCCTACCCCTGGCTTCGGTACTGGGACTTGAACCAGTGGTGCTTTACCACTAAGGCACATCCCTAACCCTTTTTATTTTTCATTTTGAGTTAGGATCTTGCTAAGCTGCCAAAGCTGGCTTTAAACTTGGTGATTCTACTTCCTCTCCTCCTGAGTACCTGGTTGTATAGGCATGTGCCATCACACCAGGTCTTACTGTTTCACTTTTAATATATGCTTTTGTTTTTCTTTAGATATCAATCAATTTTATTTAAAGTAATTGTTTTTATCTGATGTCTCCAAATAATGGTGACATCAGTCAGTCCTGGAAGACCACATGAAGACTTGGTATATCATTCATGCTGAAGATGTCTAATCCAAAATTTGGACAGACACATTAGTTAAGATGTATATGGGTGTTTCTTAGTTCAGATAATTAACATCTCTTATTAATCATCGAGAAGATAACATTTTTGAATTCTGAAATCTTTGTTCCCACAGTTATATTTCTGACTGCTTTTCTGTGTTTAGTTACAATTCATTAAAAGATGTATTTACATAAAAGGAAGTTGTTTAAAAGAAAAATGTGTGTTCTGTCATTGTTGAGTAGAAACAGCAGACCTTATATTTCAAATCTCCAAATATAAACAGACCATTGCCATTTGAAGGGATAGGATCTAACTTGTCATTTGATGCCATTATTTTTAAATGAACCAGTGTTATTCTGCAGTTTAACAGTTGCATTAAGTCTCCACCTTTTTCCTAAGTTTCAGATCACCAAGATAGTTAAATCACTGTAGTGACTTAAAGGACCATTGCCATCATTACAAAAAGGCAGGCAACATTAATTTCCATTGTTTTTCTAGTACTAGAAAATAATTTGTCAAAATTTTATAATTCATGAAGGCCACTTTATGATCTTAATTACCCCGAAAATCTTTAAATTTGTTTCTCTGTAATTCAGAAACTATTTTTCTTATGTCTCATTTTTGTTTTTGAACAGGTGAACTACCGAAGGAGCCTACATTGATGAATGAATCCCTAAATGTAAGTAACTAATGGTTTTGATTTTAATGGTGGTAGTTATTCCATTTTGTTTGAGAGTGAGGAACAGATACCAAGTGGAGGGGTTGTCTGTGCATTTTTTGAGGACTTAGGAGGCCATTTGGTAACATGCTTACCACTGAAGTTCAACCTACTGACAGCTGCTTTTTACTTTCTTTTCCCTATTCACCTATAGCCACTGATAAAGAAATCTGAACTTACTGGTTTTTAAAATTATAGTGGAATGAAAATTGTATCGTGATGTCTTAATTCATCCTGGTGCTATAGACAAACAGTTTTTAGTTTGAGAATTAAAGTTCACTTTATGATTTTAGAAAGCTTGTCTGAAGGTACTAAACCATAATTGCCATATATACATATTTTTTCCCAGATGTGGCTCATAATCCCCTTTAATTCTTAAAAGAGTGTTACTTGTTGTTTTCATTTTTTGCCTTAACATATTTATAGAAAACCTTATTATCATTCCAGAGGTGAGCATTTTCTAAAACACTAGTAAATTGTTGATAGCCACCTTCTTCCCAAGGCTCTTAGAGGAGCTGGGAGAGCTTTACTTACCGTCAGTCCTCATAGGATCATAACGTGTTCCTGTTCTGTGACTGAACATTCAGACGCAGTGTGCTGAAAAGGAAAGGAAGGGCAGACAGAAAAGCCCCACTTAGCACACTTCAGGTTTGCCCTCCAAGAGTTACAGAGATTCTAAATGAGGCTGAAACCCACAGAACTCGCCAGTGTGTGCTCCCTCCTGTGTCGTCCATCCCCCATGACCTAGCAACCATCCTGTCCCCAGGTGAGCAAAACTTCTACATAGGCACAAAGTTCTGTAGCTGCAACTTGGAATATTGTAGGATATTTTGAGACCTTCCTCTCAGTTTAAAATAAATAAAGTGGTATTGTCATGATTTACCTAGACAAATAATTATGACAAAATCCTTCAGAGTTTTTAAATAAAGTAAAAAAGAATACATTGAGAGTTCTTTGGAAGAGAAGGGAATTCAGAAAATGTTTTATTTTTTACTCTTTTGCCAAAGCCATTTTAAGGACAGGAGAATAAACACTGAGATATGAGAGCTTTTAAATTGAAACAGTTTAGGAATAAATTTAAAAGAACATATACTCCAGTTCCTTTTGTTGTTTGCACAAACAGCCAGATTATTTAAATATCCCCCACACCCACCTTTTTATTTTTTTTCTTGTTTTTAAGCTTTTACTGAGACTATCCATAAGTAACCATTTCTATTGTATATTTAGGTTGAAAATTCAGGATCAAGAGCAGATGAAGAATTTCAAAATGAATCCTACATAAAAGCAGGTGAGTTCATGAATTTCACAGTTGTCATCCCAACCCCTCCCTTACCCCGAGTACTAAGGATTGAACCCACTGAGCTACATATCCGGCCCTCCTTTTTGGCAGGGGGGGACAGGGTCTTGTTGAATTGCTCAAGCTGACCTCAAACTTAAAATCCTCCTGCCTCTGCCTCCTGTAGTTGTGATTATAGACATGTGCCATTATATCCAGCTTATCGTAGTCATTTTCAAATTAATTATATTTACCAGTTTTTGAGAGCTTCTATGTGACAGGCTCTGTAATAGTTACTTCACTAATTTTCTCACTGAAATTTATAATCATTTGAAGTGAATGTTAAGCATTGCATATATCATTGAGTAAACTAAGGCTTGTTGACTTGTTCAAAGCCACACAGCTTAAAAGTGTGGTATCTTGCCTTAAATAGCTACTTGAATTTTGCCAGTAATCTCACAATGGACTCAAGGTACAAAATGCATAGTCTCCTCTGGTGGTACCATAGAAATCTAGAAGTTTTGTGCTATATACTCAACAGAACATTTGTTAACTTCTAACAGGTAGTCTCAAATGTAGCAGCCAATCAAGGACATCACATTTATGTGGATCTTCTCCCAGGGGTCTCATTGCAGACAATGTGTAGAGGCCCCAACTCCAGAGAGATCATTTTCTTCTCAACCACAAGATAGGATTTTATTGGTTCTCCATTCTGAGAATGGGGAACAAGGAAGGGTCTGTTCATCATACACAAATTTTATAGCATATCATTTAAAACAAAAATAATGCAGTGATAGTTATAAGCACCTTTATGTCCAGAGCCTAGTTTGATCAATGTTAACATTTAGCATATTTGATTTCCACATCTCTTAAAAATGTTACAAATGTAGTAAAATCCCCTTATCACCCCTTCCCAGTTACAGTGTCTTTCCCTGTTATCCCACTCTAACAGGAAGCACTATTTGCATTTAAAGAATTTCTAGTTTCATAAACAATATGCAGCATATGTTGCCTTGTTTAGTTGAATGGTAACATATTATATAAACCATCTCCATGTTATTTACTCACTTGGCAATATGTTCTGAGATTTTTTTCCTGTTGACTTGTGTAACACTAGTTATTTTAATTGCTAGTTACTATTCCATTGTGGGCAGCATATGCCGTTGTTATTTATTGCTTCTTTTGCTGGTAGACATTTAGGTTCTCCGTTATTTTTCTAAATACAGAGAGTGCTGCTTTGCCTACTGTTGGGCCTGATCCCCAGAATATATGCAGTGTACCTCTGTCTCTAGCATGGTACTATTCTCTTATAGGCAGCTCTCTAGTGTACTGAGTATGCTAAATTGTGTCCAAATTGTGTACTGATATTACGCTGCTGCAACACAAACTGAAAGGAAAAGGCCTTGACATTGACTATGTTAAAATTTAGCATTGTGACCCTGGACATGTTACTTCCCTCCTTGAGCCCAGTTTACTGATGTCTAACAATGGCAGAAACTGGAACTTACCTGACAGCATCAAAAATTATATGTGAACTATAGCAGTGCTACATAACATTACTGTTACTCTGTAAAATTTCCAAGTCAGTTTTTCCCCACCCCATCCCCCACATATACCCCTAAAATAAGTGTTAGAATGAAAAATATATAAGTATTTAACATAGTTTCTTCATTGTTGTATTTATCACTCAGGGATATCCAGTGGCGGGAAAGATAACACAGAAGCAAACTCTAAAGAGGTATGTTTTCATAATAAACTCAAGCATCTCATGTTTTAAATGTAATATTTTCATCTGTACACAAAGAAAAGTGTTAGAAAGGTTTTAATTATTTATAATATTAAATGGATGCATATCACTTGTATCTGTGTGCTGTTAAAATGTTTAGGTAATTTCACAGGTCTCAGGATTATTTGGACACATCCATGTTATGGTCAAAATCTGTCTTCATATGCTGTCTTTTGTCAACCACAAGAAGCCCATTTTTAATGGGCCACTAAGAAAGTAGGAAAACTATCAATTAAATTATGATATGCCATTGATGTAAGAGATAGCTTATCTTCAGAAATGATAAAATAAGAAAATTTAAAAAATTTATTTTAGAATTGTTGAAATATAGTATGTTACCACAGCCATATTTGAATGTTCTATATGGATTTACATTCAAAACCAGAAAGACTGAAGATTAGAAAATTAGTGTAATTCAAGTCTAGATGCCAAAAATGTTATTTGAGGTTCTTTTCTTAAAATTAATATAGAAATTTATTCCAAAGGATAGAAAGGTAATATTATATGTCCCCATGTCAGTTGATTTGGTCAAGATGCTATAATTGCCTTTAATATAATCATTCTTAATTCCAGGTCGAAGAGGAAGAAAGGCATATTCCTAAAAGAAAAAGAAAGAAGCATTATGCTTCCTCAGAAGATGAACTGGGTATTTAGAATATATATATATATATATATACATATATTTATTCCTCTTTTAGACATCTTTAAAAAAATCACATTATTTGGCAGTCAAAAGAGTAAGCCAGTAACGGAATCCTTGAGGGTATCTTCAAGAATTACTTGAAGTTAGTTACTTCACAACTCTGGAGGCTAGTGGTGTCTTTACACTGCCAGGATCTCTACAGGCTGGTGAAGCACTTTAGCTCCTCTGCTTCAGACTGTTGATTTTCTCATGTCCATAACAGTGCCATCAGCTGGAACTTCCTGCAGTGATGGAAATGTTCCATGCTCACTTTGTCAGTATAGGAGCTACTAGTCACATGTAGCTGTTCAGCACATCATTGTGATCAGTGTGAATAAAAGAATGAATTTTTAATTTTAAATTTTAGTAGCTACATGTGATTAACTTTATTGGCCAGTATAGGGACCTTTCTACTCAAATACCTGCCACAGAGTAGAAATTCAATAAATACTTATTCAGTGACTATAAGAAAAAATTATAATTAAGTGCTTTTTTAGCTATTTTATAGTGATTTATTCAGTTCATATTATATTCAGGTACTATCATGTACATGTCCCATTTTTCATAGTAATTCAGTGAGTTAGGTATTGTTGCCGTTTAATAAAGAAGAAATTAAGGTTCTGAGAATCTAACTTTACTTCTACCAACCAAATCCAATTCCAGAGCCCAACCACTAAGCTGTGCCTCTTAGGTGGTAACTCATCCAGGAAATTAAAGTTAAGGTATCTCTGGGAACTGTGTGTGCACTTAACCCTCTCCATAGAACTGCTGCTTTGTTGATACCTTGTGAGCATTTAGGAATTTTTTATGTTATGCTTTATTTATTTATTTATTTATTTAACTTTGCCAGGGCCAAAGGCCAATGCTTGATGCTGAAATCACATGACATTGTAAATACATTCAGAATAATTTTTGACTTCATTGTGTCCCAAGCTTAAAAAAGAACTTTCGAACTGTCTTAAAATAGAACTGTGCATGTCGTTTTTCATTTAGCTTTTATTCCTTTGTGATTCTGTCTAAACTGATTTACAGATGATAATTCAGATGTCCTGGATTCCAGAATAGAAACAGCACACAAACAGTGCTCTGGAGCGGAACCACAAGACACAAAGGTATTTTTTCTACATATTAATTTTAAGTTAGGGATAGCCTAATTACATCACTGTGAATACTTATGGTAGTATTGTTTCATTCTCGAATCCCTTTTAATTTATGTATACCTAACAATAATCCCCCACAAAAAAAGAGCAGATGTTATACTTTATAATTCTTAAATTCCAAGATTATGTTAATGTCACAGTTCAGAATAATGGTTGTTTGGGGTTTTGCTCAGTAATATTATTGATTTCTTAAGGCTTCCAGGTGCTTTCATTGCAGATGTACCAAAATACTGAAATACAGTGATGTGTATTACTTTAAATGTTAATATTATACCTTCCCTTTTGCTTACCTCCTGCCCCTAAAATATAGGGATTTCCCCAAGGTCAGCTTCCTTACCGCCTTTTCCTATGGACCTGTTTTTCTCTTATGACTCAGAGAAGTTCACAAACTTTTATTTCTGCTCCTGCCCAGATTTCCCCTCTTCCTGCTAGACACAATATCTTTATTTAGGGTATTTTTCCATTTCTGAGACTTGTTACTCTGAAACTTTATATTGTGTATTCAGACTAGCTCCATCTCCTCCTCTCTTTCCTCTCTCTTTCTCTATTTTCTTCCACCTTGTTACAAAAGTATTTAAGTCAGATCATTATTAAATACTTACCAACTAAAAAAGGAAAATGGCCTATTCTCATAAATCCTGGTGAATTATAGTCAAAGGAATAAACAACTTTTAATCCATTCCTTACTGCCCTTTCCAGAACAGGAATTATGAGATAATACTTCTAAATTTGAAGAGATGCAGATTGAAAGGGTATCTCTTTATTTTTCCTTCAGTTTCATGTATGTTTTTTAATTTTAAATTTAAGCAAAATAAGTCAGCTTGTCTCATCAAAAATTGTGTACACAGATAATATTTTCAGTATTAGAATGTTTTCTTACATGGAAAGTTGTCTGTAATAGCATTTATTTCATATCACATTTAGTGTTAATAGTAATTTTTATATACTAGGTTGGGAGTGATTTTATCATTCCTGTTATAGCTTTCCACATAATCAGAATGTGTCTCTTTATAAAAGGAATAACATCATTACTCTAAAATGTGTATGCCAAGACTAAAAGAAGACTGAAATTGAATATGTGAAAAAATGTAGGCATTGGAGAAGTCATAATAGGGAATAAAAGTGAGTTGTTTGTATGTCCTCAGGATCTGATTAAGTGCCTAAGGGGCCAGAGGTTCGGTCTTATAAGGACCACCTCAAGGACTGGAATGCAGTTCATTCAATGGTTTGAAAATTTCTGGACAGAACTTCTTCAACCCAGGACATAAAAATACTGTAGGTGTTCTTGCTACACTGAAAGCAGGAATCCCCCAAACTCCTGCTTGCTCCAACCGCCAACATACAAACTCTTTTTTTTTTTTTTTTTTTTGGTGCTGGGGATTGAACTCCCAGGACTTTGTGCATGTGAGGCAAGCACTCTACCAACTGATCTATATCCCCAGCCCACAAACTCACTCTTCCCCATCCTTGCTCTCTTGCTTAAAGAAATTCTAGACCAAAAATCATAATGTGCCTTAGTCAGTGTTTATAAGATCAGAGAAAATAATTTGCTGTCTGTAATAGCATTTATTTCATATCACATTTAGTGTAAATAGTAAAGTTCTGGCTGATATTCCATTCTCTAAACCATATCCTTCCAAGGAGGGTGTAGAATGAACCATTGAGGTGTATGATAAAATGGTAGAACCACTATTTATATCAGCCTTTTATTCAAAAACAAACAAATCTCTAATAGTATTTATTGTACAGATTGGACCTGATGTCCTCACTGGCAGCAACATTATCTCTGATATCACATGTCAGTCATGCACCATAATTGCATGTCTTGGTCCTGGCAATGTAGTACTTTCAAGGTACCATAAGGAAAGTGGGAGCTCCATAATACAGAGGACTTGAGAATAATTTCTTCAGTTCTTTATTCACTTTCAACATTTTATGATTGAATAGTTTACAGATGCTCAGTTGAAGGAATTTGCAGAGTCTGTTAAATTAGTTTTAATTGAGGGGCTGAGGTTATGTCTCAGTGGTAGAGTGCTCACCTAGCATGCATTCGGCACTTGGTTAGATCCTCAGCGCCACATTAAAAAAAAGATATTGTGTCCACCTTAAAAAAAATTAGTTTTAATTGAACCGACCATTCCAGAATAGACACAGAATGAAGATTTCTGCAAGACAAATCATAAGACAAAAATAACATTTATAATGCAGGTACAAATGCATAAGAGAAATGGCTGAACTGACACTTAGTGTTACTAGGAAGTAACAGAAAGTCTTTGTCATCGTCAATACTAGGTACAAAGAACCAGCATGAAATAGGCAAAAAAAATTCAAATGTTTAAGGGAAAGTGTGTGAAATGTGGATGTTAAATGGATGTATTTGCTTTCATATTTATACCCCTTCAAATGCTGGCTAAATCAAAACCCAGTGACATTGAAAATCTCTGAAGGGAAGTGTCAGGTAAGGGCATTTCTTTGTAGACCCTTTGGTATTTTTAATCAGGAGAACCTCTTCAAAAATAAGTAATATTAAAAGTAATTGAGGGCCAGGGGCAAACCTCAAGGGTAGAGTCTTTGCCTGGTATGTGTGAGGCCCTGAGTTTGAGTCCCAAAAGTAAATAATAATAATAATAATAAATAGAAATGAGGATTTATAATTATTTGTAAGGACTATTAAATAAAATTAAGGCTTTAGTTTTTAAATTTATCCTGATCTCATCCTATTTTATATAGTTTTGTTTGCATACTATATTTGTTTTATTTGAATGAAACACTTTGGTATTTCATGCTCAAAACCTTTTGTGTTTAAGGGTATATCATTTAATCGTTGAGAGATCACTGTTCCACGTTAGCACCTTGAAATACTCAGAAATCCCTTTGGCACCTTACAATTTGTCCCTTCCCCACAATCCTTTCCTCCACCACTTCACAAAGCTGTTGCCAATTTCTATGTGTTCTTCCTTTGTAGTTTCTCTCAAAGGAAAGAGAACAGCATTTTCCATTCTGCAGAGGAAAAGAAGTACAACGTTGCTATTTTGTGGTTGAGCCTGATCTCATGCTTTTCTGCCTTCAGAATCTGTTTCTTTTTTAATAATCTCACTAGCATCAATAATAGTTGCTTTTTAAAAGCCATTTTCCAACTAATTGTCCTAAAAAACATCAAGGAAATTGTTTTTGAAATAGAAAGGAAAACTTTGGAGAGGGTGAGTGGAGGCAGAGTTGTTTGAAGATGAATCCTCTTGTTTAACTTCTCTATAGGAAGAAAACTCTGGAGACTTGGAGGAATTATCCAGAACAAGTTTCAAGACAAACAGCAGTGCGTCAAGGGCCGTGGAAGAAAAAGGTGAGTTATAACATATACTGGGATAAATTGAGAGATTAAGACTTCAAAGCAACCGGCATCTTCTCACTGAGCTTTGCCCCTCAAAATGTCTATTTTGCACATTTGCTTTCTCAGTGTAATACCGTACCTCATGCTTAAGGTTAATAAGGTTGGGAATTATTTTTTTAAATTGATCCTGCTCTACCCAAAGTGTGATGCTTTGCTCTTAACCAAACTCAGGCTTATTGATTTTGATAGTGGAAGCATGTAAATGAAGTGTGTGGGCGTGCAGCCACGACAGTGCATGTCCCCTGGGTGAGTACCCCTGTGGGCATTGGTAAAGGCTGACTCTTGTACTGAGCCCTGCCTTTTCTGCAGATGAACTTAGCAGCAGTGAGGCTACTAGTGAAAAGACAGAGCAGAATGAAGATGATAGCATCAAATCACAGGAGGTGAGAAATGCTTTTCATGTTTATTTGCTCAGAATTGTTTAAGTACTAAAACCAGATTGAATGTGCAGAATAGTGTTACCAAGGGTTTTTCCTAAGTATTTTTGAAAGAGCTTTACTTTTTTAGTGCAGTGGGACACCATTACATAGCATGCATTTTATCAGTGTCATTATGATTAATTTTGTTCATCTTTGTTTCATCAGAACATTTTTGTAAGACCTACTTTTGTCATGGTCAGATAGGGTCAGTCCAGCACTACATCAGTGGCAATGAAAAGTTTCTGGCCCTGAAGCTTAGCACTACCAGGCCAGGTACCAGGACAGGGCAGCAGCAGGAGGTTTCCAAATCCATGGAGTCCAGCCAGGCAGAAATGGGAACAGCATCAGGGTGGGCCAAGGGGGACCCAGTTTCATGAGGCAATGTCCTGGGAGGATACAGGAGCGGACAGACCACATCAGCCCTATCTTCTATATAGGCCCATCAGGTTTCGGGGAGCCCATGAGACCGAACTCCTTAAGCCCAGGACACAGTCTGTACACTAGCCAGGTCTAGATAACCATTGCTGACTTTGCTCATTTTTAATGGTTCCTTTTGTTTTTTCATACTTTCGTATAAGAAATTCAATGGACCCCTTTCTTTTTTATATGAAATAAAATTTGTTCACAAGTAACTTGAACTAAACCGCAATTCAAATGGGATTTATATAGTTTTTACAGAAGTAAGAGGTGACACCAGCACTTATCTCCATTACCTCATCCTCTCAACATCCTCACCTCTCTCTGGATCCTAAGGCAGTTATCAGAATCCGGTGAGGGAACTACAGTGAGAGAAATAAACACTACACCCAACACATCTCTTTCACGTGACAAAGTTGAAATTTGAACACTCTTAGGAGGGAACTCTAAGTCTCAGGTTGAGAAAACAAACTGTATAATAGAGGATAAAATTGTTCTTTTGTTGCTGTTTTTTGTTTTGTTTTTTTTTTTTTTCAATTCTCCCTTAGGAAGATCAGCCGATAATTATTAAAAGGAAAAGAGGAAGACCTCGTAAATACCCTGTAGAAACAGCATTAAAAACGAGTAGGTATTTGGAGTGTTTTAAGTTCATACACAGGTGAATTCTTAAACACATCTGTTAAATGGGATTTTTGGCTTTTGTTTTGTTTTCTTTAGAAGACGACTCCAAAACAGATACTGGCATTGCCACTGTAAGTACCTACAAAACATAAAAACAAACTTTTCAAGGCTCTTGGCCTTGAAAGGGCACACTTCAATATCTAGTATTTTGAACTACTTTTTTTTTTTTTTAAGTATTTGAAAAGCTTTAAAAGATTTTCTTAAACATGGGCAACCATTTAAATTTTTTGGCTAGTAGCAGAGTCTTATAAATGGGGTTTTATTAGCTGTTCTTTGGTTTCATTCCTTCCTCCCTATAGAGTTTGGTCATGTGAAAATTATATATTGGAACTTAGCTTCTTATGGTTACCCTTAGCTAAAATATAGAAATTTGCTGTTTTATGATTTTGAGATGGTAACTTTTTATGAAGATCTCTGACATGTCTTGCCATCTTACTGCTTTCTGTGGAATTATTTTTATACTAAAATGTATACTGGTTCCAGTGCAGAAGAATTCTCAGCAATAGTTTATCTTTTTGAATTTTTTTTTATCTTTGACCTTAAAGTGTATGCACACTGAAATCATGGTGTCAAGATCTCACTGTATGCAGTTCAGTGACAGCACTATTAGGAGGATAGACACATGGCCACTGACCTAACATGAACACTTGGAATGCCCAGCTCAGCTTTACCACTCATCATACCAGACCTGTGATTCACACCAGTCAGGGGACCCTCTGGAAATGCAATTCCTTGGCTGTAAAGTGATGCAATGATACCTGCAATACTGCTCATAGAATTATAATAAGATGAAAAGAAACCAGAGAACCAATGTGAATGTATTTACCAACACGGAAAATGAATTGCTGACTCTATGAAACATTAACCACAGTGGCCACTGTGGTTGCATGCAGTACCCATTCTTCAGCTTGCAGCAGGGTGGCTGGGGAAGGGACTGGTTGCCAAGACTGTGTTTGTAAGTATGGGCAGCTAGCTGCAGAAAATGGGTCCCAAACATTCTATCTGTGTAATAAGTAGAAGTTTAAATCTTCTTTCCATTATAGATTGCCTTTCTATGTGATAAACTCCTGGTTTCGGTTTTTTGTTCGTTTAAACTTAGGTAGAACAATCTCCACCTAGCAGCAAACTGAAAGTGATACAAACAGGTATGTACCTGGAGCACCTAGCTCTGTGTATGCTGCAAGGAATTGGTATGCTTTCAGTTATTTCACAGAAAAATTTTTTTAAACTCTTTTTTTTTTTAATTTTTTTTTTTTAAATTTTTTTTTTATTTTTTAGGTGTAGATGGACACAACACAATGTCTTTATTTCTATGTGGTCCTGAGAATCGAACCCGGGTCCCACCCATGCTAGGAGAGCACTCTACCACTGAGCCACAATCCCAGCCCCTCTTTCACAGAAAGTTTTTCCCTTGGTGAGCAGGAAGGCTGGCTTTTGGAAAAGGCTTTAGACTTTCATTCTGTTCATCAGTAAAATGAGTGGGCTGCTTAGTAAAAATAATTGTTCGTATAGCATGAGAGAATATACTTATGGTCTATTTCTTTGATCTGAGTCTTTCTGTGTTAAGAACCCTGGAGGGCCATCCTAGAGGAAGGTAAAGGCAATTGAAGGCAAAACACTGGAGGCACTGCATCCACAGGAAGAGCCTGTACTGCAGGATCCCACCAGATGTGTTGGATTTGTATAGGGAAGAAGTAGATGGGATGCCTGGGATTGGGCAGTTACCAGAAAGGCACACATTCAGCTCAAGAGCCTGCTGATCTCAGAGGAATCATAATTTTGAAGCAGCCTGTTCAATTTCCAGAGCCCAGGACACAAGAGATAAAATGTTAGAAATATTTTTGCCCTCATTCCAAGAAGAAAAAATGTTCCAAAATCTTGACAATCTTTAGCTCCACACGGTAGAATGAGGAGAGCATTCCTTACTGTTTAGCCTGCTGCATACATTTTCCAGATTCTTTAACATGAGTATACATTGATTTCGTGGTTTAAAATTTTGTATTTTTATGCAAGAAGAGCCACTGGTGGGCTCTAAAGCATTGACATAAGCAAAAAGGATGAGAGGGACAGCTATTTTATATCAGCTAATTTAGGAACGTATGTATTCTGATCAGCAAGATAAAGCAAAGTATAATACCTGTATAAAATGTTTTTCCACATTCAACTATGTGTGAGCTTGTGTTATACTTCAATTTTTCTTGTCTCTTGGTAAGTTAAGGTTCATTTCTTCCTCCTGTATGCTTGGCAAGCATAATAGCAGTGACCTGCATCCCCAGCTCTTTTTATTTCAAGACATGGTCTCATTAAATTTCCTATACTGGCCTCAAACTTGTGATCCTCCTGCCTAAGCCTCCTGAGTATCTGGAATAACAAGCATGTATCACCACACCCAGCTATGCTTGGTTTTTAACCAATTTTAATTTATAATTAATATAATATTTTAAATCCATACAAAAAATCTTCATAACTTGAATGTTCTTTAAAGACTCCAACTTAAGCTTTGTGCGGTTGTTATTTGACAGTAGTTTTCTGAATCTGAGTAGTGATGACCAAATTAAAACAGACTTCTTTGTTGGCCTTGTTATCAGATTAACTTTTCCTCTTCTTTGTAATATAATATATTGAACTTGCAGAGAAAGACAATTAATACAGTCTTCATAACTACTAAGTACCTTTGAGTTTTTGTCATCTAAAAACATGCCTTATTTGTAGCTTCAAAGCATGTACATGAGCTAATCTTCATTTTTCTTACCAAAGTACATTCTCAGAAAATCATAACATCTACCAAAAACAAATGCATCATGAATAGGCATACACAACCTACAAAAAGACTTGTAATGCATAACTTTTTTAGTTGCTGTGATATATTAAACTTTTCCAACTATCACTCTGCTTATTAGTTGTATGACTCTGAACAAATTATGGAAATCAAATTACACAAGCTTTATTTTTCCAAACTTTATATCAGGATTGTAATTTACAGAGTTACATTGAAATTTAAAAGATGCACAGGTTTGGGGCTGGAGTTGTGGCTCAGTGGTAGAGCGCTCGCCTAGCATGCATGAGGCACTGGGTTCCATCCTCAGCACCACATAAATGTAAAATAAAGATACTGTGTCCACCTAAAACTTAAGAATAAACATTAAAAAAAAAAAAAGATGCACAAGCTTAACATCCTTAATCATAAATCTGAAATGCTCCAAAATTCAAAAGTTTTCAAGTGCTGGCATGACATTATAAGTGGACAACTCTACACCTAATTTCACGTGACAGGTCACAGTCAAAACACAGGTGCACTAAAAATGCTGCATAAAATTACCTGTAGAAGAAAGGAGAAAGAGCGCGAAAACTTACCTTAAAGAAATATCAGTAGGGCTGAGGATGTGGCTCAAGCGGTAGCACGCTCGCCTGGAGTGCATGCGGCCCTGGTTCGATCCTCAGCACCACATACAAACAAAGATGTTGTGTCCGCCGAAAACTGAAAAATAAATATTAAAAAAAAAAAAGAAAAAAAATCAGTAAAGCTGCCAACTAGCTTCTTATATACACCTGATGTTATCACTTTTAAAAACCCATACACAAGCATAGTTGTCTCTATCAATATGGCCTTCACAAATAAAATTGTGTTCCCCAGTTATAATAAATAATATTTTGAGAAATTTGTTCGTTAAGATGGCATTTCTTTTAGGAATTCATCCTCAAATTGCAATGCTTCTTTTTGTTCTCTGTTGTCATTTTTATATTATGCTATTTGAAGAAACATGAAATTCTATACTTTTTGGATATATGTATGTATAAGGTATATTTGAAATATAAATGAATTTCATGTTTAGACTTGGGTCCTATCCCCAAGATATCTCATTATGTATATGCAAATATTCCAAAATCTGAAATCTGAAAACACTTCTAGTTCCAAGCATTTCAGATAAGGAACGCCTATCCTGTATGTGATCCTGGGTTGCATGCATTTCCTGATGTGTCTTAGGGGTTCCCTACACACCTTTTTTTCCTGCCTTTCTGGGTTCAGAGCATATGAGTTTACTGTAAGGAACCAAAAAGATAGTCTAACCCAACTCCAATCTTACATATGAAAACATTGAGGCTCATAAATTGTAAATAATTGCCTATGGTCACAACTTATAGTTTGCAAATCTGAAATGAAAACTTTGCTTTCCTAACTTACATTCTGACATGCTTTCTGTTAGGTGTTCTGATTCTTTGTCTAACTGATATAAAATAATGATAAATTGTATAACAGTACATTAAATAGCATTGGTGCATTAACAGATAATAACTAGACTATTAAAATTAATTTTTAGTAATAAAATACTAATGCAAAGATTTTCCTTTTTTTAAAGATGAATCCAATAAAGAAACAGCTAACCTACAAGAAAGAGGTATAAGCAATGTAAGTGTTAGTTTTCTTATCAAGATGCATCCTTTAGGAAAAACCTTACTAAATGATCAGTTGACCATCCTTTCAACTTTAATTTTATTACTCCTAGGACGATGGTGATGAGAAAACCGTAGCAAGTGCACGTCGGAGGGGAAGGAAGCCCAAGCGTTCGCTCACGCTGTCAGATGATGCTGGTATGTCTCTAATTATACTTCAGAATCACCTTTTTTTAAGAGTTTTTCCTTGAACAAGGAAAATCCAGTGGGGTACAGCTTGTATTAATATTGTGTAAATATGTGTGAAATGGCTCTGATCCCATGTCAAAAATGGTACATCCCAGATGCTTTTCTCAGAATATGTGATTTTTTCATGAATGTTGGCTGTGAGCTGCATAAGTAAACTATCCCAAATGTGTTTGAGATTAAGTTAAACAGTTGTGAATTGCAAGTGCTAAGACTAAAAAGGAAGTGGAAAACCACTTCTTTTGCCTCTAAGTCCCCAATATCCTAACTTCTACACTCCATGACTCTCCTTTGGAAGTGTCTTTGGGAATTGTACAATCCAGGTGTTATCCTTCTCTCTGAACAGAATTCTCAGAGCCAGAAAGAAAACGCCAGAAATCAGTTTCTGAAGCAACTGAGGACAAAAAAGATCAGGAGTCTGATGAGGAAGAGGAAGAAGAGGAAGAGGATGAGCCCCCTGGAGCCACCACAAGATCTACCACGAGATCAGAGGCTCAGAGGTGATGGGGGCAGCTAAGAGCTGCCAGACACTTTCACCAGCTTCTCCATCCAGAAAGAGTTCTTAGTTTTCTTTCATTTTATCCTCAGCAGAGGGCACATGTTCTCACCCTTCTGCCATTCTGCACCTTCTTGAAGAACCCATTTCCTTTTTTTCTTGGTCCTAGGGATTAAACCCAGAGTGCTTCCCTGCTGAGCCATATCCCTAGCCCTTTATATATATATATATTTATTTATTTATGGTTTTTTAAGAAGCTGGGGATATAGTCAATGGTAATGCCTCTCTGGGTTCAATCCCCAGTACCCCTCACCAAAAGTAATTCTTTAAAACTCATACTTAATTTATATAATCTGGATAAACCACCTGGATTATCACTGTTCTTCCCAATGTACTTAAGGAACTTGTAGTGGATTCTTTTCTCTTTGGCTTAGATTACCTGGCATTAGTTGATTGGTTCCAAGGCTATGGCGTCATCTTCATAATTTTAGATTATCAGGTGGGATGGGCTCTCAATGGTGCTCGAGTCCTAGGCCATCAGGGGCTGAACCACTGTTTGAGCAGTTCTGTGCTCTTGGTCTTCCTTTTCTTGCACATACTTCATGCAGGGGAAGTCACTCCCTTCTTAGCATTCTCTTCCTTGTGTTCAGTAGAAGCTGGTATTCTGGTAGCTTCTACTGTTCTAGTTCTTTGGGGGCCTTGTAGTATTTTCTCTTAAGTATTTAAGGGCAACTTCCAGGTCTTCTTGTTTTAAACCTCCTTATCCCTGTTTTCTCCTTTCCACTTGTAGTCTCTTCAAAGCAAATGTCCTACACCAAGTCGGTCTAGTGAATTCAGAAGAGGATTGTCCCATCTTGTGGATTCTGTTTTTCAGTATGCATACGAATTACTTGCCTCAGACTGAACCATATCCCCCCTAAACAAGTTCTTTTTCTTAGAGTTTTTATTGGTAATTCATCTTCCGTTATCTGATTTCTTTCTTATGCTGTTGACTTTTGGGGACCTGAACACTTAGCCCTCTCAATTGTGCTTTCATTAATCTAGGCCCCTTATTCTACTCCAGTTAGCTGTTTTGTTATCTCTATTTTATCAACCAATATATTTTCTATTTTTCACAGATTCGTCTTAAAATAAGTCATGACAAAATATCATGCACAGTAAAAGCCAGGATAGAGCCATGCAAGTAGTGTTGGTCCTGGGTGACATCAAGGTCTACTTAATAGCAATGGTCAGGAAAGCCAACAGTTTTTCTGCTTTTGATCCCCGTTTTGCCTCCCCACTCTCCTATGCACAAGGAGCCTCATCCTTTCTAGATAGTCCCAAGGATGGGAGTATTCAGTGCTGCCAGTGTTTCTATAATCTATTTCAGAAAGCATCATAGGGAGCCATCTACACGAGCAACCTCCAAACTTGGCAGCCCAGAAACAGTTTCTCCTAGAAATCACCAAAAATTAGCAAAAGAGAAGTTACCTACCAGCAAAATAGTGACCCTCCCCCATTAGGAAGGTGATTCCCTGCTTATGCTTCAAGTCATGTTTAAGCCCTGAGACTATTTTTGGTAGAGTAATGCTTTGTTCCAAATTTGCTTTAAGATTTTTGTCTTT
This sequence comes from Marmota monax, assembly GCF_021218885.2. Lineage (NCBI taxonomy): Eukaryota > Metazoa > Chordata > Mammalia > Rodentia > Sciuridae > Marmota > Marmota monax. The sequence continues at coordinate 20,339,340 of NW_026694710.1, forward strand.
CCCAATAACTGTCTTTGGGGATCCTTGGTTTCCAAGAAGAATAAGAACGGCTACAGAAGGTGTCTTCAGTGGCTTCCACCAGGCCACGCTACACAGGCTCATCCTTTACACTTGTAAGCCTTGTTGTGGATTCCCGTCTACCATCACCAAAGGCAAGGCGTGTTTTCTCCAAGTGGCCCCAGGTCTGGGTGCTTGGTTAAATCCGCACTGTGTGGTGGAGCATCATACATCTTGCTTAGCCAGAGCTTTGCAGAGGTTAAGAGGTGACAAAGCATCTTCTTTCAGACACAGCCACCTGCCAGCTGCACCTTCCACTGCAGCCCGGTTGATTTCCCAGCTTCACAGGTTGTGCCAAGTCCTATCTCTTTGCCCTAGCTTGTGCTTTGGCAGGTTTGTCCCCACTGCTGATAAGGTATGTCCCCCTAGTAAGCAGGTTCTTCCCCTTCTTCAAGTCCCTCGTCTGCAGAGTGCCCTCCCCACATGCTTCAGCCTGTTCTCTTCTCTCCTTCCTGTTGCACTTTCAGTCAGTACTGGGCAATTGCTGACATGGCATTGTTTTCCCCCTCGGGGCTGTTTCTTCCTTGAGATCTTACTTTGTGTGCTCTATAGCATTTAAGAACAAAAGATGGTTCAAATGTATTGCTATGTTTTGATATCTCTTGCCACAATTTGATCTTCATAGAATACTTGTAATACATGTTTATGCTCTTATCCCTGTGTCTTACAAAGGAAAGCAGATTTTCTCATTATTTCCTGGAAGATCTGGGTGCATACTTCTTGAAATTGAATTTGTAGAGGAATCACCTGGTGAAAATGCGGATTGCAATTCTCTAGGTCTTGGGTAGGCTAAGATTATCTGACTAACAGGTTCCCAGGTAACCAGTGCCACTGGTCACAGACCACAACTCTCCGTGGAAAGAAAGGGTGTGGGTGACCTACTGAGCTCCCACAGAAGGAAGATGCAGTCTGACTCACAGCTCTTCTCTGATCACATGTGATCATTGTCTTTCCTGGACACAGTTTGAAGTAGTTGTTAGCAAACACGACTTCTTATTCTCTATGCATGGGTAGGAAACATGCCAGAACCATATTGTCTGAGACAATATTAAAGTTTATAAGCAACTGTTTTTTATGCCAGTAAAGTTCCAGTTCTCCCTATTCTGCAGTTTTGGCTTTCCTAGTCTTTTCTTTCATTGACAGAAATGTGTTGCTTATTCCTTGTGTGGAGCATTGCACTAAGCACTGGAGTTAGAAAAATTAATAAATCTTAACATCCAACCTGGGTAAACATCTAATCTACTGGGAAAGATATATGTAAGACTTTGAATGCTTTTTTTTATAACTTTATTTTATTTATTTGCTTCTTAAGTGGTGCTGAGGATCGAACCCAGTGCCTCACTCATGCTAGGCAAGTGCTCTACCACTGAGCTATAGCCCCAGCCCCTTGAATGCTTTTTTGACTACAACCCACAGTAAAAATATATTTTGCAGTATATCTGGTGCTAACATTCCTGCTGTAGAAGCTGAGGCAACTTTGTATGAGTAAAACTAAATAGATTTAATATCAGTGGTATTTTCTAATATGTTCTACTAATGTGCTGCTTTACAATACTGACTGTAATGTGAAATTTTAATAAATACCACAGATAAATTATAATGGCAAATGCTCTATGAAGATAGAAAGTACCATGGGGTTTCTTAGGAAGGCACAGCTCGTTCTGTGATACAGAAGGCTTCCCAGAGGAGTGGCTTTTGAACTGGACCTTAGCCAAGGAATTTGATCAGATGGGAGGTAGAAGGTGATTTAAAAAAAAAAAAAAAAAAAATCATGTCAAAGCATGAAGATGTAAAGAAAACATTTGTTAATATTAGAGGGCTGATTATAAAAGATTTTGTGTACTGTACTCTGGTTAACTTTTCCTGAAAATTCAGAGAGCCAACAAGGATTTTATACATCTAAGGACAATAACATGATTAATTGGAGTCCTAACAGTTCTGATGGCAGACTAGAGGACATGCTGTGAGTGTCAGCATGTTCTTCCAAACATCCTGCTCTTCCTTTGCCAGCTGTTTCCGTAATGCTGTACTGTGAGACATGGTTTTGCACTAGGATAGATCCTGGGTTACAGTCCTGCTCTTCTTGGTAGTTGTTTCAATTTGGGACAGGGTGTGTATTGGTAGGAGTAGCAGTTGACTTCTTTGTTTCAGAGCTAGAAGTGAGGCCCAGAGAAGGAAGCCAGCCTGCCCAGGTCAGCACCTAGGGGTAGTAGAGCAGAAACCAGAGGCTTCCATTCTCCTCTAGTACTCTGGGTTAGTGTGTCCCATTATCTCAAGCTCTTTTTCTTATATAAACTCCACTGGGCTTTTCTCTTCTCTGCAGTCCAGTTAAAAACCCTTTTTTGAAGGTCTCCCAAATTATTTGAAGCAGCGCTTTTAACTCACTATTGCCTTGACTTTTATTTAATGCAGATCAAAGACACAGCTCTCCCCTTCTACTAAACGCAAGAGAGAAGTCAGTCCTCCTGGGGCCCGGACAAGAGGCCAGCAAAGAGTAGAAGAAGCTCCTGTGAAAAAGGCGAAGCGGTAACCTGACCCTCCCCTGGCAGTTTGAGGAGCACAGTGGAGAGGTGATGATCATCCTCATGGGCTGTAGGCTTTTTTTCCCCCAACCAAGAAAAGGATATGCATGTGCTGTAAGTTCCTAGGTGCAAGCTTTTTCTTGTTATGTTTTAAACAGCTTTATAAACTATTGTTCATAGAAGATATTATGTACATTTATTTCAGATAAAGGAAAGTAAGTTTACTTTGTATCTGAACTCAAAACAAAGGAGTTGTATATTTTAACATTCAAAATTGGGATTTCCCAATGTGACACATCACTAATGCAAACCCTTCCAGCCATCAGACACGAGGCTGCCTACTGGTGATCTGTGTATAGTATATGAACATGTAAAAATAGGTTGTATTTTACTCTATGTATGATGCTAATCAATGAACACTTTATTTATTTTACAGAGAAAACTTATCCGTGAACTTTACTATATCTGTTTATTTTATTTTATTATTTTTTTTTAATAAAAAAAGGGTTTTAAATGCTATGCAGTCATTAGTAGAAAATTTTTAGGACTCTGCCTGCCCTGTGACTGTGTGATCCTGACCTGGCAGGAAACACAGGCGCTCGCATGTATCCAAGTAAAGTAGCTGAGCTGAAGAAGGGTCTCCACTGCTTTTCTTTTCACAGTTGTGACTGTTTTTAAGAACCTAACTCGTTTTTAGATTATATTTGCATCCGTGACTTTACCACCAGCCCCGCTGACGCTGGAGATCCTGGGTCAGGTGAAGTGACATGCCCCCCCAACCCCTGCAGTGGGATCCTCTGGGTGTCCATTCCACTCTCCCGCTGCTCAAAGCTTCTACCAATATTCTTTCCCTGTCTTTTTCAGTGAAGAGAAATGCGTTGAATGTTAGATCACTCCTATCTATTCAGCTTCAGGATTTTATGTTTTATATACAATTATTTCAGGATAGAAACTGGTTTTATTGCCAGATTCTTTTTTAAACATGTTTTAACTCCCATATGAACAAACTGTCCAATTTAAGTTTTTCATAAACTTTTCTTAAGGTCAAATTTGTCTCTTGCAATGATGTGATGAGTTGCCAAATAATTGAGATTATTTTACAATGTTTTGTTCATATTCTTATTTTATAATTAAAATTTACATTCAGTATGTGTGGATTTTTCTTATTTTTTTGTTTTGTTTTTTGGCTTAATGTAAGGTGGATATTTCTGTCATTTTACATGGTTTCTTACTGAGATTTTATATATAAATTATAAAATGTTTCCCTAAAACTTGAGTGGTAAGAATTTTTCTTCCTGTGTCTGAATTTTTTTTCTTGTGCAAACCATTTCTTCTCTACAAGTAATTGGAATTTTCATATTCAAAGATGAGTCAGTAATGGCCGATAGAATTGAATTTTAGACCTAGAAGGAATCTTCAGACCAGAAACATGAGAGTTTCTCATTTTTATTTATATGGGAGAATTTTAACCAAATCTCAAAAATCTAGTGAATTGTCTTAAAGTCAGCCAAGGTTAGAAGTCTGCCTAGGTTCCAAGGCTCTCAGTCCTGTACAGTCTCACTGCTCACTTTTAGATTGCTTAGTAGAAATGCAGACCTGAAAATCTATTCTCAGTATGAAACTGTCCTCAGTTTAGAGATGCCTGTTGTGGGGCATGACCTTGTTGGGACTCAGTAGTTGGTTTTTGAGGAAAGGCTGCCTCATAATTAAATCAAAACTAAATAGAACTGCATGAAGAATTTCCAAGTGGGGAAGTCAGCTAGACCACTCAGCTTCCAGTGGTTCTGAACCTGAGTAGAGAGCAGGTCCCTCCTATATGGTCCTTGGGAATGTATGGGGGCAATTCTTGGTTGACATGATGATTTGATACTGCTAGAATTTAGAAAAAAAAAAAACAGGTCAGGAATGTGAAACCTCCTGCAGTTCATGGGACAAACCTAGAGTTCCCCCACTAACCCACTGAGAAACACCTCTCCACATTTGTCATTTTCCTGACATCACCACTGCCACTGCCTCACTGCTTCTCAGTGGGCACATTGGACCCTAGCCATCTGCTTTCCTCATGACAGAGCTGAGACAAAGCTGCCACAATCCAGTGAGACATACTGAAGGTAGAAGACCATCCCACAACCCAGGGCAAGGTGGCTAATTCCTCTTCACTTGGTAATCGACACAATCATCCTCCCATTCCCAGAGAAAGGCCACTTTCTCAGGTTTATACCACTGGAGTTAAATTCTAGAACCTACTAAGGCTCACTACATCCACCCCAATTCAGAATGACCAGCAGGTAACACTCCCCTTCTCCACCAGGTCTCACAGTGAGCTGATGGAAAAGCTGAGCCTGAGCTGTTTCTTGTCTCTAGCGCAGCCCAGAGGGTTTGTCCGCTACCCCTGGGAGGGAGGCATTGATCCTTCTACCTCCACAGCATGCTCACTGACCTAGGGCCATGGTCAGGTAGGTGCTTGCCCCCAGCACCTCTCCAACTTGTAAAACCTAACTGATGGGAGATAAGGGGAGATGATTCTAACAGGAAGAAATGCTGAAGGAGTTTACTTTCTTTTTTTTTTATTATTATTTTTTATAATTTATTATTCCTCCTAAGTTCAAGAATACCTTACATTTTTCTAAAATTACCACTGCATCTTTGTGTAACTAAATCAAGAACAAGATTTTTTCATATTTCAATGATAGGAACTTTTTATCAGGAATAAAATAGAAAATGGCTTTAGAGCCACAGTTTTTTCACTGAAAGTGCTGTCCTATAAAGAGGCATATTTATTGAGCCCTGTGCCCAACACTAGGAAGAAATATGAACCCAGGTGTCAAGGGATGACAGCCACAGAAGCAAAGAACTAGGCAGCAGAGATTGGTGTCTGGTCACAGAAAATGGCAAGGGAGAGAAAATCACCTTTTGAGAGAAGTTAGGACACAGGATTAACTCCTGGCAGACAAGATGGGTGGGGGGGATGTTTGTTTTATAGGTATAGAGTTTCAAACAAGGTTGGAACTTGGAGAAGAGAGCATCGTGGAAGCTGAAGAGCAGGATAGACTGAAGACCATGAGTGCCATGTTTACCACCAAGTCACACCAAGTCAACCTTTCAGAAACCTGGAGGAGAACTCTACAGATAGTAATAACTACGTAGCAAACCCCTCCCGAGAGATGCACTTTCACACTCAAAACTTGTGTACATTGACTCATTAAGAAATCATGGGGGCTGGGGATACAGCTCAGTTGGTAGAGTGCTTGCCTCACGTGCATAAGGCCGTGGGTTCCATCCTCAGCATCACACACACACACACACACAAAAAAAAAAAAAAAAAAAAGGTTGGGGCCATAGCTCAGTGGCAGAGCACTTGTCTAGCATGTGTAAGGCACTAGAGTCTGTCCTCAGCACTATGTAAAAGATATAAACAAATAAAGGCATTCTGTCCATTTATAACTACAAAAAAAAAAAAAAAGAAAGAAATCATGGGAAGAAATGAGGAGAAGGTAGACCAGTAGAGGACCAGGAATTGGGGAGGGTTGGGGGTGTGCTTTTGAGTGTGCAGTAATTTTGTTTTGGTGCCAAACTACAATGGACTTTGTTGCTGTTTTTGCTAGGGATTGGCCCAGGGGTGCTTTACCATGAAGCTTCATCCTCGCCCTTTTCATTAATTATTTTGAATTTTGAGATAGGGTTTTGCTAAGTTGCTGAGGCTGGCCTCGGACTTGCAATCTTCCTTTTTCAGCCTCCCAAGTTACAGGGATTACAGGCGGGAACCACCATGCCTAGCATCATCCCAGTACACTCTTTTAACTGGTTTTTTAAATCAAATTATGTAGAACTTATGATGCCTTTTAAATCGACATCAGTATGAATAATTTTGAACAAGTTCATACATCATGGCAAATGTGGTGAACCACATGGTTCACCATGTGGTGACTGCCACCTGCTCCACAGCAATTCTAAGACACCTTTGAATAAGTGACAGTTATTCTAGAGTTGTGTCTCTGAATTAATATAATATGTAGATAGATTTCTTTTACAATAGGGGATTTAAAATATCTACCCTTTTGTATTGTTTTTTAAAATACTGTATAATTTTATGAAATATCCAAAAGATAAATATTATACATTGTTAGAAATCCCACTTACTAAAAAGAAAAAAGAAATCCCACTTACTACCCTTCAGCTTAAGACAGAACATACCAACACCATGAAACTTCTGACACGCCTATTCCCCATCCGGTCATATTACTCATCTTCCCCACAATGCCACAATCTTTCTAAATACAGGGTTTTTTTTATTGGCATTTGTCAGTTTACTACATATGTATACATCTCCAAACATGAAGTTTTGCATTGTGCTTTATATAGTCAGTTTATACAAATTATTTAATATTTGCTTTTTTCTTCTATATTATATTTTGAAATTAATCTGTTAATTATATAGCTCCAGATAGGTTATTTTTACTGCCACATAGTATTCCACATACACACCTTATAGACTGAGCCATTCACCTGTGGCTGGGTCATTGCCTTGCTCTCAGGTTAACAATTTTATGAACATTTCTGTGAAATTTCTGTAAGGCAGAGCTTTCAAAACTTACTCAAGTCATGGTTCACATACAGTGTGAGACATGAAAAGGCACACTAAGGACAAGGCACACTAAAGACACAATAGCAGGACAAGGTAGGCTGCTGCTTGAGGAAATCCCCTTGTTCCCCAGAGGATCTGGCCTTCTAGCCACTTTATTCCCTGCCCCCAGGAAAAAATGATATAATTTAGAGAGGCATAATTGATAAATAAAACATATGTATTTGAGGTGTATGATGTGATGATAATACATAAGTAAACATTGCAAAATGTCCTAAACCAAGCTAATTAACACATCTATCACCTCATGGAGTTACCATTTTGTGTCTGTGTGGTGGAAACAGCTAACATCTACACTCAGCTAATATATGTGTACAGATTACAATAATATTAACTATAGTCACCATGTGAACAGTAGATCTCCAGGACTCATTCATCCTACAACTGGCAATTCATACCCTTGGACAGTCATCTCCCCACGCCTTCACCCTCAAGCCACTGGTGATCCCCATTGTACTGTTCACTTCTGGGCACCTACCTACAAGTGAGATCATAAACGATTGGTCTGTGTGTGTCAGAGTTATTTCACTTAGCATAAAGCCCACCCATGTTGTCACAGATGTCATTCTCCTTATGGCTGAATAATATTCCATTGTGCATGCACACCATATTTGCATTATCTAATCATTTTTCCCATGCAAGGACATCTTGATAGATCCCCTATCGTGGCTATTGTGAGCAGTGCTACGAGACAAACAAGAGTGTCTCCTTGATACAATTTCATTTCCTTTCAACATATACCCAACAGTGGGATTGCTGGATCATATGGCAGTTCTATTTTTGGAAGTTTTTTGAAGAATCTCCTGCTGTTTTCCACAGTGCCACACTGATTTATATTTCCACCAACAGTGTTTAAAACCTCCCCCTTCTCTGCATACTTGCCAGCATCTATTATTTTTTTCTCTTTGATAATCACCATTCTAACCAGAGTGAGAGGATATTTTATTATGGTTTTGATTTGTATTTTCATGATATTGAGCAGTTTTGTCGTGTACTTTTGTATGTCTCCCCCTTCCCTGCCCCAGTACTGCAGATTGAACCCAGGGCCTCACTAGGAAGGGCTCTACCACATCTCCAGCCCTTGTATGTGTTGATTCACATCATTTGCCTGTTTTGTTGTCGATATTGGTGGTTTTGTTTGGGGGGCATGTGGGATTAAACTCAGAGGTACTTTACCCCTGAACTACATTCCCCTGCCCCCCAAACTTTATACTTGTTAATTGAAAAATCAACCAGATATTCTCCAAAGAATAATAATGTTTCAGAAAAGCATTGCAATGGGCAGAGCACAGCACTTCATTGGAATGTGTGTGCCATAGGGAACTCTGTGTACTCAAGGAGGGTGAGCAAGGGGAAAGTTCTAAAGGCAAAAGTGAGGAAGATTACTTCAAGATTTTGAAAATAATCCTTGGCCACAATTCAAGGGTGGTATCAATGCAAGGTCAGACAGACAGTTGCTGGGCAGATGTGCTAGTACAAGAGCTTTATGCATAAGGTTGCAGTGGCCTCCGTGCAAACCTGTAGTCCAACAGAATCTTTTGGGATAGTTACTAACAGGCAATCACCATAGCAGCCTTTCTTCAAAACCTTCTGACTTTATTTACCTTTTGTTATTGTTAGGGTTAACACAAGTGAGGCCATTTTGATTCTGAGAAATTTTCCATTTCTCTCACATAGAAACATGCAAAATAAATGCATTTGGTACTCCTAAGTTGCCACTCACTGGAGGCAAGGAATTTGGTGATCTACACCCTATCCTTTAGAATATTTGTGGGAGATGGAGGAATGTGACATCGCTGGTTGGTTGCTCCCAGTGTCAGCACTGGCAAAGTGAGGAAGGAAATGGACAAGACCAGAGCTATGGTCGTACAAATCACCTCAGCGTTCCTGAGCCTGCCTTGAGGCAGAATCTTCTCTCCAGTAGCCACAGAGCTAACACTGCTGAAAATTACACCCAAGCCCTCTCATGTGGCTGAATTACATACAATCAAAGTGGAACTCAGGCTCACAGAGGATCTTCTGTTAAAGCAAAGCCCTGGGCTGGGAAAGAATGGGATCCTGCAAGTGAGGATGGGAAGACCCTGATGAGGCCATGGGCATGGAGCTCCTAAATTCTGATGAGTCTTGCTTGTTAGAAGTGACCTCTTCACTCCCATACTGACCGCCAGAGGCTGCTCACCCATAGTAGTGGTGGCTTTTCCACCTGTCTGAGGGGGTTAATACTACGTTGCTTGAGACTTTGGTAATCCCCACCCCCCAGCCAATTGCCAGACATGGCAATGTTGATTCTCCTCAGGACCCACCCAACACCCTTCTTCGCTTCCAAACTTATAACTAGATTTGAGTCCCGGCAGACCTACAATGTGTAGAAATGGGTATTAATGGTGTGGGATTACAGTGGTAGCAGGAACATAAAGTGGTATCAGGCCAAATTTCTCAGTTCTGGCTCACCACTGGAACAGAGATTCCGTATTTCATGTTACAGCTTGGGAAGTAAGGAAGTATACCAACGGTTTGGTTTGTTTTTTGAATCACGGATCAAAAGATGACCAGCATGACCAAGCTGGAGGTGTGCTGGTTGGGTGTTTGATCCAGACTACCAAGGGGAAGTTGGGCTGCTTCTCCACAGTGGACGAGAGGAAGAGTAGGTCTGGAATACAGGAGATCTCTTAGGGCATGTCCAGTATTACCATGTCCTGTGGTCAGGGTCCATTGCTCCTAGGAGAACACGAAGGGCTACAGAAATGAGGACTACGTCGTCTGAGTATTTTCTTCCTAGTTTGTTAAGAATTCATTTGTGTCAGTGTATTATACTCTATTAAGCAAATATCTTTGTTTCCATTCCTCTCCTGGTACTTTTACATGTAACATAAGATTTATTGGCTTCATATCAGTATTTCAGTTTTATTAATTTGACATCACAGTATTTAAGTGATGGGACATCAGAAGAGCTGAGCGAACATCACCTCAGGGCTGTACCTCCTCTTCTTGGGGAGGGATTAGTGCACTTGGCTACGTCATGTGTCATGTTAGGTGAGACTGAGGCCCACTGTCGTCTTCATCTGTACATCAACTCTGGGTTAAGGAGATGCACATGGGTGCCAAGTTGAGGACAGCTGGACCCATGGTGGTTGATGAGGTGCAACTGAAGCCAGAATTAGATAGGCGGTCAACATAAATAGGTAAGTCGAGTCAGGTCGGATCAAGGAGGCCAGTTTTGAGTTGAGTCCTGGAAGTTGGAGACTGTCCCCTGAGGGTTTGAAATGTTAATCCCTTTCTCCACCCTTATCAAGAACCTGCCCCTGCTCCAACCTGTTGCTAAGGTAACCTGTCCCAGGTTGTTGATTAACGTGTCCTGGGCTGCTCCATCCTGCCTTTCCCCTTCAGCCCACCTGTTTCTTTCCTTTTGGCCACCCCAGCAAGCATTCCTGGGCCTAGTCACGTATGCAGGAAGAAGAGAAATAAAGGGAAGAGGCAGGAGAGCAAAGGAAGCCTTAGACCTATAAAAAGGCAGAACACTCGCACTTCTTGGGATACCAGGATACCAGCTATGGTCCTGGAAGGATGGTCCTAGGCCTTAGCCTAATTTTAAAACTCCATCTTAAGATAAACCTGCAGGCTCACCAGGCAAGCCACAGAGCCCTCCAATACGTCAATCAGGCATAGCCTGATAAAAGTCAGTCACTTTCCACAACCCTGACAAGAGCCAGAAGGGTATCAGGGTGGAGACTACCAGACCATATGTCCTCTCTAAGATGTAAAATGTCACTGAGAAGCCGGGTAACAGCTGATAGGGACCCACAGGGCGAGGAGAAGCTCCCAAAATTTAGTATAAATAATGGAACAAATGACAGACACTCAGCCAGCCGACACTGATGCCCACTTGCTGGAGAGCCTGATGAGGACCTGGACTGACATCCCAACTCTTCTCATCATCATGCCTGATCCTCTGCATCATCCTCACCACTCTCAAACTTTACAGCAGCCTCTTGACTGTGGTGAGAACAGCAGTGTCTCCTTATGACCATCTCCTCAACTAGCCATCAACTCACTCCAGAAGAAGCCTCCAGCCATTGCCGAGTGAGTCTGAGTGAGTGTGCCTCTGCTGGACTTGAGACCTGAGACTTAAGACTTCAAATCTAGCAATTAAGCTTAGCATGCAGAGGGAATGTCTGCAATACGTCTGTCATGATTAAGTGTGTTTGCAGTGCTTAGTATTACCGTGTCCTGTGGTCAAGGTCCATGGCTCCTAGGGCCCTAACTTAGGATCATTTGCTTTGAATTGATCATGTTTATTGCAATGTCCAGCATTAAGGATTGTCATTCCTTGATTATGAACCTATAGAGAGGATTTGTATTGAGCGATTTGAGTGAATAAAACATTGAAAAGGGCGAAAGCACGTGGTCATTCTTTATCTTTCCCCTTGACTGCAGACATCATATTTTGCCCATCTCAACAGGCCCCCTTTTCCCTCCCAGGAGAAGTATATGTTTCCCCTTTTTAAATAAAACCTGCTTTATATGCTTGCTTCAGCATGCTTCTCTAATACTCAAACTTCAACATGTGAGGGAACAGAAATCATCACAGATAACCAGTGGTACTACAATTTCACTGAATTAAGCAAAACTTTGAAACTTGGCAAAGCATTCTTTTCAGGTGTATCTAAGAAGGGTTTTGCATGTCAGTCTGAGTGGACTAGGTGGGGAAAGTCCACCCTCCATCTGAGCAAGGCACCCTCCAGTTGACTGGGGTGGGGGATAAAAACAGAAAAGGTGGCTATCTCTATTGATTTCCACAAGCTGGGAAGTAATTTTCTTTGGCTCCCTGGTCTCTGGACTCCAGGACTTGCAGTAGCCCCCTAGGTTCTCAGGCCTTCCTAGTTCTGAAGCCTTTGGATCTGGACTGAGCCTTGCTACCATCCCTGGATCCTCAGCCTGCATCACAGGCTGTCAAGGGACTCAGCCTTCAGCACCACATGAGCTAATGCCCTAGTGTAGCAACTCTCATCTCTCTATATACATACAATTCATTCCGTTTCTCTGGAGAAACCCTTCATAAGGACCAGAGACCCTGAACTGCCACTGAAAACCAGAATATAGGAAGAAAGATGGACTTGGAAGCAAGAGATAATAGCTTCATAATTGGCATGAGTCACATTCTGACCCCTTACATCCATCTCACCTCCTCTAGATATTTAAACTTCAATAAACAGGAACCACTATGGCTCCTGGGTTTCCCTTCATCCCTGATAAGCTCAGCAGTGCTCTTCAGGCTGGCCAAACAAGTAGTTAATCTGGCACTTGGGAGTCACCCTGCAAGAGGGCCTTTATAGATTCCTAGTGTGACATACTATCCAAAGTGGAAACTAAGCACAATTTTTCAGATTCTCTGAGGAAATTTTATGTTCTCATTTTCTGTTTCCATTACCTAAAGGATCAGGCTCAGTCAGTTTTTAATGAATGCATTCCCCTGTGACCACCAGCAGAATCCTTTTTTTTAAAATGGCACCTTTTCTTTTCTTTTTTTTTTTTTAGAATATATATATATATATATATATATATATATATATATATATATATATATATATATATTAACTTGGACTTTTAATCTTGACTTCCTATCATATTACAATAAAATTATTTGTAGAACATCTTGATTTGTTCACTATTGCTATTTTATTCTTTTGGTTTTGTTTTGTTTTAATTAGTTACACATGACAGTGCAATGATCTTGACATATCATACATTTGAATCAAATGGGGTCTAATTTCTCATTTTTCTGAGTGTACAGGTTGCAGAATCACATTGGTCATACAGAAACGTATATACACACAGTAATAATAATGTCTATTTTATTCTGCTGTCCTTCCTATCCCCCCTTCCCCTCCCCTCCCCTCCCCTCCCAACACTTCTCTCTACCCAATCTAATGTGACACACTTCGTTTTTTTTCCCCCTCACATCATCATACATGTATTCTGGATAACAACGAGAGTCTCCTTCCATCTTCGGTACAATTCCCCTTCTCCCTCCCTTTCCCTCCCACCTCTCTTCCCTATTTAGTGGTAATCTTCTTCTCATGCTCTTTCTCCCTACCCCATTTTGAGTTACCTCCCTTATATCAGAGAAGACATTCGCCCTTTGTTTTTTAGGGATTGGCTAACTTAGCATAATCTGCTCTAATGCCATCCATTTCCCTGAAAATGCCATGAACTTGTTATAATATGGCACCTTTTCAAAACAAGTTTACCATCAACAGATAGAGCTGTTTTTGTATGTGGAAACCAATTTGTTGATCTTCCAAAAATCTTGCTCTAAATACCGATGTGATTCTGCAATCTGTATTTGGGGTAAAAATGGGAGTTCATAACCCACTTGAATCTAATGTATGAAATATGATATGTCAAGAGCTTTGTAATGTTTTGAACAACCAATAAAAAAATAATAAAATAAAATAAAAATAAATAAATAAATAAATAGTCAAACTGAAACTTCTTTCAACCAAAAACCTCAAATATTGTTAATTTCACCTCTGTCATTTGGGGTCCTCTGAACCTTCAAAAAAAATTTCCCCAGTAAACACTGTAAGAGTTTAAAAGGATGTAATTGATCACTTTAGATTCTTAAAATTAAAAAGTACATCTATCCTTTCAGCAAAAGCCATGCCGGGATACATTTGCCTCCCTTCACTCTGGGCCCCCACTTCCTTCTGACCTGAACATGGGTTTATTCTAGATATGACCTGAAGAAGAGGTGCCTCTGCTTGTCTTTTTAATGCTTCACTAACAACCCACTTGGAATTTACAGGAAACACATGTCCCCATCCCTAGTTCACCTGCGTTTGTGCAGGGATCCCTCTGAAGCCTCCTCAAACTACTTCCTTTGACAGTTCCCAGGACAGCGTGTCCCATCTGTTCTTCTGACATTCCATTAAGCCGGCTCGCTACCACAATATCCTGTTTTCCCCTTCCTGTTTCTAGCCACACTTATTCAGACAGAATGACAGCATTTGCTGTAATTCCTTGACATAAATCTCTCCAGAGAGCTTTCTCCCCTACCTTAAGCCCCTTTCACTGGAACCACAGCCCTCCGGCCCTTTCCCTTTCAGAACCCAGTCCAAAATATCCCATAATGGAAACAAACATCTCCAAGTTAGGTCTCAGAAGATGATTTAACACCAACATAAGAAACTAAAATATGTTATTTGTGCTAAAAGGCTAAGGGAACCACTATGCAACTTGGAGTGATGGTGAGCCAGCACACGTCCTACGGAGCAGGCTGTTTGAGCACTCATCCTAGGGAGCAGCCGTGTTCTGAGTGACCCAGAACAAATTATTAGGCTTCGCTGTCTCGGTTTCCTCATCTAGAAAGAGAAATTCTGATGCCTGCCCTGCTCATCTCACAGGGTTGTGTTCAGTGAATACTTTCTACAAGTCTACCACGTTCCAGAACCATTCCACGCACTAGGGGCACTACAGTGAGTCATTCAAAACACTGATTTTATGAGATTCATCCATATGGCTGCTGGATATATATAGATAATGGCTATGAACATTCCGGTATACCTCTTGGTAGATTTATTTGCCTTTCTGCGGAGTCCATTCCCTTTAGTCTTCCTGATTAAACCAGAAAGAAAGTCCTAGGTTGCATTAGCATGCTATAACCTCTCTTCTGGCCCTTGTCAATGTGTCCTCACAACAGAGAGCCAACCTCATCCTGCCGCATTTAGCTAGAGTTCCTAAACATGGCTCTAGTTCCTAAACATGGCTCTGTCTGCAAAATACATAGGTAAGATTATAGATGGCAAAAGGTTACTAATGCTCCACTTATTTGTATATTTATAA
This sequence comes from Marmota monax, assembly GCF_021218885.2. Taxonomy (NCBI): domain Eukaryota; kingdom Metazoa; phylum Chordata; class Mammalia; order Rodentia; family Sciuridae; genus Marmota; species Marmota monax. The sequence goes on from NW_026694710.1 coordinate 20,354,403, forward strand.
ACATGTTTATATTGTCTACACATAATTTATACAGAGGTTCTTTCAAAAACAAGTTTTTTCACAGTTTTAAAATGTGAGTCATACCAATGTGGTAGCTCACACTTGTGATCTCAGCCACTCAGGGCAGGGCAGGGCTGAAGGTGGAAGATGGCAAGTTCAAGGCCAATCTCAGCCATTCAGCCAGACCCTGCCTCAAAATTTTAAAAATAAAGTAAAAAGCACTTGGGATATAGCTCATTGATAAAGTGCCCCTGGATTTGATCCTCTGTACCATTAAAAAAATAAGTCATTTAAATAAAGGCATTAAATACATTGTGATGATAGGTGGATACATACAGGTGGCAAAAATGTAGAAAGTTGGAGTGCAAAGACTGCAATTTAGGGCATGTTACTCTATAAAAGCTCCACTTGTGAATTAAGGATCTTTTTTGTCATCGTGTAGTGGCCGGCAACTGCCTCACTGGTCGACTTTCTGAAAGGCAAGATGCCCAGGGTGGGCACACTGCAGCTCACTTGACAGCTCTGGGTGTGCTCAAGGAAGGGTTACAGTAAGGAAGGGTCGGGGAGTCTCAGAAGGACCCTGAGCTAAGCAAATAGGTGAGATCAGCCTGAGGTAGAGGACAGAGCCTTTTTACAATGTCACCCCTTACAGCACTGCACATCCTGCCACATGCTCCTGTCCAAGTTCTTTGCCAGACCTTGCGAGTCAGAGATTCCCACATGAGAAACAAGATGGACAGCTCGTGGGTAGCACAAGCAGGAGCCCAGGTTGTAAAATGAGCACATAAGCACCAGAGAATCGCCTGGCTGGGGTAGGAGTCGGGAGGCAGGAGAGGAGCACCTTCGGGAATCAGTTCCTCTGCTCACTTTGTCAACCATTGTCTTCAAAGTCACTGATGTCCCGAGCATCTCTGAACACCTTCCTTCCAACTCCTCTCCCTGGTGTTCATGCTCTAGCGAGTTTTGTTGCTTTTGTTTGGTTGGTTCTTTTGTTATTTTTGTTGGGTTTTTACACTGTTCCAGGACTTCTAATCCCTTGGACCTACTTCTTCTCAATCCCCTCCTCATGTCATTATATTTTGCTCAGATCCACCTCGGATCCCAAGGACCCATGACAATAAACCCTCCGCCCTGTCCAACAGCTTTAAATCCCTACTGGTCTGGTTCTGTTAAGGCCCAGCAGTGTCTCAACCTTGCAAAACTCACCTGTCACCACAGGGGTGGAGGGATCGTTACTGGAGAAAAGCACACACCTGTGCTATCTGCTCACGCTTTTGATTCATGGATGTGAAGCTTGAATGCACCCTCAATAGTGTTCAACTATGCTACCATCCTTCCCCAATCTCTTCCTTTCCCAATGTATAAAAGAACATTTTGTACTATAGCTCAGCAGACCTCATATTCCTTGAGATAATTGGAAAGAGAATTTAATGTGCCTAAAGCTCTTGGTCAGCACTCAGTGAATGCCAGCCAGCCCTGTTATTACCGCACTCTCTGTCACCTTGGCCACCAGTTGATAAGCATTGGACTGGCTCCCCAGACTAGAGGGCAAACCTCTCACACCACTGCAGTTTCCTCCTCTGTCCTGCATCTTCAACAGGCTCTCTGCTGGGTGCTTACGAGAGGATATGCACTTACCCTACTGTCTTCTACCTAAAAATGAATCTTTGGATGTAGGATCCCCTCCATCTTCTGTCTCATTGCTCTGCTTCCTCCACATCAAACTTCTTTACAGAGTGACCCATATCCATCAGCTCCACCTCCTCCCCCTGACATGTGCTCCATTTCCTTCACCCTGCAAAATGATCCTGTAACATGACCGATGACATCCATGTTGCTAAATGCAAGGGCCAAACCTCTGTCTCATATTGTGAAACTGCAGCACACTTTACAGTTCACCACTTCCTTATGTGTGACTTTTTTTTCTCCTGGTTTCAAGTGCCAACTTCTACTGGTTCTTCCTACTGAACTGGGGACTCCTCCGGCTCTGGCGACTCTCCCCCAGTGATTGGGTCTGCAGATCTTGAGGGGCCCAGGTGGCTGCAGCTGGAGTTCTCTAGGATCAGCCCAGTCTCTCCTACAGGATCATCCAGGTCTGCCTTTCAGCTTATAGCTCCCAAATTTCTGTCCCTGGCTTGACATCTTGAAATGCCATCTTCAGGGGCTGGGGTTGTGGCTCAGAGGCAGAACACTCACCTAGCACTCATGAGGCACTGGGTTTGACCCTCAGCACCACATAAAAATGAAATAAAGATATTGTGTCCACCTACAACTAAAAAATAACTATTAAAAAAAAAGAAAATCTTCACTGCTTACTTCATACCTCACACATTATTCCTTTATCAATAATGATTTATAAGTATTTTCTCCTATTCTGCAGGTTATTAGTCAGTCTGCTTGACACGGATCTTTAATAACCACCTCAGATATAATACCTCCAAAAAGAGAACAACGTCCTCCTTCCCTCTCCCCACCAGGTCTTTTCCACCTACATCAATGGCATCATGACTCACTCAGTGTGTTACCTAGGTTTTCATCCCTATGAAGAAATACCTGACAAGAATAACTTAGTGGAAGGAAAAACCATTTTTGGCTCCTGGTTTTAGAGGTTCAGTCCTCAGTCAGCCAACCTGAGGTGACGCAGAACATCATGGCCAACAGGTGAGGAGGAGGGCTGCTCTGCTCATGGAGGTGGAGAAGTTGAGAGAGAACAGGAGGAGATGGGGGCAGGGGACAAGACAAATAATCCTCCAGGCACAACCCCAGCAACCAACCTCCTCCTCCAAGCCCCACCTGCCCACGGTTACCACCCAGTTAGTACATTGCAACCAGAATGGACTGATTAGCTCTCATCAACTAATCATTTCTTTTCTGGAGTGGGGGGATTGAACTCAGAAGCACTCAACTACTGAATCACATCCCCAGCCCTTTTTTTTTTGTATTTTATTTTACAAAATAAAAGTGTTGCTTTGCACCTCGAAATTGCTGAGGCTGGCTTTGAACTTGCAATCTTCCTGCCTCAGCCTCCAGAGCCACTGGGATGACAGGCCTGTGCTACCACGCATGGTATAATCTAGTCATTTTACCTTTGGATACTTCTGCATTAGCTCAGGAGCTTTGGGGGAATACCCCATTTCCAAACCATAACATTCAGTTCCCAAAGTGCAAATCCAGGAAATATCTTAGATGACTCACTTTTCCTCCCCTCTATACCACCCACTGGGTCTCTTGAGAATGGTGACACACAAGTCAGGTGCAGTGGCACAGGCTTGTAATCTAGCTACTTGGGAGGCTGAGGCAGGAAGACCACAAGTTTAGAACCAGCCTGGGCAATTTAGCAAGATCCTGTCTTGAAAATTTTAAAAGTGAATGGGGATATAGCTCAGTGGTAGAACTCCTGCCTAGTGTTATGAAACCCTGGATTAGATCCCAGCACTGTACTCCCGCTGCAAAAAAGAAAAAAAAGAAAACTATTGTTATGGTTTGGATGTGAGGTGTCCCCCAAAAGCTCACATGTGAGATAATACAGAGGATCAGAGGAGAAATGTTTGGGTTACAAGAGCCTTAACCAAATCAGTGAATTAATATCCTGAGAGGATTGGTAACTGAAGTGGCAGGGTGTAGCTGGAGGAGGTGGGAATTGGGGTGTGGCATTGGAGTATATATTTGTATCTGACAAGTAGAAACCTCTCTCTCTGCTTCTGATCACCATGTGATCACCTTACTTCTGCCCCACTATTCCGCTATGTTGTTCTACTTCACCTGGAAACCTTAGGAATAAATCCAGCTGTCTATGAGTTGAGACCTCTGAAACTATGAGCCCCTAAACAAACCTTTCCTCCTTTACAGTTGTTCTGGTCATGTCCTTCAGTCACAATGATGATATAGCTGACTAAAACTACTATGAACATAAAATCCACAGAATGGGAGAAAAAATTTGCAAATCATACATTTGAAAAGTGATAAATATCTAGAATATATGAAGAACTCCTAAAACTCAACTACAAAATAGTAACACAAAATAGGCAAAACACTTAGACATCTCTCCAAGGATATACAAGTGGCCAATAAGCACAGGACCAGATGCTCTGACATCATCAATCATTAAGGAAATGCAAAACAATTCAACACCCATCAGGATAGCTACCATCACAAAAACAGAAAATAACAAGTTTGGCGGGGATGTGGGAAATTAGAATCCTTGTACTTCATTGCTGGGAGTCATTACAGGAAACAGTGGAGGATCTTCAAAAAAATTAAAAATGAAATAATCACATGATCTGGCAATTCCATTTCTGGGTCTATATCCAAAAGAATTAGAAGCAGGATCTGGAAGACATATGCATACACATTGTTCAATGCAGCATTATTCTAGATAGTCAAGAAGTATGAGCCACCCATATGTCCACAGATGGATGATTGGATAAAGAAAATACAATAGAACATTATTTAGCCTTTAAAAGGAGACAATCCTGGCACATTCTACTGTATATATGAACCTTAAGAATATTATACTAATTAAAATAAGCCAATCACAAAAAGAGGAAATATTGTGTGATTCTACCCTTGGAATACATGGAGCAGGCCAATTCAGAGGAGTTGGAATGGAGGGTGGGGGCGTGGAGGTAAGAAGTTACTGTTTAACAGATTGTCAGTTTCATGAGGTGAAAACATTCTGGGGATGGATGGTGGTGATGATGTCACAACCCTGTGGAGGATCTTAATGCCCTAAACTGAGTATTTTTAAATGACTTAAATAGTAAATTTTGTTGTGTATATTCTACTATAATTTTTTTTTAAATTAAGAAGACTGACAGATCTGTTGGTCGCCTACATCTCCAGTAAAACTACCGGACCCAGGCTCAGATTCTTGCCCAAGCTTCTAGTTGGTCTCTCTGGTTCTCCTTTGGTTGCCCCTACCAACTTTTTGCCATGGAACAGCCAATGTCTTCTTTTTCAAAATGTAAGACAGATTCAGTTACCTCTGCTTAAAATCTTCCTATGGCTTCCCATCATATCTACAGTGAAGTTCACACTCCCTACGTGGCTTACAGAACCCTGCTTGGTCTGGTGGCTCTGAGACCCCAGCGCTCTGCACACTGCCTGTCTTCCGCTGTGCTCTGGCCACAGGAGCATGCTGTTGGGTCTGTGAGCACACTAGGATAATGCCTTCACCAGTTAGGGCTGCTCTAACAAGGATCTCACATACGGGGTAGCTTACATGGCAGACATTTATTTCTCACAGCTCTGAAGGCTGGGAAATTCAAGATCAACATGCCAACAGATCCAGTGTTTGGGGACAGATGCCTTCTTATATCTTCATATGGCAAAAAGACAGAGACAAAGACTCACCAAAAGAGGAAACAAACTCTCTCCTGTTTCTATCACAGGGGCACTAATCCCATTCATGAGGGGTCCACCTTTATGACTGAATTACCTTCCAAAGACCCCACATCCTGACAGCATCAATTGTGGGGTACAGTTTCAACATATGAACTGGGTGATGCAAAAATTCAGACCATCACAGATTTGTTTTAGTCAGCTTTTTCGCTGCTGTGACTAAAAGACCCAACCAGCACAATTGTAAAGGAGGAAAGTTTAAGGGCTCACAGTTTCAGAGGTCTTAATCCAAAGAAGGCCAGCTCCATTCCTCCAGGATCCCAGGTGAGGCAGAAAGAACATCAAGGAGAAAGAACGTGGAGGGAAGCAGCTCATATGGTGATCAGAAAGCAAAGAGACTCCAGATACAAAATATATACCCCATAGCCAAGCCCCCAATGAACCACTTCCTCTAGCCACACCCCACCTGCCCGGAGTTACCACTAATTAATCCCATCAGGGATTAGTTCACTGATTAGGTTAAGGCTAGCACCCAATTATTTCTCCTCCAACTTCTTGCATTGTCTCACACGTGAGCTTTTGGGGGACACCACATCTAAACCACAATAAGATTGTTCCCACCTGAATATTCTGTGTGTGTTAGTTTCCCCCCTCTCTGAAAAATCTCTTCCTCAGTCTTGTCAAGGTATCTATTTCTGCTTTGAATCTGACTACATACAAAGTATTTACTGTCTCTATCACATCAATGTTTTAATTTTTCCATAGCACGTATCACCACCTGAAGTTTTCTCCATTGCGTTAAATACACTTGTTTGTTGATGGCATTCCCCCTAGAATGCTAACTGTCCGAGGTAAGATTTTCCAAGTCCTTGAACCTAAACACACAGGCGCAGCGCCTGAGAGTTGGCATGATCTGGGAGACTTGCCAAGAAGACCCTGGTATAACACAGGGAGGCCCCAGGATAGTTTCTGAGAGACAGAAACACAATGAATCCTCTCAAACTCAGCCCAACCAACAGTACAAAACATCTTTCTCTGTATAGTTTCAAACCTGCTCCCCCTCGGAGTTCCCTCCCCCTGGCCCAAACAGCACTTTCATCCACCCACCCTCTGATGACAATCCGAATGAGAAATAATACCCTGCGGTGAAGATGGGCTTTGTAGAGCCTGAACATTCCTCCATTTAGAGTTAATAACTCATTAGTATTGCGAATAAACTTAGTCTGAAAAAAATCCCTATGGCGCCAATAAAACCTGAAGCTGCAGGTGCCCTAAATCATCACCCAGGGAGAGTGGTGTGAACACCCACAGCTGTGCAGGCCTGCGAGATTCGCACAGATGAATCCAAGATGGGTTAGAAAGGAGGCCAGAGGTCTCTCGGTTCGCCCCACTACAACACCCACGGGGCTGGAACTGATTCCTACCCAAGAGCACCCTGCCCCCAATCCCTTCCCCCTACCCTTGAATGAGCTCAGTCTTAAGTGTAATTCTGTGTCTGGGAGAGTTTTCAAAATCGAACATCTCTGCTATTAGATAACCGACCACGTAAGACTGTGGAAACATAAAACTGGGAGCAAAAATATTCTGTTTGGTGGAACCAACCTCTTCTTTTTGTCTCCTCTACTTAGGTTCGGTACTTCTCTATATCGGTCCACCATGCATCCCGAAGGAGTTTCCGCTAGGTGGCGCCCGTTCTCCACGTACCAGGAGGGTTCCCGAGCCGGTGCTTTAATTTTAGTACCCTTAGAGCTGATCTCCCACCCTGGCTTTTTACAAGCAAGAAACCTAAGCTCCGAAGGGAAAGTGTTTTCCTGAGGTCGCTTCCCTACATCTCGGACTCACACACTTAATCTGATCTCTGAACCCAATGAGCTTCCATCACTTGGCGGCCTCCCTCTACGCATGGATTTGTTTATTGACTAAAATAAAATGGTGTGTTTCTCCTTAAAGAGAAATTTAGGTTCCGATCCACGGGCCTTAGAGTGCTTTATTCTCAAATACGCAGAATAGGAAAAAAAAATGGTTAATTTGCCTGCTTCGTTTTTTTCTTTGACTTCCTTAAATGCAAAATAAAGTTCTTTCTCTGATGAACGAGTAATTAGAAACTGATAATAATGATGATGGAAAACGTTGAATGAGACTACACCTGGAAGTTAATGAGAAAAACCGGTTAGAGGGGGAAATTCGACTCGATTTGACATTAGATGAGGCTAGATTTGAATTCTGATTCCGCATCTACTCATACAGTTCCCAAGTCTGTAAAATGAGAATAATGTTTCCTACTCATTGCATCCCCAGGGTGGTTAGTGTACACGAAGTAAGAGAATAGCCTTCGGCTTCTAGCGCATTGTCGACGAGCAGTATCTGTTTACCCTGGCCCGTCAAAAACTACTGTGGCCGGTCATAGTAAAGCTTTTCCCTACAGACTCACTGATACACCTGGTCTATGTACACGGAAAACCCAGCCGTGGGCTGATAATTTTAGGAACGCAGGAGCCGGTGTCTGCTGGCGGGAAAGCAGCGTGTGGCTTGACGCCTGAGTTGCTCTGGCTGATTGGAGAGCCTTCGGGAGTCTGAGGATGGCCAAACAGTCCGGGCCGGACCTCTGCCTAGATGGAGTTCTGGCAAGCCTACAGCCAGCCCCCCGCCACTCCCCCTTATTGGAGCAGCTCTGCAGCGGCCAGGGCACCATATCCAAACCCTCGTTTTAAAGGAGTGAAAACTAAGGAAGACAAGTGACATCAGTCAAGGTCGCCGGCACTGAGTGGTAAGACCTGCAAGGCCTGCAGAACCGGGTAGCTCCCGGTGCGCGCCCTGCGGACGCTAGTGGCCGAGAAGTTGGTCACCATTCTCAGGCGAAGCGGCCAAGGGAGGATGCAGGTGGCGGACAGAAAGAACGCGTCCCACTGTGACCCAAAAGGAAAATGCCCAGCGGACTTAGGCTCCTGGGAGCGCGAAGGCGTGCGCAGCAGCTTGAGCGCGCGCCGGAGGCCGGGTTTCCCAGCTCGGCAGCCCCAAATGTCTTTCCCATCCTGATCCCACGCTCTGACCGCTGCAGGCGGAAGCGTCACCGCCCAGCGGCGCTCGAGGCCTGGGCCACCTCCAGGATCCGAGGGCGCAGCACGTAGGAGGCGCGCAGAAACCGAACTGCAGAGGGGGAACCCGAGGAGGGCAAAGGAGGAGGAAGAACTGGAAGGAGGGGAGGCCGCTGGAGGAGGAAGGAGAGGGAGGCGAAGGAGAAGACTAGGGAAGAGCGGGGCCAGGGGCGAGGAGGGGGCGCGGCCCGGGAGGAAGGCGCGGGCGCCGAGCGAGCTGGACGCCCCCTGTAAGCCTCGCCGGCCGCCCAGCCCGGCTCCCCAGCTCGGCCGACTCCTGGCCATCGCAGGCCGCAGCGCGGCGCTAACAAAACGGCAGGCAACACCGCCGTCTGCGAGTTCCTGGAGCTAAGAGCTACTCCTGGAGGAAGTCACCTTCCGTGGGCTTGGAGCGGATTCCCGGGGCAACGGCTCTTACGCTCGGCGGTGCCCAGCATCTACGGCCCTAAAAAGCGCGCTGACTTCCTGAGCTCTAGTCGCATACCTCACTCTCGGCCTCGCCTCTGACTCTGTAGATACACCCCATGTTATCTCTGTGTATCTGACTACCTCCACTCTTGGTCCCCAAAAGCCGTTCATTTCCACCTAACCCCCTTTTAGGAGCAGCTTCTGGTTGTAGCTCCAGATCTGTGTATTTATTCCCGGCCAAACACCCACCTTCCTGGCCTGCCTGCAATCACTCGCCAAACCTAAAGGTCGACTCACTGCCGCAGTTGCCCTGGATGACACCGGCAGCCTCGGTCGCGGCGGCTGAGACGCGGAATGCAGGCACTTTCTTCTACTCCCGGCACACAAAAAGCCCCTACAACTCAAGATCACCGAACGCATCTTTCATGCTTTGAAAACCTCTTCCCAAATCTGTGGCAACCGAGATTTGATGGATTTTTTTTAAAGATTTTTTTTGGGGTCAACTAAATAGTAGTTCTTATTTTCCAGTCAGTATATAGCTCTCAATTTTATTCTAGTAGACGGACAGTCACCCTCCAAACATCTCGGGCCGCCTGAATGTCCGAAACACATTCTACTCCTTGTCCAACCAAGACCTAAGCCCACAAACTCACCACGCCATGGGGTACAAAGTCTACACCTGCCCGTCTCCTACCTTCTTGGAAACCTACGTCAACCTCGTCCTCAGTCTGCTCCGCAAGAATAACAGTAACTTTATGTACTCCCTATACCCCTGACTAGAGTGGGCAGTAGGGGTGGCAAATTTTTTTTAAATGGGGGAAGTTTGTAGGGAGGGAAAGGTCACTTTCTTTAGAAACGTTGCAAGCATTCTGTTATGTTTTCTCCCTGAGGTGAAGAGTGTCCCTGGCTTTTATGCAAATTCCTGACATCAAATTTAAAGACCTTTCCTTCAAAACTGACATAATTGTAAAAAGTTATAAATGGTAATGGTCTCTTCAAATGGGAATTTTTTCCAAGGTACATGACAGATTCTGAACAAAGAAAAAAAAATCATGTGCATAAAATGCTGAAGTCCAGATAGTGCAAAACCTCATTCTGGGTCTGAAAACTATGCCTTGTACATGTATCTCTTCCTGCAAAACAGAACAGACAATTAAAAAAAAATAACAGGAATTTATTTTTATTTTAATGGCATTAAAACATAAATCCCAACAAATCATTAAATCACAGTTCTTTAAATGTATTTAATGGTTCAAGTTTGTGTATTTGATGTTCTTAAACCTCTGGTATAATTTGTAGAAGACAGTAAAATGTTTCTTGAACAAGTTTTTATTTAGAAATAAAAACAACATGTTTTAATATATCCACAATATTTTTGTTTCTTACTTGGCTTCTTCTACTCCAAAAACAATGTGTTTCTTATTTTTTAAACAGCATTAAATTTTGTCACTTCTGGATCATTACTATGGTAATTCCCAGATATTCCTTCATCAAACACTTATCTGTTTCTATTAAATTCACAAGTAACAAAATATTAAAGAACAAATTGGAAGGTTTTCTTCTCTTCCTGGTGTAAAACTTAAGCTCCAATTAAATTCAGTGTTCACTGCCCAGAGAAGTGACTGGACAATTCCAGAAACTCTCCCAAAGATGCCTTCCAATTTCCCGCCTGACTTTAGCTCTAACTATACGATTTAAAAAATCAATTCCTCCATAGAAGTCAAACCAAATCAAAGGCAACCAGGAAAGGAAAATATTTCCCAAACGATTTTAACTGATTATTTCAGATAATAGCGTTAGCACAGAGGAAGCAGCGATACTTTTTATGGATACTTTTTTTCCCCCGACTTTGGGATCCTTCCTAAAGAACAGAAACTCCGAGTCATTTATGAAACTGCATTATCTTGGATTTTCGCCGCAGACTTTGACTGAACTTCATATCAGTGTTCCATAAGAGCCCTGGAGTCGGTGGTCATATCTGCCAAAGTGAGTTTCGGGATGGGTGAGCCTCCTCGTTACTGGGGGATGCTTCGAGGACCAGGCTCAGGAGAGAAGAGGTTAAATCCGACTCTTTCTGTAGCAGCTCAACGTGCCCAGTTTTGCCTCTTCCAGTCAACGTCTCTCTGCTGGAGCCAGCCAATCCACGGCCCGGAGTGCTCCGGACAGCCCAGTGAAGGGGTGTGACCTGAAGCTGTCACTCAGCGTTGAGGAATGACACCCGGGCGGGAGGGGGATTCGGTGGAACGCTGGGGAAGGAGAGAAGAAACAGATAAAACCAGGGCGGAGGGTAAAAAGGTGCCCCGCTCCTCTCGGAATCCAGAGGCCGCCGCCGCCGCCGCCGCCGCGCCAGGGGGGTGGGCTCCGGAAGAGCCAGCCCAGCGGGGAAGAGGGAGGACCGACCGGGAGCGCGATCCTGCAGGCGGGGAAGAGACAGAGGCGCTAAGGAAAAGTGACTTGGGCCGTGCGCCCCGGCGGAACTAGGGACTGAAGCTGCGGAGGGGCCCCCACCAATTCTCCCCAACTTCCTCGGAGGGGGCAAACCCTGGCCCGCCCCTAAGGGCGATAGGCAATGAGATAATCCAGCTGAGCCGGGAAAGGAGAGCGTCTGGCGCTGGATTCAGGGGGCGGGGGTCTCCAGGCGGGGTGGGCCTCGGAGGTGGGGGCGAGGGTCGGAGCAGACCCTGGATAGAGGGGGGCGGGGGCTGCAGAGCTGCGCAGTAGTGGGCTGCGAGGGCCTGGCGCGCCCGGCTCACTCGCGCTCGGGTTGCTGGCGTCCTCTGTCTGGCTCGGAGCTGCCCCGCGCCCCAGCTGCCCGCCCGGCCGGCCGCCCGCTCCGGCCAGCGGCGCAGATGGCTGTGCGCGGCGCCAACACCTTGACGCCCTTTTCCATCCAGGCGATCCTCAACAAGAAAGAGGAGCGCGGCGGGGTAGCAGTGCCAGAGGGGCGCTCGGCGCCTGGCAGCACCGCGGTGGCGGTGGCCGCAGCGCCCGCTGTCTGTTGCTGGCGGCTCTTTGGGGAGACGGACGCGGGTTCGCTGGGGGGCGCCGAGGACTCACTGCTAGCGTCTCCTGCCCGGGCCAGAACAGCTGCGGGGCAGACTGCGGAGACCCCGGGAGGCTGGGACTCGGACTCTGCTCTCAGCGAGGACAACGAGAACCGGCGGCGCTGCGCAGACGTGCCGGCAGCCAGCGGGGCCGGCGTGGCCGGGGGGACCCTGGGCCTCGACCAGCCGGTCTGCGAGTTGCACGCCGCCAAAGACCTGGAGGAGGAAGCCGCGGGCCGGAGCGACAGCGAGATGTCAGCCAGCGTTTCAGGTCTGCTGGCTTTGGGGAAAGGGGGCTGAACAAGGAGGTCACCATGGGGAGTAGGGTGGGCCTGCTGCGGCAAACTGAGCCTGGGGGCTCAGCTTCTGGCCAGGTCCCAAGGTTCTGCACATTGGCGAGGACTTCCCTGACCCTCTGGGAACTGGAACCCCCAGAGGTTGAGGAACTCCTCAAAGCCCTGCTTCCTCGAGGCAGTGTGCCCTGGGCCGGGTTGGAAGTGAACAGTTGCATTCTGCGCTGGGAGAGTTCGGCGGAGTTCATCGTCAGTGCCTTAGCTGTGTCTGTCCACAAATCCTCAAAGTCAGCAAAAGGGGACCAGAGACCTCAGGTAGACAGTGATCTGGCGGTGGCCCAATACCCTAACGTCTGGATATCCCATGACTCAACCTATACCTAATACGAATAAGTTGTGAAGGACACCTCCAAGTGGGCCAGAGCCCAGGACTTAAAGAAAGAGGGGCTTTGGGGGGAAAAGGCTGGTTTAGTTTTTCAGCCCTAGGGATGGGAGAGCAGGAGCTGGGAGCAAACTCAGTAGCCACCTGAAGGGAGAGGGTGAATTTGAGGTCAGAACTAAGGCACCCAGGAGAGGAGACTCCTCAGCCAGAAGCTGAAACATTTCTTGGTGTGAAGTTGACCCCGGTGCAAGCTACTATAGGCCTAGCCTGGCTCAAAACAGGCAAGCACAGTAGACCACTGTACTGGGGTGCTCCAGGGAGAAGAAACTTAGGACCGGAGCCAGGGAAAGACACCTCGCTGCACCACTCAATCCCTCTTCTCATTTTCTCGGGAAGAGAGTCGGAAAACCCACCTAAGTCTTGGCGCTGCAATCCAAAGCAGTCGGGGAAGAACAGTCCACTTACCTCTGGTTCCAAGATCTGTTCCCCCGACATTCCCTTTACGTGTAGCCAATGCGTGTGTGCTGTGACAACACACATTTGTGAGTGTGAGTGTGGGGAGGCGGTGAGCCCGAGGAGGAACACAGAAACGCAGCATAGACCTCCAAGTCTCGATGCTGAGAGCCGAGGGCTTGCAGGGATGCTCAGGCCCAGCGTCCCACGTTACTAAGGGGACACGTTACTAAGGGGAACCTGGAGCTCAGAGTGCACGGGAAACCCAGCGCTGGCATAGTTGCTGATTCCTTTACCCTCACCAGAAGAGGCCTAGATGCGAGAAGCGGATGGGATAGGCTTCTGAGACATGGGTCCGGAGCCCATGGATTCCGGAACTTCACCTCCGTTTTGGTGGGATCAAAGTGTATTTCCGGCCCCAACTAGTCTGGTTGGCCCCTGCAGTTGAAACCCAGACTCACTCTGCCACTCTGTCATTCTCTTGTTTATTTATTTATTTTTTTACTAGTGCATAATAGAATAGTGTGGTTCATAGTGGCATATTCGTACACGCACATAATCTCATCAATGTGACGGCCTCTTGTTTTTGTTTCCTTCTGGGTCTGCAGGCGACCGCAGCCCGAGAGCAGAGGATGACGGTGTTGGCCCCGGAGGTGCCCGCTTGCCAGGGCTGTGCAGCGGGGCGGGCGGCGGAGGCAGCGGCGGGCCGGCGGGCGGCGCGGAGGAGGAGGAAGAGCCCGCGGCGCCCAAACCCCGAAAGAAGCGCTCCCGGGCCGCTTTCTCCCACGCGCAAGTCTTCGAGCTGGAACGTCGTTTTAACCACCAGCGCTACCTGTCCGGGCCCGAACGCGCTGACCTGGCAGCGTCACTGAAGCTCACTGAGACTCAGGTGAAGATTTGGTTCCAGAACCGTCGCTACAAGACCAAGCGCCGGCAGATGGCCGCCGACCTGCTGGCCTCGGCGCCCGCAGCCAAGAAGGTGGCAGTAAAGGTGCTGGTGCGTGACGACCAGAGACAGTATTTGCCGGGCGAGGTGCTGAGGCCACCTTCGCTTCTGCCACTTCAGCCCTCCTACTATTACCCTTACTACTGCCTCCCGGGCTGGGCGCTCTCCACGTGCGCCGCCGCTGCAGGCACCCAGTGAGCCGCCTGGAATCGCCCAGTGATTCCTGCGCCCTAGCGCGGACCTCCGCCGACAGCTGTGCAGGTTGTACTCTGTGCAGGGGCGCTCAGCCCAAGGGGCAAGTGCCGGATCAAGTCCAGCTCTGGCTCCGCCAGTCAACACGTGTGACCTGAACTAAGTCAGCCCAAAGGGGGCGCCTTTTTTTCTAATTTGAACAGAGTCACCCCATGGCCTAGGAGCCCTGCTTGTCCCTCACCTGCCTGTAAGCCCCGGGACACTATTTATTACCACGACTGTGGATTTGGATTCGTATTTGGATTGTGTTCGCCTGGGGATGGTGTTTCCCCGGAGCAGAGAGGACTCGTGGAGACCACATAGCCTGAATCCCCGGAAATTCAGGCCTGCCGAGAGCTTCATGCGCTAGGCCACACTAGTTCATGGTATCCATGCTACCGATCTATGTGTATCTACATATCTCTTATTTTTGAAAATTGCATTTGTGACAAAGGAGTGCGGAAGCCTGGCTGCCCCAGGCCAGGGGGTGATTTGAACTGTGAAGGGTTTGGTTTGGGGGGCCTCCGCCCATCCCTCCAGAGCACGGACAGGGGTGCCCTATAGGGTGCTGAATGTAAGAAAAGGAACCTCTAAGCGTGGGGCAGGTCAGGAAGCCCCCACACTTCCCTTTCCCAACGAAGTTCAGGGCCGCGCCCAAATGGGGAGTGCGGTGGGAGCCCCCAATGAGAGGAGAGCACACCCAGAGCTGCCTTTCGCAGAAACTTGCCTTTATTTCTTTTTATTTTTCAAAGGAGGTTAAGACTTGTAGCACTTTTCAGTTGTTTGTAATCAAATAACGGTTATTTTTATATTCAATGTGAATATCCCCGGCCAGCCTTCCCACGGCATCCTCCGCAGTCCAGCCGCCTGGCCCTTGGTTTCTACCAGACCCCCTCGGGATTTCTGCGCTCTGGCTCGGGACTCCCCTTTTTATTCCTCACCTCTTCCTAAGACAGGTGATCCTACCTGTCTGGTCAACCTCGCCGCTTTTCGCCGCCTCCTTAAGGGCACTGTGCACTCAACTAGAGTATTATCTTTAAAAAGATTTGTGAAGTTTGGAAACTATTCGCTGTATTTTTTTTTTTTATTTATAAACTTTTAGTTTAACTTGCCCTCCTTGACGCTGTGTTTTCTCTGAAACTCTCCGTGCGGCTTTGGCTTTGGGGGAACCAACAATGCGGGTTGGAAGTGGCTGGAGCTCACGTTCCCAGACTCTTTTTCCTTTTGGACTGGGGACGTCTTGCCTCCCCAGGAGCGGCCCCCATCGTGCAGGAAGGGCTTGAACCCATAGAGCTCAGGGAATCGCCACTTTGGGGGGTTGTAGGAGTCACGGGTGAATCCCACTGAATCCCCTAGCCAATTCTAGGAATCCTTGTTTTCTCCAGGGCATAGTTGAACCCACAGCCAATTTCCATGCCCTTCTCTAATCTGGGGACATTTTTCGAGTCCTCCGCTATCCTGTTTGCTTTCGATTTTCGGAGCATTTCTCTTTAGTGATCCAGTTTTTATTTCATTCCCAAAACGGGCTAGTAAACACTCCAGCTTGAAATTCTGAACCAATTCTCCAGGGAAGGAGCACCTTGGGCATTTTTTTCTGCTGGGAGCAAATAGTGCTCTATGGTGTTTCAAAGCGCTTCTGCCCCTTCAATGACATGTCGTCGTTTTTCCCTGTACCGAAATCCATTGGGGGAGCAGAAGATGGGCTGGGCGAGGTTTATTTATTACTCCACGTTACAGATGGACAGGCCCCTCTGGCGTTCCAGACTCCCCAATACCCAATTCACCACAGCAAAATGCTTGTCTCAGCTCCGCCCTCCCGCAAGGTCCGGGGCGAGCGAGGAAGAGTTAATGCCACATTGCAGGCGCCCAGGCCTCGATTCGGTGCTCCAGAGCCCGGAAACACGGAAATCCAGGCCTCGGCTTCTTTCAACTTCACCTGGAGGGAAAAGGCTGATTTGCGCCATTCCCTAGCCACAATCTTCCCCAGCCTCCCGGCCTCCCTGCCTATTGGGAAGGCCGCAGCAAAGAGTCCCTCAACCCTTCTACCAGCAGAGGAGGAGCGTGGCGACCAGTGCTTTACCAAAAGATTTCCCCTTCCGGGAACAGCGAAAAGTGAAAGGCAAAGGGCCTCAGAAAATGCATACCCCGCCCTCTCCCTTCCAAGCCCAACGACCTTCCAGATGGTTCCTGCAATCATTTTCTTTTTGAAATATTTTAAAATTACACTTTGATTTTATAATTAATCATAAATGCATTTTCCTTGTAGAAAGTTGGAACGTTTCCGATAACGTTACAATCTCCTCCTTTTCTTTCCCTAGAGAGCTCCGTTTAATGTGGGTTTTTAGGAAGGGGAGATTGATTTTCTCTTTTTCTCGCTCTCTCTGAAAATGGCAGTAGTTTGTTGCTGCGTGCCAAGAGGGAAATTTTGTAGGTGAAACAATCGGGAAGTTTCAAAGAGAAAAAGGAACGAAGTTCCAGGGTCGCACCCCCACCCCCCAGCTCCCTCGTCCCGCACACCAGCCTTCCCTTCCCATCCCAACCGGGTGGGGCGGCGCCCCTTCTCTCCCTCTCCCACTCCAGCAATCCCGGCCTGGGCCGGCCCTATTGGGCTAACTGGAGCAGCCGGGTGAAAGACTCAAGAGAATTCAGTTTGATCAGGATTGTAGCAATTTCCCTTCCAGTTGCCCCGGGACTGCTCTGAGGTCTGGAGTCCGAAGCAACCTCTGAATCTTGCTAGATCTAGGAAGATTTCCTACCTCATTTCCAGACCCAAGACCGATGTCTTTACCCGCGTCTTAGGCTTCAGATGCGATTTCTGTTGGAAATTACGGCATTACTGGCATTACTTTATTTCTTTTTCCCACCCTTTCCTACCCACTCCCCTTTTTAGTTGGAAAACAGCCCTGCTCCTGACACCCTGCTGACTGCTCCAGGGGCTCTTCACTACTCTCTGACGTGCCCTCTTTTCCTCCTGGAGGCCTGTCTCAGAGCAATCAGAGTTGCAACTTGAGCCTGAGTTCTTCCTCTTCTTCATCCTTCTGTCCATTTGTCTTTTAGTGAGCATTAGAGTTGGCCTTGGGGGATCTTCAGGACTCACCTGCCCACTTTACAGATAGATAAACCAAGGCAAGGGGAATAGCTGGGAAAGGAGACAGAATTCACTATGACTGGGGCTGAAAGGAGTCCCAAGGATCAAGGTTGACTCACAGATCTCACTCTGGCAGCAAGTTTGGTATCAATAGCTGTCAAATGTCACTGGTGTGTGTGGGGGTGGGGAGAGAAAGGATGGCACTTGGGTCTGCTGGCCTCATTTATCTCAAACTTTGTCCCATTCCAAGAGCTTAGGTTTCTGTGCCTCTCTATAGAATGTTTGGTTATACAGGGATATTGCAGAGTTGAGGTTGGATTCTATTTTCAAAAACAAATGGCTTACTGGCTGTAGTGAATCTCTGCATCCTTGCATGACCTCCACACTGAGAAAGGGGAGAGGGTGATGGCTAATCTAATGTCATTGGAGACAGTGGGAAATGGTCTCCAACACTATGTCCTGACACCTCCAAGCAGTGACTCAGTAGTGTCCGGTGACCTGAACCTAAAGAGACTGGGTTGGCTGGAGGAGTGGCCTGTCGGGGTTTTTGAGGAGTGAAAGATGAAGTATTGGTCCTAGTTCCCGGTCCCCTCCTGTCAGAGGGAGGGGGCCTCTGGAGCAAAGCCTGGCAATGACAGGCCAATACTGCAGAGAAATAGAACCTCATCCCACACCAGCAGACCTCCCTCCAGGAAAGGGTCCTGTGACTATAATTTCCTGACCAGCCACCAGACCTCTCTACCGACAGCTGAACATCCACTCTTCTCTACCCAAGTTTCTGTTGATGTTATGTATGGAGGAAAATGTAGAATCTGTCCTCCACCTGCAAAGTCCACAGAATTCAGCCCACTTACAGAAAGCCTCCTGCTTTGCTCAAGGGAAAGCCATCACCAACAGAGCATAAGCTATAGGAAGAATCAGATATTTCCCAGAAACCTGGAAAGTAGTGGAGGAGGCCCTAGGCTCCAAAGGACAATCAGGGGGCATGGGGCAGCACTCTTTAGGGGGAAGCAAAATAGACTGGTGCTGGAGCCCAGCCTGCTGCCAAAGGAGCTCTGAGGCTTCAACCTTGTAGTCTACCAATCTTACTCTGCCAAATATTTTAATTGGAAATGGCACAGAGCTATGCAGAAACTGCGAGAGGCAGCAAATGCTTGAAAGCACTTTGTAAGTCAGAAAGAGCTGCTGTAGCATGGGTGTTTGCACGCACTCAGGGAGGGCACTCTGCTGCTGCAGAAGCCACTTCGATGAAGAAAACAGCAGAGCTTCTAATCCAAGGAAATCACAAGGAATAAAGGAATAACCTAACAATGTTTAGAAGAATGACAATAACAGCAAAAACAAACAAACAAAACAACAACAACTCCATTCATTTGTCTTTATACATGAAGATATGCCTCCAAATTATATCCTGTTCTGGTTCACTGAAGCTGCCTGTAGCCTAGTGAACCTGCCCTCCATTCACAGAAGAGGAAATTGAGGCTCAAAGAGGCAATGTGATTTTTCTACCATCATAGGTCACTAAGAGGTGGAGTCAAGGTCATTCAAAGCCCTTATTATAGGATTCAAATCATGCTTCAGGATTCATGGTAGTCGAATAGATGAATAGATTGTTCTTTAGCACTGGCATTCCCCAGGTTTGGCTCTAGAGGTTGGATCACAGAAGTGTGGATGCACTTTGAAAACCATTAAGTACTGTAGGACTGACTGGTAGGACCTTTTTTATTGTTGACATTTGCTACTACTACTACTATTACTACTACGAACTCTGTGCAATGCTGAATTGCTGATCTGAATTCCTACATACTTCCAGGGGCGGGAGTCTAAGTGCACTGTGGTCTGATGAACTTAGGATCTGTCAGAGGTTTTGGTCTCCTGATATAAATGTTTTAAAAATGGAAAAAATCCCAAGGCAGGATTGCAAAAGAAAAATTGTTTTATTGTAAGCAGTTACATCATCCAATAATAAGTTGTTTTTTTTTTCTTATAGTGGCACATAGGAATTATTCAAATAAATTGCCTTGGTAAAATCATTTAAGCATTTATAAGAAAAGACTGCAAGCAGGGGTGGTCCTGTGTAGGGTACAAGTTTAAGTTGAATAACTTTTTATAAATTTGTTGAGTGTATGTGTGAGGCTAGCTACACTTCCTGTGAAGGAAACGGGAAAAGTCTATATTAAGGGCAACTGGCTAGTGTGAGAACTGGGAAATAGACCTGCGGGCCCGCACCTAGCCCCTCGTCCAGAGGAAGACTTTTTGCTTTGAGGCCATCAGGGAAAGGGGGCAGCGGGGACTTTGGACTCGCACAGCTGGAATCTGTGGTCCTCATGAATAGCACCTCTTCGTTCTGTCTGAATGTGAGTTCAGAGGGAAAGCAAGTGAGTTGCGGGGGCGTCACCTGACACCGAGGGCATCACCTTCCTTGGAGTCTCTGGTAAGCTACATGCCGAACTTAAAACGTTTCCTCCAAGCTTGAGTGGGTGTGCATAGTGAGCTCTTTGGTTCTCCACGCTCCTTCGCACAAGCACCCTGTTCTCCCCTTCCTGTCCCAACTGGTAGTCCCCGAGTGGGGCGCAGCCCAGCGGTTTGTGCGCCTCCAGGGACAACAGCGTGATGATCTCTGCATAAGACCTTAGGGGCTCCTGTGAGCGCCTGCTTCTTCCCGTACTTTCTGTAATTGCATATTTATTTTTTTTAAGAGAGAGAATTTTTTTAATATTTATTTTTTTTTAGTTTTTGGCGGACACAACATCTTTGTTTGTATGTGGTGCTGAGGATCGAACCTGGGCCGCACGCATGCCAGGCGAGCATGCTACCGCTTGAGCCACATCCCCAGCCCTGTAATTGCATCTTTAAACCCCCAGAAATGAAGATCTAGTGCAAGGTTCTGTGCGGGGCTTCTAGATGAGTTCTTCTGGTTCCAATCCTGTCACCCACCAGTAAGGCCTCAGCTCTCTCTCTCTCTAGGAGTTGGACGTGTGTCCTGATGTCAGGTGGACGATGCTTGAGATAAGAACTATTAGGCGTCCTGCACACGCGAGAGTGGGAGGCGGGTGGAGTCGCAATGGCTCCATTGGTCCATACAGTAAGGCTTCCTGAGGTCTGGACTCCACAGGCCTGGGGCTGAGTTGCAGAATCTTAAAGTTTTTTTTTTTTAAGTTGAAAGGCCCTTAAGTAACTGGAATCCACAATCAGCTCTGGCTGGAAAGAAGGTAAAAGGACAACGCCTTTCTACTTTAAATAATGAATCATTCCCTTCCAGAGCAATTTTGGTTTTCGTTTGGGAAGGAGGTTTTGTTTTGTTTTAGGGATTTGAGGTGTTCTGAGTTGCTGCCCTGCAGGCCTCCGCTGGAATGTCATTATCTGGACCTCCTCTGCTTTGCCTTTCATGGCCTGAGTGGTCAGCTATTTTGGAAAAATCCAGCTTTTCCTTTTCCCCACCCACTGCGCTCGAGAGGGAGGAGACTTGAGGCTATTCCACCTCTGGACCGCGTTGGACTATGGAGAGTACCTTGTCCTTGGATGGAAAATGCGTTAAGCGGGGGAGAATGTCACAAGTGCTTTTGCATTCTCGGCCAGCCAGAAAGCGAGGGTGGGCGGCTCCCTGTAAAACGACAGCCAGTAAAGCTGCTCATTTTAATGAGCTTATTAACATTTTTGAATGCCTTCCCTTGTGCGCGCCGAGGCCTCCCTGGGAGGCTCGGCGAGCTGTGCCGCTGGAATTTTTGCGCATCCACACCCACAAACGTGAGCGCGCGGGTGCCAGGCTCTCAGTACAGCGGGGCTTCGTCTCGTGGGAACCGCTGGGGTCGGGTCGTTCACAGCGCCGACTCCGGACTTCCCCGTCCCGCATCCATCCAGCCTCGCTCTGTGTGGACCGCAGGTTAGAAGTCCGCGCGGATTCAAAGGTGGCCGAGGAGCTTGGGTGGTACCAAATTGTCCTCCTAGCTTTGAGGAATCTGTGGGCCCACTCTAACTTTATGCTTGTTTTTTTTTTTTTTTTTTTCTTTTCTTTTTCTTTTTTTTGGAAAGGCTTCAAAGGAATCAGTCCTCTTGAGGATGCGAAAACCAAATAGTAAAACCTCCACTCCAGCTTGTGTCCCACAGATTCCTAACAGTGTCAGGAGGCAGCCAGGAACACCTGCCATTTGGGCGACTGACCTGTGGGGAGGGGGCCGGGAAGCTTCCCTGTCTTCCCTTCCCCCATCCAGGGAGTCGAACCAGGTACCTTTGGACCCCTGGCCCGTGGGAAAGGAAGATAAAGACACAGCATACAAAGATAGTGAGAAAGAAAAGAGAGCCTGCGGGGACATGGGTTGAAGAGAAGACTGCCTGTTTAAGTTCAAGTTCTTCGCGGTTTTCTCAGATCTTCCCTGGGTCCCCCCATACACCAAGTTTGAATTCAAATTTCCTTCTGAGTAGGTCCACAATTCCTGCTCTTACCACTTGGGCGTAGAGATAAAATGATCTGTGAGTGGCTGTGCGGCCGACCTCTGGGAAGACCAGACTGGGAGGGCCTTTTGAGGTGGCTCTAGCGTCTACAGTGGGGCCTGAGGCTCATTGGCTTCAAAGAGGTACTGAAAAGACTCATGAATGAGAACCAGGATCCTCCAGATTTCCCCATGTCTGTCCTCGAAAAAACCAAAGCAAGCAAACAAAAACCAACTCTTCCCACCTCAGACTCCCAGTGCCTGGGAGGCTGGCAAAGGGGGTTGCAGGGCCAGGAGGACTCTGCAAAGCCAGGCCCAACCCTCCTTCTTGTTCCTTCTGCCAGCTGGGCATGGGTTCTAGGGCAAAAACCTAGTGTGAGAGCTGGGCTTGCCTTAGGGTCAAGTGCTCCAGCCTCAGCAATTAGGACTCTTTCTGTGTCTAGTCATCAGGCTTCACCCCAGCAAACTGGACTGAACATTCCATCCTCTATCTCATACCTGGACGTATCGAAATGCACATTAACTTTCCCAAACTAGCTAAGGGCTGGAAAATCCAGGGCCCTGAAAAAAACCAAAAACCAAACCAAAACAAAAACAAACCTATTCATTTCCCTCTCATAGAGAAAAATAGTCCAATTTTGAAATTAGACAGATGCTCCAGTGTGGTGTGAGCCAGCTAGCCAACAGAGTTCAGAGACTGGGCAGAGGAGAATAAAGACACCTTGAGAGAGGTAGCAGTAGTCAACCAGATGGTGGGAAGTACCCTTAGGGAGCATAGACTTCAGAGGGTCCTAGTAGAGTACCTTTGTCCAGACACCTTTGTTTCAGATTCACATGGCTCATATCTAGTGCTGGGTTGGGGCTATGACCAAAAAAGACTTATTGGGAGCTGAGTGTGGTGGCACACACCTGTAATTCCAGTGATTTTGAGGCTGAAGCAGGAGTATCTCACATTCAAAGCCAACCTCAGTAATTAAGCAAGACCTTGTCTCTAAATAAAGTATTAAAAAGGCTGGGTTCCATCCCTGGAGGTCTCTTCCACAAAAAAAAAAAAAAAAAAAAAAAAAAAAACTTATTGGGATAGCTGCTTTTCAGCAACTGCCCATGCTTTCTGGATTCCCAGTGTAGGGCCTGGAACATACTAAGGACTCAAATGGAAGATCTACATAGTAGATCTTTTTACATTTCAAGAACCAACTCCTCTACACTTCCTTTTAAGCTCCAGACAGGTGGGTCTGGTTCCCTTAGAGGTCACAGGAGCCAAGAAGCTGGTGACTTGGCTAGGAGCAATCCTTTGGAAAAACAATCCAGAGATTCTTGGCCCTCCAGAGGGAGGGCAGTGAGCTATTCATCCTGAAAATTCCCGTGTGCACAACCACTGGCTTTGAAGCCAGGCTTTCAGGGAACCCCAGGGAGCACTACTCTCTTGGGAAAACAATTACCCCAAAGATGTGCTGTGAATGAATCACATGATCCTTGAGTAACTGGTGTTACTAGATAAGTATAGCCTAGTTGATAAGTTTGCAAAGCTAAATGAGGAATATGTGCCACTTTAAACAATTTATAGAGATGGTAAAGAATGGACAGGAAGCACTGAGCGATTGCAGCAACAACCAAAAAAAAAAAAAAATCTAACCTCCTTTTGAAATCTTTTACAAAGCAACAAGTTTCTCACATCATTTGCATTTGCAGTTGTGGTTTAAAAACAACCTAGCACTCACGAGGCCCTGGGTTCTATGCCAGCACCAAAAAATCAAACAAAAAAGTGAGGGATATGTATATTTCATTAAGTGTAATTGCTCAATCCCCCACACCACAAAAACAAACAAACAAATAAAATTCAATAGGGGACTGAAGGTGTAGCTTAATGGAAGAGTGTTTACACAAGGCCCTGGGTTCCCATAGCCAGAACTATCTCTCTCTCTCTCTCTCTCTCTCTCTCTCTCTCTCTCTCTCTCTCTCGTGTGTGTGTGTGTGTGTGTGTGTGTGTGTGTGTAGAGATACCTATTTATATATACAGGCATATATATATATATATATATATATATATATATATGAATATATATGAAATACGTCGAAGGGGAACTTCCCTTTCCAATGCATTCTGTCTGTTCAAAAGAATTTGCAGAACTCCTTTAAAATTAGTTATTTCTTAAGATGTCTGTATTTATTGGATTTACAATAATTGTCCACACAAGGCTGCCTGTGGCTAGGCACTTCCTGGCCATGCTGGTCCTCTGGCTAGAGGAAAGCGGAGCCCCGCCTGCCAGGTTCAGTCCTGGGGAGCGCCCAGCCCCAGCACGGCCGGGGAAAGAGCCTCAGAGCCTGCGGAAGCTGGCTGGAGTCTTCAGAAGCTGCGGGCCTAGGAGAATCTAAACTGTTAGCTCCTGGGGGAAGCATAAAACTAGAGATGCTTTTAAATGGGGGAGGTGGGAATCTTTGTTGTGGAATCGCTCTCCCCTCTCTCCTTCATCCTTTCCCACGCATTTGTGTATTTGTTCGGATATTCATTAATATCTCTTGGACACTTACTCTCTGCCAGGGTTTCACAGGAGAAAAGTCCCGCTGTGGTGGAGTTCACCGTCTAGCAGGAGACTAGGATATTAATGTGAAAAGAAAAATAAAGCATGTCTCAGATTAGTGCGGAGTATTATTTGGAGGAAGGTCACTGGAACGGCAACTATTTGTAAGAGCGCTTTCTGTGCGCTCTCGCTGGGGCCGCGTCACTGCCTCCCTGTCTGGCAAAGGATTCTTTCTTCTGGGCTCAACTTTTGTCCCACCGCGTCCCTTCACTTGGGTCCCTGTCTGAGCCTACTCTGTGTTTTGGAAAAGCAGGACGGTGGGGAGACCATGCCCCAGCTCGAGTGTGGGCCGCTTTTCTCCCCGCCTCCTTTTCTTAATAGCTCGGTGTCTCCGCCCGGCCAGAAGGAGGACTAGAAGTCATTGGGAGGGTGGCAGCCCCGAAATCTCCTGCACCTTTAGAGGGGGCACCTGAATTCCAGATAACTAGCGATCTGAGATGTCAGAAACCCTCAGAAGTTTCCAGAAGGGACTGGGGGCAACTTCTCATTCTCAGCCAGCTGCACTTCTCCAAACCTGTGTTCCAATCATTGCACCTGAGCTTATCTAACGCTTCATTTTCTTCCCGCGCGGGGCAGTGAGTGCTTTTGGTGAATTAGTTGATTCATCTGTCCCAGCTGCTCAGATTTCTGTTTTCCCGCTTTGAGGATGGGCCCTATTGCTGCGGTATTTGTGGCCTTGTTGGGGTTCAAACCTAGATTATTTGGCTTCAAACAAGTGGGCGCTGGCCACCGAGAATGCTGAGGAGGTGAGATCCTATTTATGGAAGAGAAAAATGAGGCATAAGAGCGAGTGAGTAAATGAGTCCCAACACTATTAGGCAGAGGTGGTCACACTAGTTAGCTCATTTCTTTTTCACACAAAATCAGGAAGGCCACTAGGAAGGAGGAAAGATAGGAAAGGCTGAGTGGCCAAAACTTGCAAGTTGAAGTGGCTTTGAAGGCAGGACCAGCTTGATCAGGTCCGTGTCAGGCTGCCTAACCTCTGATTCTCATTTGTCCCATGCAACAAAGGAAATAAAAGGAGATGATGAAGGCAAAGTCTTTTGGGATTGATGCTTGGTGCAGAACAAACTCTGAAAAGGTTCTTAAGCACCCAAGGCTGAAAGGAAGAAGACTTTCTAGATTCCATCCTGTTGTCTTTTGGGAAAGAATCTTCCCCCAAACTCTATGCTGGGGAGGCATCAAGGGAAAATCAAGTACCTTGAGTCTTCAGACGGGACATGGGCAGTAGCCTGAAAAGGCAGGCTTCTTAATCCTGCTCTGTTTACTATGGACCACCTTCTTGGTGACAGTGTAGCTACTGGTGACATCAAGGATCCTGGTAGGCTGGCAGCTGGGAGTAGGCTGAAAAAGGCAGGGTGGAGGACCCATTGCCCCTTTTCCTGCCAGGGTTGGTAGGGAGAAATGTGCATAGCCCAATGGGTCACATAGGTGGCTCTGAGATCACCCCTCTTATTCTGCACAGATTCTGGTCCTGTTATTCAGGACCTGATGGGATGTTTCAGTCATTCAACACTGGCCCCTAACATACACACACACTCCTGCCTTCATCACCTTCATGCTCTCACCAGGGCCCCCAGCTTAGAGACAGGAGTTCTAGGAAGGGAAGGGAGTCTGGCAGATTCTCATGCCTCTGTGTGCTGGGCACAACTGATTTCACTGAATCCTCATGAGAACCCCCATGATGTGATTGGGATTATCCTTCTTTTACAGACCAGTGAACAAAGTTCAGGGGGGTCAAGTGACTTGGACAGGGTCACACAAGTTGGAAGTGGTGGCAGGGAACTGGCCAGGGGTCCTGTGCCACTTCAAAGCCTCTAGCTACTGGCTGCAATGCCTTGCCCCCTGTCCCACTCCTAGGGTGGGGACTTGAGTTGGGAGAGGAAGGGAGACTCCCACGGGGGTCAGGGAAGGGGTATTAATTCTCTGGGCAGTTTCCTACTAAGAAAACACCCGAACTGTAGCCTGCCTCCTCCCCAGGGTGGCTGCTGGGCCTCCTGAAGGCGAGGCCTGTATATTTGTAGTTTGATTCCGCCCGTCAAGGCTAATTTCTCCCTACAACTTAATGGACTCGGCTTGACGTGCATAATGATTCCTAATCACGAACATTATTTTTGCTAGCACCGAGACATGTTCCAGTTGTTGTGACAGATCGCATTTCAGCCATAATGACGGAAAATTACCATTTCTAATTCTCCGGTTTTTGACACCTAAATCCACAGACCATATGTGGCGGCGGGAACTCTGGGCCAGCGGTCTCCCCTCTGAGCTCAGTGTAGCTGTCCTGAAGCCCAGAGCTTCCACCCGCCAGTGGCTCCCAGAGGGTGGAGCCAGAGGGGCCTCCGATGGATTGACTTTGGGGCTTCTCAACCTCTGGCCCCTCCCACATAAAGGCCCCCTATCACCAAAAGCAGAAACCAGAGCTTGAAAAGGGTCCTAGAGACTGGTCCATCTTCAGGGATCCATTTCAGTGAGCACACAGGGGCAGAGGAGAATGCAACTTGCCCAAGATCTCATGACTAGTAAGTAATAGGCAGTAAATTTTACTCAGAATTATCCCTGGAGTTTCCAGTGATAAAACTCTTGTGTCCTTCAGCCCAGGGGAAAAGAGACCTAGTTTGTTCTTTTATTTGCAAGTCACAAAACCATCAGTGAGCAAAGATTTTTTTTTTTTTTAAGCAACAATAATCTGAACGGTTTAAGGAGGAAACTGTGGGGCAGAGAGGTCAGGTAATTTGCCCAAGATCACAGCACTGATTAGGAAATAAGAGGCTCAGAACTCAGGCTCTTAAAGCTCTCTCTGAAGGATGTCTCACTTTCAGGGCTCATATCAGTCAGGTGTGAGAAAAACGTTCCACTGGGTGGAAAGCCAGAATCAAGAAATCCCCTGAAGTGTCTTGGCCACTTTGGGGGGGGGGGGGACGGGGACCCAGTGAACCTTATTGTCTGCCAACTTTATTAGGTTTGTCTTAGGTTGCCCCACCCTGCACCTACTTTAGGGTGGGGTCTAGACAAGGGGATGGGGACCAGGGATAGAGAAATACAGATACAGCCTGGCCCACCAGGAATTCATGGCGGGGACTTATTCTGTTCTCTGGGGTATTTGATTCTTAGCTAGTACAGAGATCCACCAGAGCAGGGGAGTATCAGCTCAAAATTTACTAATCCTGCCTTATGAATATGTCACAGAACCTCGGATTCCACCTCTGGAAAATAGGTATGAAATGCAAGTCTCTGAAAATGGCTAAGTGATCAATAGGCCACTTGTCAAGGCACCCAGAAGATGCCAAATTTATCCAGGACTCACCCACTTGTCCTGGGGAAGCGCTGGCTCCGCACTTGCCGCGCGGTTGGTGCAGGAACGTGGCAGATGCTAAGGGATGCGCCCCCAGTCAGGTGAGGAAGCAGGACCAGCACTGCGAATTTCCTTAGAGAGCAACCGTGAATTTTAGGAGGTTGTGTGTGAATTTTAGGAGGTTGTGTCTGTGCTGAGCACAAAGCGGGTCATGGGCGCCTTGATTCTGGCTGTCCACTAGCTCACTCCTAAACAGTGCCCAGGTGTCCCCAGCCACCCTCGGGCTCTACCTTGCGCTTGCAGACACACTCGGGTTTAATCGTGCTTCTCCATGGGAGGAAGCAGTTTTGACCCAAGAAGGTCAATGAGAAACTGAGTTGGAGAAGAGAAATCACGGAAGACTTATGTCTTTCTCCGCATTCTGCCGGCCAGGAGCAGCTGTGCGCATCTCCCTGTCCTTGCCACAGGCTTCGCCACACATGCCTGCCACAGAGCAAGCTGCTCCTTTGTGGGCTGCTTCGCTCCTGATATCTGCTCCGCCAGCCCCACTTCTTCTTCCCTGCTGGGGATGACAAAGGGTCGCTGCCGCAGCCTTAACTGTTGTTTCTGACCTGAAGATCAGAACCTTTAGAGAAGTCTAGGGAGAAGTTGGGAAGAGGTGGAGTCTGAGGCAGCCAGTAAAGGTAAATGCGAAGGCTTTTGATCTCCCAGCAAAGCCTAACTCAGCCTACCCCCAAAGCGGGGCTTTGTTGATTAAAAAGAAAGATCTTAGAATACATTTTTAGATTCAAATAAGTTAGAAGTTCCCACGGAGGGAAGCCAAAGGCATCTATTGGGAGAGAGTGGGAGCCTATTTGGCTTATTTCCCTGGCACCTCCGAAGCAGAAGTGGGTCAGTTCAGTCCAGATGGTTCCGGATTTTGATTCCTTAAGAAAGAATAAACGGGGTTCCAGCCACCTTTCAGGAGTGAAGGTGCTAATGGGAGGATGTTTATGAAAGTGCTTTGTAACTGGCACAGAGTTTGAAAACAAACAAACAAAAACTTGGATTGCTGCGCCACTGACTCATTAAAAAAAAAAAAAAAGCTCAGGAACTGGGGATGTAGCTCAGTGCTTACTAATCAGTGCAGGGCCCTGGGTTCCATTCCCAGTACCTTTTTCATCCACCCCCAGAACACCAACAAAATCAGTGCCCAGGAGCCATGGAGAGGCTACAGTTCATCCTTTGGGGCTTCCAGGTGCAAGTCACAAGTTACAAACCTCCAAGACCTGCTTTCCCTTCTCATTTTACCAGTTTGGAGACTGAGACCAAGTCTAGGAGTAGTGGCTTTCTCCTTTAGGCTGCTGGAAGGAGAGCTGCTGCTCAGCAGAAAGTTTCTTGCAAATGAATCCCAATTAAGAGATGGTAGATGTTGGTACAGAGTCCTCTGAGCAAGGGGGAACTCCGAATCCATTTTTCAGCCAGACAGCCTGGGGGTCAACCCCCACTTGTCCTCTTACCAGTTATTGGGCCTTAATTTGATCATCTGTAAATTGGGGATAGAATATTCCAAGGGGTTTGTTGAGCATTATATCAGTTCAGACTTTCAAAATTGCTTAAAATATTGCTCGGCATATAAGTATTCAATTACTGATGCCTGGCATGTACTAAGCATCAATACATGTTAGCTATTTTGAAAGACTCCACAACTCACTGGGGAAGGAATGTCAAGTTGTTGCCTTGATTTAAACAAATATGGAGGCTATCATAGGCCCAAAGGAGCCCTCAAGAATTTTTCAGAAAGAGGCCCTAGTGCTGCATAGGAGGGCAGTTTGGAGGGAGGCCCTTCTAGTCAAAGATCTTGGATGTCAGTTTCAGTTCTGTTGCTTACTGACCAGGTAAACTTGAATAAATCGATAAACTCTGGGTGTCTCTGTTTCTTCTTATGTAAAATGAGGATAACATGCCTCTGTCTTAAAGCTATTATGTACCTTAAATAAATATAGGTAAAGCTTTTAAAACTATACTTAGTACAATGTGAGAGCTTTATGTTTGCTTTAAAAAGACATATGTAAAGCATTTTTCTCAGTGCCTGACACTCAGTAAGAGCTAAATATTGTTGGCTTTTATTTCTTCTTAGTATACAAACTGCCTTTACAGATGCTTCCAGCATAGAGGAAGATGAGGTAATTGAGTGTATAACTTGTAATTGAGTGTATAACTCAGAGACAGGGCTTTAGGGATGATCTAAGTTCAAGACTGACAAGACCCTTCACTAGCTGGGTGGGCTTGCATCAGTCACAGCCTCTCTGAACTGGCTGCCACCTGTCCAAGGAGGATAACAATTTCCACTTGGCAGAGGACATACCATCTTTTCCCCACAGGAAGAGCTGTGGAATGTAGGTGACAGTTGGAAGTGTGTCTTCTGTTCAGGAGAGAAAACAGGTCCCTAACTTAGATGGAATGTGTTCCTGTGATCCACTAGAGGAAGGACTGCTGACCACAGGTGTTTAAGGGCCCTTTGCAGCCCTGAGCCTCAATTAAAAGTCCAAATGTTGTGCTGGGTTTCTAATGTGATTCTTCTGGCCTGGTGGTGGGGCAGGAAAGCTGGCTTCAAGTCTCCCTGAGTAGGCATTTGGTACTTGATTCTTCGTCAAATGCCCACGGAAGGGTAGAATTCTGAAGTGCAAATGCCCCTTCTGAAAGTCAATCATAAATCAACTTGTATGCCTGCAAGGTGCTGAGAGATCTGGCAGGCTACTTTGTAGATTTAGACTTAGAGCATGGAACATGGTGGACAGTGTGTCTGGCATATGGGAGAAACTAGAGCCCCTATTATTAGATCATAAATGTCTGAAAACAAAAGAACCTAAGCAGGACCTTCTGGAACATATTCACAAAGTTCAAGGTTTAAGCCTTCCCAGAAAGCTTTCAAAGCACCCCTGGGGCAACTTCTGTCTCTGACTGAAGGACATCTCAGTGTAGAAAAGGCTGTTCTTTTCTACTGGAATTTGCCTTTCCCTCCGAGGCTACTGTAGGGATTTAATTCGGAAAGTGGTTGTGAGCAAGGGGCCTCTTGGCGTTACTCCCTGGCTCCTCGGAGCCCAGTGGTGGTGTTGCAGAGAGCTGGGATTGGGGTGCGGTTCAGGGCACCAGATGCCTCTCTCCACCTCTCTGAGTCTGCACCAGTGTTTAGTTCTCAGGCATTTGGGCTGTGGTGGACATGGGTGAGGGGGGGGGAGGACTCACTACCAAATTACCACGTTGCAAAGAGAGTCGAAACCTGAGGCCTGGCAGAGCAGAGGGTTCTCTGTGCTTTTGGCTTTTGCAGCCATTTGGTGGGGACACAGGGTTAGCTTCTTCAGCGGCACCTAGATGTGCCTGCTCCTCTGCCAGTTTTTCATTTCTGCATTCTTTCCCTTCCATCATAAGGAAATGTGGGCAAGACTGGTGGCCATCACTCACAGGGTGATAAGAGAAACAGAGAGCAATTGTTGAGCTTTCAGTAGAAACCAGCCACCACGGCAAGCTGTGTCCCTTAGATAACTTGGCACATCCACTCTATGAGTGACATGTCATCACCCCCATTTTACCTTTGAGGAGGCTGAGTTACAAAGGGCTGAATTTCTGCGTGGTTCTACAGTTAACCAAGTGATGAAACCTGAATCTGAGCCTTGAGTCTAGCTTGAGAGTTCACAGGGCCTTGAGGGTGCCTTCATGCTTCCTTCTCCTGGGTTCCCAGGGCCCAATGTGCCTGACATCTCATAGGTTTCTCAGTTTGTAGCAAGAGGAAGGTATTGTTATGCTAGTATTATCAAGGGCGAAATCTGAACTTGTACAGATTCTATTGGTTCCTTGAGGGCACAGAATAAGCAGGAGAAATTGCTGGACCTTCCCAATGTCTCTGAAGGGAAGCGCTCTGTAAGGGGTCTGAGGTGGCTTTGGTGCACACTTTTCCCCTTGCATCTCAGGTGGACACAGGGACAGTAATTGGATGGCCCAGGGCCAATAACTGCATACACATACCCAGGTCCTTGGGTCCCAAGTAGAACGTGAATTATCCACTCCGTTCTGCCTGCGTAGAGAAAGTACTGAAACACTGAAGACTGGGTTGACGGGTCTGGCGCCCAGAGCATGAGCACTTAGCTTTGTCTCTGGCGTGCTCCTATCCGAAGGCCACACTATTCCTCCCAGTTGACCCATCCCTTTCCCTCTCTGCAAACTCCAGACTGTACAAACTTCAGACCTTGGCTGGGGTCATGTCAGATACAGGAGGCAGATATGTGCTAGTTTGGAAAGTAGGGGTGCCCAGCGGCGGCAGCGATCCCATTGGTGTCCCCCAGCTCTATGGGCAGAAAGAACTCCGTCAGGAATCTCGACACTGGGTGGTGGCTGCAACAGCGGGAGTAGGTCCCTCGTGGATGAACAGAAATCCTGCGAGGTGGAGGACGGAGGCTCAGCGTGTACTGGGTAGGGGCACATGAAATTGGGTCGGGGCCTCAGGCGTGGTGGTCTCCCTCCGAGGACATCTGGGCTAAGAGCCAGGCTGGTGTCTCTTCTTCCCCCTCCCTCTTCTACGTCCCTCTTGGCAGAGTAGCTCAAGAGGATGCTAGCTGTAACCGGCCTCTGCCTTGGTTGCTGGACTCCCAGTCCAGGTAACAACCCGCAGCATATCTGGAACGCCAGTAATCTAACGCGTTTACGCCGGCAAGAGAAGGGGGAGTAGGTTCGTGTAGGCGGGAGGAATGGCGATGGTGAATTACTCAAACCCCAGAAGCGCTTTGTCCTGCCTAACGCTGCCTTCGTGTAAGGAGAGCCCCAGGAGCGCCGGATCATTTCCTGCGTGGGACTTTTCCTTTCGAAAAGCAGCGCTGGTGATGTCTACCTCATTGCGAAGGTAAAGGGAGATAAAGGAACTCCCCAAATGAAAAGCTCCGGGCTATGTCAGAGATTGCCTCAAACTTCGGCACGCATGAAAATTCACGGGGTATGTGCTTGATTTTTGTGGACCGAGGCGCGGAGGAGGGGGCGGGGGGGCGGAATCTGCAGTTTTACCCCTGGGGTAATCTTAATGCAGATAGTGCGGGGGACCTCACAGCAAGACGCCGGGGTGATGCGAAGCAAGAAGGTGGGGCGAGTGGAGCCACTGTGCCCTCCAACACTAGGATGGACGAAGACCTGCTCTAAGGTTCAGCAGCTGGGCGTCAGACTTGCGATCAGGACTGCATTTAAGACGCTCCCTCCTGTGAGGTTGTCCACAGCCTCAGTGTGCCACCTCAGGCCCTGCTCAGAGGACCTCTCTGGGCCCTTGGAGTAGTTTTGTTCCCTCTGATCTCATCGTGCGCGCTGTGCTGGTCCCAGGGCAACTCTGTCGCCCTCAGGTCCTTCCAAGCGATGAAGCTGCCAGGCCCCGCGGTACCCGGCGCTTTGGTGAGCATCTTTGCAGCCACCAATCCGGGCGGGGCCTTCAAGGGGCGTTGAGGCCTCTGCCAACAGGGGACCAGGTGACTGGGAAGCGGTCTCGCGGCTGGGGAGTGTTTGGGGTCGAGTGTCGCCCCTCTCGGATTTTGCAACAGTTTGCATGGAAACACAGGATCCCGGCTGAGGCCAACGTGCGGAGGCCACATTTTTCTCCCTGAGGACAGGGGCGTCGCTTCCTGCCGGCCTGGGCGGGGGTCAAGTCAGGCTTCCCAAGCCGCCGGGTTTGCGCCGGGCCTTGCTGCCAAGAAGAGCCACCTGCGGAGGCCTCCAGCGAGTGCGGAGCTGAACCCACACCTGGAACGTGCCCTTCCCAGTTCCCTCCTCAAAGCCCTTTCCTTGCTGGTCTGAAATGGGGCG
This sequence comes from Marmota monax, assembly GCF_021218885.2. Classification (NCBI taxonomy): domain Eukaryota; kingdom Metazoa; phylum Chordata; class Mammalia; order Rodentia; family Sciuridae; genus Marmota; species Marmota monax. Next base: position 20,387,807 of record NW_026694710.1, read on the forward strand.
CGAGGCTGCCTCTCCCTTGGGTAGAAGGTAATGAAGTTGTCAGGGGTTCACAAGCAAACAGTGTTTGCTCACCTTTACCTATCCAGGTGAATTATTTGCGGTGACTTCTAATTTCCTTCCTCGAAGAAAACCATGTCCTTCCCTCTTTCCACCCCCAGCCTTTTAGCTTAAATGCTTATGAAAAATTGATGGAAAAACATCTTCAGTGGCCTTTGGCTTCTCCTAGAAAAACAACCAAAACCCACACCTCACTAGTAATACTGAAAGCTTTAAAATTCAAGTCTTTATCCCAGGCTTTCCCTAGTTTTCAAACCGACAAACATGTTTGGACTTCAAAATGTCAGACTTGATATCTTGCTGTTTTACAGAGATGAGCTAGAAGAGGAACGATTGAAAATGTAAAATGTTAATTTCAACAGAATTGGACTACCCAGTCTCCCCTTTTTCTTTCACTCAGCCATCTATTGGCTTTCTGAATGATCATGCCAGGATTGAAAGGATTTTTTTTTTTTTTTTTTGGCCAATATATTAGCAGTTTGGGGGGGGGGGGTAGAATATTGAGCTCATGAAATTCAACAAGAATACCATTAGAGTTTTTTTCTTATTTGTTGTTCCCCCTTGGTTTCTTTTACATGAAATTCCATATAAAATATAAGCTATTTATATAATGGTTTGCAGTGTTACTTTAACCAAAAATACAAGGAATGAAACAATTAAGGAGCACAAATAGGCATATTAATTAGCCCACCTTGCACATGCAGCTCTATGTTCTACATGGCACTTTTCATTACTACATGAGCTGTTAAATGTATAAAGGAGGTACATTTGTGGGCACATTAACACACTATGAGAACTTGAACTTGTTCATTTCCTGGCTTTTATGGGCCTGGTTGAGCTGTATGGGCATGCTTTACATGCACTCACATGCCCTGAACTCCCATTGACTTCTGGAGTCCTACCTCCGTGGATGCAGGGAAGCAAGCAGAAAATGGCACAATTAAGTGAGCTGGCCAGATCTAAGCTGTGCATGCGTGCCTAATGCTAACTGCATCCCACACTGTCTTGACTCCAAAATAGAAGGAAGCTCTTGATTCCTGGTGAAGTTGGGCAAGGGTCCCCTTCTTCAAATGGTGGTCTTTGGAGAGACCACCACACAGCCATAGTTATATTGGAAGTATATTTTACTATGGGTTTGCTTGGGCTGTTTTCCCAACTTTTTTTTATAACAAATATGAAAACTAAATTGAAGCTTATTAACAGACTACCCAGTTCTTTCCTTCAGTGAAGTGGTTTGAAATAATGCTTATCCCCTCCCCATACAATGAGCCACTGGGGCTTTTACCTTGGATTTCTAAACTTCTTTATTCTCAATCACAAAATTGAAAATAATTTTAATAGGATAATTAGACCCCTACAAATGGATTCTAGCAAAGAATAGGTAATCGGACTTAGAGATAAATAATCTTAGGTCTTATTGGATGTTGCAATGTAAGAGAATTGATTAATTTATATTACTTTCATTATAATAACATGCATGCAAGAGAACTGAAGAAAATGAATCGTATATAACCTTATCTTCCATATTAGATATTTTCTCAGTTTTTTTTTTTTTTTTGATACTAGGGATTAAACCCAGGGTCTTTATCACTGAGCTACATCTCTAGACCTTCTTATTTTATTTTGTATTTTAAGACAGACTCCCCAAGTTGCTGTGGCTGGCTTTGAATTTGCAATCCTTCTGCCTCAGCATCCCAGGTCTCTGGTATTACAGATGTGCTCCATCATGCCCCACTTAGTATTTTTTGTTTTTTTAAAATAGTGATCTAGCAAAATAAGAAGCTTGTTTGAATCTGGAGTTAGAATAAAGAACAAGGCTTTAGAATTTTGCTTGACAGTGGACTATTTAAGAAAAACATAAAGTCAACATCAACATGAATTGTGAAATGAATGTTAAAATACTATTTGATTTACATTCAAGTGGCAAAAGGAAAATATATCTTTGTGTGTGTGTGTGTGTGTGTGTGTGTGTAATGCTGGGGATTGAACCCAGGGCCATGTACATGCAAGGCAAGCCCTCTACCAACTGAGCTATATCCCTTGCCCTACCATATCTGTTTTTAAGACAGGAAAGGGCAGCTGGGTGAGGTGGCAGATGCCTATAATTCCAGTGATTCAGGAGGCTGAGGCAGGAGGATCTCAAGGTTGAAGCAGCCTGGGCAATTTAGCCCACCTCAAACAAACAAACAAAAAATGGTGCTATGGTTGTAGTTCAGTGGTAGAGTATTCCTGAATTCAATCCCAATTTTTAAAAAATGATGCCAAATGGCTTTCAAGAAAAGTGAAACATATTCTTGTCATTTTAATGTTCTGTTTATTGAAATAGATAGCCAGATATTTTAAAGAAAAAGATTTTGCTTTCATTCTGTTTTGTTTGGGTTTTTGGTGGAAAAGCATTTATGAATGATACAAGTTTTCACATTTTATCTGATGATCATAATGTGCAGTCTATGACAAACTAACTGACATCTGAATTAAAAATTTGACAGTTTTAGAAGATGTAACATCATTGTGATCTAAAACTTTCATTTAATAAAAAAAAATTAAATTAAACATAGAGATAACTGCTACCATGACTAAGTACTTGCTATATGCTTGGCACCGTGCTTAGTATCTTGTAAACATTACATCATGTCCTCCTATGCAAGTCTTTAATTTTACCCACTTGACAGGTGAGGAAATAAAGGCTTAGAGAATGTAAGTGGATTGCTTACAGTCATATGGATAGTAAATGGTAAAACCCAGATCACTTAAGACCCAAGTTTTAGCCTCTTCTCTAAGCTGCATTCTTTCATTGATATGAATGGCCATGTTCTACTGAATAGACACTTGAATTCACAGAAACTTGTATTTAAAAATGTTTACTAAATTAAAATGGTTCAGTCAAAATGGGAGAATTGGCATTAATGTGGGCTTTGAGAAAATTACGTGGCTTTCAAGAAGGTGGTCTTATTTGCTAGGCCCAGAATGTTTTACTTTACTGTTCTGTTTTGAAATATTATTTTTTTGGAGCAAAACCAGTGGTAAGATTCAGAAAGGAAAATGCAATATAAAAGACGAAATATTGGAACATTTTCAAGTCATAAACTGGGGGATCCAGATTTGGGAAGTTAATATGCATATCAATTTCATATCAGATAATTCGTAAGTCTAATAGATTTTTGTGCAGTCTTTCTGTTGAAAAAAATATTTTTTAAACATTTGTTTGCTAAAATGTGTAACTCCAAGGACCGAATTTCCTGGCTTGTGTACTGAAGATATTCAGCGTTTTGAGTGTTAAGAAGAGTTGAGAATTAATCCCTGAGAAAAATTCCTTCCATTTCCAAGTCTGCCAATGCAGGATTTTTAGAAAGGATAGTTGACCAAGGAAATTAAACTCTCTTTTACTATGCAGATGTCAAGAAAGAGCAGGCTCTTCAAAGCAAAGCTATGAAACAGAAGAAGTTTTTCTTCTCTTCGAAATATATTTCCCTCTTGGTGTTTGGTATCAAAATTACATTTGAGTTTTCTGTGAAGGTTTTAGTGTCTTTGTTCTTTGTTACTGTGTAGCATTAATTATATATAGCCAAGGAACATTAGTAAAACAACTTAAAAGTACAGCTATAATCTCTAATTCTCTACAATTATTTAAAAAAGCATACTGGAATTAACATACATACTATTTAGGTTGGATTTCAAATTTGATCCTAACAATCCCAGTTTAGAAACAGCAGAATTGTTTTGTGGTTGGAGATTCTTTATTTAATGGTAGTTATCAAATGTGATCAATGTTGCCTGAGTAGGTTAATGTGCCGTCTTTTTAATAGGGAGCTATTGCTACTGGCTCACTGTCCTTAGACGTGCACTTTGGGTTGTTTTTCAGAGCTATGAGCGTTAATGAAGGCCAATTTAAAGCAATTTTCTTGAAGATTGCTGCTCAGCCCTGTCTGACTTGTAATTCCAACACTTATGCCAGGCAGGAGGGAGTGGTGTGAGGTTAGTAAATACAATTATATTAATATTGATATTATTTTAGTTACTTAAGAGTTTGGTTATCTTTTAGGCAACCAGTCCTGTTAATAGAGAGCTGATATATTCAAGGAATACACTGCACCAATATGCTCACCATTCAAACAGACATTTAAGCTAAGTGTGCAAGAAACAGTGAGCATAAAAATTTAGTGGTTAGCCTGAGCTTGCTCTGAGCTGATGAAAAAGGGCAAAAGATTCTCTCTGTCTCTTTTAACTCCAGACTAATGGATGAGTCATTGGTATTTGTTATCTTAGCTGTGTCACTGCTCTGTTTACTATAAAATTGGGTTTCTAGTTTTTTTGGAGAGGTGAGATTATTTGACCTTGTGACAGATGTCGTTTGGGACCACGAGTTCTGAGACACTCATACGACTGCAGAAGGACTGACTTACAGGCGAACCAAGTAGCTTATGTTGGATGGAATGAAAACACACAATTCACCTAGCTGTTACCTCAGTGATTTCTGCACAGTGCAAACTCAGTAAGGTCTCTCTAGTTCAGTGATGTCATTATTAAGGGGGAAAAAAGAGAAAAGATGACTTTTACACATTTACTGTCTTTCTGAAGTCTCAGCCATTTTCAGGTTTCACTTTTCATTTTAAAAACAAAGCCTCCCAGGCTTTTTTCAAAGAATTTGACTCATTCTTGCAACTACAGATAAAAAAAAAAAATTGCCTTTGGAACCTTAGGTACCTATATTTTGGAATATATTTTTACATGGGACTTAATTGGGTCTAGTATTAATAATTAAATCTTTAATGTCCTTGAGATAAAAATGAAATAGATTTCTCTTAGGAGCAAAATGTATGTTAAAAATGATTTAAAAGACAATGATTAAAAAGTAATTATACCAACCAAGGTTTGTTGATGTTGTTTCTTATTTAATACTATTGTCACAATGTTTGGCAGAGAAAAACGAGTCCTAGAGAGGAAAGTTTAGGGATATCTAATTTGCAACTAAAACCAGTAATTTGATACTTATAAATTCTTTTGCAATTTTTGAGCTGTACCATGGAAATAAGTGATTTATCAAAGATATTTTGTGAGAACATATAAAAACAGATGATGAATGTCATATAAATATAACATTTGAAAAAATTACTTAACCATTTTTCTCTCCAAGTTTCAATTGATATTGACACATTACAAGTTGCCCTTCTATGTAAACGCCACATTTTAGAGACAATTAAAATGAAATTTAAAATGAAGCAATTTGAATTTCCAAGGTTAAATCAGTAATTTGTATTGGGTTTAATCATTTAATTTTTCATATTTGAATAATGGCTGGGTAAATCAGGTTAAATTTACCACTTTGGGCCTTTCCCCCCACTTTGTACTTTGACTTGAACATAAAATTAACTGCTTTCTAAAAATTAAAACTTTGAGGTTGGCATTTAAAGCTTCTTTGACTCATAAGAAAAATGAGGTGTTTTGAGAGTGTAGTGAGCATTTTTGTCTGATACCCATTTGAAAAGAACTCCGTGTTTACTTTGGTAGTAAACAACTTGGAGCGATTTTCTTAAAGGTGATCCTTATGAAGGTATGAAAACATAACCTCTCATCAGTTTCTTTTTGTCTTTCCATTTACATGGGGACTAAGGAAGTGCCTGTGATTTATGACTATATAGTAACCTTATGGATAGTCTTTTTCATATTTCCCCCTTGGAAGCCATTAGATAATCTGTTTTTATATTACTGAATCAAACATTCAGTTCAATATTCTTTTTCAAGAACAGACCACATAATCATAGGATTATTGGACATCTCATAACTTTTAGAGGTGTTTTAAACGCATGCACGTTTATTCCTGTCCAGAGAGTTTCCTAGTTACAATCTTTAATTCTTGTTCTCAAAAGCAAACAAACAAAAAAATGTTACCCAAGATGCACATAAAACATGCATTAAAGGGGTTTCCTACTCTACGCTTTTTATTATCCTTCTGCCTTACCACCCACCAGTGTTGTGGATTTAAGAGAGTCGACATAATTGAGTAAGTAAATTACCAAAAACCTAGGCAGCTGCTGCAGACACCTAGCAAGAGACTGTGCCTTGGTTCTAATGTTCTCGTATTAGCACATTAAAACAAGCAGAAAGGGGCTCTTAATTACGTCGTGCTTTATGGGAGCACAATAAATTCCTTTTGTTGACCTTGCTGCTAACTCAATGGTGTTTTTGTGCAGTGCTGAATTAAGAGATATCAAAAGTCATAGATTGAAGGATTATTCTGAGTATTTAAGGAACGTGTAAGTAGGTAGTAATGAACCCCCGGCACAACCAAAACTGCTCGTCTGAATGCGAAAGTACCAGTTATTCAATATTTCAAACTGACAGCTTGTAAATGTAAATTTTATTAAATGCACAGCAATAAAAATTTGTAGGTTTCTGTCACTTTGAATTTTAGTGGCTCAAAACGAGGCCTCTAGCCTTTTAAATCACAGCAGGTAAAAGCAGAGCTCTCATGCATACAGCATTTACAAACAGGAACCTTTTTAGGTTTCACTCTGTGCCTTTGCTCACATAATATCCTTTTCAGGATTCAAGATGGATGTGTTATGTCACTAACAGGCCTGCGTTTTCCATCACTTTCATATCACAGTTCACAAAATGTTTCTCCTACCACCCTGATGGAGGTGGGGTGAGAGCACTCAATGTTTAGAAATATCAAAGAGATAAAAAGAAAAGTAGAATCCCAAAGAAATAAGAAATAGTATTTTTATGTACAAGGTAAATTTGCACATAAAAAGTTAGTCAAGCTGGTTCTCGTGCAGGTTATGGAAAATAGAAGACTGGAGTCATAAAAATAAGCACATTCTGAGAAAGCATGATAGGGAATCAACTCTGGATTCTATTTCCTAAAGATTTCTAAAACATACAAGGAAAATTAAAAACATGAATATACCAAGGCTCACTTTATTGGCCAAAATGATAATTTGTTTTTTTTATTTAAGGGAAATCCAGTGCTAGATTTAAATAGCAGTTGTATCCAATGTTCTCACCTTGCTTAATAACAGAAGCGTTTCATTTCTGAATTTACTGTCCTATAGAGAAGTAGTTCCAATTGATACCTGACCAATGTCAGTTTAAACAGTAATTGAATATGCAGTTTGTCAAGTGATATTACTTTACCTTGGTGAATATTGTTGCTATAAATGACTTTTCTGATGAGACTATGAGAAAGCGTTTGGCCACCTGCAGTTGTTAAATATCCCCCTGGCACTTTTTCTGAGAGTTGAAGTATTACCCTGTGTTTTGGCCACATTCCAGTTTGTACTAATGGCATTCATCCTTTCGAAGTTTCCTTTGCAGTTTTAATTGGATTCGACCCTTTTTTTCACTTTAAGGAGCCTTCCCCTTGAAACATTCCCAGACTGGTAGAGAGGAGACAATCATCCTTTCTTTGCTAGATTTCTGGAGAGTATTACAATGTTCTGTGCATTATCAAATTGAATTTCAACACTGTATTGTGAGTATTAGAAAGTATTAGCATTTATAATTATGAATATTTTTATGTGTACATAGACTCTTCCTTCAAATGTTTTTTACTTTTAGAATAATTTAAAGGATGTTGGAAAGCAACTATTGTAAACGCACAGACTCAACATCTTATTTTTAAAATAGTGGAACTCAAGAATGCCTTATAATAATTTATACACATATAAGAATTACAATTACCAAGACAGTAATCACATATTAGGGGCCAGACTTTCTTTTTCATATTAAAAGTCAAAGCTCTTTCTCAAAGACCTGTCTGGATCAGCCAACATCTATTTGTAGCTATTACAGTTGTATACTCCTTGCTATTGCTACATCTATTGAATTGAAACTCAAATTAAGTATAGAGGACATGTCCAGTACATAGTTCTTAAGGTTTTCTTAGCTAACATGTTTAAGTTTGAGAGACAATCATTTTAAGAAAATTTGTACTTCCAGTTTCTCACCTTCTCCTACCCTCTTGTTAGGATTACCAATACAGTCCACCTCTGTGCAGGATTGCATCCCTGGATTTGACTAACCATAGATAGAAAATGGGGGGGGGGGTGATTGCACCTGTACTGAACAGATGTTTTATTCTCCCTGAACAACACAGTCTACAAACTACTCACATAGCATTTGCATTTCATTAGTCTTTGTAAGTTATCTAGAGGTGACCTAAAGCATGCAGGAGGATGTGTGCAGGTTATAGGCAGACACTGCGGCATTCTACATAAGGGGCTTGAGCATACTCTGATTTTGAATATATCCTTTGGGGGCCCTGAAACCAACCTCCCATGTATTCCAAAGGACAACTGTGTTTTGTGGAGCACTGTGGAAAGGAGGGAAGTGGAGTAAAAATACAGGGATGGCCTTTAAAATCATGGATTTTTAGAGATGGCATTTCAGAGTTTGCATATAGTCACCTCAGTATAATCTACTTTATAGTTTCTTCTTTTGCTCTCAAGTTGCATAAGTAATATGTGATTATTACAAATCATAAGCTAAGTAATGTAAAGTAATTCAGTCTTTCTTCTCCCCTGCCCTGCTTCCAGGCCCCAATCCTAACACCCTTCACAGTGGTGACTACCCATGTTATCTCAGCATGTCTTCTAATAGACACAAATGCATTTGAATACATGGTTTTGTGTGTGTGTGTAATTTATTTCCTATGTAAGTAGAATCATACCATACCTGTTGTGTAACTTGCTTTTATTTTGTTTTCTGTGTTGGAGCTCAAACCCAGGACCTTGCACATGCTTGGCAAGTGCTCCATCACTGATTGCACCACTAGCCCTTCTGCTTTTATTTTTGCCTTGTAGTCTTACTTGAAGAGGTTTCCATATTAGTACATGTAGGGACACTTAATTCATTTTAACTGGACATGTAACTGCGTACTTTAGGTGCTTCCTACCCCCTTTGCTGAGTGTTTCAGTACTATAGCTGGGACCTTTGCCTGACCCACTTTATATATATGTGGACTTGTTGCTCAAAAACAAATGCCTATGCAGTGTGCTACATTTAGCTCATTTTGTAGTTGAGGTAAGCCAGGGTTCATAGAGATCAATGATCTAAGGACACATACTTTTGGCAAAGCCAAAATCAAAGCTGGGGTCTTCCAACTTTTACTTCCAAGTTTTACTGAACTTTTAGTCTGAAATCACACATGGTGGTCCCCATGATGTTCTGTCCTTTGTTTATTGCATCTTCCTCAGAGGTGGGGGTATCTGTATCTGACTGCTCATGGCTGCATCTCTCACTGAGAACAGCTCTCAGCTGCAGAGCACTGCTTGGACCAAGGTGTACCCCCTCCCAGAGGTTGTCCCATGATTAGTGACTGACTTGTGCAAGAATTCAAAGAACTGGCTTCCTTGTTTCAATTTGGGACAACTCAGAAGAGCCACCCCACTCCAGAATACCTTGCTGGATGGAATGAGGGAGGCCTCAGTCTCATTTATATTCAGGGTCAGCTTCTCACTGGATTCAACAGAGACTTCCTGGCAGGAATAGCTCACAGCAACACCTGCTAATAAAATTTCTGCAAACAATTCTTGGGCTCAGAGATGTTTCCAGTGTAGGGAAGGAAAAAACAAAAACAAAACAAAACCTTTTTCTTCTAAACCTTTGGAGTTTTGGCTGGGGACTCTATAACAAAAGGCAGACCAACAAGAGAAAAGCAGAGGTTTACTAACATGTATATTTAACATATAATGGATGAAACTCAGAGATGAATAATTCAACAGAGGTGGCTAGAATTCGGGCTAAATACCACCTTCAGTTAAAGAAAAGAAGTTGCAAATTATGGGAAGGGAACCGGGAAAGGGATGTAAGCAAGAGTAAGGCTTGTTAATGCAGATTTGTCAGTGTTGATAAGTGCCTCTGGTAACTAAGAATCGTCCTTCTCTTCCTAGTCCAGAGACATACAGAGATGATGTTTTCCTTTGAGTATAAATTTCTGCCAAGGCCAGTTCTTTATCTTGCTAGGATTACCAATACAGTCTGCCTCTGTGCAGGACTGCATCCTGGATTCAACTAACAGTAGATGGGAAATAGGGAGGGGAGATTGTGCTGGTACTGAACAGACTTTTTGTTCTCCCTAAACAACACAGCTTACCAACTACTCAGATAGCATTTGCATTTTTTTAGTTATTGTAAGTCATTTATACCCTTTATAAAAGGGTAATTGATACTCTTTTTAGAGCTGCTTCTTTGTGTGCTGTTTCTTAACAGTAATCAGCTCAAAATAATTCTTATACCTAGGAGGTATGTTTCAGGTGGCCTATGCCAATCTCTTATGGTTACTTGTGGTTTGGGATGGCACATTCTGGTCTCCTACACTAGGAAACCCATTCCATATGGATATCATACAGCTTCCCATATACCTTCCCCACATGTGAATTTGGAATTTCAGAGACAGAATGAGAAATGATGTTCTGTTACTGAATGTCACTGGGGTGAGTAATTCCTGTAGACTGCAGAGCCTAGGCATTGATATAACCAGTACTAGAAGAATAATGCACAAAGAGAAGAAGAAATGAAAGGAGAGATCCAGAAATGAGAGCAGCTGTTCAAATTGTTAAGAGGGTGGAGGAAAAACATCAAGAATAAACAGGTGAATGCGTGCATTAAGGTGGAGACATTTTATTCACCAGAGTGAGCTTGGGTTAGGGATAAGAGTAATACAGTTGATGCTCTTCTACTCCCCACCCCTTTAAGACATACACACCAAACCCCAATACACGGATGCAGGCTATCACCAAGAGCACAGAGAGAAAGCAAATGATAAGAGTCAGACAAATCTAGAGTCCTAAGAGAAATCAAGAAGGAAAATGAAGGCAGGTAGCTGGGTGCCGTAAGGGAAAACAAGCTGAAAGAGAGTGTGCCAGGTTAAAGGGAAAGTTGGAACATAATTTGTGAAGGACAGGAAAGCATAAAAGGGTCATGCTCTCAATGGAGTATGCAATTTAAGTGATCCTCCCTCACTCTTTATCATCCTCCTCACATGGAATCCTGGGTAGTGACCCTGATCTGAGTTCCGGGGTAGACCTGGAATGAGCCCTGAAACAAACAGTTTTTTGGTTTTTTTTTTTTTTTGGAATTGGGAACCACTTGGTGATGGAGAATTTATTTCTGATGTAAGTGAAATTACAGTTACATAAGTCTGGGAGTTGGGGCATGGCTATGTTACAGAGTGGGGCAAGGAAGCAGAGAATGCCAGGCTAAATTACATGCATAGGGAAAAATTAAAAGGAGCAGCAGTACTCTCTTGCCCCCCAGGTATACAGATTCTGCCTGCATCCTGTAGGAGCTTTCATTCATTTGGTCCTTTGGTTCTGAAGGACACTGCTGTATCTAAGCAATTTATCTCACTAAATTTCCCAGGCTGGTCTCAAATTTGCAATCCTCTTGCCTCAGCCTCCTGAGTAGCTTGGATTACAGCTGTGTGCCACCATGCCAGGCTATATAACTACTTTAATAAAAAGGGGTTTAACCTAAGGATGCTGGTACTTGAATGTGTGCTTTCTGGTTATATCTTCTCAGGAGGCTCTCTCTGGGAACACAGCCATCATGCTGAGAAAGTGAAAGACACACTGAGAGAGGACATGTTAGTGCTCCCATTGTGGGTCCTAACTAAGCCAAGTCTTCAAATCACCTAGCACAGAGCCTGGACATTGAATGAAGAGGAATCCAGGTTGTTCAAGACTCCAGGCATTTCTGTTGTTTCTGTCGTTTGAGTTTTTTTACCTGTAGAGCCAACATTGCACAATAGAGAAGAGCCACCTCTACTGTGCTGTGCCCAACTTCCTGCCCTACAGAATCCCTGAAGGTGATAAATGGTTGTGTCTTATGCTACTAGTTTGTGAAGATTTTTAATGTGGCAACACTCATTAAAGTAATGAGTCATGGTTCTTTAACATCCTGTAAAATTAATTTAGTGGGACACTATAAATTAAAAATTATAATGTTTGCATTGTTTTTGTTTGTGCTGCTTTATTAGAATTTATTAATTATTCTAATAATTTTATTAATAATTTATTAATAATTCTAATTATTATTAGAATTCTTTATTAGAATACCACAACCTAGCTAACTTACAAAGGACAGGAATTTGGATTGGAAAGTCCAAGATCAAGGTTTGGTGTCCTGTGAGGAATGGGCTCCACTTCTAAGATGGTGCCTTGAATATTGTATCCTCTGGTGGAAGGAGTCCTGTTCCTCAAATGCCAGAAGATCAGAAGAGAACAAGCATTTGATTCCTTTTTAGAGGCTCATTAATCCATTTACGAAGGGGAGGCCCTGTCTCTTTTTACTGTTGCATAGTGAATTAAGTTTCAACCTGAGTTTCAGAGAGATCAAAAACATTCAAACTAGAGCATATATTTTGGGATGTTATTCAAACATGATAAATTTGATATTATAAGTGATCACACTCTGTTGCTATAGTTTGGAAGGTTGTGATCCAAGGAGATAAATGTTCTGATGAAGCAGTTGGAGAGATGTGAAGAGAAATCCACAAACTCGAGGATAAATGTGTGAAAAAACATTTTTAAATGATGGAAAAAAAGATAAAGGTGAGTATTTGTTGTGGGAACAGATTCCAGTTTACCTGACAACTGTAAGACAAATGGAAGTTGTTTTTGATAGATTGCATAAAGAGTTACTTTCAAAAGAGAGTTTTTGCAGAGTGGTTGAGAAGAAGGCCTCTGAAGACTGGGCTTCATTGAGGTCTTCACTTAGACAAATATCATCATCAATCTAAGCTGAATCATTCTTGTCTATAAAATGGGGGATAATAATACCCGTTTCATAGAATTGTTAAAGAAATTAAGTGAACTAATGTGCATCATTGAGTATAGGGCCTTGTCCATAATATGAGTTCAAAATTTAAATGAAATGTAGGAAATTCAATATTTTATATTCTAGCTTACTTCTAAACCACAGGGGAACATGAGCTGGTGTGGAATTAGAATTCTGAGACCTCTCAAGCTCCTTATCCACACCATGGTGTGTACATTTTGTGTGTGACTCTGATGGAGTTGTCACTTCTAGGATTAGGGACAGAGACTTTAAGAAAAGGTGCTGATTTGGACTAGGCCTGACCTAATCAGATGGATCTGTTTTTGTTTCTCATTGGCACATTATAAACAAACATACTAGTGGGATCATTGTCACATATTTGTACATGTACATAAGAGAACAATATAATTTGGTCAATTTTGTTCCCCAGTAGCTCCACTTTCCCTCCCACCTCTTGCCTCTAGTGTCCTTCCACTACTCAACTGATCTCCTTCCATTTTCATGAATCAGATGGATCCTTCAAAGACTTGGGCCCTTCCTCATGAAAGAGATTTCAAGCATGAGAGGGATTTGACACAGGAACTCTCTGTGTTTGCTTTGAAGATAGAGGGGAGCCCTACAGTAAGGGAAACAGATGGGAGAGTTACCCCAGCTGCCATCAGCAAAGAAACAAAGACCTTGATTTTACCATAGTAAGGAACCAAACCCAGCTGCAACCCCATGAGCTTGAAAGAGGACACCAGACCAGGTGGAGATGTAGCCTAGTTATCACCTTGATTTTAGCCTTGAAGAACTCTTATTAGAGAATCCAGCCAGATTGTGCCCAGACACATAAATGCATGCAATGCGATTTCAAGTCACAAAGTTTGAAGTCACTTGTTATGCATTAATAGAAAGTTAATGTTTTTTCTTACTCATAGGAGCTTCAGAACAAAGTGATCTTGTCCTTTGGAATTTGGAATTTGGAGGTGACCTTGGGCATAGAGGGTATTCTAGATTACAAGAAAAACAATGCATGTGTAGTCTCATGATTTAAGACTGGAAAAAAATGAAGTGTTTCAAGAGGTTGAAGTCAGTTATGAAATTCTAGAATGAAAGTTCTGTAGTTCCTTTGTGAACGATGCTAATGGAGATTAAATAAGTTATTTAAAAGAATAAATATTCGCATAGAGAACTTTCCGAGAACATTAAAACAAAAATAATTAAAAAATAAAAGATGGGAGAGGGGGCTATTGGTCAAGGATGTACACATGGCACAAAATTGTGAGAATATGAGGACGATGACAGTGGAAATTTGTTTTAAAATTGAAAGTTTCGAAGTATGTTTGGAAGTTCAAGTAAAATAAAGGGAAAACAAACCACGGGTAGAGAAGGGTTTTTTACATTGCTGAGACCAAAATACCTGACAAGAACGGTTCAGAGGAGGGAAAGTTTATTTTGGCTCATGGTTTCAGAGACTTAGTCCATTGCTCTGAGTCGAAGATGAGGTAGCACATCATGGTGGAAGGGTGTGAGTGAGAGAAGCTGCTCCATTCATGGCTGGCCAGGAAGCAGAGAGAGGGAAGAGGGAAGGGCCAGGGTAGATGAGGCCTTCCAGGACATGCCCCTAGTGACCTCCCTCCGCTAGCCACACCCCACCTGCCTTCAGTCACTATCCAGCCCATTCAAACTAGGATGGAATGATTAGGTTAGAGTTCTAATTAACTAACCATTTCACTTCTGAATATTTCTGCATTAACACAGGAGGTATTGGGGGACACCTCATATCCAAATACCTCATATCCAATGGGGTTTAATGCTCTGAGATGATGGAGAGTGCCACTCAACCTCTTTGGTTCTGCACAAAAAAAAGGAGAATATTTCCCATGTAAATATGGAATGTAGTGGAGTTTATCTTAATGTATTGGCCCATCATGAATACTGTCTTCTTATCTTCTTTGTTGTGTGGTTTAGGTTTTATATATCCTAGAAATTAATGCTCTGTCTGAGATGCAGATGGCAAAGATATTCTCCCATTCTGATCCACTTTGAGTTTTGTGCAGGGTGAGATATAGGGGTTTGATTTCATTTTGTTACATATGGATTTCCATTTTCTCAGAACCATTTGTTTAAGAGGCTATCTTTTCTCCAATGTATGTTTATGGTGCTATTTTCTATTATGAGATAACTGTATTTATGTGGGTTAGTCTCTGTGTTTCTGTTCTGTACCACTAGTCTTCATGTCTGTTTTTTAGTTAGTTTTTTAAGTTGTAGATAGACACAAAAATCTTTATTTTATGTATTTTTATATAGTACTGAAGATTGAACCCAGTGCCTCACGTGGCCCAGGCAAGTGCTCTTCCACTGAGCTACATCTCCAGCTCCTTGATGTCTATTTTGGTGCCAACACCATGCTGTTTTTGTTAGTACATCTCTGTAGTTTGATTTAAGGTCGGATATTGTAATGCCTCCTGCTTCACTTTGCTCACTGAGGATTCCTTTGGCTATTCTGGCCTCTTATTTTTCCAAATGAAATTCATGACTACTTTTTCTATTTCTATGAAGCATGTGTCATTGGACTCTTAACAGGAATTGTATTAAAAAGGTATAGTGCTTTTGGTAGTATGGCTATTTTGACAATATTAATTCTGTCTATCTGAGATACATCCTTTCTAATATTTATTTTTTAGTTGTAGGTGGACAAAATACCTTTATTTCATTTTTATGTGGTTCTGAGAATTGAACCCAGTGCCTCACACATGCTAGTCAAGCGTACTACCTCTGAGTCACAACCCCAGCCCTGAGATATATTCTTAAATGAATTATACTTCTTATGCTATCATGAAAGCTTTTTATTTTCACTTAGTTTTCTAGTTAGTTATTGTACATAGAACTGCAATTGAGTTTTGAATATGTGGATATTGAATTTGAATCCTGGAGACTGGCTAAATTCACTTCTAAAGCTAATCATTCATCTATAGTGCTTTTGGATTTTCTTTGTCAACCTCGATAATGAGAATTTTGTTTTTTCATCTTCTGAAGTTATGGTGCTAGCCAGGGCTCCTGGTGTATCAATGTGGAATGTTAGTGGAAATTATTTTCTTCCTAACCTCAAATGGAAAACTCAACATTTACCACTATGTATCATATTGCTTTAAGCTTTTTGAAAATTCCTTATTCAGATTAGGGAACTTCCCCTATGTTTCTAGTTTGCAGAAAGAATTTTAAAGAAATCATGAATGGAGGTTGGAGGAGCATGATTCCCCTGGTGAGTCATCCCAGCTGGTAGTGGAGGAGGAGGAAACAAAAACATTGAAAGACCTGGGTATGACAGATGTATTGTGATCAGTTGAGGCGGGCAAAGCCCACCAAGATCCATACTGAAGCTATTCCTCTGGCCCTACAAGGTTGCGATATCATGATGCAGGGGGAAACGTGCTATGGAAAAACAGGGGCCTTGACTCGGCCCATCCTGAATGTTCTGCTGCAGGCACCACAGGGTTGGTTTGCCCACATGCTCACCCCCCACTCAGGAGTTGGCCTTTCAGATCTCAGAGCCCTTTGAAGCCCTGGGGTCCTCTATTAGAGTGCAGAGTGCTGGGACTGTAGGTGCGATCCATTAAACGTCCCAATCTCTAGCCCCGGAAAAACAAACAAACCATGCACGTGCGCGCGCGCGCGCACACACACACACACACTCACACACACAAACACGAACAGCCCCACATATAATAAAATAATAGGTTGACAAGATCCTCAAAGTGGTCCCTCAAGGTTGTAAAACATTTCTCTGCTAACATTACCCAGAAGGTACAAAAACTTTGGAGAGCAACTCTGAAGAATTCTGTAAAATCCTTTGAATTTATGTTGAGAGCCACAGCCGAAGGGGCCCCAGCAAACTTCCAGCTGCCAGCAAACTTCCAGCTGCCGGCTGATGATTGGCTCACAGCGGCCCCAGCAACATCTAGCTGATTGGCTCCTCTGCCGTGATGCTCATTGGGCTGTTTCCCTGCCCTTTCAGACCACGGAGCTGCTCATTGGGGGACGTTTTTGGCTCCGCCCACGTGACCCAGCCAATCGGCCTCAAGAGCAGGAGGATTGTGGGAGGTGGAGAGAAGCTTGTGTGGGAGAGAGAGGCTTGTGGAAAGCCGGTGGTGGCAGTTGAGGCTCTGAGGGTTTTTCCTGAGAGGCTGTTTTGTTTGGCGTGTGTGGTTCTAAAAATAAAGTTAGTTTCTTTTGACAAGTGGCTCCTGATTGTGCCCAGCCAGACTGCGGCATTTGGTGGCTCGCTCGGGGAGCGACTGAGGGTAAGTGAAACTGCTCGCCCCTGAGGGCAGGGCGAGAGGATGGGTAGCCATTTTAAGATTCCTCTTTTATTTTGCTTCACTTTTGTTTTAAGTTGCCTGTCCCTGGAGATGAGTGAGACGGAAGAAAAACCACTCACATCTGAGGAAAAACTATTTACGTCTGAGGAACAGATAGGGAGAAAGGACGGATGCACATGTCAGGAGGATAGAAAGGCTATAATGACTTTTTGTTGTTCCCTTTTTATTTCATTCTGTCTCGGTTTTGTTTGGCGTCATCTTGTTGGGTTGTATTATAGTAGAAATACGGGATCAGAAATTAGTAAAAAACAAACTGAAAGAGTGTTAAGTAAATTGTTAGAGGAAGGAGGCATCTCAGTAAAATCAAGAACAGTCAGGGCATACGTTGATACAATACAAAAATGTAGCCCATGGCTTTTTAAGGAGGAGTTGTTAAATATATCACAATGGAACCATCATGGTGAAGATTTAAAAAGAATAGAAAAGAAAAGCCCAGGGACTCTGCCAGTTGACACATTGCCATTGTGGACATTCATATCTTGTTTGCTTAGTCCAAAGCCTTCAGTTCAGACAATGGTAGAGGAAGGAGAAGACATAATGATTCAAGTAAAAGAGAAGGTCTCTCAAGTTAGTCAGACAGAGGAAAAGATTCAAGTAAAAGAGAAGGCCTCTCAAGCTAGTCAGACAGAGAAAGAAAGTGTAAAACAGAAAAAGCCATCAGGGGGAAAGTTACAACAGGAGACTGCTACTAACACCTTTCTATCACCAGAGGGTGTAAGTGTCCAACCAACAGCACCACCTCTACAGGAGACTGCTACTAACACCTTTCTATCACCAGAGGACGTAAGTGTCCAACTAACAAGGCCACCTCCATATGCTGGGAGGTCCCCAACCCCCGCAGTTGATAGTTGGGATCCTGAGACAAGATCTCAAATATTAACATGCCCTGTATTTGAGGCAGGAGGGCAGCGATTTTACCAAGTTTTAAATTTCAAAACAGTGAAGCAGCTAAAAGAGGCTGTAACAACCTATGGTCCTCAAGCACCCTTCACTGTAAGCATGGTCGAATCCATTAACAACTTGAACATGACGCCAGCAGATTGGGCTAATATGTGTAAAGCTGTGCTAAATGGAGGACAATACCTGTTATGGAAGGTTGCCAATGAGGAATTTTGCAAGGAGACGGCTAGGCGAAATGCAGCAGCTGGTTATCCTCAGAGAAATCTAGATATGTTGTTAGGAAAGGGACCTTATGAGGATCAGCAGCAACAAATTGCATATGATCCTGGTGTATATGCACAAATTGCTGTAGATGCAATTAAGGCATGGAAGACTTTACAAGGACATGGAGGTTTACAAGGTCAATTATCTAAGGTAATACAAGGAGCTAATGAACCTTATGCTGAATTTGTAGATAGGCTTATTCAAACAGCTACCCGAGTTTTTGGGAATACAGAACAAGCAATGCCATTACTAAAACACCTGGCTTATGAGCAAGCGAATCGTTGGTGCAGAGATATCATTAGACAATGGAAACATGAAGATTTAAACACATATATTAAATTATGTAGAGACATTAATGAACAAGAGCAAGTCGTGGAAGCTGCAGTAAAACAGGCTTTAGATGCCAGAGACATTAATGAACAAGGGCAAATTGTGGCAGCTGCAGTAAAACAGGCTTTAGATGCCAGGCCAAGAACATGCTACAATTGTGAACAAACAGGACATTTTAAAAGGAATTGCCCCATTGGAGGAGGGTTTAACAAAACTAGGTATCAAAGGAGTAGAATACCAGGTATTTGCCCACGATGCCATAGAGGGAGACATTGGGCTAATGAATGCCGTTCTCAAACCACCATAGAGGGTACTCCATTATCAAAAAACGAACAAGGACCAGGTGTTTATCCACGATATCGTGGAGAAAGGCATCGGGCTCCATTGCCAAAAAATGGACAGGGGGGCCCAATGCTCCAGGGCCCCAAACCACAAATATACGGAGCACTGGAGGAACCCAGCAACCCCATCAGGGTAGTGCCCAGGACACATTGTCCATCAGATCCCTCATCAGAAAAACCAGAGGGAGCGCAGGGTTGGACATCTGCGCCTCCGCCAGAGCAGTACTAACTCCAGAGATGGGAGTTCAAATCATTCCCACAGGGGTGAAAGGACCTCTTCCCAAAGGAACAGTAGGCTTATTATTGGGACACAGCTCTTCTACTCTAAAAGGACTTATGATAAGTCCTGGGGTAATTGATCCCGATTATGAAGGTGAAATAAAAATTATAGCCAGTTCTCCAAAGGGTATATCAGTAATTTCACCAGGAGATAGAATAGCACAGTTACTAATAATACCCAGCCTACATGATAAATTTTCCAGTCGTACTGTAGAAAGAGGTTCCAAGGGATTAGGCTCCACAGGTGTAGATTGGGCTATGCTTTCTTTAAATTTAGATTCTCGCCCCATGCTAAAACTAAATATTCAAGGACATGAATTTAATGGGCTACTGGATACAGGTGCAGACCTTAGCATCATCTCTCGTCAAGAATGGCCAAAACATTGGCCATTACAACAAGCCACTCAAACGCTTCGAGGCCTAGGAGTGGCGACTAATCCCCATAGAAGTGCAATGGTATTAGATTGGAAGGATCCTGAAGGATGTGAAGGAACTATACAGCCATATGTATTGGCTCATCTTCCCGTAAATTTATGGGGACGAGATGTCCTAGATCAATTAGGTTTGACATTAACAAATAACATCAACCAAAATGCACCCACTATTATGACTAGACAAGGTTTTAGGAAAGGAAAAAGATTAGAAAAACAAGAACAAGGTATAGCAGCACCAATACAAATAGATCAAGGAACAGACAGACATGGGTTGGATTTTCAGAAAGGGCCACTGAGACAATAAAAATTACTTGGAAATCAGAAAGACCAGTATGGGTTCCTCAGTGGCCCCTGACTAAAGAAAAGATACAAGCAGCCCATGACCTGGTCAAACAACAATTAGCAGAAGGACATATACAACCTTCTGTATCTCCCCATAATACTCCCATTTTTGTCATCAAAAAGAAATCTGGTAAATGGAGATTATTGCAAGATTTAAGAGCCATTAATAATGAGATGGTTATTATGGGACCTGCTCAATCAGGG
The DNA here is from genome assembly GCF_021218885.2 of Marmota monax. Classification (NCBI taxonomy): domain Eukaryota; kingdom Metazoa; phylum Chordata; class Mammalia; order Rodentia; family Sciuridae; genus Marmota; species Marmota monax. Next base: position 20,408,102 of record NW_026694710.1, read on the forward strand.
ATTCCTCAGTTGTCTGCTTTGCCAAAAACCTGGTATGTTTTAGTTATAGATATTAAAGATTGTTTTTTTCAATTCCAATTCATCCTGAGGATAGTCCACGTTTTGCATTTACTATCCCTGCACTGAATCATGAAGGTCCTGATCAGAGATATGAATGGAAAGTACTCCCTCAAGGGATGGCTAACAGCCCAACTATGTGTCAAATTTATGTTAACAAAGTAATCCAGCCACTTAGAAATCAAAATCCTGAACTACAAATATTTCACTATATGGATGATGTATTATTAGCACACAAAGATAAAAACACATTGCTAGAATGTTATGCCACACTTACAAACTTATTAAAAAATTATAATCTAGAGATAGCAATAGATAAAGTACAATTAAATTTTCCAATTAATTATTTAGGAGTTCTATTATCCTCAACCATGGTCCGTCCACCAAAAATTCAAATACGAGTAGATCAACTCAAATCACTTAATGACTTTCAAAAGTTATTAGGAGACATAAATTGGATAAGGCCTTATTTAGGTATACCAACAGGAGAGTTGGGACCTTTATTTGATATCCTAAAAGGCCCATCAGATCCAAATTCACCCCAAATGTTAACGCCTGAAGCAAGAAAGGCATTACAAATCATTGAAACATATATGGAAAATATGCATTTGGATAGAATTGATATAAGTTTGCCTTTATTATTTATTGTACTACCAACAAAAAATATTCCTACAGGAGTATTTTGGCAAGAAGGTCCATTATTATGGATACATTTATCTTATTCTCCTAACACTATTCTTACTAGGTATCCTGAGGCTGTAGGACAATTAATACTCAAAGGAATAAAAGCAGCAAAGGGAGTGTTTGGAATTTCTCCCAATAAAATTATTACTCCATATACTATGAATCAAATTGATGAGTTAGCTAATGAGTTAAATACTTGGGCAATAATCATGTGCAAATCTAATGTTTCATTTGATAACCACTTACCATCTAATCCTTTATTGTCTTTTTGGTCATTGCATCCTGTAATTTTTCCAAAAATGACAAGAAAAACACCTATCATGAATGCTCCAAATATAATTCACTGATGGGTCAAATAATGGTACAGCAGCAGTCGTTACCCCTGATCAAACTTTTACATTTTTAGTACCCAAACAATCAGCTCAAAAGGTAGAGCTTAATGCAGTTTTACAAGCTTTTGTGATGTTTAAAGATTCTGTATTTAATTTATTTTCTGATAGTCAGTATGTAGTTAATGCTATAGTATCTCTTGAAGATGCTGGTAGGATTTCCCCTTCTTCTACTGTTTTCTCTTTGCTTTCCACTATACAAAAAGTCTAATCTGGGACAGAAAAGATCCATTCTTTATAGGACATATCAGGGCACATACAGGATTGCCTGGAGCCCTTAGTTTGGGCAATGATTTAGCAGATAAAACTACACATGACATACATATTTTCTCTACACTAGAAGAAGCTATAAATTTTCATAAAAAGTTCCATGTCAATGCTAATACTTTACAAAAGCGTTTTAAAATAACTGAGGAACAAGCTAGACAAATAATAAAACAATGTCAAAATTGTGTGACCTTTTTACCACAAGTTAATCTTGGAGTCAATCCTAGAGGATTGATACCTAACCATATTTGGCAGATGGACGTCACACACTTGCCAGAATTTGGAAAATTAAAATATTTGCATGTTACAGTTGATACTTCTTCTTGATTTTTGATGGGCTCCCTTCATGCCGGAGAAAAAACTAAAGATGTTATAGCTCATTGCTTACAAAATTTTGCCACTGTGGGTGTTCCAAAACAGTTAAAAACAGATAATGCCCCTGGTTATACTTCTACCTCTTTTAAACAATTTTGCTCAACATTTGGCATTACTCATATAACAGGAATCCCATACAATCCACAGGGACAAGGCATAGTTGAAAGAGCTCATCAAACTATTAAAATGTACTTATTAAAGCAAAAAGAAGGAATTGGGAAGGGGTATACATTCCCCAAAGATAAACTTAAAATAACCCTTTTTACTCTAAACTTTTTAAATTTGGATTCATCAGGACTTAGTGCTGCGGAAAGGCATATGTGTCCAAAAAATGTGCACAAGCCCAAGGTACTTTGGAAGGATATTCTAACAGGACAATGGAAAGGTCCTGACCCAGTAATTGTCTGGAGTCGAGGGTCTGTTTGTGTGTTTCCACAGGGAGAACAGCAGCCGATTTGGATTCCAGAGAGATTAACCAAGGTCTTGACCCAGTGATTGTCTGGAGTTGGGGGTCTGTTTATGTGTTTCCACAGGGAGAACAGCAGCCGATTTGGATTCCAGAAAGATTAACTAAAGCGATTTCTACAGACCAAAAAGAAGATGATTTGGCTCAAATCCATAACACCTGATATCCAAAACTCCAGTTTGGCTATTCTTACATCTGCAACAGAACCAGGATGCTTTTTCAATATCTATTTTATTATTGCCCTTTGCCATATCATGAAGTTATATTTTGTTTTTTGCGCTCATACAGACCTAGGTTAATGTTTTGCTGATCAGTTCTATTTTTTTTGACTATAGAGTTTTTAAACATTGCAATGGAGATTTCACCTGTAAAAACTTATAAGGCCTTTACTATAATGTTATGTGTTGTATGTATTATATTATGTGTGCACACTTGTGTTTTGTGTTATATGTTTGAATGTATGTATGTCCATATATCATATATGATGAGCGCTCATGATAAAATGGATCCAAATATTTTTTTTCACGTGATTTATATGGTTTAATTTAAATTGGGTAAACAACTGTTGAGGATTGTTTTAATATGTAAACAAAAAAGAAGGTTAACAGATCTGTTTGTTTACTTTCACCTTTCCTTTTCATTATATTTAATAATTCTCTTAAAGACAATGTAAATTGTTAAGAAAATTGTTTTCTTTTAGTGCCTTCTGTAATGTTACATAATTTTTTCTTTAGCCATTATTGCCAGAATTCCTATCTTTATCCCAGTGCTGGTGAAGTCAAAGATAAAACCAATCTACAGCTTCTACAATAGCCATCACTGAACTGCTTGCAGAACTTGCCTGGACACATTGTGAGCTCACCTGTATGCATTGTGAACTATCTGTTGGTGCAGCGACTTGTGGTAGTGTTGGGGTATTTTTGCTGATGATGTCATTGGTGGTACAATTTTTCCAAAAGGAGCCGTCAATTGGCTTGGTGTATCTTCCTCCCTTCTGCTTGTCATGATCGTCCAGCTAAAATTTGGGGGCCAACAGAGGTGAGGCAAAGAACCTCACCCCCCCCCGCTGGTACAAAGACCTCTCCACAGGTGTGGCTGTATACTGGACCGGTAGTCAGTGACGGGTAAGATCCAATTGCAATGATACCAACCTAAGGACCATATGTACTATTGGACAACCTAAGGCAGGCACGGTCCCTAAGCCACATGCTTGTTGTTTAAACAGAGAGGGGGAGATGTTGAGAGCCACAGCCGAAGGGGCCCCAGCAAACTTCCAGCTGCCGGCTGATGATTGGCTCACAGCGGCCCCAGCAACATCTAGCTGATTGGCTCCTCTGCCGTGATGCTCATTGGGCTGTTTCCCTGCCCTTTCAGACCACGGAGCTGCTCATTGGGGGACTTTTTTGGCTCCGCCCACGTGACCCAGCCAATCGGCCTCAAGAGCAGGAGGATTGTGGGAGGTGGAGAGAAGCTTGTGTGGGAGAGAGAGGCTTGTGGGAAGCTGGTGGTGGCAGTTGAGGCTCTGAGGGTTTTTCCTGAGAGGCTGTTTTGTTTGGCGTGTGTGGTTCTAAAAATAAAGTTAGTTTCTTTTGACAAGTGGCTCCTGATTGTGCCCAGCCAGACTGCGGCAATTTACTGTTTCCTCTAAATACCAGAGGTTGGAAACTTACAGCAATGTTATCTTATAACATATATATATATATATATATATATATATATATATATATATATATATATTATATATAACATATATAATGTAAACCAGGATACCTACCTTATATATACGTTATCTTATAACATATATATATATATATATATATATATATATATATTATATATAACATATATAATATAAACCAGGATACCTACCTGGTTTATATTGTCAAGGAATTGGCTGGAAACCCCATGATATTCTGCAGCACCTGTAATAATACTCAGAGAACAGCTTTGCTACTTTGAAATCTTGGATTTACTGCTACCTCCTCCGTGGACAGATGAGTCAGAGCAAGTGCCTAGTATTGCTGAATAAGGTTAAGGCCGAGGCTTGCTCCATTCTTCTGGCAACTGATGTTGCCAGCAGAGGTTTGGACATCCCTCATGTGGATGCGGTGGTCACCTTGGACATCTGCCTCATTCCAATGATTACATCTATGGTATAGGTCGAACAGCCACTGCTGGGCACTCTGGAAAGGTGAGGGCTTTTGTCACACAGTATGATTGCAACTCTTCCAGCACATAGAACATTTAATTGGGGAAAAAACTGCTTGTCTTTCCAACACAGGATGACGAGGTTATGAAGTTGATAGAACAAGGGACTTAAGACCAAAGATTTGCCCTGATGGAGTTAAGGGAACATGGAGCAAAAAAGAAATGCACTTAAGTGCCACGACACACGACTAAATCATTCATGGCCACTCCAGGTGATTTTGGGTTGGCACGAAGTAATTACGCAGACCCTTTTTCCTAGGGTCCAGTGATGGATTTCTCTTGACCTTAAGGGTCTGTTGGAAAGAGAGAGAGCCACCTGAATCTTTTATAATTATATAGGGAGGACACACAAAGAGAGATTTGATGGAATGTTCTTTCCAAATAAGGCCAAGGGTCAGGTTTCAGGGGGTTGAGTCTTGTGGTCAGTAAGTGGATTGACATCTTGGCACGTCACACCCATCTCAGGTGCTGTGTGGGAATACAGGCAGAGCAAGAGAAAAATGCACACGTGTGTTGCACGGCCCAAAGAGCCTGCAACACAGGCCAGTCCTCTCACACACTCCAACACTCATAGCTCCCCCACATAGCCCATAGCTGGCCGGTGACACATAAGAAAATGCTGGAGAGAATGTTGACACAGAGGGTGCTGTTGGCAGTAGAAATAAGGTGGCTGAAGAGAGAGCAAGACTGTTAATCACTTGGATGAAGACTTGAGTTCTGCTTTCTCTCTGTAAAATGGAATCACAGAAAAGAATGAAACCCCTCCAACAGAGTTCCTCGGATTGAAATCTGTCCAAGTTATGTCCAGAAACTGCTGTGCTCATTCCCCTTTCTGAGCATTGGGGTATCACTGCTGCAAGATTATTGGCAAGGTTGTTTCTGCTTTTCAGCTTTAATGCCTTGCTCAGGACACGAGGGGATGTGCCTTTCTGTCATGTCACAGAGACCTTTCACCTTTGGCAGTTGCAAGTTGAGGACTGGGTTGATGAATTATGTGACCTGTAACTGTAAAGGAAAGGATTGTACACCCATAAATGGGATTAAAGACATTGGAGCCTGTGTTTCCTTAGACCCATGTGACACAATACATTTATATTTTATTGAAAAAATCATGAATGGATTTTCAATTCTATTGAATTATGATATTTCCCTCTTTGCATCTCTTAAGATGGTTATCATTTTTCTTTTAATTTTTAAATGTAGCATATTACATTATTTAATTTTATAATGTCAAACCAACCTTGCATTTTTCATTATGACTTTAAACCGCTTTTATTTTATTTATGCCTTTTGTTCTCTGACATGAATATTATCATTATCATGTATTTTGATTCTATCCTTTCAAACAGTGGGTGATGTCATCTTATATGCCACATAAGTATCACTTTGTTCTTTTTACATGTCATTACCTTTCTCATGTTAAATACAACGTTTAGAATTTCCTTTAGGTAGAAATACCATTAATCATTGGACATTGCTCTTGTATACAGCATTATTTTTTATTTATTTATTTTTTGTGGTAGTGGAGATTGAATTCCAGGAACTCTACCACTAAACTACCTCCATTTTTATTTTTTATTTTAAGACAAAGTTTTGCTATGTTGACAAGGTTGGCTTTCAATTTGTCATCCTTCTGTCTCCGTCTTCTGAATAGGTGTATTATAGTTGTGGCCCTTGATCCAACAATTTTAATAAACTCTTCTTATGTGTGAGAGTTATTAGATTTTCTGGGGCTGGGGTTGTGGCTCAGCGGTACAGCACTCACCTAGCACGTGTGAGGTGGTAGGCTTGATCTTCAGCACCACATAAAAGATAAATAAATAAAATAAAGGTATAAAAATTTTTTCCCACCTTCTTTATGGAGGTGATCATATCATCAGAGACTGCTTATCTTTTCCTTTCCAATGTTCAATTCTACTTATAGTATTGAATAGAGAATAAGCATCATTGCTTGTTTATTCTAAACTTCAAAGTGCTTCAAAAGTTTTCAGTGTGATGTTTATTGAAGGGTTTCAAGAATTTCTAAATCCTATTAGAGAAATTTCCTTCTATTTCTAATTTTCTAAGGGTTTTGTTTTTTAAAAATTTATGAGTGAATATAGACTTTCATTGAAGATATTTTTAGTCTCTGTAATATTTTAATGACAAGGTTGATTTTATTTTAAAGTTATCAATTCAATGTATGGCAAAAACAATATTAGTGGGGAAAATCCTTAATATAAAAAAGTTTGATAAAATCTAGCATTTACTTAGAACTAGGACTAGAAAGACAAATTTTATTTATTTATTTTGTTTCAGTAAAACTTTATTTACAGACACTGAAAGAAATGGAGCACATATACAGGAAACTCTATAATATAAATTTACATTTTACATTTTGATAAATTATTATAGTAATAAGAAAATACAATGTTCCCAACATTCCACTAAGTCATCTACCCACAGTAGGTACCCTCCCCCCATCATGGAGATAATCACCAGGTAGAATTTACTTTTATTTGTATTTTTAGTAATTATGTATACACTCTAAAGGATACAGTTTATTTTTAAAAATTTTACATAGAAGTAAAGAAAAGACAAATTTTAAAGTTGAAACTTTCCCTCTGCTATTGGGGTAATGCAGATGCCCCCTCTGACCACTGCACTGCTCTCTAGGTATTACTGATCTTTGAAATCTTGAAAAATTTAAATGATAGTATTTTTCAAGACCCAAAGTCACTTACACTCACAGGTTTAGTTCTCCTTACTGCTTTAATCTTCTACTTCACTGTGATTTTGTATCTTGAATCCTCTTTTCATCTTTTATTTCATCTTTTATGTTCATTCTTTTAGTTAGCTTCTTGTCTCTGTGACCAAAAGACCTGACAAGAGCAATTTAAAGGAGGACAATTTATTTTGGCTCACGGTTTAGGGGTTCAGTCCATGGTCAGACAGCTCCGTAGCTCTGGGCCCCTGATGGGGTAGAACATCAGAAGGGTGTGGCAGGGGAAGCAGCTCAGGACATGACAACCAGGAAGCAGAGAGAGCTCTGCTTACCAAGGACACAATATAAAACCCAAGGTCACGCCCCCAGTGACCTAATTCCTCCAGCCACAACCTACCTACCCACAGTCACCACCCAGGAATCTCCGTACTGCTTTCCAGATTGGTTGCACCAATTTGCAGTCCCACCAGCCATGTATGGTGAGTGTGCCTTTTCCCTATGTCCTCACCAGCATTTATTATTGTCTATATTCTTGGTAACTGCCGTTCTGACTGATATGAGATGAAATCTTAGAGTAGTTTTGATTTGCATTTCTCTAATTACTAGAGATGTTGAACATTTTTTCATATATTTATTGATTGAATGTTTATCATCTTCTGAGAAGTGTCTGTTCAGTTCCTTAGCCCATTTATTGTTTGGCTTGTTTGTTTTTTTTAGTGTTAAGTTTTTTGAGTTCTTTATGTATCCTGGAGATTAGTGCTCTATTTGATGTGTGTCACACAGGACCTTTTGCAGGGTTGCCTCATATTATTATTATTTTTTTTTCCCAGAATGACTTGAATTTTTTTTTCCTTGAAACTAAGGTAAAGGTAGAGTCACGGTAGTCTCACAGGTGCCTTTAGTTATATATCTTGGCATAAACAAGAATCAGCTCATGTCGGATACAACATTATTGACTGGATCAAGGGAGAGAGAGCTACACCTTCATATGGAGCAGAAACACAAGGTTTTTATTATCCTGGAAGAATCAGGGAGGGAAAATAAAGAAATCCAAGGGAGTTGTGGAAAGGTAGCCGAACTGCATGCATTCAGCTAGTGCTGAGGTAAGTAATTCTGGTACTGTGTGCCTGTGTTTTAAATTGTTTTGTTTTTTCCTGTTAAGATAAAGTGTTTTAAAAATTCTCTATGTCTTATGTTTTTTAGTGTGATGTATAATTTTATATTTATACATTTTTCCCCTTTAGAATGATTTTACCTGAGAAATCTCAAAAAATAACATGGCTTCAACCACTCAAAGGTGACAATTAATTAGTAGCTCAGAAATTAAGTGAATTATCTAATAAGTAGAAAATCATTTGCAAGATTTCTAGGTGGGTTTTAAGTTACCAGGACTCTGAAAGCATGGATCTTTTCCCTCTACGGGTCACCAGCAGAGGACCCCCACATGCATTCACATCATTAAGCATTTTTCTCATTAAGTAATGAGAATATTGATGTTTTGGGCGAGGGCTTTGGAGGGTGAGGGCTTTGGAGGGGTGTTACAGCTCAGTGTATCATACAATGAAGCTCAGAGATGGGTATTTCTCCCTGAAGTACTTCAGCTGTGACCTGAACTACTGGGGTTCAGCTTCAACATAATTGCAGCACAGCAAGGGGTCCCTTCTGGAAACCAGCTGCCTCATCAGGGATTCATTCATCAGGGGCATTATGACTCCAAACATTTTCCCTAGACTGTTGTGGCCATTTAAAGCAGGGGAGAAAAAGAGGAGTCTGGGGAACTAATTAGGAAGGAGTAGCTCCCCTCAGAGTCTTGACCTTAACCCTACTGAGAAAGTATGGGATTTTCTTTACCTGAATAAAGAAAGAACATAAATAGTTGGCAAAAATGCTTTCTGGTATGACTTCCAGCAAGTAATGAATTGACCTGATACAGAGAGGGGAGGGGGATAAACAAAAAACACAAGAAAAACCTCAAAAGCTTTAAAAGTGACAATTAAATATATCATTGGGATATGTGTTTTTATTTTTCACTTCCCTGATCAAAATAAGTTAATTTGGGTTTCTGATTAGCCCATGTAGGATGTAATATGGAATTTTTTTTTTTTTGATCTTTGGTGGCTTATGAAGTATTGCCATGATGAATCTGGGCACCACTGCCATTGTTCTGCTTAGAATATTTGTGTTTCACATATGTGCATTTGAATGTCTTTCATAGTTCTGGAAGAAGGCTTTATCCTTTAGAATAGTGCCTCTCTCCAAATTGAGGTGTATGTTACAGTTTCTCATCTTGTTCTTCATATTTCTTTACCTCTCTTTCCTGTTTTAAGTATCCTGATATATTTGTGCTACATTCTGAGTAATTCCATTATATTTACCTTTTTCCTTACCGAGCTGTTGCAAAAGTACTATTTAATCCATTTCCTAAGATTTTAATTTCAGGGATTGTAATTTTTACTTCTTAAAGTTCCATTTTTTAAAAAATGCAGAGTTTTATTTATTTTTATTTTTTAAAGTCCATCTGATATTTAAATTGTACATAAAGAAAAAGAAAATTCAAATGAAGAAAAATAACAAGTATTTGCATATCTTTGTATAAATCACAGAGTTCTTCAATAGTATTTAGCTCGATCCTCTTAATACTGAGGTGTTTACTTACTTCTATCTTATGGTAACAAAATTGAAGCACAGAGACTTACCTAAGGCAGCCAAGTTAGTAATAACTAGAGCTGAAATGAAATCCACGTTTTGTTGTCCTCATTATATTCATATATTTTCTAGTATAGATCTTTAAATAATTTTCAGGAATATGCCATGTGATAGTGGAGGCTGTGTATCTGGGGAAAATCTACTCTGTTTCATTATGAAGAAATTAAACTTTGGAAAAAGCTAATTATGCTCAGCTCAAGACAGCTGTTTCCTGGGTATATTACAAGAGATTTTTGAAATACATTTTTTTCCTACTTATTTATTTTTCATTTTCACATTTCCTTACTTCTGGCTTCATTTTTTCTATTTTTTTCAACCCTTCTTTCAGGATCTCATGTTCTGTGAAGGAAGTTCTAAATTTCAACTTATGATAACTTAACTTCTACTCTATCTCAATTCTGTCGGAACATTATGAACATAACTTTTGATAATCTATATTGAGGTTCCTCTTGAGGTGTCCGGTTCATAGTGGGTGCTCCAAAAAAAAAGAGTAATTAGGAACTTCTTTTATGTGGAAAAGCAGCATAAATATTAATCAAACAAAGGCACAATTCATCTTCGTATCCCTCGTGGGGTGTTTCACTCAGAGTTCTGCAGAGAAACAGAACGTGGAGCGGGGGAGACAAAGACAGACAGATTTTAAGAACTGGTTCATGTAAGTGTGGACCCTGCCAGGCAGGCTGGCTGGAAACTCAGGCAGGCTTTCTAGCAGACTGTGGCCGTCTTGAGGTAGAATTTCTTCTCCAGGAAACCTCAGTTTCTGAAAATTAACCGTCACAAAGCATGCAGTATTAATCCACAGCTTTGTGTGTACACAAGCTAAATCCAATGTTTTTATTGAATTCAGTTAAATTTCTTCAGGAAAATGGTTCTCCCTGCCCCACCAAATGCTCATGCATGTTTACCCAGAAAGCTCCCCCTCTCTCCTTCATTCACCTGGGCGGGGGTTGGGTGGGGACAAAAACTGTGGGGGAAAAATATTAGCATGGCTGGCTCCATTGGACAGCTTGCTGTCATGAGTGTTTTATAGACGGAGCTCATTTGAATATTTTTGTTTTAATGTGATTACTCAATATAAAATGAGACTTTAATGATAGTTTTCACATAGATTTAGTGTTATAGTAAGCACTGTATCTGCATTGTTGATAAGCTTCATAACCACCCCATAACGAAAGTCCTAGAAGTAATATCTCTATTTTTTAAATAATATCTCCAACTTCATATTATTCTTTTTCAAAGTTGGCATAGATATTCTAGGTTTTTTAGCTTGTTGTTGTTGTTGTTCTAATTAGTTATACATGATAGTAGAATGCATTTGGGCATATTGTACATATATGAAGTATAACTTCTCATTCTTCTGGTTGTACATGATATCGAATCACATTGGTCGTATAATCATATGTGCACATTAGGATGGTGATTTCCCATATATTCTCCATTTTGTAGATGAACTCTTTTGTAGATGTGCTATTGATCTCCGTTTTGTAGATGAAGAACTGAAATTCATGGGACTTAACTCAGTGTTCAAGGTCATAAGCGTGAGTATAAAATGAACATCAGATCTACTTAAATCTAGTTACCACTTTACCCTCTGTGCTGGAGTGGTCCTTCGTGTTCCTTTGATAGTAATTTGTTTTCCTAATCATGACTAAGGCAAATCTCAGCTTTAAACAGATCTTTTTAAAAAAAGGAGATAGTCATTAAGATGTCTTTATTTTAATATCAGTATTTTTATAGTGCCTACATAAATATCAGTGGGTGTTTTTTCTTCCTTTGACCTTTCATGAGTCAATACACTGTGTATCATACAGAGCTCCACATATATTTAAAGGAGAAACGGAGGACCATATCAGCCCTTCAGTAATGAGGATTTAAGTGTGGGGATTCTATTTTTTAACTGTCTGAAATATTTTGTTTTCTTTCCTGAATTTTTTTAGTTTAGATTAGGATTTCAGAAATTGTGATTTCTACTACATGAGTTCTATATACTATTAGTAAATATCGCCTGGAAAAGCTCCCCAACTTTTTGATCAAAGAACCTATTTTGCAAGTAATATTGGGTTACTTTTTTCAAGTCACATTATGTTGGAAAAAAAAAAAAAGACCCACCGAGGTGGCTTATTGCCGTACTTCTCAGGGTTTGACATGCTCAGGTTCATTGTCCCTTCCCAGATGTGGAATAGCCACAGCTGCTTTCAAACTTTATTTGCAAAGCAAGTTCCAGGACTATCGTCCAAAAGAACTCACTTTGGGGAGGCCGCATGCCAAGGTTAAAGTAGAACTTGATAAGAGCATCCCACTTGTCCCAATCTCTTAAAACCAAACTGAACAACATGGGTAAACTGGAAACCCAGAAGACACAGTCAAGGGCCATCAGAGATGAAGAGTTATGCAATAGGGGAGATCTGTATACAACAAAGTTTCAGAAGAGATCAAAGTAAAGGACGTTATATCTTGAGGAACACACTACCATGCCATGGAATCTGGAAATGCAGTTTCACCAAATCACTGAATTCTCACTGCTGCTTTTTGAGGCCAGGGAAATCCATACCCTGAAAGCTCCCACCTTTGAGCTTCAAGTAATAGTTTGCATCTGCAACTCCACTCCTCTCTTCAAAACACTTGGACACATATTACCTTATTTAACCAGGCTCCTGGCTGCAGAGCTGTGATAGGTCTGGTTTTCACAGCTGTGGAGGTGATTTGCAAACTCTCTTGCTCTACAATTTTTCGGTTTGTCTGGAGCTATGCTTTAGGAATCAATGAAGCACATCCCCAAGCAATGAGGCAGAACTGTGGACAGCTGGGAAATTCCTGCTCACAAACCAGCCTGAGGTTCTGTTGCAAAATGACTTGTTTCTTTTCAAACAAAGGCTTAAAAGATGATTTAAGATGATTGTGAAACTAACAGGTTTTCTACATAATAGTAGAATGTAACACATGGCAAAGTTCTCATTTGCTCATTGAAAAGAACTGTTATGTCTTTTGTAATTGTTAAACTACTTTTTCATTTTTTTGTTACCAATTTCAAATCAAATTTATGTTCAATGTAAAGAATTCATACAATACCAAAATGTCTAACATGGAAAGGGATAGTTGTTGATAATCTAATTGCTATTGGCAGATATTTATAATTTGGCTTATATCCCTCTAGATTTGATTTTACTATGCATTTACTATCCATCATACATATAGATATATTTATAATCTTGATATAAGTGAAACAGAAAATTGGGCAAATATTAAGCTTATACTTTAGCAAATTATCTAAAAGTAGATATAGCCATATGACTACCACCCAGGTCAAGAAGTAGAACATTATCAGTACTCCAAAAGCTTCTTTCCTGGAGGCAACCATTATTTTGACTTTGAATAACAGTATTTAAAAATTTTTATTATGAATAGAATCATAGAAGATGATCTTCACTTGTGTTAGGCTTCTTTCAATATCATATTGATGAGTTTTTTCATACTCAAACATAGAGGAATTCATTTGTTTTCATTGCTACATAATATTCCACTGTATGAATATGTTACATGAATATGGTACCAGTTTGGGAATATTATGGATAACAAATATATGAGTGTTTTTGTATGTACCCTGGGATGCCTTTTAGCTAGATAGACACTAAAAAATGAAATTGCTGGCTTATAGGAGTATGTATTTGACTTTAGTTAAATTATGATATTAAAGGTTTCCAGAGTGGTTACAGATATACTCCTATCAACAGTGTACAGAAAGTGTAGGGGCTCTGCTTCCCCAACACTTGGCAATGTCAGCCTGAGTTTCCCCAACTAGAAACTCAGACCTGGAAGTGGGGAGGAACAGGGGGGAGAGAGAGAGAGAGAGAGAGAGAGAGAGAGAGAGAGAGAGAGAGAGAGAGAGAGAGAGAGAGAAGAGAAGAGAAGAGAAGAGAAGAGAAGAGAAGAGGAGGGGAGGGGAGGGGAGGGGAGGGGAGGGGAGGGGAGGGAGAGAGAGAGAGAGAGAGAGAGAGAGAGGAAAAAAGAACATCATAGTAATTTAACAACATCTAGGGGAAAAAATGTCCGAATTAAAGTGTGATAGAAGCAGAGGTATCCTTGGAGCAGTCAATAAGCTGTGTCTAACTAGCTATAAAAGTTATTCATTGGTAGGTGTGGAGCGATAGCTCACTGTAGTTTTCACTTACATTTACCTGGTTACTAATGTTATTGGCTATTTTGTGACCTGCCTATCTAAGCCTCATGTCTAATATTCTATTGGGTTATTTGCATCAGTTTATTATTGATGTAGCTGTACTTTCCAATTTTAGCCATAAATGCCTTGTAAGTGACTGAAAATATCTCTTTCCATTCTAAGTTTTTCATCTATATTTATTTAAAGGTATCTTTTGATACTTTAAAATTTTAGCATAATTCATTTAATCAACTTTTCTTTTAAAGGTTGTTTTTCTTTGTGTCTTCTTTAGGACAGCTTTTCCTACCCCATGAGCATAAAAAATTTTTATACAATCTTTTATAAGCTTATTTATTTTCAGACTTAATTTTATGAAATGCCTAGAACTGGTTTTTGCCTATGATAAAAGGTAGGATTCAAGTTTTATTTTTTATTTTATTTACTTATTTTTTTAATATTTATTTTTTAGGTGTAGATGGACACAACACAATGCCTTTATTTTTATGTGTTGCTGAGAATCGAACCTGGGTCTCGCCCATGCTAGGGAGCGCTCTACCGCTGAGCCACAATCCCAGCCCTCAAATTTTATTTTTATCCTATATAATTATCTGATTGGCTCAAGACTATTGAGAAAAGAGTCATTTTCTTATTGTTCTAGAGCAGCACATTTGTGGTGAATCAAGAAAGAAATTCCTCTTGGAACTCCAACTCTACATTGAGGACCACACTCCATAGTCTCTTACCATGTTTTCTGTATTTTCTATTCTGTTGTCTTTGTGTCTTTTAGTTTATTTTAGACTCATGAGCATCCTGCTTCAGCTTCCCACGTACTTGGGCTTATAGGCATGTGCCATTATACCCAGCTTAGGTCTTCTCGTTTAACTTACTTCTACCTCATTGTTTCTTCTTTCATCTGTGTCTAACTAGCTATAAAAGTTATTCATTGGTTAATTTTAGTCACTATATCTTTATTAATAATTTTCTTTTGGTTCTTTTTTTATAGTTTCAACTTCCTAACAAAAATTCTGATCTTGTCATTTAATCCTGTAAATATATCAGCTATTTAAAGTTCATGTTTTCTATCTCCACTATTTGGATTTCTGTGGTAGACCTCCTTTGTTCATAATTCCCTTTGACTTTCAGCCACAAAGTTTTGCTTTCTATGTACCTAGTTTTGATTGAGGACTAGATACTCATTATGGAAAATCATAGAGATAATTTGGTATGGTTTTCCTCCAAAGAAACCATACCTTATTTTTGGTTTGTGGTTTACGTAGGGATGCTAGCAACCTAATGAGAAACTAAGATAACTGAAATATTGGCTCCAGGTCCTCTGGAGATTCTGCTTCTGGTTCACCCACCCTTTCTCCTAAGATGCATCTTTTTGGGTCCCAACCTAGAGAACAGGGGCTGGTTGACTAGCCTCTCCTCCTGGGAGTGCCCAGAAGGCTAGTGTCTGTCTTTCTCCTCAATGTTTATGAGGCTGTTAAAAGTGCCACTTGTCCCCTTTATCTCTCCACTCCACTTTTTGAATGAGCAAATACTATCGGGGTGAGTGGTCTCAAACATTAACTTCCTTCCTCACCTAGCTCTTAGCCCCATTAATTCCTTATATTATGATTGGGTAACTCTGATAGCTTAAAAAATGGTGTGCAATATTATGTCTAGATTTGTAAGTATCCTTAGTGGAAAATTGATACAAATCTTCCCATGTGTCTGCAATTAGAAATAATGTCTTTAAAAATTATATTGCTTGGAGATTAGTGATTCCCCATCTCCCCGTGAAATAGAAAGGGAGCAGTGAAGGAAGAGTTGATCTGAGAGGTGGGTTGCAGAATAAAGGCTCTAAGACCCACTAGTACAAAGCCTAAGACCTGGAGAGGCTTGAAAGCAGAAAATAAGCTCAGAGTTCCCCAACTAGAAACTCAGACCATGGGGGCTGGGGATATGGCTCAAGCGGTAGTGCGCTCACCTGGCATGCGTGGGGTGCTGGGTTCGATCCTCAGCACCACATACAAATAAGAAATAAAGATGTGTGTCCACCGAAAACGAAAAAATAAATATTAAAAAAATTCTTTCTCTCTCTCTCTCTCTCTCTCTCTCTCTCCTCTCTCTCTAAAAAAAAGAAAGAAAGAAAGAAACTCAGACCAGGAAGTGGGGAGGAGCAGGAGAGAGAGAGAGAGAGAGAGAGAGAGAGAGAGAGAAAGAGGAGAAAAAAGAACATCATAGCTTTAACAACATCTAGGAGAAAAAATGTCCAAATTAAAGTGTGATAGAAGTAGAGGTGTCCTTGGAGCAGTCAATCAAATCATGAATAGAAAGAGGTGACCACCTCTGCAGTCATTTTATGGAGCCCACAGTGGACAAAAGTCACCCTCTAAATCAAGACAGCATCTTTCCACTACCTGATAGCAGCAAACTAAACCAGAGGGAGCACCGCTGCAGTGGGTTCTCTTAAGAATCCATCTAAAAAGATCTTGTAGAGAAATTGCAGTAGCCAAAAGTTGCTGAAACCCTCCCTCCTAGGGCAAACAAGAAGAGTGAGGTGGGTAAGCCCACTGGGGAAAGTGCTCGCCCAACCCAGTACTGCAAAACCTCCCAGGGAGCCTGGGCAGAGAGGAGTGGATGCCTGCAATCCCCTGTGTCAGGAAGTCAGAGCTCAGATCCAGGCTGGAAGGCAGTCCTCTTCCCAGTAGAGGAAAGGGGAGCTGTCAGGATCACCCGCTGCCATTCACACTGGCAGAGAGCACAGCCACCAGAGAAGTGGCCTCAGTACTGGGAAGCTTAGAGCGACTCTCCCCCAATCATAGCCATAGTCTGCTTGGGGCCTTTCCTGGAGGTAGGCTGCTTGGAGCTCCAGTGGCATAGAGGGACAGTCCATGCATGGATTTTGACAGCGGCTGGCCAAAGGCTGGGATGAGAAGTTGCCTGAGTTCCAGGAGGTTTAAAGGGAAGGTACCCAGATGGTGACCATGGTAGGAGGTCAGTCAAAGCTGAAAGTTGCCTGGGCCTAGTGCCTCAGAGTGCGACTATGTCATCTTGAGAAGGATACTGTAGAGGGGAGTGGGTACACAGTGACAGCCTAGAGGCCAGCATCCTGAATTCCTCACATAACAGAAACAACTAACAGACACAACACCACACCCTCTGAGCAATCAGCCAAAGACCTCTGAGCTGAAAAACCAGAAGTGGCTGGTGGGAGGTTCATAGCAACCTCTGGAAGGTTCAGCACCTCTGGAAGGTGCCACAACCCACGAATGTTGGACATCTGTGAAATGTCCCAAATCGTAATGAAATCCAAAGATTCAATAGGAATTTTCTTCACTTTGGCCTGGTTTACTATAAAATAACTCTAATGTCCACTTTGATCATATATATCCCTCTTTATCTTGATTGATAGTTGTTACCCTTGTAAACAACACTCTACCTTCAACCCATTTGACTGTGTTTCTTCTAATGCTTTAAACCACTAATTGGAATCACTGTCTCTATCTTTGTTTTCTAGTTCTGGCTTATACTTACTCCTCTTGTACCATATTTTCCCCCTTATATTATCTGCTCTACCTCAATACCCCCTGTACATCTTTTTATCCTTTTACCTTGGTGTGTATTATTCATTTCTACCTTTTTTCCTTTTCCCTCTTTTTTGCCCAATCTTACTCTAGACCCCTTTTCGGTCCCCATATAATGTTACAGCAATTTTACTAATTTTAATAACTATTATTTTTACCTACTCCAGAATTTTACTGAAACTTTATACCTGTATTAGGAGAATTATGGAGAACTGTATCAACAAGTTTTTCACTTTTCATAAGGTTGAATAGTACATGGCTTGGCTCTGAAGTGATTGTATAAACAGTGTTCAGTGGCTTCTCTAAAAGTGATGCTGATCTCGGGAACAGCAGAGTCTGCTTCATTGAGTTAAAGTATCAATAACTGGATATTTTGCCCAATGCAGGAGTCTTAGGAGAAAGACGGTTTTAGTCCCTAGGTGGAAAGAAGAAGTGATAACCATCTCAAGTAGATGGGAAGACATACAAACAATATGAAAAAGCAAGGGAAGAAACCACCCCAAACAGCCTATCACCCTTCAGCAGCTGACTCCATCAGCACCACAGTGGAGGAAATGTCAGAAAAATAATTTATAAAGTTCATAGTTAAAATGTTCAGTAAGCTAGAAGAAGATATTAGGAGTGAAATCAGAGAGAAAATACAGGAATTGAAAGATCACTTTAAGAGAATGAAATTCTGAAAAAGAAACAAACAGAATTGTTGGAAATAAAAGACTCAATAAATCAATTAAAATTCAATTGAAGGCATCACCAATAGATTAGACCACTTGAAGACAGATATTCAGGCCCTGAAGACAAATTAAATAATCTTAAAAATAAAATGATCATAAGGAAAAGATATTAAGAGAACATGCCAGAATATTCAAGAAATCTAAGTAATATCGAAAGACCAAATTTAAGAATCACTGGAGGTAGATCAAGGCTCCAAAATACTAACTAAAGGGATATACAATATCTTCAATAAAATATTACGAAATATTCCAAATCTCAGGAATGAGATGGAAATTCAAATACAAGAGGCATATAGAAATCCAAATAGACAAAATCAGAATAGATCTTCTCCAAGACACATTACAATAAAAATACCTAACATAGAATAAGGATATAATTTTAAAAGCTGAAGGAGAAAAATAGCAGGTCACGTTTAGAGGTAAACTAATGTAGATTACAACTGATTTCTCAATCCAGACTATACAAGCCAGGAGGGCTTTGGATAATTTATATCTATCACCGAAAGAAAATGGGTAACAACCAAGATTATTATGCTCAGAAAAATTGTTCTTCAGAATTGAAGATGAAATGAAAACCTTCCATGAAAAGCAGAAAATAAAAGAATTCATAATAACAGACACACTACCAAACATACTCAACAAAATATTGCATTAAGAATAAATAAATAAATAATAAAAATGAAAACCAGCATAAGGATTTATTTCACAAGAAGATATAATGCTACATCTACATACATAAAATAAAAATTTCTCAATATTTAGAACAAATGAATTACAATATAATAGTACTGGGTAATTTCAACCAAGTAAAGATTCTTCAGAACTAAAAACATACTATTAATCAAATGGACGAAACACATATCTACAGAATATTTCATCTATCAATGAGGTAATTCACTTTCTTCTCACCAGAATGTGGAATATTTCGGCTACAAAGCAAATTTTAGCAAACACCCCCTCACCCCCCCCCCAAAAAAAAAAGAAGAGAGAGAGAGAGAGAGAGAGAGAGAGAGATCATTTCTTGTATCCTATCAGATCATAATGAAATGAAATAAGAAATCAAGGACAAGAAAAAGAAAAGAAACCACTCTAATACCTGGAGATTAAATAATACACTTCCGAATGATGAATGAATATCAGAAGTAATCAGATAGTCATATAAAATCTTATTTATAAAAATAAAACTTGAATCCTACCTTATATCATATGCAAAAACTAATTCTAGCCATTTCATGAATAAAAAAATTATTTGAAAGAAATGAGACTAGTGATACAATATTGTTAAAATCTCTGGGATAGTATGAAGGCAATTCTAAGAAAAAAGTTCTTGTATTAAAAAAATAGAAAGATAACAAATGAATGATTTAACCTTATACCTAAAGGCTCTAGAGAAAGAACAAGTTAACACCAAAATCAGAGGAATAGGATATAATTAAAATCAGAGCAGAAATCAATGAAATTGAGAATGAAAAGAAATATAAAGGATCAATGAAACAAAGAGTTGATTTTTTGAAAGGATAAACAAAATTGATAAATCCTTATCCAAACCAACCAAAAGGAGGGGGGGTGGGGAGAGAGAGAGAGAGAGAGAGAGAGAGAGAGAGAGAGAGAGAGAGAGAGAGAGAGAGAGAGAGAGAGAGAGAGACCCCTACCCCAAATAAAGAAAATAAGAGGCAGGGGCTGGAGTTGTGGCTCAGTGGTAGAGCACTTGCCTGGCATGTGTGAGGCCCTGGGTTTGATCCTCCTCAGCACCACATATAAATAAATAAAAGATCCATTTACAACTAAAAAATATTCTAAAGAAAGAAAAGAAGAGGTGAAAATGGAACATCATCACAGATACTATTGAAATCCAGTGGAGCATTTGAAGATATTTCAAAAATTTATACACAAATAAGCTAAAAAATCTTAAAGAGAGTCACAGATTCCTAGAGACATATGACCTATACAAATTGAACCAGGAAACTTAAATATCACTTTAATATCAAGTAATGAAACTGAAGCAGCTATCTAAAGACTTCCAACAAAGAAAAGCCCAGACTGAATGGATTCTCAGCTGAGTTCTATCAAATCTTTAAAGAAGAATTAATACCAACCGGCCTCAAATTATTTCATGCTATAGAAAAAAAGGGAATATTGCCAAAGTCTCTGAAGCCAGTATCATTCTGATATCAAAACTAGACAAAGACACAACAAAGAAAGGAAACTTTAGGCCAATATCCTTGGTGAACAGAGATCGAAAAATTCTCTGGAAAATATTGACAAACCACATACAAAAACACATTAAAAAGATGGCACACAATGATCAAGTGATTTCATCCCAGAGATGCAAGATTGATTCAACATATGGAAATCAATAAATGTCATTCACCACATAAATAGACTTACAGACAAGAATCACATGATTATCTCAATAGATAAAGAAAAAATATTTGACAAAGTCAAGCACCCATTCAAGTTTTAAACACTAGATAAACTAGGGATAGGAGGAACTTACCTTAACATTGTAAAGGCTATATATGACAAACCAAGGCCAACATTACTCTGAATGGAGAAAAACTGAAAGCATTTCCTCTAAAAACAGGAACAAAACACACACAGATAATACTTTCAACAATCCTATTCAACACAGTCCTTAAAACTCTAGCCAGACCAATCAGGCAAGAGAAGGAAATTAAAGGGATACTAATAGGAAAAAAAAGAGGTCAAATTATCACTGTTTGCTGATGACATGATCCTATATTTAGAAAGCCCAAAAAGCTCTACCAGAAGCCTTCTAAAGCTGATAAACAAATGTAGTAAACTAGCATGATACAAGATCAACACATATCAATCAATTGCTTTTCTATACTCCAATAATGAATCTGCTGAAAATGAAATTAGGAAAACTGTCTCATCAAAAATACTTCGGAATCAATCTAACGAAGGAGGTGAAGAACCTCTAAAATGAAAACTATTGAACACTAAAGAACAGAAATTGAAGAAGACCTTAGAAGATGGAAAGAACTCCCATGTTCTTCAATAGGCAGAATTAATATTGTCAAAAGTGTTACACTACCAAAAATGTTATACAGATTCAACGCAATTCCCATCAAAATACCCATGATATTCTTCACAGAACGAGAAAAAGCACTTCTATAATTCACCTGAAAATATAAAAGACCAGAATATCCAAAGCAATCCCAAGTAAAAAGAACAATGCTGGAGGCATCACAATGCTGGACTTCAAATTATACTACAGAGCTATAGTTAAAAAAACAAAAAGACAGCATGGTATTGGCACCAAAACTGGCATGAAGACATGAGTACCAATGGAATAGAGTAGAAGACACAGAGACAAACCCACATAAATATAGTTATCTGATACTAGACAAAGGTGCCAAAAACATATGTTGGAGAAAAGATAGCCTTTTTTAACAAATGGGGCTGGGAAAAGTGTATATCTACATGTAGGGCAATGCAACTTGACCCCTACCTCTCACCCAGCACAAAAGTGGTATATATACACAATGGAGTGTTACTCAGCCATAAAGAAGAACTTTATGACATTTGTCGTAAATGGATACATCTGGAGACTATCATGCTAAGTGAAATAAGCTGTCCCCCAAAGCCAAAGGTCAACTGTTTTCTCTGATATGTGGAAGGTAACACAATATGGGAGGGGGTAAGGGGAAGAACAGAAGTTCAGTAGTTAGACAATGGGGAATGGAGGGAAGTGGGGAATAAGGAAAGACAGTGGAATGAATCTGACATAATTTTCCTATGTGCATATATGAATACACCACAGTGAACCCCACCATCATGTACATCCACAAGAATGGGATCCTAACTAAAATAAAATATATCCCATGCTTGTAAAATTATATCAAAATGGATTTCTATTGTCATGTATAACTAAAGAGAACCAATAAATAAATCAGCATTCTACAATAATGCAGCCACCTCAATGTCTGTAACAGCACAATTCACAATATCCAAGCTATGAAACCATCCTAGGTGCCCTTCAACAGAAGAATGGATAAAGAAAATGTGGTTCAGTTACACATTGGAGAATTACTCAGCCATAAGAAGAATGGAATTATGGCATATGCAGTTATGGCATTGGCCTATAAACTGATGGAATCCCCCCAAATCAAAGGTGGAATGTTTTCTCTGATATGCAGAAGCTAACTCAAATTAAGGGGATGGGGGAAATTAAAAAAAATTAAGAAAAAACAAGAAAGAAAATAGAGGCATTAAGAGTAGATTAAGCTGATTGAGGAGGAGGAGGAAGGGACAGGAAAAAGGAAGAAGAGTGGAATGAATGAGGCTGCACTTTCCTATGTGCATGCATGCAAGGGACACAGTGGGGCCTGGCATTGGTGTGTCTACTGGACACTAATTAAAAAAAATGGGTTGAAGAGGGATCGGTAAAGTGGAGGGAGGAGAGCAGGGCAGGGGGTGATGTGAGGAAGGGCTGGGGCCAGAATTGGAGCATCTTGTGTTCTATGATTATGTCAGGATTTGTACTGGTGGCATACATAACTAAAAATAATTTTTAAAAAATAAAGAGAAAAAATAAGCACTCTCTTATCTTTCAACCATAGAAAACTAGAATAAGCAGAAAGATCAGTAGAGGGAAAGGAACAGGGGGCGAGGGAGAAGGGGAGGGAAAGGGGAAATACTGGGGAATGAATTAGAGCAAATTTATTTCATGCATTAATAATTATGTCAAAATGAATCCTGTTGTCAGCTGTAACTAAAAGAACCAATAAAAATGAAATTGAAAAATAAAATTATACTGCTTATTCATGGATCCTTTATTTCTTGCTCCTCCTACTTACTTTCCTGGTTATTCTTAAGTGTTTATTCTTCCAGATGAAATTTAATATCATTCCATCAATTTAAAGAAGTTAGGGAGGTTTTGATCGAAAATGAAATAAATATATTTATGTGGAAATGACATTTTTATATTTCTGAACAAAACGCTATGTGAAAATTGATGCATTAAGTAGAGACTACTAGATATGTTAGATAGATGATCCAAGGTTAAATCAATACATGCAGATGTTCAGAAGGGGCATGCATGACCCGGTTCCCCGATTGTTGAGTGCTTCACTCATCTCAAGACTATAAAGTGTACATAGAGAATTTCTAAAAAATATTTTTAGTTGTAAATGGACACAATACCTTTATTTATTTTTATATTGTGCTGAGGATCGAACCCAGTGCCTCACAGTGCGAGGCAAGTGCTCTAACACTGAGCTACAACCTCAGCTGGAGAATTTGTTTTCTTTTATTAGAGTAGAGTGGTGTTTGTGAACTGAGATTTCCTTTGGAGGAATTGTAATGTGTACTAAGAAGCATATTTCATAAACTGGAGACAACATCTATGTCCATCAAAAGAAAGTGGTAAATGAATAATGATAAGTGGACACAATGGAATAGCATGGAGCATTGGAAAGTGCAAATTACTGCTGCACATACAACATGGATAACTCTCATGGACATGCTATTGAGTGAAAGAAGGCAGACACCAAATAGTACATCCTGTGTGTAATCTATTCATACAGAGTTCAAAAACACTTAAAACTTATTTTTAGGCTGGGACTGTGGCTCAGTGGTAGCACACTTGCCTGGCATATGTGAGGCACTGGGTTCGATTCTCAGCACCACATATAAATAAATAAAATAAAGGTCTACCAACAACTAAAAAAAATATTAAAGAAACAAATTTATTTTGCTAGAAATCAGAATAGTATTTACTTGGAGAATAAATGACTGAGAGAGAATACATAAGGGCATCTTCTGGGATTCTGAATTGTTCTATGTCTTGATCTAGGTGGTGTTAAACACACCCATACACACACATCTACACACACCCCTACATACATTCATATGTGTATTTCTGTCTGTATGTTTAGACATAAACATGGGAGAGAATAATTTTATGAAGAGAGGTTCATTTTTTTTCCCCTTAGCCATTTGGTAAACCAGTAAATTCTGGGGATTGTTCCTATATTTTTCTTATGTTTCAGCAGAAATACAGAAATGTAAAAGTTGAGATTATGGCCATTATTTTGCCTTACTCAATAATATTTTATCTTTTCCCCCAAATCCATATTTCCATGGACTTTTAGTCATAAAATTTGCTTTTTTAAAGTTATGAAATATTTCAAAAAAGATGAAGGAAACTGAGGGCTGACTATTGCATTTGATAAAATGATAGTAGAGACTTGTACTTTCTAAAATAAGTCACTTTCTAATTCACTTATTTTCTTACTTTTCTTAGTGATATTCGAATAATAATGTTCAGATATTTTTGCTCTATCCGATCCATCAGCTGTTTCACTATTTTTAATCTATACGAATCTGAAGTTTTCTTTTTATTAAATATCTGTGTTATTCTTTGCATTAATTTCCTGTGGCTGTTGTATCAAATTACCATACAATTGGTAGGTGAAAACAACATTAATTTGTATGCTCATACTTCTGGGAACCAGAAGTTCTAAGTCATATCATTGGAAAGCGAGATGTGGGTAGAGATGCACACTCTCTGCAAGCTCCATGGGAGAATTCACTGTTTGTCTCTTTTAGCACCTACTAGCTGCCAGCTTCCTTGGCTTGTGGCTGCATCACTGCAGTCTCTGTTTCTGTAGTTATACTGCTGCCATTTTTGTGTCTCTGGGCCAAATCTCCTTTTGCTTTTCTAAGGATGCATCTGATTGCATTAAGGGGCCACCCAGGTAGTCCAAGATAATCTCCTTGTCTCAAGATCCTTCACTTAATCACATCAGAAAGATGCTTCCATGTTCACATTTACAGTTTCCAAGGACCCGGGCCTGACATCTTGTCTAGCCATTAATCAGCCTAGTATACCCTGTCACCAGACTGTATATTGCATAGAGCAGAGCCCTTACATGTTTTGTTTTCCTTCCTGTCCTCAGCGTTTAGAAGAGTTGTGAACAAGAATAACTGATATAGCAGGCATTCACTAAATATTTGTTGAACTAATCATTAATTATCACTCCCCTCCCCCAGCCTAGTGGTTCTTTGAACATCTTCCTATAGAACGAGAGATTTTTGTTTTACTTTACAGGACATACCTAATGTCATTGGCTGGACTTTATAGTGAGAAAAAAATTTTAAAGTGTTTTTAAAAATTATTAGCTCATATTAATTGTACAAAAATTGGGTTCCTTTGTGACACTTTTATACATGCAAATAATGTGCTTTAATGGTATCTATTATCTTTATTTCCCTCTCTTCTCTACCCTTTCTCTGAGAAACTGAGTATTACAATAACCATCTATTGTCAAGTTGTTTCTGAAAGAATAAACCGATTGAATGCGGATGTATTCTAATGAAGTTTGGATGACATTCTGTTAGGGAGGCTGTACAGGGCAGTTCTCCTTTTATTTGGACAAAGACTTCTATACTCTCAAGATATACTGTGAATGCCAAAGACTTTATGTTGTTGTGCGTTACACGTATCATTAATGCGTTGAAGTTAAAAATTGAGAAATGTTTAAGAACTGTTGCAAGCACTAGCTCCCTTAGCTACTAGAGTGAAGACCTCATACACCGTAGGTATCCTCTGGAAAACTGCATCTCTGTGAGAAATGAAGGTGGAATAAAGGCAAATTATCATGGAAAATTGTTTTCACTTCATCGGAATATGAGCAGGGCCACACTTTTGGGTGCCCTAGTTGAAAAGCATTCGCCAGGAGGTTGGCGCCCAGCACTGCTTGGTGAATTAATCTTCCGACTCTGGTTGTTCAGAGGCGGAAACCGAGGGTTTGAGAGGCCAAAACAAGTAGCAGACAGAACGAGAGCTCCACTGACTTCACTGCGGCTGCTGGGCTCATCGCCTGGAGGGCGGTGTTAGTCAGCGTCCCACCGCCCCGCTGCCGGCCAGCACTCTTGCTGCTCAGGACTTTCATCCTCAAGTCGGTTGCAGATCACGCTCCCTTTGGGCTCCTTAGGGTCACGCGCGTGGGTGCCCAGAGACAGGCCACGCCCCACCGCCTCTTCGACTCCCGGCTTCCCTGGCAACCAAGCGTCAGCATCCTCCACCTCGTTGGGCTAAACCATTTGCTTCAGGGACCGTCTCAGGCAGGGACAGAAAGAGTGGAATTTAATAGGACGCTTGAAAGCTTATATGCTCATATTTTCTATAGTTACCTTGAAAGACACATTTACTTTTCTCTTCCAGCAAACTTCCTCTGCCAGTGCAGCGCTGCGTCTCGTGAGTCCCACTAGAATACCCCTACGCCATCATAGTGGTCCAGCCTGCGGGGGAGGCTCGCGGAGGGCACGGTTGGTGCAGGGGCGGGGCGCGCGCCCTACGTCAGGCGCAGGGGCGGGGCTGCGCGCAGGGGGTGGGGAGGCGGGCAAGATGGCGCCCGGAGAGTGAGTCTCCCTGGATTCCTCCAGCGGCTGTGGAGACTCCGGGGCGGGGGGTCGGCCCTTCATCACCTCCCTTCCTCCTCTCCCCCGCCCCCGGAGGCTTCCTACTTCCCTTCCTCCCTCCACTTCGGGGGGCGGGCCAGGTTCGCAGGACACCATGTCGGACTCTGAGGAGGAGAGCCAGGACCGGCAACTGAAAATCGTCGTGCTGGGGGACGGCACCTCCGGGAAGGTCAGTCCTCGAGCGGGCGAGCCATCACAGGCCTGCAGGAACCCCGGCGCGGCCCCTGCGCCCCAGCCTCCGCCCCTCCGTTGTCGCCTCTCGCCCCGAGCCCTGCGCCCCTAGGCCCGGCCTCCTGGCGGTGCCCGCGGCCGAACACGGAGCTGGCGCTCGGAGGCGGAGAGCTGTCCAGCGCCCCCTTAAAAACAGAGAAGTGGGTCCCCAGCTCCCCGCGGGATCGCGAACTCCTTCAAGACTCGGGTCCGCGTCCTTCGCTGGGAAGCTTTCAGCTCCTCGCCTCCAGGCTGGCGAGCATCTGCCGGGGAGTTCCGCACCTCCGCCTGCAATGCAGGTCGCACCTGGCGCCCCCGGCCCTTCCAGGTCCCGATGCCTGCGCTGCCCACTGAGCTCCCAGAACTCCGCTCAGGACCCAGGTGCCCTGCGAGAGGATCAGGCTCGTCATTTCCCGGCGGGTCACTGGAGGGCACGTTGCGAACCTATTTGGGTTTCGTCCATAAGATGGTATCGATAGGGGTCGCCGCCAGGGGTGAAATGTGAAAATACACATTAAATGCGAAAATACACACGAAGCTCTTAGAACACGGTGTGCACTCAATAAACGTTAGTAACTAAGCTAGTATCATACCTGTTCTTCATATCTGTTCCCAGCACAGCACCTGTCAGTACAAGTATTCGTGGGACAAAGGTTTTTTTGAGCTCCTGCTTAGGGTAGAACTTCCAGCATGACAGTGGCCCCTGCCGTAAAATCCAGCCTTCGATGACCAATGATCTTTGGTTGAAAGAATGAATGAGTGCATGCCTGAGACTAGCCCCAGGCAGCCAGTGCCCCTGAGCTGGGCTTCTTGACCCCAGGTTGTGGGACTCCTGCAGTGCTATAAACTGCCAGGTATTTGCTCGGGGGAGAGGGAGGGTTGCAGGGATCCCACCTTCCAAATAAATGGAAGAGCCTCTGCCCCGGGTACTTTCACACCTGTTGCTTCTGTGCAGGGCGCCAACACACTTTCTGGGAATATTGCTAAAGTTTGCCTCTCTTCTACCCGCCCCCTTTCCCCAGCCAGCCTTCAGAAACGCTGGCCTTTCCCCTTTTTCGGTTTCACGTTACCACGTTGCTGGTGTAGTTTGGACCCTGGTTAATGCGGTGACGGCTTCTCTTCGAATCCTCCTTGGCAGTTTGCTCTGCACGACTGCTGCTGCAGAAGTTCGAGGTTTAGAGACCTTGGGAAAGATGTCATTCGTATTCAAAATTGGAGTAATCCTATCATTTCTTTATCTTTCCAGGCTGCATTACTGAGTTTTATTCTGAGGCAAATACTTCGATATGTTGTAATTACCTTTAAATATTTTGGGAAAGAAAAGAACATGGGGTCGCTTTATTAGCATACGAATGTTTTGGACACTTAAAAAGGATTTTGAATAAGTGAATTGTTATAAATTTACAAGTCAGCCTTGTTTCTAACACTTATTCAATAAAAATTTTAAGTTAGGTTTTTATGATTTTATCATTTAGATTTTATTTTGAAAGCCACATAATTTTTTGCTTTCTAAATTTTATTGAATTCAGTTAGTAACTAAGCTTATTTTCCATTTAAAATTATGACGATAATATTAATGCATTTGTGAAATGATCCTCAAATCACCTATTATCCCATATGTTATCATATTTCTTTAAACTTTTGTTCATTTTTTTCTTCTGGCTTTCATCTAACTGTACATCTATTACTCAGTTGAAGAGTAATTATTCATAATTTCAAGTCCATGTTTTCCAAAATTTAGGCTTTTCTACATATTTTTACTTAGTTGCTAATTTAGTGTGAATAATTATAGTTTTTCATCTCTGTCTCTTGTAGAACAGAACAGTTTTTCACTTGTGTATTGTTGAATCAGGACTTATCATTCTGCTTCAAAGAATAATGGTGATATTTTTTATGGTGCTCTAACTTACTCTTCATCCTCTTGACTAAACAATGCATTTAAAAAGGAACAGTTTTCTTTTCCTGTCAGAAATTTTCAGAAATGGGCATTTGAAACCTAAGGTTCTTTTTTTATTCTTATGTGAAAAATTTCTTTCTCCTTACCCTACTCAGCCTCCAGTTATTGGCAGCTGTCAACATTCCATTCTCCTTTTACTGTCCTTTTCTTTTATGAACTCACTTCTTATTTGTATCCTGATTTAACTCTTCGCCATTTTTCTAGCATTAGTTTTTTCCTGCTCCTTAAACTCTGTGCATTTTTGATACACACAGACAGAAGCAATAAAGAACAGTACTGACATGACCTCTAACAGTTTCTTCAAGAGAAATTTAGTTACTCCTTCCAGTGGCACATGTTTCTGTATATTTTCAATTCTGATTTATTAAACATTTCTTATTTTTGAGGCAAAATAGTCTTTTTTGCTGTTTTATGGTGTTAATCAATGTAGTTTGATTTAAAGATGTTAATATTAGTTTTCCAAACAAGAAATACAAAGAATCAGATAAAAATGTTGAGATATGGTAGCTGGTGGTAGTTCACTTTATGATTTTTAGGAATGGTATCT
This sequence comes from Marmota monax, assembly GCF_021218885.2. Lineage (NCBI taxonomy): Eukaryota > Metazoa > Chordata > Mammalia > Rodentia > Sciuridae > Marmota > Marmota monax. The sequence continues at coordinate 20,437,582 of NW_026694710.1, forward strand.
GTAGTAATTTGTGAGAAATTATTGAGTGTGAAAGGTGGGATGATGTCTAGACAATTGAAGAAGAATCCTCTCTCCTATAGATTCAGTTGATTCTCTGAATAATTTTTAGAGCTGATGTCAGGAATAAGAACCTATTTGTGTTTCCTATGACCTGTACTATTGACAGTTTATACTTTAGTCCAATCGAAATTCCTCTGATTTTAAGACTGTTTTTGCCTCAAATATTTGAGGCAGTTTTGATATTGTTATATGCTTCAAGGATATAACAAATGTAGTGAACTAATTAAAAATATTTAAAAATCTTGGAAGTTCTGTTTCCAAGAAAAGAAGTTTACTCAGAATTTTTCTGAATATTAACATAAAAATATTAAATATTGAGAATCTTAAATGAAAGTGAAAAATTACTTCAAATGACAATATGCTGTTCCATGTGCCTCAAATTTCTCCTTACTTTTACATTTCCAACCACCCATATATTAAACATTTGAAGCACTTGTAGTTGTGGAAGTGATCATACTTATTTTTCTTCAGAACTTTGAATCTCTTTACAGGTGATTTTTTTTTGCTACAAGGGAGGCACAATTAGGCTAAAAGATAGCCAAAAAGACTTAAAAAAGAATACTCACCTCTTTTATTCTTGTCTTTCAGTTTTGATATCATTATATGCTTCAAGGATATAACAAATGTAGTGAGTTTATTTCTAAATATCTAGTAGAACATCTTTCTTATGGTAGTGCTCAATAATTACTTGATCAAATATCTTAGCAATTTATTACAAATTCTGAGTAAATATTTTAAAAAGTTGGGGCTAGGGTGTACAAATTGCCATTTGTGAAAAATATGGTTTTGTGTAAAAGGAAGTTTACGTCTTATTAAAAGAAATTAAAAATTGGCCAAGTTTTCTTTTACACTGCTGTTCTTACATCATAATTAACTATAATAAGCTATCTTGGAAAATTTATCTTAGTTTTCGTTATTTTAAGAATTGACATCTAATTTTAACTTTTAAAAAAGGGTTATTTTACCCTAACTTTGGCACTCTGTCTTGAGAAATATAAAATCTTAGTGAAGCTGCCTTTTTTGTCCTTTTGGGGAGATTTTCAAATAATAATAGTGCATTTAAAATGTTTAAGAAATCTGAGTTATTGAGTTATTTGAGTTGTTACCAGAATTATTCATTTGCTTTGATTAAAAAAATACATTAAAAAAAGCTTTAGGATTTTTGAATGAAACCTTTTTATTAAAAAAGTAGGTGATTATCTGTTCTGGTTATAATCTTATGACTTTTAAGCATTATGAACCTTGAGTAGGATTTATATTGCCTGTTATATATTAATCTTAATAATGCTAGCTTCTTTATGTAAAAGATACATATTATCAGGGTCATTCTACTTAATTATTTTCATTTAATATCTTTAACAGAGGAAAATTAGATTGTTAAGATGAATTTCTTGTAAAAAAAAAAAAAGAAATTTTATAAGCTACTTTCCCCTTCTTCTTATTTAGCTGAGAACAGTTACCCCTCAAAATATTTAACCTTATAAGTGAAACTCAGAGTTCTCTGAAAACATTTTTTTGAACTGATAGGTCAGATTCAGATTATTGGTCATGTTCCTTTAGTTTTCTTTGTTAATAATTCTCTAATTCTAATTTCCCTTGCTTGACAGCCAGGGGATTTGAAGAGATCTAACTGATTAGTCTTTTGTCTCCACTGCTGGCTGCTAGCAAGTAAAGTTTACCTGGGGGTATTAGGTCTCTCCTTCCCCTTGTAACTGATTAGAGCTGCTTTAAGTTGTCTGGTGGATCAATTGGAGTATAAATGTTAAGAAAATACTTGATAAGATTTAGTAGTAGTCTTATGTTTCCATTAATTAATTTTGGTATTTTGTGCATCAATTTTTTTTTTAGACCTCCTTAGCTACGTGTTTTGCTCAAGAAACTTTTGGAAAACAGTACAAGCAAACTATAGGACTGGACTTCTTTTTGAGAAGGATAACATTGCCAGGTAAGAGACAAAAAAGTCTTAACATAGAAAATTGTACAAATATTGCAATAACAAACATAAGACCAAATTGTGTAAAATGAATTTTTGTGCTGCTTCTGCAAGAAAATATATGCAATCAGTAAATCTATTGTAGGAAGTTTAACTTTAATCAGCATCTGCATGAAGGCATATTGTCCATGTGAGCCATAAAAAGATTATATGTTCCCACACCCCCTCACTATTTCTGGCCACTATACATTTTTTTGAGGATAAATCATATTTGCTTATAAAATTCTAAAAGGTGTTAAAAAATTAAATGCTATACATTTGTTAACAGATATTGTATTAACTAAATGTGAAAAGATTGGGAAGGATTATTTTTTAAAATATTATTTTGATTAGCTTCTACTTCAGTTTTTTGTTTGAAAGTTGGAACAGAAGTATAATGTAGCTATGGAACTTCTGTGCTCTAATATGTGAATGCTGTTTTATGCAAGGCAGCATGAAATTGCTGGCATTTAATAGACCACTAAAATTTAGGGTCCCTAGGCACTCATAAAAATACAGTTTGAGCATTCAAGATATTTCAGTTCACCATGCAAAGAAACTATTTAGATGCCAGTTGCAGCACATTTTGTGGGAAATACAGGGAAATAATAACACAAAAAGAGTGGTTTATGTTTTAAGTTAGTTTCTGAACAATTGGGGCTTTAAAATGCTCTGTCCATTCAATTTCAATGGTCAAATTCTATGTTTAAAGTATTTTATTAAAAGCAGTTTATCTTGATTGACTTTATAAACCATCACCCTCTTCTCTGTAAGGAAACACATTTGAATAAAATGGTATGATGTTAAATGCATATACTAGAATGCAAGTGATACAGGGTAATGGGATTTAATAGATTCCAGTATTATTAAAATCTGTTAACCTCTCAAACACCCCACCTATCAGACTATTCCCCATAAAAGTTGTAGAGCAGTTAAGGAAAACTCTTGATAATTGAGGTATTCTTCTTATCTCATTAGTAATATACTCTATTTTGCGATTGTTTTTATTTAGTTCTTAGTGAAGAATAGGAGAGACAATGTGAGGAAAAAAGAATTCTAACTTTTCCATTAATAAGTTATTGTTTAGTAAGAGGTTTAATGAGAAACATACATTCTTTATTTCATCTGTATTTTTCTTTAATGTATTAAAAACTGAAAATATTTTTATTTGTATCATTCTTATTCATATAGAAAGATTAAAGCTCCATTCAAGACACTTAGGGAAGTCACAAATCATATAATGTACATATCAAAAATTGAGTTTTGCCAGTTTTTCTCAGGGATGCCAGTTGTTCATAGAGAACCTCAATAGTTATCAGCTATTTTGTTTTGATTAGTAAAAGCACCAACTTTTTGTCTTTTTAATTTTAATTTTTCTCATTTATTTAGTTGAAAGCTTAAATAAAGGAGGAAGCATCTACTTAAATACTATAAAGACTGATTTGGACTATTTATGTGACACTTGTGATGATTTCTGACCATTGCATAGTGCTACCAATTTAAAAATTCTGATTACTTTGTAAAAAGTTCTAGTATTCTTAAGATTCAAATTTAAAGTATAATAATTTAGGCTTACAAAGTATTTAGGTTAAAAAATGATGTTAGGAAACATATATTCTTTTAAGAAATTTTTTTTTTGTGGTACAGTACATTCAACCTACGGCTTTTACGTGTTAGGTGAGTGCTGAGCTAACATATGGAAACATATGCTCTTGGAAACATTTGCTCTTAATGAATTTATATCTTAATTTTCTTGATGAAATTTTTATTTTGATATACAGTGTTCCAGAAAAAATTTCTACATTTTAAAAGGATGGGATTTTATTTTTTTTTGCCATTTAATGGACTCAAAATTGTTTTAGTGTGTCTTGATCTTATGTAACTAATAGGTGTATTTAAGAAATACAAATAAATCACAAGGTTCGTAGTTCATCCTTTATATGCTTTCACCCTAATTTCAGTTTATTGTAAGTGTTCAATGTAGAATTATTATTTGTATCATTTGCTAAGTTAAGCATTGTTGAATTTATGGTAAAGCGGCATCGTATGTGAATCTAATACTTGTTACTATTTCAGTAAAGTTTTCTGAACAGTCAGATTGTTAGGGATGTAAACCTCATGTCCATCTATTCACATTCTCTTCATGCAGGTTTTCAAGGTCATTACTTTGCAAATACTCATCCATTTTAGTATAGTTCATGATCCGGTATGCTGTATAGTCTGGATGCAACCACTGTGCAGATTTTACTGCTTAAAATAGTGTATCTGTTAGTCAGAGATTCTGCTGATAGAGCTTCTTAAGAGCCTTAGTCAAAATACTTTCAGGAAGCTTGTGGGTACAGTCCAGTAAACAGCGTTCTACTGTGAAAAGGATTTCTAAGTCTTAGTACAAGAAGTGGGCAGTCTTGTGTTTTTAGTTTCATCTTGACTATGCAGCACTTTAAGTAAGGTTAACCAAGGCACCAAGTGTACTTTTACAAGGTCACTGTTGAGTCCTCTTGGTGGCTTTGATTCATACCAAAAACAACTTACTTGTATTTTGTTACCCCATCTATTTTGTTTTTTTCCTAGTTACATGTCATTTCTTACAGAGGAGCAGGGACTTTATCGAATTTTGCATTTGAGATTAGATTGTTGACAATATCTGTGATATTCTTATTTGTTACACATTTGTATTAGATGCAGACTTGATTGAAAAAAATTATAGTATTACTTGAATATGCTTATGCAACTTTATAGGTATGTCATCTTGAAAACATAATAGGAGGCTTCATATGTTTATACTTTCAAATCTGAAGTTAAAATTGATTTGAATCACATCTTTACATGACTTTTTTCCTCAAATTGAGAATCCCCGTTTTTAGTTTTATGTATTAATAAGCCTAAAATTCTAATGCAGAAGTTAAAAATATGTATTTCTAGGTATATGAAACATCTGCGAAGTTAATACCTCTTGTCAAAGATATAATGATAGTAAATTGCTTTTCACTAATATTTTAGCAAAATATGCATTGCTGATAATTTTGGTAGATTATCAATAATGCATAATTATTTTTACTACTGAGTCACTAGAATCTATATCTTAAAAAAAGAAAAGCAACAGGCAAACAACAGTGTTTGAAAAGGTATAGATTTTAAAAAGTATCTTCAACATATGAATATAAATCTCTTAGATTGGAGATAGGTAGATGATTTAGGGTTTTAAAGATAATTATAGTCAGTATTTGGAAGCAGGTAATGAAGAGCGTGTTCCTAAAGTTGAAATATTCACAATATCTAGTTCAGATAGGATCTAGTATTAGAATATAAAGAAAAAAAAAGGCAAAAAGCTTTATATTATCTTGATGTGAGGTTAAGTAATAGGGATTATTGACCTTGAAGAAATTGGATTTAATACCCTTTAGCAATTAATAAGCATTGCCTATAGTTTTACTCTATAATTTACTCACTATAAGAGTTAAACATTGTCTTTTGATATAAACAAATGCCTGTAAAGAGTTTTTCAAATAAAATGAATGGATTACTGTCTGTTTATCTAGGGACTTCTGAAACATATACCTTTACTGAGGTTAGCTTTCTCATCTACTAAATTTGAGACAGTGTTCTGTAACACTACTATTTTGGTTTGACTCTCCAAAAATTTAGATTTTTTAAGAAATTGGGTTTATGTAGGTTGTTGGACAAGTCTTAGTCTGTGACATTTTGGTTTTTGCATTCATAGGGCTTTAATACCGTTTCACTCATTACTCTGTGAGCGTTGAAAGTGTTTCTTTGAGAATGATGGTGGGTGATAAACTTCAGTAGCTCTCATTAATGCTAATGGAAGTTCTTCCTGGAAATCCTCTGTGCGGTGGCAGATGGAGCAGGCCTACATCCAAACAATGGAAAGATTGTAATACAAACCCACCAAAATTTAGAAGTAAGGGTAAAATTTTGCTGGTTAATCCAATGTCTTACTTTCTTTTCAGTTAAATGATATGACTAGCATTCTCTTTTTTTTAGTGTTTGACATTGACCTAAAAATTCTTGTCTTTATAATTCTTTTTGTTTTGGAAGTGGGGTCATTTTCTCAGTTTTTATGTGGATTTTCCTGATTTGCAAGTCATTTAGAAGATGCTGGTTGAGACTTTGAAGAGAACAACATAGTGCTATGAGCCAGAATAGTTTGAAGGGTTAAGCTAAATGCATATTGGACATGGTCATTCACTTTTATAGCTCAATGATTAGTTGCATTGATGAGAGGAAATAACTTATTGCACACATTTTGCTTCACCCAAATATTTTACAAACTGCACAAATGAATTTTAAAGATTACTTTTTAATTAGTGTTTTAGGATGTTTTTATAGTGCTTGCATGGGGGAAGAGAATTAATCACAGTATATTATCAAGACTTTGAAGCACATATAATCTGTTTCAGTGGACATACTTTGAATATGTATGAATGTATCTTGTTTAGAAATATACTGGGTCTGGGTATCATATCATTTCTGACCAGGGTCACCAAATGTGTTCATATTTTACAGGTTAAATTTGAAAACATAATTTTTGATTGTTTATCATTAGTATATAGCAGACTTTCAAATAAAAATATTTCTTTGAGTTGAAATTAAGATGCATTTTTATAGTCTTTTTTTTGGTGAGTTTTAGAACTGACAGCAAAATTCATGTGGGTTAACATATCAAGCTTTAATTTTTATTTTTAAAGTATGTTTCTTACTCCATGCACATGTGCTTTATTGTTCTATTCTTTGAGAATATTTACATTTTTTTAAGGTTCAGAATATTTCTTGTGTTTTTTTTTTAGGGCTTAAGTTCATAAATTAAAGCGTACTTAATTTTGTTTTGAAGAAGAATAAATGTGGTTCCATGGAAATGAATAAAGGCATAAACCTAGATTCTCCACTATGACTTCTTTGACAACACTATTTTCATAGTTCCAAATATTTTTTTTCAGAATAAAAGGCACATTAGGTTCAGAGTTTAACATTGTGACTCGGTGTTCTGTGAAACTCCGCTCAGTTGCTTCATATTACTTAACTTTTTATGTACTTTTTTTATATTCTAGGAAACTTGAATGTTACTCTTCAACTTTGGGATATAGGAGGGCAGACAATAGGAGGAAAGATGTTGGATAAATATATCTATGGAGCACAGGTATGACATAAATTCTATGGTTATTCTACTACTGACAATACTCTTCTTATAAAAATGTACACACACATGCTCTTTCTAACTTAATCTTTCCTTGATATGAGAGAGACTCATTTTGCATTTGTGCCAGTCCTTTGGTTTCATTCTCCCCAAATTATGTTTGGAATGATTTGGGTGAGGGAATTGGTAGGAATTAGAAAACTCTTAACGTCTTACATGCCATCTATATTTCTAGAGGTTATTGTTAGCAGTTGAAAAATGCAGTGTCAAATTAAATTTCTTAGATGATTTGTTTATAATAAAATAGGTATTATTAGATGATCTGTTTATAATAAAAAATAGAAAAGGAGAAAACTTAAATTGCAAGGACAAAAATTTGATTCTTAAAACCTTCTTCTTTGTTTTTCTACATTGTTCCTTATTTTCTGCAAAATCTTTCTACTTATGTTTAACATTTACATTTGTGATTATATGACCTGCTATTTTATGCACTATTATTTTTAAAACCTGTATATAAGACTTGTGTGTCTGGCTTTTTTGCCATTTTAAACAAATTAGAACTAAAGTGGACATGAAGCTAAAGAAAACTGGCTGGACAGAGATATGTAGAAAGTTGCAGTCCTTGATTTACTCCTGTGCTTGATAAAATGCAATTTGAAAATTGTACTCTTTTTCCTCTTTGCCCCATAAAATCTAGCTTCTGGCCACATAAAGGATTTTTTTTTTTTTAAATAAAAGTAAGACCGATCTAATTTATAATGATATTTTATTCTTGGTGTCAAATAGGATAATTTTTATAGTATATCTAGAGTTAGTGAAGAACAGGAGTATTTTATGCATTTCAAGAGTAAATAATATAAACTTCAAATAATCCTTTTTTCTTAAAAATTAGGGAAATATAATGTTCATGAATTGGGTTTTATCAATTCTATTTACTTAAAATCATTTAAAATTTATTTATTTTATTTTTAAAAGTCATTTAAAATATATTACTATTATATAAAAATTAGAATCGATGTGAAAATAGTGTAACATAAAATTAACCATTCTAAGGTATATAATCAGAGGTATTTAGTATGTTCACAATATTGCCTAACCATCCCCTTAACATATTGTTTTATGTATTAAATAGTTGATTACAATCAGCAGGCTTTAATAGGAAAATTTGTGGAAATTTTGAGAATTTCCATCTTTTTGGGGAGTCCTTAGGTTTAGTAAAATGTCTCTATTCTCTTTTTTCATGTGCTTCATTTCTTGGGAGAAAGTAAATGTTATTTTTCTCTTAGAACTTGTATAGGCCTCTGTCTTGAAGGTCCATGTTGATGCTTTTCCTTTTGCTGATGCCTTATGTTGTTCACACCTTGCAGTTTTTGTGACTGTTATCAGCCCATACCTTGCTTTATTAAACAATCATGTAGTATAGTGTTCTTGAGAAAATTATGACCATTTTCATGAAATTGACCAGGAAACTGAGAATTCCAGATGATGAAATGAGTTGTCATAAACTAATGATAATGTAATAACTTTTTTCTATTTTCCAGAAATTAAAAGTGAATGCTATGTAAAATATACAAAGCCTATTTATTAGTAGTTTATTTTGTTAAAATAGATATAAATATACATCTAGGACAGAAAAGCTGATTCATTATTTATAACCATAAAACAATACTTTTGTAAACATTCTAATATACTTAATGACTTTATATTATATAATCATATACTTTATTCTTCAAAGTAGATCTGTATTGCTTTTAGAGTTGTAGATTCTTTCTATTGCCCATTTCGTGAATACTTTGGATTGTGTATACATGCTACAATACAAAAATATTTCACAAATAATGTTTGATTAGCTATTTTGAGGACATGAGTTTAATATGTTATTTAGGATTTTGTTTTAGGTTCTCTAACTTTGTGTTGTGATTAGAAAGAGTTATCTTATCCATGTCTGGCCTATTAAACTAGCAAGTCTATTTTAAAAAGCATTTATTAATATCCAGGAAGAAGCTTATTTTAGGGTGGAAGTTAACTTAGGCCTAAATAAAACTGATTATTTTACCCTCTTCACTTTTCCCCCAGTAACATTAAACTTTAGCCATTGTCTATTGAATAGTGTTCGTTGAAACCAAATTGAATTGACACCCAAAAAGAATTAGTAAGATATTTTAACAAGAACTAGTTCTAAGAATTGAAATATGTCCCAGTAAAATTTCCAGATTTTAAATTAATTAAAAAATTTCTAGGAGTCTTCAGAAAGATGTTATAGGCTATTTTTCCTAGTGGTTAGGAGCAAACACACAGTACATAGTGTTTAGTGCCCTGTAACCTGTGGCTAACAGAGGCTAATAACAAACCTCAGAGAAGGACTGGATGTTTCATTTTTGTAGCTCTTTCTGTCTTGGAATCTAAGTGGTTTGCAAACACTGCCCCACTGAGCATAAACTCAATGAAGTATAGTTATTTGTGAGGTAGAACACAACTGCTATTGTGTGCCAGTGCCCCACACAGATGAGTCAACTTGTTAACTAGTAACAAAATAGTTTGGTGCCTGTATAACAACTGGGGAGAAAGCATACCTCAAAACTGGACTCCCTGAAACCCTCTGCTGTCTTTTACCATGAACTTTATTTGGATATTGCCAATTTATAACTGATTGTATTTAGAGACCTCTCTTGGGTTGGTATTTCTTAGAGGTTGTATCTGTACAGCCAGGTATTATATTGTTATGACTGTTGTATAATCTGTGTGACTTAATTAATTTCTCTAACTAAAAACTAAAGTAGATCATTTTTCTTGCAAGTAAGGGAGGGGAAAAAACCTTTGCATTTTGGAATAAGGAAATGTTTCAGTTCAGAGGTTAAATAGTTTTTGGCACCTGTGGATTGCGGAACTAAACCTATGTAATATTTCACTGTTAAGCCTATTAAGTGTTGATACCAATATGTGTTACTTCAAAACAATTATCAGTTCCTACTTTGGAAATGGTATTCATTTGACTGATTTGACTGGCTGACTGATCATGCTTATTAGATATGATAAGTGAAATAGATGAAAACAAAGTACTATATAAAGTAACCTTATATACTATTTATATAAGAGTCGTGAAGTGTACAAAGAAGGGTTAGTAGTATCCTCTGGAATTTGGAAGATAGCAGAAAAGTGCAGTTAAGAAAAAAAATGGAGGGAAATTTTTGTTGAAGAATTTGAAGATAAAGAAGGACGTATTAAACTTGAAATCTGATTTCCAAGGTCATATAAAAATTTGATGAAAAGGTACAGTTGGAGGCAAACTGGGAAGAGGAAGCACAGGGCATTATGGGGATGAATACAGAAGAAAGATAAATGAAACAAGAGGTCTATGGGGCAGGAGACATGGCGATGGGTTTAGATGATACAAGCATGCCAGGAAGATTAGATCCAGCAGCCCCAAGTAGGTTGACCTCAGACTTCAGTTGATGTTAAGATATGTTCAAGGGACTTGTACTTTTTTGTGGTTGGGTGGATTCTAATAGTTTCTGTAAGAAATCAGAAGAATTCTGGATTGATTGATGTGGTGAGAAACTCATATTTAAACATGCTTGTATTTTTTGATATTTTTTTCTATTGCCCATTTCATGAATACTTTGGATTGTGTACACATGCTACAATACAAAAATATTTCACAAATAATGTTTGATTAGCTATTTTGAGGACATGAGTTTAATGTGTTATTTAGGATTTTGTTTTAGGTTCTCAGCACACACACACACAAAAGCTAGACCTTTAAGAGGTGAGTTCTTAGAGGTCTAGCTTTTGTCATGTGTGTGTGCTGAGCTTGGTGGGTAGAGAGGTCTTGGGGGTTACCAGTTTGATATTAAGTGTCTTTCAGACAGTTGGTCCATTTCATCTATATCATTAAGTTTGTGGTCATAAAATTGTTCATTTTATTATCCTTTTAATATTGGTGATAATTAATAGTGATCTTTCATCAATTTCTGAAAGTAGTAATTTGTGTCTTTTCTCTTTTTTTTTAAAAAAATGATCTTTATGAAGAACCAGCTTGTGGTTTTATTGATTTTTTTTTGTACTGTTCTTCTCTTTTCATTGGTGTCTGCTATAATTTATTTTTATTATTCTTTTGCTTTAAAAACTGCTCTTCTGATTTCCTACAGTGGAAGAATAGATTGTTGATCTTTCTTCTTTTCTAACATATGCATTCAATGAACACTTTCCTCTAAGCACTGCTTTAGGCGCATCTCATAAGTTTTGATAAGTTGTACTCCTTAAGTTCAAAAACTCAAAAAAATTCTCTTAAGATTTCCTTGATGCATACATTACTTAGAAATATATTGTTTAATCTCTTATGAAAAATTGTGCTCTATATATGTAATAAGAATTATAATGCATTCTGCTGTTTTATATATACATATATATAAATATATATATATTTTAATCTGTAAATATTTTGAGTTTCATAAGCTGTCTTTGAAAAATTGATTTCTGGTTAATTTCTTTGTAGTTTCAGAATATGCTTTGTATTATTTCTACTGTTATAAATTTGTTAAGGTATGTTTTAAGGCCCAAAATATAGTCTGTCTTTGTGAATGTTCCAAGAGAATATGAGAAGAGAGTATATTCTAATGGTGTACGGAGTATTCTATAATGTAAATTAGATGAAGTTGATTATTTGTGATCTTCAAGTCAACTATATCCTTATTGAAAATCCGTTTACTTGATGTGTCAATTAATGAGAAAAGGGTTTAGGAGTCCCCAGCTATAATAATGAATCCATGGATTTGGAATTCCTTGCAGTTCTATCAGTTTTACCCTCATATATTTTGATGTCCTGTTGTTAGGTTGCATATACACTGATACTTGTTATATATTCTTGGAAAACAGACCTTTCTAACATTATTGTCAGTCTTTAAAGTTATACTAATTTTTCCTTGTTCTAAACTCTGCATTGTATGACCTTGATATGGTATTCCAACTTTCTTTTCATTAATTTCTATTTTCCTATTGCTTTATAGACAACCTTTTTAAAAAATTTTAAATGAGTTTCTTATAGGCAAATATATAGTTAAGTCTTGTTTTTTAAATTTACTCTGACAATGTCTTTTAACTGGTATTTTTTGACCATTCACATTTGATTGATTTAGTTGGATTAATATTTATCATGTTTGTTTTCTACTCTTTGCGTTTTTGTTTTTTTCCACACCCTTTTTTTCTCTTTTTTGATTTTATTTGAGTGTATCAACATTCTTCTTTAATTTTTTTTTGGTGATTGCCCTATAGTTTTCAGTATATATATTTTTTTACTAATATAAGTCCACCTTGAATAACACTCTATTGCTTCACTTGAGGTAAGGATGCTTCAAAAGAGAATATTTTCAATGCATCCTCCCTGTCTCTCATGATAGCATTGTTATTCATCTGACTTATCCATATGCTATATGCTGTAGTCATTTAATACATTGTTGTTATAATTACTTTAATTATATTTAGATCAGTTAACAATAAGAAAAAAATATTTTATTTTGCCTTTATTTATTGCTTCTTTTTTCTCTCTTTTCTTCCCTTCCTTTCTCCCTTCCTCATTCTGTATGACTCTATTTTTAAATTTATTTTTTTATAAATCAACAATTGATTATTTTATATATTTATGGTATATGAAGTGCTATAATGATTTATAGATGTAGTGGAGACCAATTCAAGCTAATTAACATTTGTTAATACACTATTGTTATTATTAATTATACTCACCAGGCTGTGCTGAGATCTCACACAAAAAGTGTGTCTCCTTTCTAACTGGGAGATTTTATTCCCTTTGGCCATCATCTCCCCATTTTCCTCACATCCCCAGGCCTCTGTAATTATCATTTTATTCTCTGCTTCTAATCTATGAGTTTGGTTGTTTTAGACTTCACATATTAAGTGAGAACATGTGATATTTGTCTTTTTATGTCTGGTTTATTTTACTTAGAATTACGTTCTTCAGTACAATCCATGTTATCATAAATTTCTGCATTTTCTTCTTTTTAAAGGCAGAGTATTATTCCATTGTATGTATATACCATATATATTTTTTTCCTGTTCATTTGTTTTTGGACACTTAGTTTGACTTCATAACTTGTCTATTGTGAATAAGGCTGACATGAACATGGTAGTATAGACATTTCTTTGATAAACTTAATTTCAGGTCTTTTGGATGATAAATACCCAGAAGTGAGATTGATGAATCAAATGGGAATTCTGCTTTTTAGTGTTTTGTGAAAACTTGATGCAGTTTTTTGTAATGACACTACTAATTTACATTACCACCAACGGTGTAAAAGTTTTCTCTGTAGCCCACATACTCATCAACATTTGTAGTCTCCACCTTTTTCATAATAGTGGTTCAGACAGATTTGAGATGATACATCCTTGTGAATTTTAATCTACATTTTTTATGACAATTAATGTTAAACATTTTTCTTGTATCTTTTGACTTTTTGCATGTCTGTCTTTGAGAAATATCTTTTCAGGTCCTTTGCCCATTTAAAAAAAATTATTATTGATTTGTATGAGTTCTTTTCACACTGTTGTTTTCTTTGCTGTGCAGAAGCTTTTTAAAAGTTTAATGTAATTCCTTTTGACAGTTTTTGCTTTTGCTGCCTGTACTTTTGGGGTCAAATCCAAAATACTGCCCAGGCAAATATCAAGAAGCTTTTTTCCCCTTTGTTTTCTGCCAGTGGTTTTTACAGTTTCTGTTTTTATGCTTATGTTTTTAATTCATTTCAAGCTGATTTTTGTATGTAGTGTGAGATAAAGGATTCAGTTTTATTTTTCTGCATATCTATCCAATTTTCTCAACACCTTTTATTGAAGAAACTGTCCTTTTCCAACATTGTGTACTCTTGGCACTTTTGTAAAAAAAAAAAACCTAATTGTACATGTGTGGTTCATTTCTGGGTTATTTTGTCACATTTATCATTGTGTCAGGTTTTTTTTTGGGGGGGGGAGGGTGGGTAATACCATTGCTGTTTTACTATAACTGCAATAGAACTTGAAATCAGATAGTGTGGTGCCTCCAGCTTTGTTCTTTTTGCTCATTTTGCTGTGTTATTTGAGGTATTTTGTGGCAGTCATTCTTTGTTATGTAGAACTCAAATTTCTTAGATCGTTTTCCTTCTCCCTGAAGAGCATTAAAATATTTTTTATTGTTGTAACATAATCATATATATTAGTGGGATTCATTATGCTGTATTCATACATGCACATAGCATAATTTGATCAGTCTCATTCCCAAATACCTCCACGTTTCCTTTCCTTCTCCCTCTCCCTGATCTGCTTACTCTACTAATCTTCTATTATTGTTACTATTATAATTTAAATTATATTTATTAGTGCATTATAATGATATAAAAGCAGAGTTCATTGTGATATATTCATGTGTGGACATAGCATAATTTAATAGATTTCATTCCCCAGTGCTTCCCCATGTTCTCCCCTCTTCCCTTCCTCTCAATCCCCTTAATTAAGACCTATTTTTAAAACATTTCTCCTGAGCAGGTCAGCAGGCAATGAATTCCTTGGTTTTGCTTTTCTGAGAAGTTTTTATTTCTTATTAACTTCTGAACAATAATTTGCTGGATATAGAATTCTAGACTGGTGGTTGTTTTGTTTCTATCATCACTTTACTCTCTTCTTATTTGCAAAGTTTCTTAAGAGAAATTCTCTGAAATTCTTATCCTTGTTATTAAGAAGACATTTTCCCCTTCTTCTCTGGCTTCATTCAAGGTTTTTTTTTTTTTTTTTTTTTTTTTTTGTCTTTTGTGCATGTGGTATGCCTCCTTTTACAGTTGTTGGTATTTTTCCTACTTGTATTCTCTGAGGTTTGATATGTGGAATTAGGGTCATTTCTTGGCTATTACTTCAAATATTTCATAAGCTTTAGTGTCTCTTCTGTTATTCCAGTTAGGGATATGATGCACGACTTGGAATTGTCCCACTGTTCTTTGAGGTTTTTGCTCTGTTTTATTCATCTTCTTTTTGGATTTGGAAGTTTCTATTAACCTAATTTTGTAAGTTCACTGATGTCCCAGGCTATCTACTAATATGTTCAACAGTGGCATTCTTTATTTCTGTTATAGTAGTTTAGCTATCTAGTATTTCCTTAAGAGTTTCGGTTTTTCTGTTTACATTATCCACCTGTTCTTGCATGTTGTCTGTCTTTCCCATTAGAACTCTTAGCATTTTATTGTAATCATTGTTATTTTAAATCTAGTAATTGCAAAATCTGTGTCATATCAGACTCTAGTTCTGAAGCTTGCTTTTTCTCTTGAAAATGCCTTTTGGAATGCTGTATAATTTCCTACTGAAAGCTGGATAGGATGAACTGAGTGATAAAAAATTGGGTAAACAGATCTTTAGTGTGAGGTTTTATGTTGTTTTGGCCTGGGTTGTGCCATATTGAATGTGTGTTGTAGCTATAGGTGTCAAAGGCATGAAATTCTAGTATTCTTGTTTTTTTTTTTCCTCTCCCTATCCTTTTTTGATATCTTAGTGAACTCCTTAGTTGAAGTCTATCTTGTAGCTCTTGAGCTGTCATTGACTGCTGTTACACTGGAACACTGTCAGTAATGTGGCTAATTATGGGGAAGGGAAAGAATTCTGCATTCTCAGTTTTTAGTGGCCTGTGTCATGGAGCTTTTCTCTTTACAACTGTATTTGAGCTTCTCCCATTTAGTGAAACACAATGGCCAGAGGAGACTGGAGTTGGAAACTTTCCTTCTCCTAGGGAACATAAGACTCTGGAAATATCTCACAATGGTTACTTTCTCTCTCTCCCCGTTCAGAGCCATGAGGGAATTTTTCTTGGCTCTTCCCCAAGTTTCTGGAGGTAAGACGCATGGAGGTGTGGGGGTAACCCTAAGACTATGTGCCCCTAGTATATTCCACTGAAGCTTGACCACTATTGCTAGCAATTTGTTAAAACTGCTAACAAAGTTAACATCTAGATATTACCATTTACTGCCTCTAGTAGCTTCTACTCCAGGTAAGCTGATCTTGACAATAACTATCTGAATTCTCCTGTCTCTGTATATTTCAGAATGGTGATTTGCCTTGCAATCTCAGTTCTCTGATGAGTCTAAGAATAAAGTCACTGATTTTCATTGTGCCCAGACTTTTCCTTGTTTAAGGACAGGTGTGATCACTTACCAATTTTTTATATGTTGGAGCTGAAACTGAAAGTCCTAGAATTCCTTTTGTATTTTAATATTTTTGCTTTTCTTAATCTTCTCTGATTTTCACAAAAATGGTGAAGATCAAAACTGGTACTAATTATGATGATAACATCAAAAACAATATAATATTTTTACCTTAAATTGTATTGAGAATGATCAGAGAAGTATTAGGGTTGTTTAGATGGCTAGATCAGTTAATAAGTTTATCCTTCTGTCTTTTTATGAGTCCTGAAAAATTTATAAGGATCACTGAATGGAAAATTTTGGACACATTGATCTGGACTAGGAATTTGCAGACTTTTCCTGTAAAAAGCTAGGTAGGGAATATTTTAGGCCTTTTTGTAGCCTGTACTATCTCTGTTGCAACTAATCAACTCTGCAGTTGTCCACAAAAGCAGCCATTAGTAATGCTTAAACAAATGAGTATGATGATGTTTTAATAAAAGTTTATCTACACATATAGGCTCTGTGCCGGACTCAACCCACAGGCTCTATTTTACCAATCTCTGCCTAAATTTTGGCAAATAGTACAATAGTACTCCCACTCCCAGCCTCACTGAGCCTAAGCCAGTTGCTGGATATTTACCAGCATATTACTGGCCATGACTACTGTATATCCTTGTCTACTTATGTGTCTGATTTTTGCTACAAAACTATGAGGTCCTTAGAGTTTGGAACTTATAACCCTAGCACCGAGCACAATGTGTGGTGTATAGTTGTCAGAGAAATGTTTTTAGTCATTTAGTCCTTGACTCAAATTCTGGCTTGACCCACTTACCTATCTTTATGACATTGGTGTGTAACCTTTGTTTATCAGTAAAATGGGAATGATAATGCCAGCCTCACGTGATTATTGTGAGAATTAATGAAAGACATACATCTGATGCATAGTAAATGCAAAAAGTACTTCACTCTAAGAAGTAGACATAGATGCCATTAGAGTCCAGACTTATGCAGAACTTTGTATTAAGTATTTGACCACAAACTGGATGAGAATCAAGAATGTGGAAGTTATTTTTGTGTATGTATATACTTTTCATTCTTCCCCTGCAAAATAATGGGATAAATTAAGAGAAATATGATATATAAGAGGCAGGAAGCAATCTCTCTGTTATATTTGGCTTTACTCAGACTCTTATTACAGTATCATGTCCAGTTTTACATTGCTCATTTTAAAGAGGATGTCAAAAAACTATATGTAGTATGTCCTGGGAAGAATCAACAACTATGATTAAAGGGACAGAAAATAGGCCCTTTGAGGCAAGTTTAAGGAACTCAGTTTATTTACTCTGGAAAGCAGACGGTAAAGGAGTTACTTAACTATCTTCAAGTATATGAAGGGTTATTATAAGGAAGATACTCTCAAGTTGTTCTCCAAATGCACAGAGGACCAAAAGAGGAAATCGACTTTTCATTTAAAGAAAATTGTGTTAAACACTGAAATGGACTATCAAGGGATGTCATGGAATCTCCATTTTAAAAAATTCTTTAAAAAAATAGCAACAGATGGTTATTCATTAAAAAGCTTAAATGTTTGACCTCATGAACGTGAGAGACAGGACTGTAGACCTGCAGCCTTTCCTTTTTGTGTGATATGATTTTATTTTATTTTTATTTTTTAAAATATTTATTTTTTAGTTGTAGTTGGACACATTATCTTTATTTCACTTATTTATTTTTTTATGTGGTACTGAGGATCGAACCCAGGGTCCTGCATGTGCGAGGCGAGCACTCCACTGCTGAGCCACAGTCCCAGCCCTGATTTTATTTACCATAATTTGCCAAGCATATCTTACAGGAAAATCACTTTTGATAAAATTATACCTGGGTTGCATTATATTTTAATTACTGGATTTATATTGAAAGAACATTTAGTATTATTTATGTGCTAGGATTTATAATAAAGTCAGTTTATGTATAAAAACTCTACATTTTTATCTTTTATATTCTACTTGATATATCTGAAGCATAATTGAAGAATATTCATAATTAATATTTTTTAAGTAGTACATTACAAATATTCTGTACCTCTTTTGTGACAGGGAATCCTCTTAGTATATGATATTACAAATTATCAAAGCTTTGAGAATTTAGAAGATTGGTATACTGTGGTGAAGAAAGTGAGTGAAGAATCAGAAACTCAGCCGCTGGTTGCTTTGGTGGGCAATAAAAGTAAGTTCTTACTACTTATTTATAGTAAAGTTTGTTTGCTGCTGTAAACTGAATATTTGTGTCCCCCTCCTAATTCATATCTTGAGACTCAAATCCCTAACATAATGGAAATTGGAGGTGGGGCTCTTGGGTGGTTGTTAATAAAGAGAATGGAGCCCTCTTAGATGAAATCAATACCTTTATAGGAACAGAGAGGAGAGAGGTGGTCTTTTTCTGCCATGTGGGGTTATAGCAGGAAGGTGGCCGTCTGTAAACTAGGAAGAGGGCCTTTACCAGATCCTGAGTCAACTGCACCATGGTCTTAGATTTCTCAGTCTCTGAAACTGTGAGAAATAATGTTGGTTGTTTAGGCCATCAGTCTGTGGTATTTTGTTGTAGCCACCTGAACTGAGAACTTACAAAGACATATGACTTTTTTGGAAGCTGTTTCCAAACTGGAAACAGAGTAGAAAATTCTTAAGAGTGTGTTCAGTCTTTTCAATAACTTTATTTTCATAAATAGTATCTGTTCTTTGAAATTCACAGTATACCATGTAGTGTACATCATATTGTAGTAAACATCTTTTAAATGCGTATTAATCCCCCATTTAGGCATTACAGTGTGGTAATGAATATGTACTGTTTAATAACTATTTTGATCTTTGCTCTCTCATAACTGCTCTGCTGGTTTTGGCCAATTCCTGTGAAGGTAAGTTCAGTCCTGACTCTGTGTGTTTTGGCTTCCTGTGGTCTAAGGAAGCAGCATGGACTATTAAGAACAGCAACACAGCTGTAGAGTTTATGATATTGCATTGCAGCTTCGGCTCTGTCCCTGAAGTTTTGAGATATATTTCGTTAAATAATCTTCTGTTTTAGAGAAGGAAGCAGTGTCTGCATAGAATTTTATATGCATTGTTTCTTGCTCCAATCACTTATGAACTTCCTTTTCAGAATTTTTGTGGTTTGTTCAGTGGTTTTTGTTTTGTAGTTTTTCTTTTTGAGAAAGAGTGCTTTATATTAGGAGAGGAGCAGTCCTTGGTAAAAATTATGGATAGCCATTTTTTGATATCTGTTTCTCAGGCTATGAGATATATCATATAAAATTTTAAAACTAAAATTAGTGCAGGACTGCTATTTGGTTCACAGGAAATGAATCATTGATAAAGGCTTTCAGATATGAAATATTAGATTTGACCTGATATTCTCCAACTTACTTGAAATCAGAAAGAGAGGAAAAATTTCAAATTGTATAGTAGAGGATGTAAGTCAGGAACTGTTTCCTAACTACAAGGATTGTTAACTCAATACCCATATATACTGCCCAGAGAATTACCTTCTCCAAAGGTCTTTGAAAATATAGTAATTTTTTCTCTGTAATTGTTTAGAAAATAGTGTTTCCTGTATAGCCAGATCAAGATTTATACATTGCTGATTGTACACACTGAGATGAGCATTTAATAAATCTAAGTCTTAATTTAAAACCATTGCAAAACAGGCTTGGATGCCATTTCTCTTAAGAGTTAAAAATATATAGTATTCACTAGAAAACAGTATTACATATCACAAAATGGCATGATCTGGATAGAAATTGTACTTTTTGAGTTTTTAAAGGTTATGTCAATGGGGCTGGAGTTGTAGCTCAGCCGTAGAGTGCTTGCCTCATCCATGTGAAGCACTGGGTTTGATTCCTAGTACCACATATAAATAAGAAAATAAAATAAAGATCCATCAACAACTAAAAGATATTAAAAAAAGTATGTCAAATTTTCTCATCTGTTTTATAAATAATTACTTTTAAATGAATCAGTTGCTTTTCAGTTCATTGAAATCTTCCTTTACAAATCTTCAGTTTTGATGATCTTAGGTTCGGTTTCTGGATTCAGCTTTTCATTTTAGGAGATAATTTCTTAATTGTTTATCATGTTACCAACACATTGGCTTATACTATGGTGAAAGTTATGCTTTATTGGGGGTTTCCCATCATTTATGGGAAATTATAAAGGGAGGAGGGGATTCATTTTTGTTTCTTTCAGAATATAATCTAACCACCATCTGAGATAATGGTATAGTGGGGCATAATTATGTACATTGTTACATGTTTATGCTATTTGTGAGGCATCCACCACTGATCCCTGTCAAAGACAGGAAATCAGACTAAATGAGCTATGAACTGGGCTGGTGTTGCCATGCCCAGGTTTTAAGAATAAACATTTATATGTTATTTGGATTTTTTACAGAAAATTAATGCAGTATTTTACTTGAGATTTAATAGTATAAAAGTCAGTTTTTTCCCCCCTTTTGGCTTCGCTCTAACTACTTTCTTACATGTTTTTATAATATTCTCTTTCAGAATGAGATCATAGAGTATGCAGTCACATAGACTGTTATACATGTAAAATGAAGAGATTCTAGATGAACATTTTCCAGGATATTGTTTACTGTATAATCTGTCACTAGCTCAATTTCATGTGATCATGTAATGAAAGATCTTTCTGCAGTTAAGAATATTAGGGGTTTAACTCTGAGCTTCCTCAATATTTTATGATTTCTGTTTTCAAATTGATGTTACATTAGTATGATATAGTAGTATGTATTCATTTTCTTTTTGGGAATATAATTACATTAAAAAGCAGTAAATTGGGTCTAGTGCTGGGCTCAGTGGTAGAGCACTTGCCAGGCACGTGTGGCCTGGTTTAATCCTTAGCACTGCATAAAATAAAATAAAGGTATTGTGTCTTCTACAACTAAAAATATATTTTTAAAAAACCAAAAAGCAGTAAAATTCACAAAAACTTCACACATTAACTAAAGGAAAAACAAGAGAAATATGATAGACATTTAAAACTAGATTATTCTCAACATTGAAACATAGTCATCTGCTTAAATGTGTTTTTTAACTGTTGTATCCCGTTTTTTGCAACTTAAATAGAAAACAAATATTGAAAAGAAATATATGTAGTCTGTTAAAATATTAACAGCAGTAGTCAGCTTTTAGCCAAAGTTAGTAGAAGGAGTGTGTGTTTGTGTATGTGTGTGTGTGTGTGTGTGTGTGAACTTTTTCCATGCAATGAGCTTATATTTAGTAAGTTATAAGATTATTTGCTTTTTATATCAAATACTAAACTTGAATTGAGGATAGAGGGTAGTCTGATATAAAGATGAATTTTTAAAAAATGAAACATTTAAGTTTTTTTTTATTTTTAAATTTTAGTTTATTATATATGACAGCAGAATGCATTATAGTTCATATTATACATATAGAGCACAATTTTTCATATCTTTGGTTGTACACAAAGTAGAGTCACACCATTCATGTCTTCATACATGTACTTTGATGTCTATCTCATTTCACCGTCTTTTCTGCCCCCATGCCCCCCCTCCCTTTTCTTCCCTCCCCTTTACCCTATCTAGAGTTCATCTAATCCTCCCCCCACCCCACCAACTACATTATGAATCAGCATCCTTAAATCTTATACATCCTTATATCTTATACTTATAATGAGTTAAAAAAGAAATTCCTGGTAGGTAAATTTCAAAACAAGAAAGAATGTAGCTCATTTGCTTTATTCTGTGCCTGTCACAGAAATTCAGCTGACATTTAGTGATCTTGGCCACTCCATGTAGAGTGAGATGTCTGAAAGGCCACAAATTCAGTTGCATAAGCACCTGTAAACCATTATATTACCATATAAACCATATAAACCATATAAACTTGTGCAAGGAGGTACAAGGCAGGGAGCAGAATCTATCTAATTTCCTGGCTGTGGAAGTCATGCTATTCCAGTTTTGGCTCACTCTCACTTCAACTGCAGAGCCTCTAGGTATTTAATTTATGTCCCCTTAAGGGCTCTTCATGGATGAACTTGGCCATGGCTTAACATACCACTGTCACTGCTCATGTAAACTATTACAGTATTCCCCTAACTAGTCTTCCTGCTCTTAACTTTGTTCTTCTGTGACTCAGTTGTCAAGTGACAAATCAAATTATATGATTCTTTTGCTCAAAACCCTTAGTATTTTCTTATCATACTTCCAGTGAAATCCAGATTCTTTTTTTTTTTTAGAGAGAGAGAGAGAGAGAGAGAGAGAGAGAGAGAGAATTTTAATATTTATTTTTTAGTTTTCGGCGTATACAACATCTTTGTATGTGGTGCTGAGGATCGAACCCGGGCCGCACGCATGCCAGGCAAGCGCGCTACCGCTTGAGCCTCATCCCCAGCCCCAAATCCAGATTCTTTATCCAGTTTTGCTGGGTATACATGATCTGGTCCTTCCCTGTCTCCCAGACCTCATTTTCTACATGTTTTCTTGCCCACTGTATGCTGAAGACTCATTATTCTATTTTTTTCCTGTTTCTAAAACATTCCAAGTTAATCTGTACTAGAATTTCTTCTGCTTGAAATGCTTTTCCCTTGATTTTTGCTAGCTCCATAGGTCATTTCATTTCATTTTAAATGTCATCTTTTTAAAGTTGCCTTCTTTGACCATTCAGTACAGGAGCCCCACAAAATCCTTTATTTCAGGTCATTATGTTTCAATTTTCCGTATAGTCTTATTGCCATCTGTCATTATTTCTTGCCTGCCTTTCTCCACTAACAGATTTAAGCTTTATGAAAACTAAGGACTTCATCACTGAGAACAGTGCCTGAATGAGTGAATACCGAATGAATGGATAAAAGCCTTTTCATGAAGACTCTGTTGAAATTAGAAGTGTTTATGGCCCAGGGTGTGTTATTCGGAGAAAATGTTTTCCTAACGAGGAAAATACATATTTAGATATAGGGAATCTATTAGATGGTCTTCAGACCTAACTGTTCCACTGAATTCCACCCTGATGAATAATGTCAGTGGGATTTCTTAGGAAATACATCCTAGTTGTATTATGTTGGCTAGTGTTTGAAATAAAATGTCAGAAATTTTACATTCTGATTTTAGGATAAATAAATACAAAAAAATTAGGAAATTTGCTTCTTTTTCCTAACTTGTGACTTACATAATAGAAACCTCTACCATTTTTACTTTACGTAGTTTTAATTTTATGTTTAATTAAAAGAAAACCATGATCTGCACTGAAGTACAGTTTAAATTTTTCTCCAGTGTTTCAGGCAAGGGTATAAAATGAAATGAAAATTTAGGAATGTTAATTTTCAAACATTAATTTTAAATTCAGTCCATGTTTTATAACCACTTGGCGTTTTAATTTGTCATTTTGTTATTTTTCTATCTTTAATCTGTTACGCCTTTCTACTATCTGATCCATCAGCCAGTTTCTTCCCGGGCTAGCTAACATTCTCAGTTGGATAGATTGTAAACAGAATTAACAGGGGTTGCATAGGAGCTGCCCTCTTTCTGATTTATAGCTGTGTAGTTAGTGAAGGGGTGGTGGTTATCAGTAACTTGTATTGGGTGTAGGAATTATCGTGCTCCGGTATAGAGTGGATGGATGAATGATTTCTACTCTTAAAGATATTAACCAGATCCTTTCCCAAATAAAGACTAATAACTCAGATTTTTAAACAATCTTCCTGACAGATGAGGGCATAGAGAAGAGTGCATCAACACTAATTAACAATGTGGAATGTATATTCTTCTTAACAGTGATTGATTGTTCTTGGAGAACTATCTTTGCCCAGGAAGTGATGTTTTACATTGGGAGGTTTAAAGGTTACATTTTAATGTACTCTCTAAGTTGTGTTCCCTGGACTCAGTGGGAATATTCTAGTAAAAAAAGTAAATTTTAAGTTGAAGATTTTACTGATGATGTTCTTAATAAAATCAACACAAGACTTTTAAAAACTTCCTTTTTTTCTTAGTAATAGAAGAATATAAAAAATGGTTAGTGTCAAATTTGAAAATTTCATTGGAATTTATGTAAAAATGTTTGCCTATACTGTGACTCTTTTGAATCTAGAAAAGTTCTTATTTCCTCTAGAGAGCAGAAATGTACATTTGAATAGGTAATGTTTAATTTGATTCTTATCTTGAAGGAATCATACCAGCTCCTATAAAATTTATCACCTACAGTATTATACCAAGGTGAAAAAGTCGTTGTTAAAATTTAAGAGAGCTGTAATTTATAAAGCGTAAACAGTTCTTTTGAGGATTTGAAACATTTATTCTGTTTATATTGTTGAAATTCACACATTTTGCCCCTTCCCCTATTTCTCTTAATCCTTTGCTTCTTTTTTGGTTCAGATAGTAGTAATCCTGAAGAACCAGCCCAAGTGTGTATTTCAGATGAAACTAATGTTACTGTTGCTGCTTCGTTACTGTTTTTTCTCTTGACATGTAGATTTTTCAAACAGCTGTGGTTATTTACTTACTGGAAGATACAGAAAGCTTTCTACATACCAAGAGAGAAAGTTTTTTAATATTCACACAAAGGTGTTCTCCTACACGATTATTCACACTCCTGTTTTATTTTCATGACATTTTGATAGTATTTTAAGTTTTATTGGTTGAATAGTACCTCCAAATCGTAAGAATAAGCTTGCCTTCATACTGGTAATGTGAGTGACAACTGCTCGGGAAGAAAATGTCAAATGAGAGCTGTTCACAACATTAATCAAAAACTGATAGTTTTACCTGATAGTTGTTTACCCAATAGTTTGTTTGTTTTTTATTTGGTACTAGGGATTGGACTCAAGGACACTTGACCACTGAGCCACATCTCCAGCCTGTTTTGTATTTTATTTAGAGACAGTGTTCACTGAGTTGCTTAGTGCTTTGCTTTTGCTGAGGCTGGCTTTGAACTCCTGCCTCAGCCTCCCAAGCCATTGTGATTACAGGCATGTGCCACTACACCCAGCTGCAATGATCTTATTTCATTATTTTGCAGTTACTTTGGATAGCTTACCTCAAGCAATTTTGATAGTACTATAATTTATTTAGCCTAAGAAGTATTACAGTTTTTGTTTTCTTTGGTTTTGGGGGAGTCCTATAACTATATGTATGTAATTTATTCTGTCTTCTTCACAATAGAGAAGGTCTATTAAATGTTAAGGAATCATAATTGACTTTGTTTCTGACTGATTTTAAATTGTAGAAGAAATTAATTATTATATATAAAGGTTATACTAAAAGCAGAGTTACAATACCAGATTTCCTTGTGAAAAGGGGTTTGACATTTTCTTTAACATAATTTAAGTCCCTTTAGTAGTTTCTTTTTTAAAAAATTTTATTTTATTTTATTATTATTTTTTCATTTTATTATTTTTTATTATTAGTTGTTCAAAACATTACAAAGCTCTTGACATATCATATTTCATACATTTGATTCAAGTGGGTTATGAACTCCCATTTTTACCCCGTATACAGATTGCAGATTCACATCGGTTCCACATCCACTTTTTTACATACTGCCATACTAGTGTCTATTGTATTCTGCTGCCCTTCCTGTCCTCTACTATCCCCCCTCCCCTCCCCTCCCATCTTCTCTCTCTACCCCATCTACTGTAATTCATTTCTCACTCTCGTTTTTTTTCCCCTTTCCCCTCACTTCCTCTTATATGTAATTTTGTATAACAATGAGGGTCTCCTTCCTTTACCATGCAATTTCCCTTCTCTCTCTCTTTCCCTCCCCCCTCTCGACCCTGTTTAATGGTGATCTTCTCATGCTCTTCCTCCCTATTCTGTTCTTAGTTGCTCTCCTTATATCATAGATGACATTTGGCATTTGTATTTAGGGATTGGCTAGCTTCACTTAGCATAATCTGCTCTAGTGTCATCCATTTCCCTGCAAATTCCATGATTTTGTCATTTTTTAGTGCAGAGTAATACTCCATTGTGTATAAATGCCACATTTTTTTTTATCCATTCATCTATTGAAGGGCATCTAGATTGGTTCCACAGTCTTGCTATTGTGAATTGTGCTGCTATGAACATCGATGTAGCACTATCCCTATAGTACGCTCTTTTAAGGTCTTCAGGGAATAGTCCAAGAAGGGCAATAGCTGGGTCAAATGGTGGTTCCATTCCCAGCTTTCCCAGGAATCTCCATACTGCTTTCCAAATTGGCCACACCAATTTGCAGTCCCACCAGCAATGTACAAGTGTACCCTTTTCCCCACATCCTCGCCAGCACTTGTTGTTGTTTGACTTCATAATGGCTGCCAATCTTACTGGAGTGAGATGGTATCTTAGGGTGGTTTTGATTTGCATTTCTCTGACTGCTAGAGATGGTGAGCATTTTTTCATGTACTTGTTGATTGATTGTATGTCCTCCTCTGAGAAGTGTCTGTTCAGGTCCTTGGCCCATTTGTTGATTGGGTTATTTGTTTTCTTATTGTTAGTTTTTTGAGTTCTTTGTATACTCTGGATATTAGGGCTCTATCTGAAGTGTGAGGAGTAAAGATTTGTTCCCAGGATGTAGGCTCCCTATTAACCTCTCTTATTGTTTCTTTTGCTGAGAAAAAACTTTTTAGTTTAAGTAAGTCCCATTTGTTGATTCTTGTTATTAACTCTTGTGCTATGGGTGTCCTATTGAGGAAATTGGAGCCCGACCCCACAATATGTAGATCGGAGCCAACTTTTTCTTCTATCAGACGCCGTGTCTCTGATTTGATATCAAGGTCCTTGATCCATTTTGAGTTGACTTTTGTGCATGGCGAGAGAAGGGGATTCAGTTTCATTTTGTTGCATATGGATTTCCAGTTTTCCCAGCACCATTTGTTGAAGATGCTGTCCTTCCTCCATTGCATGCTTTTAGCCCCTTTATCAAATATAAGATAGTTGTAACTTTGTGGATTAGTCTGTGTGTCCTCTATTCTGTACCATTGGTCCACCCGCCTGTTTTGGTACCAGTACCATGCTGTTTTTGTTACTATTGCTCTGTAGTATAGTTTGAAATCTCGTATCGATATGCCGCCTGATTCACACTTCCTGCTTAGAGTTGCTTTTGCTATTCTGGGTCTTTTATTTTTCCATATGAATTTCATGATTGCTTTATCTATTTCTACAAGAAATGCCATTGGGATTTTGATTGGCATTGCATTAAACCTATAGAGAACTTTTGGTAATATCGCCATTTTGATGATGTTAGTTCTGCCTATCCATGAACAGGGTATATTTTTCCATCTTCTAAGATCTTCTTGTATTTCTCTCTTTAGGGTTCTGTAGTTTTCATTGTATAAATCTTTCACCTCTTTTGTTAGGTTGATTCCCAAGTATTTTAATTTTTTTGAGGATATTGTGAATGGGGCGTTTTTCCTCATTTCTATTTCAGAAGTTTTGTCGCTGATATACAGAAATGCCTTTGATTTATGCGTGTTGATTTTATATCCTGCCACTTTGCTGAATTCATTTATTATTTCTAGTAGTTTCTTTGTAGACTCTTTTGGTCTTCTAGGTATAGAATCATGTCACTGCAAATAGTGATAATTTAAGTTCTTCTTTTCCTATTTTTATGCCTTTAATTTCATTCGTCTGTCTAATTGCTCTGGCCAGTGTTTCGAGAACTATATTGAATAGAAGTGGTGATAGAGGGCATCCCTGTCTTGTTCCAGATTTTAGAGGGAATGCCTTCAATTTTTCTCCATTCAGAATGATGCTAGCCTGAGGCTTAGCATAGATAGCTTTTACAATGTTGAGGTAAGTTCCTGTTATCCCTAGTTTTTCTAATGTTTTGAACGTAAAGGGATGCTGTATTTTGTCGAATGCTTTTTCTGCGTCTATCGAGATGATCATATGGTTCTTATCTTTAAGTCTATTGATGTGGTGAATAACATTTATTGATTTCCGTATATTGAACCATCCTTGCATCCCAGGGATGAATCCTACTTGATCATGGTGCACAATTTTTTAGATGTGTTTTTGTATCCGATTCGCCAGAATTTTATTGAGGATTTTTGCATCTAGGTTCATTAGAGATATTGGTCTGTAGTTTTCTTTCTTTGAGGTATCTTTGTCTGGTTTCGGAATCAGGGTGATGTTGTCCTCATAGAATGAATTTGGAAGAGCTCCCTCTTTTTCTATTTCATGAAATAACTTGAAAAGATTGGTTTTAATTCTTCTTTAAAGGTTTTGTAAAACTCTGCTGTATACCCATCCGGTCCTGGGCTTTTCTTGGTTGGTAGTCTTTCTATTGCTTCTTCTATTTCATCCATTGATATTGGTCTGTTCAAATTGTGTGTATCCTCCTGACTCAGTCTGGGCAAATCATATGACTTAAGAAATTTATCGATGTCTTCACTATCTTCTATTTTATTGGAATATAGGGTTTCAAAATAATTTCTAATTGTCTTCTGTATTTCTGTAGCATCTGTTGTGATATTGCCTTTTTCATCCCGTATGTTAGTAATTTGAGTTCTCTCTCTTCTTCTCTTCGTTAGCATGGCTAAGGGTCTGTCCATCTTATTTATTTTTTCGAAGAACCAACTTTTAGTTTTGTCAATTTTTTCAGTAGTTTCTTTTGTTTCAATTTCGTTGGTTTCCGCTCTGATTTTAATTATTTCTTGCCTTTTGCTACATTTGCTGTTGTTTTGCTCTTCCTTTTCTAGGGCTTTGAGATGAAGTGTGAGCTGATTTATTTGTTGGTTTTTTCTTTTTTTGAGGAATGACCTCCAGGCGATGAATTTCCCTCTTAAAACTGCTTTCATTGTGTCCCATAGATTCCGATATGTTGTGTCTGTATTTTCATTTATCTCTAAGAATTTTTTGATTTCCTCCTTTATGTCTTCTGCCACCCATTGATCATTCAGTAACATATTGTTCATTTTCCATGTGATGTAGGATTTTTCCTTCCTTCTTTTATCATTGATTTCCAGTTTCATTCCATTATGATCAGATAAAATGCATGGTATTATCTCCACCCCTTTATATTTACTGAGGGTTGCCCTATGGCATAATATATGGTCTATTTTTGAGAGGGATCCATGTGCTACTGAGAAAAAAGTATATCCACTTGATGATGGTTGATATATTCTATATATGTCAGTTAAGTCTAGGTTATTGATTGTGATATTGAGTTCTATAGTTTCTTTATTCAACTTTTGTTTGGAGGATCTGTCCAATGGTGAGACAGGTGTGTTGAAGTCACCCATAATTATTGTGTTGTGGTCTATTTGATTCTTGAACTTGAGGAGAGTTTGTTTTATGAACGTTGCAGAACCCTTATTTGGTGCATAAATATTGATAATTGTTATGTCTTGTTGGTGAATGGTTCCTTTTAACAGTATATAATGTCCTTCCTTATCCCTTTTGATTAACTTAGTCTTGAAGTCGATTTTATTCGATATGAGGATGGCCACCCCTGCTTGCTTACGAGGACCGTGTGCGTGGTATATTTTTTCCCAACCTTTCACCTTCAGCCTGTGTATGTCTTTTCCAATCAGATGTGTCTCCTGGAGGCAGCATATTGTTGGATTTGTTTTTTTAATCCATGTTTCCAGCCTATGTCACTTTATTGGAGAGTTTAAGCCATTAACGTTTAGAGTTACTATTGATATATGGTTTGTACTGCCAGCCATGTTTGATTATTATTATTATTATTATTATTATTATTATTATTATTATTTAATTTGGTTTGTTTCTCCATGATTAGCTTCCCCCCGCCCTCTGTCTTTACTGAGGTACTTCCCACTGTTGGTTTTGGTTATTGTTTTTCATTTCTTCCTTGTGTAGTGTTTTGCTCAAGATGCTTTGCAATGCTGGTTTTCTGGCTGCAAATTCTTTTAACTTTTGTTTATCATGAAAGATTTTTATTTTGTTGTCGTACCTGAAGCTTAATTTTGCTGGATAAAAATTCTTGTTTGGCATCCATTGTCTTTCAGTGTTTGAAGTACGTTGTTCCAGGATCTTCTCGCTTTCAGCGTCTGTGATGAAAAATCCATTGTTAACCTTATTGGTTTACCCCTGAATGTAATCTGCCTCCTTTCTCTTATAGCTTTTAATATTTTCTCTTTGTTCTGTATATTGGATATCTTCATAACAATGTGTCTTGGCATTGGTCTACTGTGATTTTGTATGCTCGGTGTCCTGTATGCATCTACAATTTGTACATCCGTTTCCTTTTTTATTTCTGGAAAGTTTTCTATAATTATTTCATTCAGCAGGTTTCTCATTCCCTTATTTTGGACCTCTATACCTTCCTCTATCCCGATGACTCTTAAGTTTGGTTTTTTTTTTTTTATCTTATCCCATATCTCTTGGATGTTTTTCTCGTGATTTTTTACCAGCCTTTCTGAGTTGGCTAGACTCTTTTCAAGATGATATATTTTGTCTTCATTATCTGACGTTCTGGCGTCTACTTGCTCCACTCTGTTAGTGATACTCTCATTTGAGTTTTTAATTTGGTTTATAGTTTCCTTCATTTCTAGAATTATTGTTTGATTTTTTTAATAATCTCTATCTCCTGATAAAGATGCTTATTTGCTTCTTTTATCTGTTTATGTAATTCATTTTCAATGTGTTCTTTCATTGTTTGAATTTGCTGTCTCATATCCTCTTTAAGATTCCATTCCATCTGTCTGTTCTTTATTTGACCATTTTTCTGATGCCTCTAGGTCCTCCTGAATATTTAGGCTGTCCTGCATTGTTTGTACTCCTTTTCTTCCTTGCTTTTTCATGCTGCTCATGTTACTTCTTATTCTGTTTGACTGCTGAGTTACTGTTTACTGCTATAAATTTATTTGATGCTGTCGCAGCCGGTTTCAATGAAGTTATCTCCTCCGCCGCATTCTGGTGACCTCAGTTCTCTGCCATGGTGGTATCCCATGCAAATGGCGACAGTTCATTCCCTTTGTCGGGTGACCAATGCAACGGGTGGGTCCTGACTGGCTCTCCCAAGCCCCGTCTCCATCCTGTGGCCACTGCCTATGAAGGCTCGGTTGGTATTAACCTCCACAGGTTCAGAAGGGCTGACCAGTTGTTTCAGCGGGATCGTTTAGCGCTGGGTCACAGCAGTTTGTCTGCGATATGCAGGTGAACGGGAGCTTGAATTCAGCCGATCCGGGCTTGGTGTGTGTTCTGAGAGGCCCAGACTGTTTGCCCCAGATCCACGTCAGCTCAGCATTGCCTAGTGATCCTGTAATCCCAGCAATTCAGGAGACTGAAGCAGGAGGATCTCAAGTTCAAGGCCAGGGCCAACAACTTGAGGAGACCCTAAAACAGGAAGTTGTCTTTCCAGGCTTGTTACCAGAGTTCTAGGCTGGAGGAGTTCTAGAATATCAGGTCTAGTCACTGACCCTTCACAGATGTTTACTTTGATTGGAGAATACATCCAGGATCTGAAAGGAAAATGAAGAGGGCCTCATGGGTAAGAAAATTGTGGTATTCATCTTTCTGTCACTGCACCAAAATTCTCACGCTTCTCTGGGCGTCTCATTGGGTACTGATGAACTTTCAGGTCACTCCAGCCCTGCGCCTTTCTCTGAACTCGATGAGGGGCGGGGAGAAAAGGCACACTGCGTGCGCGCCGACCTTTTCGACCGACCCCTTTAGTAGTTTCCTTCAACTGTATTTTTGGTAATTTAGAACAGATACAATGTAATTTAAAAG
The DNA here is from genome assembly GCF_021218885.2 of Marmota monax. Taxonomy (NCBI): domain Eukaryota; kingdom Metazoa; phylum Chordata; class Mammalia; order Rodentia; family Sciuridae; genus Marmota; species Marmota monax. The sequence goes on from NW_026694710.1 coordinate 20,469,614, forward strand.
AATACTTAGACTGTGTATCAGAAAAATTCAGCTTTTCTGTTGGTATTGTCTTTTTATTTAGCTATAAGAACTTGGACAATTCACTTAACCACTAAGGTCTTCCTTATATATAAAATGAGGGAATTGTACTAGATATTCCTAATTATTTCTCACTCCTAAAATTTGATGACCCAAACTGTTTAGTTGTAAGATTACTGAATGGGACATAATAGTTGCTATACAGATTTAGGAGAGTTTTAGTTTAACTTCATATGTAGGCTAAACCTGTTGTCTTTGCGAAGATTTCTTTGGCTTCTTTTATAATTCAATTATTAGATCATTAAAAATTCAAATTTCTATGTACATGGATAAGTGCATTTAATAATAGTAATAGTAAGAAATCTACCTAAGAGTTATTGAATTCTTACTATTTGCCGGGCATACCTTAGAAATATGGCCAACTTTAGGGTGTTTTTGGAAGTAGTAAAAATAGCATTTTTTAACTTAAAATTGTTCTTGAATTCGAATTTAAATTTTAAGTGTCCATTTTATGTGTCATCCTTTTCTAAATTTTCAAATGAATACTTAAGTTTTTTTTTTTTTTTTTATGGTGTTGGAGGTTGAACCAGGGCTTTGTACATGCTAGAAATGCACTGTATCATTGAGCTACCTCTCTAGCCTTGTTGTTGTCTAGTTTTGCAGTGTGAATAAAGCAAATTGGCAGGTACGTTATTTGTTTATTTCTTATTATTTTCTTTCCATTCATTTGTTTAATAAATATTTGAGCACATATCAATCTGGGTATTCACTATAGAAATGAACAGATAAATATTCCTGCCCTCATCTTGCTGTATGTTCCAGTGAAGATAGGGATGAAAGAAAGAAAGAAAAGGGGTTTGATAATAAGAGATAGATAAAGCAGGAAAGGGAGAAGAAAAAAAGTATGGAGGATGCTATTAACATTTTATTTATTTACTTTTTTTCTGCAATACTAGGTTTGAACCCAAGGTCAATCTAACCACTTAACTACATCCCCACTCTTTTTCATTTTATTTTGAGACACAGTCTTACTAAATTGCCCAGGCTGGCTTCGAGATTGTGATCCTCCTGCCTTAGCCTCCTGAGTCAGTGGGATTACAAGCACATGCCACTGTTCTTAGCTTGTATTAAGACATTAAATATGGTAGTCAGGAAAGCCTGATAAGGTGACATTTGAGCAAAGGTATAAAGGAGAGAGAGCACACAAGTGGAAGAGTGCTACATAGGTAAATGGGAGATGAGTTGTATAAGAAGAGGGGAAATGATAGTTGTAAAGACTTTTGTGCAATATTTTGTCGTTTTTTCTCCCAGGAATTCCAAAGAAATACACGCATGTTTGTGCGTGTGTATGCATATATATATATGTGTGTGTGTGTAATTATGTGTACCTGTGTGTAGTTATATATAGGGAATAAGAACTTAAAGGAATAGCATAAATGAGGTTAAGCTATATAGAGTGAAGGATCAATAAAGACTTTGTGGGCTGCTTAAGAGCTTTGGCTTTTACTTTGAGATGGAAAGTTACTGAGGGTTTTGAGCAAGGTGAAATGATTTGATTCATATTTGAAAAGGTTTAGATAGTTTTTGTTTTGAGAATATACTGTAGTGTTTAGGAGTAAAAGCATGAGAATCAGATCGGAGGCTTTTGACATAAGCTAGGCGAGAAATAATAGTGGCATAGGCCAGGGTGATCTTAAGAGAAGTAGGGAGAAGTGGCTGGCTTTTGTTTATTTTTTAAAGGTACAACTGATGGATTTTCTCATGGATCAGTTGTTCAGTAAAGGAGAGAAGAGGCAATATAGTATGAGGATTTTCAATGCAAGCATCTGGAATGCTGAAGTTGTTTTAACTGCGATGACAAAAACTGTGGGAGGCTTAAATTTTGAATGAGGTTCAAAAGTTTGGTTAGAGATGCTTATTTGGAATCTGTGTGGAGATGTTCAGTAGACACATTGGATATAGATATCTGGCATTCAAAGCCCCATGTGGTCTGGAGGTAAAAGTTGTATTCAGTGACATGGGGGGCCACATTTAAGGCCATGAGGCTAGATAAATTTTATCAAATGACTTTTCCAAAGATTAAGCAAGTGGGTAATACCCATGTTTTAGAGTTTGAGGAAAAAAGAAACATTAGCAATGGTCGGTGGAAATAGAAGGGAAATCATAAGAATGAACTGTTCTGGAAGCCAAATGTAAAGGTGTATTAAGGAGAAGGGAGTGTCCACAGATAAGGACTGAAAATGGTTATTAGATTCATCATTGTAGAGGTAACTTGCAAGCAGGTTCATTTGAATGGTGCTGGTGGGGGAACGATGGTTAGAATAGGGTCAAGAGTGAAGGGAAAGAAATGAATTGCAGATAGTGAATAGAGGCAACATGTATACATAATGCTGCCGTAATAGGTGGTTGATAAATGGGGGAGCAGCTGTATAGACTGTGTCATGGTTTGGATGTGAGGTGTCACCTGAAAACCTCCTGTGTAATGTAGGGATGTTTAGAGGTAAAGTGATTGGACTGTGACAGCTGTGACCTAATCAGTCCATCCTAGTTTGAATGAGTGGGTGGTAACTAGACAGGTGGGTTATGGGTGGAGGAGGTGGATCACTGGTAATGAGCACTGAGAATGTGTGTTTGCCTTGAGCACATTCCCCCATTCTGTGCTGCCTCATCTTGGGTCTAGAGCAATGGAATATAAAATCACAACTATGGATGAGACCTCTAAAATCATGATCCCAAAGTAACTCTTCCTCCTTTAAGTTGTTCTTGTCAATAATTCTGGTCACAGCAATGTAAAATCTGACTAATACAGTGGGACGACACTCTTGGTTTTGTTAAGGATAGGCGATGTACAGCTTGTTTTATGTGTATGGAAATTATGAGAGAGAAAAAGGTGGAGGGAGGGAGGAAGGGAGAAAGAACACCTGATGGGTTTAATAAGTTTTTGAATTTGCTCCATTTGTAAATGTAGTTTTGAATGAGTCATCTCCATTCCGTATTCTGCAGTTTATTGCCTTGGTTCTGATTAAGTGAGAAGGTAGAAAAGTCTATAGGAACGTTCCCATTTCCTGAATTTTTTATAAAAGTTCTGAGATAATGAATAAAAAATGGAAAGAGACTGAAAAAGAATCCTAGGTTCTCACCCGCATCCTGCACAGCGATGGAAATGGGGTTCCCCTAGGTGGAATGGGCTGGCTGCAAAATAAAGGTGAGGAAAATAGAACTGCAAAAAAAACAGAACACAGAAAACATTTTTAGAAAGTGGGGGTGGGAGGAGCTTCCACACTGATAAAAGCAAAATGGAGCCCCTGAGTGCTTTATTTATGTGGAGGAGGGACATTAAAGGCAGGGATAAGGTTTCAAGAGCAGAGTCTTGCTTCAGGTCTTGTAGTCAGCAGGTTGATTGATGTGTTGGCAGGTCACACCCATCTCAGGTGCTGTGTGGGATCTCTGGCACAACTTGAGGGGGAAGTTCACCTGCATCAGGCCATCAGTCCCTGTGGGGGTGCCCCAGGAGGTTCCCAGTGCCAGACTTATCCCCTTCTTAGGCTACTATGTAGCACAACATAGTTCACACACAGCCCACGGATGGCTCCTGAAACTAGTAGTTTTTCACTTGTTTTAAATAATTCTTAGCTATTTTTTGCTTTTTAAACCATTAGACGCCTCTGAAGACATTATCTTTTCAGTGACTTTTTTGATTATGCAGGTGTTCTGTGATTTAGGCTCATGGATCCTGTTCACTGCTGTTGCTCTAGTCCCTAACTAGAAAGCGCTCAATAAATATTTGTTGTATGAATGATTAGAAAAATTAGTTTTCTATCTTAGTAAGAGGATCTCTTGAGATGAGAAAATAAAAATAGTACTCTTCTTTTCTCTAGCTTTTGCTTAATTCTCAGCCTAGATTTTTCAACCCAAAAGGGGGTTTACTGTTAACAGATTCTGCTGAAGATCAGTTGACCAAAGTGCATAGATTAATTTTTGGGCTCTCTTTTTCTGTTCTGTGGGTATGTGTGTTTATTTTTATGCCAGTAGAAATTGAACATCCCTTATCAAATTCTCTAAAATCGGAAACTTGTTGAGTATTCACATGACACAAGTGGAAAATTACACACCATGAAACTTTGTTTCATGCAGATAATTATTAAAACTATTGTATAAAGTTACTTTAAGGATATATGTATAAGGTCTATATGAAACCTAAGTGATTTTTGTGTGTAGACTTTTATAGTAGCCCCCAGATATTTTGCTATGTATATTCAGATAAATAAAAAAAATCAGAAATCTGAAATACTTCTGGTCTCAAACATTTCAGTCAGGGATACTTAATTTGTGTCATGTTTGATTACTGTAGCTTTGTAGTATGTTTTGAAATCAGTGTGGTGACTATATTTTGTTCTTTTTATTTAAGATTACTTTGACCCTTTGAATCATTTTTTTCTAATCTGTGAAAAATTTCATTAGAATTTTGATAGGAGGGCTGGGACTATAGCTGAGTGGCAGAGTGCTTTCCTAGCGTGTGTGAGGCACTGGGTTTGATCCTTAGCACCACATAAAAATAAGCAAAATAAAGACATACTGTCCATCTACAACTACAAAAAAATAGAATTTTGATAGGAATTGCAATGAATCTGTTAATCACTTTGGATTATAGATTTAACAATATGGATTCTTCCAATCCATGAACTCATGAAAACACATGATATCTTTTCATTTGTGTGTCTTCTTTTTTTTTTTTGGTACTGAGGATTGAACCCAGGGGCACTTTACTACTGAGCGACATCCCCAGACCTCTCAATTTTATTTTTTAAATTTTGAAATAGATTCTTGTTAAGTTGCTTGAAACTGGCCTGGAACTGGCAATCTTCTTGCCTCAGCCTCCTGAGTTGTTTGAATTATAGGTGAATACCACTGCACACTGTTTTCTTTATTTCTTTCTCAGTGTTTTGTAAGTTTTCAGAGTACTATTCTTTTGTCTCCTTGGTTAAATTTATTCCTAAACAATTTGGTTTTTAATGCTATTGTAAATAGAATTGTTTTCTTGATTTCTTTTTTGAATAGTTTGCTGTTTGTTTTTGGAAGTGCTACTTATTTTGTATATTTTGTATATTTATAATTTATTGAATTCATGTATGGGTTGTAGCAGTTTTTGGTAGAATCTTTGTTTTTGGTAGAGTTTTCTATATGTGAGATCCTGTCACCTATAAATACAGTTTCACTTATTCCCTTCCAATGTGGATGCCTTTTATTTCTTTTTCTTGCCTAATTCTTCTGGCTCTGACATTTACTATATTGAATATAAATGGTGAGACTGGGCATTCTTACCTTGTTTCTGATCTTAGGAGGAAAGCTTCAGCTTTTGAAGATAGAGTATAATGTTAGTCATAGTCTTATCTTATTTGAACTTCATTATGGTGAGGTACATTTATTTTATACCCAGTTTGTTGAGTTTTTAACATGGAAGGATAGTTTAACATGTCTTTTCTACATTTATCAAGATAATCTTATGATTTTTATCTGTTATTCTAATAATGTAGTGTATCACATTTTTTTGATGTTGAACCATTCTTATGTCCCAGGGATAAATTTCATTTCATTCTGGTGGCTTATGATTTATTTATTTATTTGGTATTAGGGATTGAACATTGGGGTACTAACCATTGAGCAACATCTCCAGCCCTTTTTATTTTTTTGAGACAGTGTCTCACTAAGTCGCCTAGTGCCTTGCTATGTTGCTGAGGCTGACTTTGAACTTCTGATCCTCCTTCCAAAGCTTCCTGAGCTGCTGGGATTACAGGCATGCACTACCATGTCTGGCTTTATGATTCTTTTAATGAATTTGGTATGGCCAGTATTTTGTGGATGTTTGCATCTATGTTCATCAGGAATATTGGAGTCTAGTTGTCTGTCTTATAGTATTTTTGCCTTGCTTTGATATCAAGATAATGCTGGCCATAGAAGATGAGTTTAGAAGTATTCTCTCTTAGAAGAGTCTGAGAAGGATTGACTCAAATTTGTTCCTTCAGTGACAGTATTTACCAGACAAATTTGTGCCTTCGGTGGCAGTATTTACCAGTAAGGCCATTAGGTCTGGGTATTTTGTTTTGAAGTTTTGCTTACTAATTCAGTCTTCTTAGTTATTGATTTGCTTTGATTTTCTTCATGATTCATTCTGGGTGGGTTATATATTTATAGAAATTTGTCCAATTTCTTCTTGGTTATCCCATTTTCTGGCATATGGTTGCTCATAATAATTTATAATGATTTTTTGTATTTATTTTTATCATTTATAGTGTCTCCTGTTTCACTTATTTTTTTTCTAATTTTTTTTTTTTAGGTAGATGGATGCAATACCTTTATTTTATTTATTTTTATGTGGTGCTGAGGATCGAACCCAGTACTTCACATGTGTGAAGAGAGCACTCTACCACTGAACCACAACCCCAGCCCACTTATACTTTTATTTATTTGATACATAATGGGAGAAGGACAGCCTCTTCAATAAATGGTGCTGGGGAAGCTGGTTATCTATATGCCAAATGATGAAATTAGACCCTTATCTCATACCACATAACAAAAATCAACTCAAGATGAATAAAAGACTTAAACCTAAGAGCAGAAAACTGCTAGAAGAAAGCATAAGGAAAAAAGCTTCTTAACATTTGTTTGGGCAGTGATTTTTGTTTGTTTTGGATATGACCCCAAAAGCACCTGCCACAAAAGCAAAAATACATATCAAACCAAGAAGCTGCACAGCAAAGGAAAAACTCACCCGTGAAGAGACAGCCTATGGATTGGCAGGAGATATTTGCATACTGTACATTTGATCAAGAGTTAATTTATCTTGAAACATGTAATAAGTTCAGACAACTCAATAGCTAGAAAACAAATAAGTTGATTGAAAAAGGATCTGAATGTACATTTCTCAAAAGGAGACATACAAATGGTTAACAGGTATGAGAAAAAATGTTCAAAATTATTAATCATCAGAGAAATGCAAATTAAAACCACAGTAAGATATTACCACTTTTTAGAATGGCTGTTATGAAAAAGATGAAAGATAGGTGTTGGCAAGGATGTGGAGAAATAGGAACCTGTACATTGCTTGTGGGTGTAAATTAGTATATTGATTATGAAAATAGAATGGAGGTTCCTCAAAAAGTTAAAAAATATGATCCAGAGTCCCACTTTGGGTATATATTCAGAGGAAATGAAATCAATGTATTGATTTTTTATTCTCATATTCATTTAAGCATTATTTACAGTAGTCATAAAAAAGAATTCTAAGGGTCCATCAATGACTGAATGAATAAAGAAAATTTACTGTGTTGTATGTGTGTGCTTGTGTGTACAGTAGAATACTATTCAGCCTTAAAAAGGAAGTCCAGTCATTTGTGATAACATAGATTAACTTGGAGGACATTATGCTAAATGAAATAAACCAGACAACAGAAAGATAAATACTGTATCATATCACTTATGTGTAGAATCTAAAAGCATTGAACTCATAGAAGCAAAGAGTAGAGTTGGTTGTCAGGGTCTAGGGTATTGGGAAGAAAGGCCAAAGGTTATAAACTTTGAATTAGGATACATACAGTCTGGGAGTCTATTGTACATCATGGTAATTATATGTAATAGTAATGTATACAGCTGGTTTTCTGTATCAGTAGGTTGTGCATCCCTGAATTCAAACAACTGCAGATGGAAAATATTTGGAAAAGAATCTGTGCAGAATGCGTGCAGATTTCCCCCCTTGTCAGTATTCCCTTACTAATCCACTAGAACAACTGTTTACATTATATTAGGTATTATAACTAATCTAGAGATATTTAAAGTGTATGGGAGGATGTGTTAAGATTATATGCAAATACTATACCATGTTGTTATGTAAAGGACTTGAGCATGATGGGATTTTGGTATTTGCAAGGGTTTCTGAAATCAGTCCCCTACAAATACTAAGGAACTACTGTACTTGAAAATTGCTATGAAGAGTAGTTCTTTAATGTTCACCACAAAAAAATAAGAATGTGATATGATGGCTGTGTTAATTAGCTTGATTTTATCATTTTCAGGTTTGCATATATCAAACTTTATGGTGGACACTGTTAATATGTACAATTTTTATTTGTCATTTATACCTTAATGAAGCTAGGGAAAACAATAACTTCACTTGATGCTTATGACTTCGTACCACATAAAGTCATTTAAAAAGCATTTCCCATGGCATATGTAGTCTTTTTTTGTTGTTGTTAAGCAAACTCTTAACCTTAATTAATCTTTTTATTTTCATTCAAAATTTCAAGCTTAAAATATGAGAATTATATTTTCCTCTTGGGATATTTGTTTTGTACTGTGTTCTCCCACCCAAGTATATTTAATAGAAGTAGACAGTGAAGACCAGTGTCTAGGGGTATAGATTCCTAATCAAGACTACTTGGCTTTGGATGTGGGCTCATTTATTAACTGTGTGAATTTATCCTCTTTGTACCTCAGTTTTCTTATCTGTATACTGGGGCTGATAATAGCGTCTATCTCATTAGAAGTAGACGTAAACATAGAATGAGCTTAAGGGTTAAATATATGTAAAGTTCCTAGAACCATGCCTATTATATAATACTGCTGCATGTGGTAGTTTTTATTGTATCTCCCATTCTCTCTTCAAATCCTGTCTTCAATTTAGGGTTATAAGAGAAATCCTGCTGTGTCCATTTTTCTAATGTAAGGATTTAAAAATCAAAAGATGAAAAACATTTGAAATATCATAGAAATACATAATAATTAAAATAATTATGGTCATATAATCAATGTTTGTAAACCAAACTTTAACTTATAGTTTAGAAGTATGTTTTGGAAAATTGTTTATATTCAATTGATGAAGGTGATAAAATTTTGATATCTCATTTGAATGATGAAAGCTCTTGCACTGTTGCCATGGATTGGTAGCTCAAGTTTATTTTATTATGTAGACATGTGTCTAATAAAAAAAAATAGATGCAGCATGAACCATCGTTTGAGTTTGAATGTGCTTCTGTCTGGGGTTGAGGTATAAATGTTATTTCTGGCTGTGTCCTTCATACTTAGCTCTTCTTACAACAAATGGAAAGTCCTCAATTGTGCCTAAGGGAATAGTTAACCCACAGTGGACATATGGTAGACAAAAGCTGAGTCTAATAAATAAAATAAAATTATAAGTGATAAACATGTGAAGGCCTTCAAAGCCTGACAGATTTGAAAGATAAAGTATTTGAGATAGCCAGTTTTTCATGCACCATAATTCTTTTTTTGGTGTTGTATTTGTATATATAGTTTTGGTTAAAAGATGTGTTTTCAAGTGGTGTATAAAACATACCTCTTTTTTACTGTTGGTTAAATTTTGAGATATGAATGATGCTAACAATAGAGGCTGATGATCTAACATTTGTGGAAAGTGACTGCTCTTGATTGGGGGCAGTTAATTAGCATTAACCCAGAACAGCTCCTGGGCTTTATGGATTGGAGCCTCATATGTGGTTGCACTGCTCCAGCAAAAGGTTAAGTATTAATGGAAAATGGTCACAGCCCTTTTACTTAAAGAAAACATGTTACTTGTAAGTTTTCTTTTGATTTTACTTTTACAGTTACATTGAATGTCTTCATTCATTCCCATCCATAAAGCAAATATTGTTGCACATGCGATGGATAATAAGTCTTTTTAGGACTTCTTGTGTGGTATGTCACAGATCATTAACTGCAAGTAACCACCTGACTTGAGGGAAGCCTGGAAGCATCATTATAGTGAAATAAGCTTTTATTTAGGTATCACTGAAGCACATTGATTTATACATTTGTCACAAATTGCTACTGTGAAAATATATTCTCATTATCATTTGGGGAATGGGAAAGATTAACTACTGTAAATTATAAAAGAGATATATTGCTAACAATATTGCTAACAATGGAAAAAATAAATATTGTGGTCTGTATTTTATCAAATAATTCCTTTTAAAAAATGATTAGGTAAAATGAGGTGATTCTTTAGAATGCTTTCTTTGAATTCTTTGTCTGATTCTATATATGAATTAAATTAAAGGTGTGTTCTGAGTTCTCCATAGTTTCAAATACCTTTAAATTAAGCATTGTAGAAAAGGAAAGACAAAATTATATAGCTGTTTAACATAGTTGATGCTGAGATCACTGTGTTCTCTCTGAATACATGGCTGCTTTTTTAAAATTAGAGCATTATATTTATACATGGCATTTGGATTTATTTTGAAATAATTATCCATACAGGAATTTTATTTCAGTCCCCATTGCCCCTCTGCCTTCTTTTCCTCTCTCCCTCCCTCTCTCCCCCTTTTCTCTCTCTTCTGCTCTGCTGATACTCCTCCTTCCTAAGCTAAGAATTAATTAGAGTGTGGAATTCAAAACTGGATTCTTGCAAAATTAGTAGAGTTTGGATTTTAAGTGGGAGTTTTGAAATTCTGGCAAAGTGTCACATTTTAAAATACGGTTTAGTTAGAATGAGCAAGAAAAAAACACCTCAAATCCTTCTTAAATATCTCATACATTAAATGGAGTCTATGCCAAGTATTTATTATTTTTTATAGTATTTGTATTAATAGTTTTAATATAAACTATGTTGCTAATTTTGATTCTATTTTGGCTTTATTATTTAAACTGTATGATAGTAAAAATGCAATTTTGGGGGGGGGTAATATTTAGGTAGATAGCCTGCTGTTCTTTTTGGGCTGAGTTTTTAATAAGATGTGAAGATGAAATGATGTCTTTTATATAAAGCTTGTGTTATATACTTTATGCTAGGTATCAGTCATGCTTAGAGAACTTACTTTGCCAGATTCAGGAGACTGAGAAAGTAACATGTCCATTGTGAAGTACCTAGTAAGAGGCAGGACTAAGATTTGAATCTAGCTCTGTTTTCCCCCAAAGCATATCTACTTTTCATGTTGATACAGGGAAGTGTTGAGCCAATTCAAGGGCCTTCTCGCTTTGAAATTTAATGATATCTTATTTACAATTAAAACACACACACACACACACAAACACACAAACACACATGTATGTACCGTGACACAAAAATGAAGCTAACTTTTTGTTGTAAGAATGTGGAATTTACTATTCCTCCAGTCCCACTACACCCAAAGTAATTCAAGCTTTGGAAAAGAGATCCAAAGTTTTTTTGTACATTTATTTCTCCAAAAGATTTTATTTTATAGTTTTGAAATATGAGTTCCACTTCTGTATTTTGGTGTTTGTTTCCATGTTACAGATCTAGATCATGTTAGAGGATCTATAACAGAAAAATATTATTAGAGTCTCAGTCTCTCTCTCTCTCTCTCTCTCTCTCTCTCTCTCTCTCTCTCTATATATATATATATATATATATAATTTTTTTTGCTAGAACTTCTATCTCAAAGTACCTTAGATTGGATGACTTAAGCAACAGAAGTTTATTTATTTATAGTTCTGTTTGTTAGAAGTCCAAGATCAGTGTGCTGGCAGGGTTGGTTTATTTTTCATACATGTGAGGCAAGTGGCATTGTTGAGATGGTTCATTGTTTTTTCTCCTTTATTTAGTTTGGTTATATTGTGTCTAGTATAGATCTCTTTGAGTTTTATTCTACTTGGAATTTGTTGAGCTTCTTGGATGTGTACATTAATGTTTTTCATAAAATTTGGAAAGTTTTTGATTATTTCTTCAAATAATTTTTCTCCTTTTTTCTTCCTGAGGAGAAATACATGGTGGTGCCCATAGTTCTCTGATATTTTGTTCAGTTTTCTTCATTTGTTTTTCTTCCTACTTCTCAGGCTGAGTAATTTCATTTGATCTATATTCAGATTCATTGATCATTTCTTCTCTCTGCTTGAGCCTTCTCTTGAGCCACTCTAGTGAATTTTTCATTTAAGAAAAAAATGTTGGTTAATTCTGTGACTTTTGCCACTTCTGGGTCTGTTTCCCTGATTTTCCCAATCATCACTGATATTTTTTTTATTCTTTACATGTGTGATACTTCTTTATCGGGCTTTGGACATTTTATTTTCTTGAATACTAGATTTTTTTAATCTTCTTTTGAACTTTAACAGGCACTTAAATTATTTGTGATTTGATATTCCAAGGCTTGTTTTTATGCTTTGTTACGGGTACCTATACAGAGAGGTAGTTTAGCTGTTACTTTTCTCTCTTCCCTACTGAATGCCTTGAGATTTCAATGAGCTTCTTCCTCTTTCCCAGTTGAATATCTCCAGAGTCTTTTTGCATGCTGGGAATTTTTCTGGTTATTGCCTTCTTTTACTTCTTTGGCAGACTCTTAAGAATATTTCCATAAGCATATATATAGCTTAGTAAAGAAGAGACTACAGAAAACTCCTAGAAAGATGTCAGAACTTTTTTATCTTTTTAGAGCTCCACTTTCTGTACTCTGCTCCACAAAATCCCAGGTGCTTCTGTTCTCTTGAACTAAATAAGATCATCACATTCTCCTTCTCTTTATTATGTATGGCCTTGTAAGTACCTCCAGGTAGAAAAACAGAGTGATTATAAATTTTAGCTTGCCTTTGTCTGTGTATTTGTCAAGGATCATGTGCTTGTCCTGCCTGATGTCTGTTGTCTGAAAACAATTGCGGACATGGAGTATAACTTTTTGCAGTTAGGATCCCATTTTTGCAGTTATACATAATGTGGAGTTTCACTGGTCATGTATTCACATATATACATAGGAAAGTTTTATCTGATTCAATTGACTGTCTTTCCTGTTCCCATCCCCCTTCCCTCCCCTTCATTCCTTTTGTCCAGTTTTCTCCTTGTTTGCAGCAGGAGAAAAAAAAATGTCCTAGTTATTCTGTTACAGATGAAAGCAGTACTGTTTGAAAATGATTTTAAGTCTTCAAATATATATATCTTCAAAATGTTTTATATATTCAAATTTACATATAAAATAAAATGAAATCTAGGCATATAGCTGAATGATATAGAGCATATATCCAGCATGAATGAGGACCTGGGTTTGATCCTCATTGTGCATGCTTACATGTACACACACATACATATACACAAAAAACAAAGATTATATTTAGTGTCTTGTTAGCTATTTTCATGAAGAGAATTTCCAGACTTAGAAAAAATTAGGAAAACTCAACAATCAGTTTATTTTAAAATAGCAGGAATAGGGAATTCTGAACATTGGATCATGAGGCTGAGTTATTTTCTAATACAATACACATCTCAATTTTATACATTGTAAGGAGGAAAAAAAGGATGTTAATGATGATTGAAAATCCACATAAACCAACATTTTTTTTTAGAGACTAGATTAATAACCTGAAGCTCTAAAGTACAGGTTGCAGCCTTTGAATCAAGTTAAACTTGCCGCAGGTTGAAAATATTCTCCTTAGTTATTTTGTGAGGAAAGGTAACCAAGACTAAAATTAATAGTAAAATATTTTGAAGTTCAACCAAATGTTATGATTAACTCTGATGGCTAACATCAGTGTAATTTCATTAGTATAGTACCAAATAGTAAGTTTATTTAGCAGACATCTGTTGAGGGCCTGTTATGTCTGAAATCATGTTAAAAGCTGAGAATTCAAAAAGAGGAAGACAGTGTCCCTATCTGTAAGGACTTGATAGGTTTCAAAGTATAGCCACAAAATTATAAGGAAGGTTAGAATTACAGGATAAAAATGAACAGTGGCCAGTTTATGGACAGGCAGAGGAAGATAAAATATATTAAATGGGCATCAAGTTAAAAGGATGAGTACCATGGAAATGTAAAACAAAAGACAGGAGGCATCATCCTTGGGATCTTATACAGGGATCAAATCATGATCCTTGTGGTTCTCATGGTGTGGAGGATCTCCTTAGAGATTATTTTCCAAGGTTGCATCCTCTTTAGTGCATGAATCGTGTCTGATAGGGTGAGACTAGTTGGTAACCTGAGACTCAGAAGAGGATGAATTCTGCTCTGCCTCATCTTCTTCAGTAAGTCTTTGGCATTGAATCTTTGTGAAAGCCTCCCAGGAATTTTGTCAGGAGATGAAAATGTCAGAGATGATCACCATGTTAAAATTAAGCAGTTAGGCAGATTTTTGCCCTTTTCATTTTAAAGCCTTATCTCAACTTTAAATCTCCAGAGATAAACCTGATAGTAATATGATAATCATAAAACAAATTATAGTTATCAGTGTGACATCTTAAATCCCACATTGCTTTTAACCTAAGCTTAATTTCTTTTTCTTTCATATTTTATTGCTATAGTAATATAAACAAGTGTTGAGTGGAAATGGAAGGAGGGAGTAGTATCTTAAAGTGCTAATCCTATGAGGATAATCACCTGTACATTATTTAGAATTGATGCAACTCCGAAGTGTGATTGCTGTACTGTCAGGTTTTTATTGCCATGGAACTCTGTATGCACGTGTTAAACAAAACAAAAGTGCTAGGACTTGTAAAAGCCAATAACTTTTCCAGAGGTTGAAAGTTTCTGTTAGTCCTCCTATAATGTCAAAATCAAGATCTTGAGAAAACATATTTGAATCAACTCAGCTTTCTGTAAGAATCCCTCCTCCTCAATTGCATGCCCACAGACATAATGTGACATCTTCAGTTCTTTCTTGATGCTAGAAAGTGAATTTGCTAGTGTTGGAATTTTTGAAACAGAAAGTTCTATATTAAATTACTGCAAAGGATTTCAGGAAAATAGCATTTGTTGATTTAGTTTTAAATGGGATTTAGTCCTTAATTTTAGTATCATGTAATGAGACTTACTTAATTCTAGAATCAATTGCTTGCTCATCTTCTTGATAAGATTAATATTAAAACCTTAATTCTTTTAAAGTATTCTTAGTGTATTTCTAGAACATATCAAGAATGTTTTTTGTTTGGTTTGATACCAAGTGAATGATATTTCGAGGAAGTCAGGTGGAAGAGAACATTCCAAAGACCCTTTCTTGTCTTTTGTACATCAGTTAACATTTTGAAAACTACTTTTCCCCCTAGAGATTTGGATATTTTAAAATTATATTTCTTATTCTTTAATTATAGTTAATTTGATTTCACATTTAAAATATATTTTAACCGTATTAAAAATATAAAATATATTTTACCCTTAAAAGCTAAATAATATTCAATATTATCATTAAATCATTAAATTTAACATTTATTACAGAATTATCTAGCAGCATAAACTATTTACAGCATAAAATATTTACTTTTGCATTTCCCTTTATATTTCATCTTTATATTTTCTTTTAGTCTTAATTTTTTTATCAGTTTAATATTAATTTTACATTGGATATATAGTATGCTTTATTTTATAGTCACATATCACTGGTGTTTCACAGCTTCATTTTTCATCAACTTTTCTTGTGTCTATTGAATTCTTCAATGGACCATCTTTTTTTGTGTGTGCCTTAATTCATCAGTTAATCACTTATTCATAAAAGTTATGTTAGGAGATGTGCCTTGTGTCTCTGTTGTTTGAAATTTTATTGTTTTGCGAACATTTGAACAATAGTTTCTCTTGTTTTAAATTTAGAATCCTCTCTCCTATAACTTTGTAATCATTGTTCTGTTGTATTTTGATATTTAATGTTGAAAATGAAAAATTTGATGCTAATTTTGATTAGTGTTCCTTCTATATTTTTATATCTCATTGAGTTTATAGAATTTTTTTTTTTTTTTACTTTGGAGTATTGGAAATTTACCATGTTGTTTATTTATTTTTTAATTAATACTTTGTGGTGCTTGGGTGGCTCTACAAGTTTTTAAAACTTAATACAGCTCAGAAAAAAATGATTTGTAGAATTTTTTTTTTTTGGTGGGGGAGGTACTGGGATTGAATTCAGGGGCACTCAACCACTGAGCCACATCCCCAGCCCTATTTTGTATTTTATTTAGAGACAAGGTCTCACTGAATTGCTTAGTGCCTCACTGTTCCTGAGGCTGGCTTTGAACTTGTGATCCTCCTGCCTTAGCCTCCTGAATTGCTGTGATTACATGCATTATCATTGCTCTGGCTCATCTGAGGAAATTTGAGCTGCCTCATATATTCTTCACAGCTTTAAGTTATTTTTCATGACGTCTACCTCTTTTGCTTTTAGTTTTCTTTGTATTTGAGAAAATGTCTCAATTTTTCTTCTGCATCCACAAGATTTCTGCCAAATTTATTTTAGTATTCAGCCTCTTAATTATTTTATTCTGAAAACTGTTCTGGAAATTATATTTTGAAAATTTTCCCGTATTCTTTTCCTCAGCCTATTCTTGCTTTATGTTTACAATATTGATCCTAAGGTTGCCATACCATTACATATGTTTGCATGTCCTTCATCTTCTTTATTAACCATTGTTTAAAAACAAATAGCTATGTGGCCTCGCCATCATATTTTTGATTCTTTAACTTGTTCCTATTTTAACATGAAGATAGAGTTTAATAGCATTGGTAGCTGATTTGGGTTTTACAATTAGAATGTCACTGTTGAGTTTTTTTTAGCAGTCTTGCCTTGAGCATGAAACGAGTTCTTACACAGAATGTAGACTTCACCCTGACTATTAGTGTACCCTGTGCACTGGCAGTCAGGCCTCTAATGTGGGTACATAAGATGGGCAGTAGGTTGGTTGTCCTTTGTAGAAATAAAGAAGGAATTACTTGGACCAAGTTAGCAAATTTTGCTGCTGTGTCTGCTGTCCTTCCTTTCTCTATTTACATAGAGGCACTGACCTGTTTCCTTCTGTGATGAATCTTCTAGGTTAACTTGGCTGTAATAGAAATGCATTTCCCCAAATTTCCTTCTCTGTGTTGTTCTGGTTAGTACTGGCCACAAGAAACATTTTGCAAATGATTGTAAGGAGGACGTGAAGTGTCAGACACTTTTTTTGGTTTTCTGAGGGTCAGTGCTAAATACCTCCCACTGTCATAGTTCTCACAGGATATGAGAAAGCACATGAGGCAACAGCTTATCCAGCTCTTGCCATGTCTTCCCCTTCGCTTTTCTGAGTACTTGTTCTGCATTATGTGGCTTCTTTCTGAAGTGTACAAGCTTCACTGATCTTTGACATCAGGCTTGGAGTTGGTGAGAGAGAGGTGTGAGTTCTAGTTTGGCACTGCTAGTTCCTGTTGTACTGTCAGGTTCTAGTTTCTTGTACTTTTGGCCATTTCAACTTACCCATGCAAGTTTCAGAGTGTCTCATCCTGAGTGCCCTTCTGTTGATCTGTAGTGATTTCCAGCTCAAGAATAGATGCAAATCCAGTAGTCCATTCCTCTCGCCCCACCAGCTTGTGATTATGGAATGTCTAACTCTTTTTTATCACTCACAGTGGTTCTGCTTATTTAATTGAACTCTATTTCCAGGGTTCTTCCTAATAATAGTCTTTTTTTAAGATTAGATTTCATATTAAGAAAGTTATTTCTACTGGCTCGTTTTATCTTTTAGAAATTTTTCTGTAATTCTCTTCTATTCTTGGCACCTTTTCCTTTTGTTTTTCTTTTCCAGTGCTGCGTATTCTCATTATTAGATTTTATTTGGCTTATCAATAGTATGTATTTTGAAACTTAAATAATAGTTTGGATTAAAAACTTTATTATTCTTGTGCATTAGTTTTAAAAACACAGACTTGAAAATCTTCTAAAGTTAATTGAAGTCTTTTCACATAAAGACTTGTTGTACAAAACAATGAGCTGGAGAATACATAAAGGAACTAGAAAGTTTTTTTTTTACATTTAAATGGCCTAGGTTGAGATAGAAGTGTCATTTTAAATCAGTACTTGGTAAAGGCATAGTGAGAAGTGTTTGATGAATCACATTTGGGTGTACCTTCATATTATATAATAGATAGTGAATTATGATGTGATAATTATAAAGTAATATCTAAAACTTTTTCTTTTTGGCAACTTTTAAGTTTGAATTATCTGTTTCAATGACACGTGATTCATCATTGAAACTGATTTCAGTATCTTGTTTTCAGTATGATTAGTTAATTCCTATCAGATGTAATATATTTTTACTGTATATTTTGATTTGTTGGAAGCAGGCAGAATAGCCATTATGCCACTTTTGTCCCCCAATGAGATTTATTACAATGTTTTATTTTCTTCTGAGGCTGTTATGTACAGAAGACAGTGTAATGAAAAAATTGTTAAAAAAATTAATTATAAATTGGGAGGTCCAAAATATTATTAAGTTTTTGTTAAAAATACTATTAAATATTGGTGGAGTAACTTTACAACTTGTTGAAGTACAAGAAATCATTGGTATGTTTGTTTATTTTCATATACATATTTTTTTCATGTAATGTTTTTAGCCCATGTACTTATTGTTGCTGTGTTGAAAGTTTTTTAAAGTTTCATTTTGAAGAGTTAACTAAAATGACTATAGATTGGATTTCCTATAGTTTACTCACTTTTCATTTTGTGATTGTTTCAGAATTTTAAAAATAACTAAAGTCTTATAAAGGGGGAAAAATTAATCAAGGGTCCAGCTTCAGTGACTAACAGATTGTAGTAAACTGGGAAAATGAGAGAGTTGGCTGCTGAGGAGTGGAAAATTTCTGTTATTGCTATCACTTGGAAAACTATATTGCTTAATTGTTCTAAATTCCCTAGTGTAGTCTTCTGTTTTTCAGATAATGAGTATTCTGAAAAAAAAATGGGAATCAGTAGTGCCCATAATGAATACAGTATTCATTATGAAAATTAAGAATTTTAATCATAAATGTTAATTGTATTTCTGACTTTAATGTATGGAAGCTTGATGGCCTTTCTGATTAAAAGTTTTTTTCTTGCAGTAGTTAGTAAAAGAGTATCAGTAGAATCAAGTGATCCATACTACAAGAAAGCCACCTATCCCCAGAACTGTGTTTCAGTAATATATTTAATTTACCATATATTCCATGTAAGTTCTCTTTTGTTTCTTTTAGGTGTAAACTTATATGTTTGTTATTTCAGCTTCATATACTAGATGGCCTCCATGAGATATGCTTCTGTTTTTTTTTTAATAAGAATCAACATTCTATATTTGAATATACTTCAAAGTTAAAATGTGTAATTCAGTAACACACCCCAGTAAAAGGAAGACTACTAGTTTTAAGTCAGATATTAGACTAGGATTTTGGCTATGTATACTTGAGAGATCAGAACATTTCAGTCTTTCAGCCAAACAATTTATTTTTCAGCTATAGATTTAAATTCTCACAAGGACACAGAAATATTCTATAAAAAGGCTGAATCTTTTGAAAATGAATACCTGAATGTGGAGTTTTAAAAATCCCCAGGAATTTGGCAGGCTGATGCAGGAGATCACAAGTTCCAGGCCAGCCTCAGCAACTTACACCCTGTTCCAAAGTGAAAAATAAAGAGGGCTGGGGATGTAGCCCAGTGGTGAAGTGCTCCTTGTTTCAATTCCCAATGCCAAAAACAAAAGAAAAAAAAATTCCTCTGGAGTGAGTCTCAAGTCCTATATTATTATTTTCTGTAATTTGGGATTAACCAAAAATGTAAAGTGGCAGTTGTCTGAAAATAAGCAAAAAATAGGTGGGTATTGTTAAAACTTCTCAACTGTACATGTCCATTTTAATTTCTGAAAAGAAATGCTGTTTTGGTTTTAAAATTGAACACCAAAGTTGGTTGGTATAATTTTGTTTCCTTTCTTATTCCAACTTCTCCTCACCACTGCCATTTATATACATAAAGTTATAATTTGATATGCTAATATATTGGGACTATGAACTGAATTCTTTGCAATGAAGAGTATTTTTGAAGGTTGAAATTTCATTCTACCTTTTATAAGGTTCCCTTTTTTGAAACACTGAAGTTTACTGATTATGTTCTATATTTTTTATATGAATTGGTGAAAACTGATTAAATTTTGTATTTAGTCTTAGGTTCATTCAAGAATGAATTTTTCTTTTTTCAAAGAGAATTCTGAGAGGAATTATCTTATGTCTTTTCTTTAAGTGAAACCATTTTTTTTTTTTTTTAGAGGAAGCATTATTTTTGTACATTATTTTTGTATTTATTTACTTCTTGGCTTATTGACATTTTGGGCCAACATCATTCTGAGAGCCTTGTACATTACAGTTTAATATTACAATCTAAAAGACATTTTATAATTGACAAAATGATTTCAGTTTTATTGTAATTTAAAAATGTTTCTAAAATTAGTTTGATTAAAATATATTTTGGTAATTTAAAATATAGAATTACATGTTAGAATGTCACTAATGTATTGTAAACATTTGCACATATTCAGTTTCTTCATATATTTTAAAGTTTCCATTCACTTATTTATTCCTTCATCAGTGCCTTTTATGTACCAAGCACAATGGTGGGAGAAGACAGTAGGATATTGTTGTCTGATGATGCACTTGATATACAGGGAGCTTGGCAGGAAGAAATGGCCAGAGGAAAATTAAGAGCAGAGATACTAAGGGATGTGCAGGAGTGTGCCATGAAGAGAAGTGAGGAAAAAACAAGGCATTCCAGGAAGAAGTGAAAGAATGAATAAAGCTGCAAAATTAGTAAATAGTATGAAATATAAGGGGGATTTATAACATTTTGTCACAGCTGGAACATAAGGTGCAAAGCTGGAAGAATTGAGAAACAGACAAATGTTTTGAGGAACTTAGATTTTATTGTAAGAACCATAGAAAGCCTATAATGTTTTTTCAGCAGAGGGGCAGTTTGAGCAGAGGTGTAGAGCCAGAGGGTCAGCAAACCATGGCCCATGTCCTGTTTTTGTATTACCCATTATCTGAGAATGGGTTTTGTATTTTTAAATGGTAGGGAGAAAATAGAAGGAAAATATTTTATGAAACTTGAAAAATATGTGAAATAAAATTTCAGTGTCCATAAATAGTCACACTTATCATCTACGTATTACTTATGGCTGCATCTTTACTAAAACGGAAGAGTAATTGCTTCAAAGAATGTATGACACACAGACCCTAAAATATTTTCTCTCCTGGCCTTCACAGAAAAATCTTTCAGATAGCTAGTCTAAATATACCAATTAAGATATAGAGATAGAAAAGCAGTCCCAACTGTATTGGGACTACAAGGAACTGGTAAGGATATAGATAGTATGAACAACATTAGCCAGCTGGACCTAATTTTGTGTTGATAGAACATCCCTCTGACAACAGGAGAGTACATGTTACTTTCAAATACACATGGGATGTTTACAGTGATGGAAAATATTCTGACCTAGAAAAAATGAATTAATAAATTTAAAAGAATTGAATATGTTCTCTAACTGTGATGAAAGTGAACCAGAAATCAATACCAGAGACATCAGTAATATCACCAAAATATTCAGAAATTGAGTGACTCGCTTCCAAATAGACTGCAAGACAAATAAGAAATTACAATTATAAAAATTTTGAATTGCATAAAAAGAAAACTGCATATTAAAGTTTATATCATATAGTTAGCAGTATTTAAAGGAATATGCTTAGCATTATTAAGTGCTTGTATTTAAAAAGAAAAAAAATCCTTAAAATCCTTGTTTTCAGTTCTACCTTAAGAAAATAGAAAATGAATTAAACCCAAAGCAAGAAGAAAGGAAAAAGGAAAGGTTAAGGGAAGAAAAAAAAAAGTAAAAAATACTAACATATTGAATCCAGTAATATTCACAAAGGATATTACATTATGATTATCATGGAAATGTAAGACTGGTTTCATATTTGAATCAATGAGTATAATTTACCATGTATATTGACTAAAGAAGAAAAGTTATACTATGATCTCAATAGATGAATGGAAGCATTTGATAACATTTAATATTCATTCAGGGTTTTAAAAGAAGCTGTGTACAAGCTAGGAATGAGAAAGAACTTCAGCATTATGAAAAACCTGCAGTTAATGCATATGTAATGGTGAAAGAGTGAATGGTTTCCATTTGAGATCATGTACAAGGCAAGGAAATTCACTTTTACCACTCCTGTTCCACACTGTTAAGGTTTCAGCTTTTAAAAACAGTAAGAAAGAGGTAAAGACAATTTACAGATTTAAAAGGAAGAAATTAACTACAGGATTCTCAGGTGATATAATTAGTACATAGAAGCTCTATACTGAGACAAAACAAAAACAAGACATAATGAAAGACAGCAAATACACCATGTTCAAAGATATAAAGACTTGGTATTATAAAAATATGACTTCTCAGATTGATTAATTGATTCAGTGTTATTTTAACCAAATGCCCAAATAAGTATTTGTGTTTGTATTGTTTAAGCAAACTAAATCTGAAATGCCTATAGAGGATAAAGGACCACAGATAGTTACTAAAACACAGAGCAAGAAGCATTTGCCATATTAGTTATTAAGACATAACTAGTTGGTTCTCACTAGATTTATGGTCTTAAATAAGTCATTTATCTTCTCCACAGCTTGGTTTCCTCATTTATCACATAATGATTGTTGTGAATGTTAAATGATTTAATACATGTGAAATGCCTAGAAAACAGTGTGCTGCTGTACAAGTCTTTGTTATTCTTATTGCTGTAAATTCTATGGCCATTAGGGCAATTTTCTGTTTACTCATGACTTCTTGTTTTTATTTTAAATTATGTTGTATTACTTCCCCTCTTCCAGTATTTCTAACATATACAGTCATTGTTGGTAATTGGAAAATAGGAGAAAATATAAAGAAGGATTTAAAAACCATAGTATAGTTGCCTAATCAAGGCAGTTCTTCTGTTCTTTGTAAGATGCCATGGTATGCTATTATCTGGGCAGGGCAAATATACTTTTTTTTCTTCACACATGTCTGTGTAAGAATGATATGAGTGAACCTGGGCCTTATTATATCTACTTATTATACAAAACTTTTCTAATAAGCCTATCTAGTCTGTGTGATTATGAAGTTTTCTAATAAGAATTTCTGTGAGAAATGCCTGAAATTAAATTAAATGCTCCAGATTGTATTAAAGGATGTTTATTAATTTTCCAGTTCCTTTAGCCTTTTGTTTGATATGTGAGCAAATGCTAATCTTCTATATAATTTATATACAAATATTACAAAAAAAGAGGAAAAATTGTAGTCAGCCTTATATATAGAAAGATTTTTTTCACTGGTGCTATGCCCTCATTTATACCCACTATCTAATTTGAACTGAGGTAATAGGAGAAGTATTTAGGTATTAATTTGCTCCCAGAAGAAATTTGGGTATGGGTAATCCAATTAATGGTACTTCAAGTTGAAGAAATAATATGAATTTTTACATTCTCTCTGACCTCTTGATAATTGTTGCTGTTGGTGGTATTTTGGTGTCTATTGAATTAAGATATTCATTGTTATCTCCTCAGAATCTTTCTAAGAAGAAAAAAAAGTGAGGATCTATCAGAATCAGGTGATGAGTAATTAAAGAGGAGAACCCACAGGATTCATGATAGGTAGATAGATAGATTGGGAGGGTATGATTCTATGATTAAAGGGTTGATAGAAGTCATTGGGAAAAAGGATGAAGACTATGAATATTTTTGCAACACTGATCATATGAAAAATTAGTAAGACAAGAATGTCATGTATTTCAGTTTTAGTAGGAATTTTATTATAAGAAAATATAGATCTAGAGGAGTATATAAAGTGTGCATAGTATAAAGAACTGTTCCTGGGTGAGGCTTAGCATTGCCAACTCCCCAGAGGCATGTCAGGTGCTCTTCTTCATGCGTCCCCTGTCCCCTTTCTGTCTTCCCAGGTAATGTTTTAGTTAGCTTTTTTTTTTTTTTTTTTTTTTTTTTTTACTGCAGTGACCAAGCACCTAACAAGAACAATTAGAAGAGGAAAGGTTTATTTGGGGGCTCATGGTTTCAGAGGTCTCAGTTCATAGATGACTGACTATGTTGCCATGGGCTGCAGGTGAGGCAGAATATCATGGCAGAAGGGTGTGTGGGGGCGGCTCACATGATGATCTGGAAGCAGAGAGAGAGACCCTACTCACCAGATACACTATATCTACTCCAGAGTCACAAGCTCACTGCCCACCTCCTCCAGCCACACCCTTCCAGACTTCAGTAACCACTCAGTTATATCTCCATCCGGCATTATTCCACTTCTGAATGTTCTTGCATTGTGTCACATGAGTTTTGGGGGAACACCTAACATGTAAACCAAACAAGTAACTTTGTTCTTTGTCCTGATCTTTGCTTCTTCTTGCTTTCAGTCTCTTGTGCTTCACCAGATTTTAGTTTTGCCATTTTAGAATTTTATGTAAATGAATCATTAATGTATTCATTTGTATCTTGTCTCAACATGTCTATGAGATTTATTTTTATTGGGGTGTGAAACTCTACTTAATTTTTAGTCCTATGTAGTATTCCTGTAAAATGAAGGAATAAATATTATTTTAGGTACAGTTGATATTTTGTGTTAATTTTAAGAATCTAGAAATATTTTTCTTCAATTAACAAATACTTTGTGGGTGGCTATTGTATTGGGCCCTTTTTTATGTTGTTCTTCATTTGTTTTTTGTTTGTGACTCCATGTAACAATAGAACCAAATGAGTATAACTACAAGAATAACAAGTTTATTATCTCAAGAGTATTTGACTTCATAAAATATTAATTTTTTTCCTCAAAAGCATTATGGAATATTTGAAAGGAAAGTTCTAAACTAAGAAGAATATTTGGAACAAATGTGACAAGTGTCCTTATCATAGAATGTGCTTACACAAATTGATAAGGTAAATACATGAAACCCAGTAGAAAATGGGGAGAGGAAGGAAGAGACATTTCATAAAGAAGTATGAAGGCTAGTACACAGGAAAAATGCTAAACTTCATTGAGGTCTTTAAATTTATACTCTAAATTAAAGTGGTTTCTTTGATGCTACCCTTTTTCTTTGAATGTTTGTAGAACCCATTGATTTTTAGTCAGTTATTTTTATGAGAAGGTTGGTTTAAGAATCTGCAAAGTCAAAGTCAAGTTCTGCTAATTTTTTAGTTTCTTGCATTAAGCAATTCTTCTAATACGGCGTGATTTACTATGTCATCATAGAAAGACAGCATTAGAGAGTGTACATGGCAGGGTAAAATTAAACACATGCTCAAAATCAAATTAATGTATTTCATCTGTCTTCAACTAATAACAATCTGTCATGTTATCTATCTGAGTAGGGGCATAAACAGTTTATTTTGTGTTTGGAGTAACTTCCTGGAGGTAGTTAATGTGACAAGTAGTTTGTTTGAATTGAGTATAACCAGATCAACACTCTAGATGTTTCCTTGATAACCTAAAAATTACTGTGAAAATCTGTACAAGTGCTATATTTGTATTTTGCTTTTACTTCTTTTAAGTTAGACAGTGACATTTTTTATAATCATTTCACTGAGAATATTCTGTTCCTGCTATTATGTATGGATTAAGGAGCAAAAATAGTTTATACTTTTGAACATCTTCTTTCCATTGTCGAGAGTAGACATTAATAATATAATTAATTAGCATCTATAGAACTTGCCCCTTTTTAAAAACATGAAATAACATTGTGATTTGAATGAAAAAAGTCATATTCATTATAGGACATGTTCTTATAGCATATTGAAAAAGTAGTATTTGGAAAATGGAACATTGTAAAGTTTCAGGCCAATATGAAAAAACATAAGTGCTATATTTTAAAGTGTTTCAGAATTTTATTTATTTATTTTTTAAATTTTTATTGTTGGTTCTTCAAAACATTACATAGTTCTTGATATATCATATTTCACATTTTGATTCAAGTGGGTTATGAACTCCCATTTTTACCCCGTATACAAATTGCAGAATCACATCGGTTACACATCCACTGATTTACATATTGCCATACTAGTGTCTGTTGTATTCTGCTGCCTTTCCTATCCTCTACTATCTCCCCTCCCCTCTTCTCTCTCTACCCCATCTACTGTAATTCATTTCTCCCCCTTGTTATTTTTTTCCCTTTCCCCTCACTTCCTCTTATATGTAATTTTGTATAACCCCGAGGGTCTCCTTCCATTTCCATGCAATTTTGCCTTCTCTCTCCCTTTCCCTCCCACCTCTCATCCCTGTTTAATGTTAATCTTCTTCTCATGCTCTTCCTCCCTACTCTGTTCTTAGTTACTCTCCTTATTTCAAAGAAGACATTTGGCATTTGTTGTTTTAGGGATTGGCTAGCTTCACTTAGCATAATCTGCTCTAATGCCATCCATTTCCCTGCAAATTCTATGATTTTGTCATTTTTTAATGCAGAGTAATACTCCATTGTGTATAAATGCCACATTTTTTTTATCCATTCATCTATTGAAGGGCATCTAGGTTGGTTCCACAGTCTTGCTATTGTGAATTGTGCTGCTATGAACATCGATGTAGCAGTGTCCCTGTAGTATGCTCTTTTTAGGTCTTTAGGGAATAGACCGAGGAGGGGAATAGCTGGGTCAAATGGTGGTTCCATTCCCAGCTTTCCAAGGAATCTCCATACTGCTTTCCAAATTGGCTGCACCAATTTGCAGTCCCACCAGCAATGTACAAGTGTACCCTTTTCCCCACATCCTTGCCAGCACTTGTTGTTGTTTGACTTCATAATGGCTGCCAATCTTACTGGAGTGAGGTGGTATCTTAGGGTGGTTTTGATTTGCATTTCTCTGACTGCTAGTGATGGTGAGCATTTTTTCATGTACTTGTTGATTGATTGTATGTCCTCCTCTGAGAAGTGTCTGTTCAGGTCCTTGGCCCATTTGTTGATTGGGTTATTTGTTTTCTTATTGTTAGTTTTTTGAGTTCTTTGTATACTCTGGATATTAGGGCTCTATCTGAAGTGTGAGGAGTAAAGATTTGTTCCCAGGATGTAGGCTCCCTATTAACCTCTCTTATTGTTTCTTTTGCTGAGAAAAAAACTTTTTAGTTTGAGTAAGTCCCATTTGTTGATTCTAGTTATTAATTCTTGTGCTATGGGTGTCCTATTGAGGAATTTGGAGCCCGACCCCACAGTATGTAGATCATAGCCAACTTTTTCTTCTATCAGACGCCGTGTCTCTGATTTGATATCAAGCTCCTTGATCCATTTTGAGTTAACTTTTGTGCATGGCGAGAGAAAGGGATTCAGTTTCATTTTGTTGCACATGGATTTCCAGTTTTCCCAGCACCATTTGTTGAAGGTGCTATCCTTCCTCCATTGCACGCTTTTAGCCCCTTTATCAAATATAAGATAGTTGTAATATTGTGGATTGGTTTCTGTGTCCTCTATTCTGTACCATTGGTCCACCCACCTGTTTTGGTACCAGTACCATGCTGTTTTTGTTATTGCTATTGTAGTATTGTTTGAAGTCTGGTATCGCTATACTATTGCTCTGTAGTATTGTTTGAAGTCTGGTATCGCTATACCGCCTGATTCACACTTCCTGCTTAGAGTTCTTTTTGCTATTCTTGGTCTTTTTTTTTTCATATGAATTTCATGATTGCTTTATCTATTTCTACAAGAAATGCCATTGGGATTTTGATTGGCATTGCATTAAACCTATAGAGAACTTTTGGTAATATCGCCATTTTGATGATGTTAGTTCTGCCTATCCATGAACAGGGAATATTTTTCCATCTTCTAAGATCTTCTTCTATTTCTCTCTTTAGGGTTCTGTAGTTTTCATTGTATAAGTCTTTCACCTCTTTTGTTTGGTTGATTCCCAAGTATTTTAATTT
This sequence comes from Marmota monax, assembly GCF_021218885.2. Classification (NCBI taxonomy): domain Eukaryota; kingdom Metazoa; phylum Chordata; class Mammalia; order Rodentia; family Sciuridae; genus Marmota; species Marmota monax. The sequence continues at coordinate 20,497,263 of NW_026694710.1, forward strand.
TTTTGAGGATATTGTGAATGGGGCGTTTTTCCTCATTTCTATTTCAGAAGTTTTGTCGCTGATATACAGAAATGCCTTTGATTTATGTGTGTTGATTTTATATCCTGCCACTTTGCTGAATTCATTTATTATTTCTAGTAGTTTCTTTGTAGACCCTTTTGGGTCTGCTAGGTATAGGATCATGTCATCTGCAAATAGTGATAATTTAAGTTCTTCTTTTCCTATTTTTATGCCTTTAATTTCTTTCGTCTGTCTAATTGCTCTGGCCAGTGTTTCTAGAACTATGTTGAACAGAAGTGGTGAGAGAGGACATCCCTGTCTTGTTCCAGATTTTAGAGGGAACGCCTTCAGTTTTTCTCCGTTCAGAATGATGCTAGCCTGAGGCTTAGCATAAATAGCTTTTACAATATTGAGGTATGTTCCTGTTATCCCTAGTTTTTCTAGAGTTTTGAACATAAAGGGATGCTGTACTTTGTCGAATGCTTTTTCTGCATCTATCGAGATGATCATATGGTTCTCATCTTTAAGTCTATTGATGTGGTGAATAACATTTATTGATTTCCGTATATTGAACCAGCCTTGCATATCAGGGTGGCTATTTTACTTGGTTTGAGGTGATATCTCTTAGTAGTTTTAGCTTACATTTCTGATGATCATTTTGGAAGAACTGTCTGTATAATTCTTTTGCTTATTTTTAAATGGGGTCACTGGATTTTTGTTGTTGAGCTGTAGGACTTTTAAAAATATATTCTAGATATTAATCCCTTATCAGTAATGATTTACAAATATCTTCTCCCATTTTCTAGATTTTTTTTACTCTGTTGTGTGCTTTGATGCAAAAAACATTTTAAAGTTTAATTCAGTCACTTTGTCTATTTTTTTCTTCTGAAAAATCATCTCTAACTCCAATATCCTGAAACCTTTCTTCTGTTTAGTCAAAGAGTTTTAGTTTTGGGGTTTTTTTGGTTAGGTCTTTAATCCATTTTGAGTTAATTTTTGCACATGATGTAAGAGTCCAACTTCCATTCTTTTTCATGAAAGAATGCCAAAAATTTACCAACATTTGTTAAAGAGGCTGTCCTTTTCCCTTTGAGTAATCTTGACTGTTGAAGGTCATTTGGTTATATTTTATAAGGTTAATTTCTGGGGTTTCCATGATATTTGGAAGTCTACATGTTTAAGCAAAGTGGAGTCCTCAGTTAACATTTCTTTTATGACTTGCCTAACTCTTCAGGAAATTCTTGTTGTTCAAAAGTAGTGATACTAAAATAGCACCGCCTTTTGTTAACAGAATTCACAAAAGACTAAATGATAGTGATGGGTAAAAATTGTCGTTGGGAATTCTTGGGATAGAAATTTCATAATTTGACTTGGAGGAAGGCAGGGAGGAAAAATGAGCAGTACTCTTAACCATTTTACATTGAGTGGACAGTGTCTTTAGAAGCACATATGTTTTTTTGGCATTCATAAAGTTGTGGTGCTTTCTTTTCAAAAATTTATTTTCATTCCAGCTAAAATAGCCATTCCTTCTAGATAAAAAATTATTTTTAATGAAGAATGAATCATGTTGAAAATATGCTTCATTTTAGTTTAATCCTTCACACAAAGTCATTGTGATAGTTTACTGGATAATAATTTTAAGGATGCTCTTAAAAATAGAAGAAAAAGATTTTCCCAGTGTCTCACTGCAATTTCACCATTATATTTTATTTGTTTATTTATTTATATAATTTTTTAGTTGTAGTTGACACAATACCTTTATTTTATTTATTTATTTTTATGATGCTGAGGATTGAACCCAATTGAATAATTGCTAAGCGATTATTCTACCACTGAGTCACAATCCCAGCCCCCATCATTATATTTTATATCTTTTTCCATTTAGAATGAATTGTTCCATTGTCTTCGTCCGTTAGTATTGCCATAGCAAAATACATGAAACCAAGTAATTTCTAAACAAAAGAAATTTCTCACTGTTCTGGAGATTGAGAAGTTCAAGATCAAGGTGCTAGAATGTCCAGTGTCTGATCAGAGCCCCATCTATGTTTCCATGATGGCATCTTGAGTGCTCTGTCCTTTCTGGTGGAAAGTGGAAAAGCAAAAGGGGATGAATGCTGTGTCCTCACATGGCAGAAGAGTAGAAGAGGGCAAACCCATTTCCTCAAGCCCTTTTATCAGAATTCTAATGTTACCAACGAAGTCACAGCCCTCATGACTTAATTACCTTCTAAAGATCCTACCTCTTAGTACTATCACATTAGTAAATAAGTTTAACATATGATTTTGTGGGTGGCATTCAAGCCAAATAGTCTAGTAACCAAGCCCTCTTAAATGCTGCCTACTAAATTCTAACACATCAGAGAAGAGCTTTGTAGGGAAGTGCTCTTGAGAGCCTTTTGTACCTGTTATCTCATTTTTGAGAATCTCAGCTAATTAAAATAATTTTTATAATTTTTAAGGGCCTTTTATGCTCACAGTATTTGTAGTGGCTTTTTCAGAGACTGGACTGTATATTTTTATGCTGGATTTACATAGCTACAAAACCCCTCCCACAGCAGAAACAGTAATTTCCTTCCATTGCCTGCCTAACATGGTACCTGGAATATAACAGGTGCTCAATAAGTGCTCATTAAATAAAATATTTTTTTTTATTGACCAGTGATATAGTACTCTCTTCATGGTTACCTTTATTGGGAAAAATTTTTGTTTGGATAGTAAATTGCTCAGTTATAATTTATATGGTAGATGGCGAGATGGGAAGAAGGAGTGAAGATTAAAAGGAAGAAAGACAATGACAGACTGTTTCATTAGAAAACACAAATTCAAATAGACTTTCAATGACACAACTTCATGTTTTTTTAATTGGATATAAATTTCATTGGGGATTTTTTTTTTCTAGAGACAGAATTCATTCTTATTGAATTAGGAAAGTATTTTAGTTTCAATATTATGATGAACTAGATGTATAAACATCAGTGCTAATAGCTTAGTATTTTAGTCTTCCACAAATTGGTGCTTGTGGCATCTGGACATTTTTTGACCTGGTTTTTGTAAATAAGGTCTCAGTGATGTTTAAGGAATAGCAACTTGTCTAAAAAAGAAGAAGAAGAAAAAAAAGAACTCTCTATTTTCCAAGGTAAGCAATATAAATGATCTCAGGAATCCCCCACTACATCAGAAATCTCCTGGAGAAAAATCCCTTGAGCCTACAAACTAAGAACCTTCGATATATTTTTAAATAAAGCCTTTTATGAAGCATGAGAACATTTTTTAGTTGACAATCAATTGCCACTATTATGTAGGCTTTCTAGATTTGCAAATTTACAAGTTTTTACAAGTCAGTTGGGTCCCTTCCTCAGGAAATAGGTTTAAATTTTTTTTTCCTCTATTGACTCAAAGAGCCTAGTTGTCCTTAAGTCCTGTGAATATATTTGCCTTATAATTTGACAGCATTGAGTCAACACCCTTATAGGGTCTGTAGCGTTGTAAAAGGAGAAACTGTTCAATAAAGAATCACATTTGAAAAAATAGAGTGCTGGATAAAAAACCAGTATTGGATATGAGGTCTGTGCTGTACTTTGAAGTACTTTCAGCTATTCAAAGGGACATATCCTTAGCCATAACTCCCCAAGTGGACACTTTAGAAATGGAAAAAGAGTTGAATGTGTCTTTGTGAAATTAAACCATGGCTGTAAATAAGTTAATATAAATATGTAATGTAATATTGATCTCTTTTGGCAGAATACTGTGTATTTGTGTTATTAAAGTTTATAAAGATTACAAACTGTTCTAATTATTAAAGTAAACTGTTTCAAAATAAATATGTTTGGGTAAATATGTCTTACTTTCAGTTAATCACAATGTTGAAATGCATTATGTCAAGTAGATTTTTTTTGAGCCTCACCAGTGTGTTTAATTTATATAGATAATAATATGACAGCTCAACTTTTTTTTTAAAAGCCCATATGTGCCAGTCATTGTGGGCTCTACATGAACTAATTCTGAAAGAACTCCATATTAAAGAAATAAATTTATCATTTCAAGTTTATTAATATAGAAACTGAAGCATAAAGAAATTAAATAAGTTGCCTAGCATTATACAGCTAGTGTCTATGCTAGGGTATAATATTGCAAAGTTAGTCAAATTTAAACATGTAAAAAATGTTTTGATTGACTCTCATAGTGCATTTTTTTTCCCTCTCTTTAACACTTTTCTAGTTGATTTGGAGCATATGCGAACAGTAAAACCTGAGAAACATTTACGGTTTTGCCAGGAAAATGGTTTTAGTAGCCACTTTGTCTCAGCCAAGACAGGAGACTCTGTAAGTAAAATAATGAATACTGTGTATTATAAGTAATGTTTCACTTTTATTTACTAGTATTCCTGGGCAGTAATCTTCTATTTCTTAATTTTGAAACAAATTAATTCCTATTGAAGGCATAAAAAAGATAACATGCTTATTCTGATTATCTTATTTTTATAACTAATTTAGTATTATTTTATTATTTTAAGGAATATTAAAATTCAAAGAATTAAAAGAATATAAATCACCCATAATCCCCACATCCAGAGGTGACTGTTCTTTATTTCATGTGATTCCTTTTAGTCTTCATTTTTTATTATTCATAAGCACTAGTACTGATACTGCTAGCAGTTTTCACTTATTGAGTACTTACTCTGTGACAGGTGTTGTACTACCTTGATTATCTCCATTTCAAAGGTAAATCTTATGAGAGGGCATGTAAGAAGGCCCAGGTTACCAAGCTGATAATTAGTGGAGGTAGGACTGTGACTAAGTAGTGATGTTCCAGGGCCCCTCTCCAACCCACAGTAAATATTGAAGTGTTAAGATACAATATAGAAATACTTTTTAAAATTTTATTTACTGTTTTTATCTGAAGAAAACTTCCCCATATCATTTAATATTATCAGATTTAATAATCCATTAGGTAAATGTTTTAGAATACATTTAACCATGTTTATGTTGTTATGTTTCTAAGTTTTGAACATACTGTTCTAATGTAAAATTTTGTCCATAAGATTTTGATGTTTTGATTTTTTTCTTCAGATGGAGTCTTTGATAAGGGATTGAAATATTGTAAATTACTACCAGAAAGGCTAAATTATAGTCATCAGCATTGTATGATTATATACTACTACACCCTTTTTAACATTGAGAATTTATTTATTTTAAAGTCTTTATCAATGTGGCAGGCAAAAAAAAAAAGAAAGAAAAAGAAAAGAAAAAAAATACTTCACCATTGAAATTTGAATTTTCTTGAAATTGAAATTGAATCTTTGAAAATTTCATTAACTATTCATTTTCTGTTATTATCAGTTATAATTTTCTTTTTTTAAGTTTTTAAAATTTGTTTTAATTTGTTACACATGACAGTGCAATGATCTTGACATATCATACATTTCAATCAGATGGGGTATAATTTCTCATTTTTCTGAGTGTACAGGTTGCAGAATCACATTGGTCATATAGTCACATATATACATACAGCAATAATAATGTCTGTTTTATTCTGCTGTCCTTCCTATCCCCCTGTCCCCTCCCCTTGCCTCCCATCACATCTCTCTATCCAATCTAATGTGACACACTTCTTTTTTTTTCCCTCACATCGTCATAAATGCATTCTGTATAATGATGAGGGTCTCCTTCCATCTTCCGTGCAATTCCCCTTCTCCCTCCTTTTCTCTCCCACTTCTCTTCCCTATTTAGTGGTAATCTTCTTCTCATGCTCTTCCTCCCTACCCCATTTTGAGTCACCCCCCTTATATCAGAGAAGACATTCGGCTTTTGTTTTTTAGGCATTGGTTAACTTCACTTAGCATAATCTGCTCTAATGCCATCCATTTCCCTGCAAATGCCATGATCTTGTTATTTTTTAGTGCTGTGTAATATTCATTGTGTATAAATGCCCATTGTGTATAAATGCCACATTTTTTTTTATCCATTCATCTATTGAAGGGCATCTAGGTTGGTTCCACAGTCTAGCTATTGTGAATTGTGCTGCTGTAAACATTGATGTGGCTGTGTCCCTGTAGTATGCTGTTTTTAGGTCTTTTGGGTATAGTTCAAGAAGGGGAATAGCTGGGTCAAATGGTTCCATTCCCAGCTTTCCAAGGAATCTCCATACTGCTTTCCAAATTGGCTGCACCAATTTGCAGTCCCATCAGCAATGTATGAGTGTACCTTTTTCCCGCATCCTCACCAGCACTTGTTGTTTGACTTCATAATGGCTGCCATTCTTACTGGACTGAGATGGTATCTTAGAGTAGTTTTAATTTGCATTTCTCTGATTGCTAGAGATGGTGAGCATTTTTTTCGTGTATTTTTTTTGATAGATTGTATATCCTCTTTTGAGAAGTGTCTGTTCAGGTCCTTGGCCCATTTGTTGATTGGGTTATTTGGTTTTTTGTTGTTTAACTTTTTGAGTTCTTTGTATACTCTAGAGATTAGAGCTCTATCTCATGTGTGAGGGGTAAAAATTTGTTCCCAGGATGTAGGCTCTCTATTCACCTCACATATTATTTTTCTTGCTGAGAAAAAAACTTTTTAGTTTGAGTAAGTCCCATTTGTTGATTCTTGATTTTAACTCTTGTGCTATAGGTGTCTTATTAAGGAATTTGGGGCCTGACCCCACATGATGGAGATGAGGGTCAACTTTTTCTTCTATTAGATGCAGAGTCTCTGGTTTGATTCCTAGATCCTTGATCCATTTTGAGTTAACTTTTGTGCATGCTGAGAGAAAGGGATTCAATTTCATTTTGTTGCATATGGATTTCCAGTTCCCCCAGCACCATTTGTTGAAGATGCTATCCTTTCTTCAGTACATGCTTTTAGCACCTTTGTCTAACATAGGTAGTTGTAATTTTGTGGGTTGGTCTCTGTGTCCTCTATTCTGTACCATTGGTCTACCAGCCTGTTTTGGTGCCAGTACCATGCTGTTTTTGTTACTATTGCTCTGTAGTATAGTTTAAGATCTGGTATAGCAATACCACCTGTTTCACTCTTCCTGCTTAGAATTGCTTTAGCTATTCTGGATCTCTTATTTGGTTTTAAAAAAAATTCCTATGACCATTTTTATATTAAAAATAACAATCATTTGTTATTTTTTTTTTTTTTTTTTTTTTTTTTGGTAAATGCTCACTGCTATTCAGGGTTTAATTTGTTATTTTTTTTTTCCCTTTTGGTGCTGGGGATTAAACCCAGGGCCTTGTGCATGACTGCTTTTTTTCTTGACAATTTCATCCAAAAGAAGTTTGAAATTTTTCTGTGATTTAATCTTTGCTATTTTTCTAGTATGATACCCTTTATAGTTTTCATGACTAAGATAAACATTAAATAGTATAAAGGGTACTTCATTTTGCAGGGGTTAGAGCCACTTAATTTGGTCTCTTGGAACTCTTTCTTCCAGGATTACATGAACATGGGCACATGCTCCATGTGCCATTTAAAGCATGGTTTTAGTACTTGATAAACGTGTCTATGAATTCACTGAGCTTCTGCCCTTAAATCTTCCTATGGGTCTTTTGTCATTTTAGGATGATTTTAACTTCCAATATTTTAGCTTGTGATTAGCTTGGTATTTTATGTACTTATGTTGAAATGCTCAATGTTTTCTTTATAAATACATCTTTGAAATGGTTTGTTCTTGTGGAATCAGTTTAATACTTTTTGTTGTCTCTAGCTCCAGGTTACTTTCCCTCCTTGATTTTGTTGAGATTACAGTACTTTCTCTGATACTATCTCTGTCATAACTGTTAGTGATTTCAACTTCTTTATTTGTCTTCCACCACACTGAAGCCGCTCATTCCTGAGAGTGTCATTAAAAATTATTGCAGTCCTTCTCAGTATCAGTAATCACTGACTACCACCCTACTCTGTCTTTCCAGCTCACAGCCTAAATTTCCCAACCCACCCAGTGTTTTAGTCGGCTTTTTTTTTTTTTTTTTTTTGCTGCTTGACCAAAAGACTTCACAAGAAACAATTAAAGGAGAAAAAGTTTATTTTGGTGCTTCCTGTTTTAGAGGTCTCAGTTAATAGAGGGCCAGCTCCATTGCTCTGGGTCCAAGATGAGGCAGAATATCATGGCAGAGTAAAGTAGTTCAGGACAAGATGCCAGGAAGCAGAGACTTTTCTGTTCATGAGTCAAAATATATACTCCAAAGGCACACCCCCAAGGACCTACCTCCTCAGCCATACCCTACCTGCCTATAGTTACCACCCAGTTAATCCATTCAACTGGATTAATGTACTGATTAGGTTAAGGCTCTCAATCATTTCACCTCTAAACTTTCCTGCGTTGTTTCACACATGAGTTTTGGGGGATACCTTAGATCTAAACCATAACACTGAATAGTTTATTTTAACCTAACCAAGACCTTTAAGACATTGATTCTAATGCCTTTTTAAAATCCCTAACCAACTTGTTAAATTTTTTTTCCCCTAGTCTCTTTTTATGTCCTCATTTTTGCCTCCTACTAACTAAAATCTCATGGCCAATCCAAACCATTACTGTACATATTCCCTCAGTTCCTTTTCCCCTCATTCATATTGTCATACTCACTTGGCCGAATATTAATTCTGCTTTAAACCAAGCCTCCACTTTCCTGTGACTGCAGCAAGGCATGTGACCGCAAAAAAAATACAGAGGCATGCCAGACGTTTCACTTCAAATTTACAATGACGAACCTCAAGTGGGCCCTTAATGGGCTTGGTGATTGTGCCATGTGTTCCTACTCTATCATCTCACCCTCTTATCTAGATATCTAGATGACTATTTCATAGCTTTTCTTCTCTCTTCAGATGTCTAAAACATTCTCACTCTCTCTACTGGTGACCCTGTTTCCTATTTTCTAAGAAATTGAAACAAAGAGAAGACAACTTTCACATACTCACATTACCACATCTGTAGTAATCCCTCTGCTCTCTCCTGCACATCTGTTCCCAAACCTCTTCCCCATGGTCACTGTGGGATCTGTGCTCCTAGGAAGGTAACCCTCCATTATGTACTTCAGTAGTCCCATTTCCCTCTACCTTATCTATGATATAGCAGTTCACTTTTTCCAGCATTGTCTTTTTTTCCATGTACTGGATTATAATGTCAGCATACAGGATATTATGACTTATCTTAAAAATAAGAAGACTCTCAATTCCACATCTCTCTCTTGCTATTACTTTGTTTCTTTCCTCACTTTCTTGCAGAAGGCCTTGATAGAGTTATCTCCAGTTCCTCTCCTTTCAGTTTTTGTTCCAGCAAACTTTTGCCCCTACCCAAACTGCTATGGCCAGAGTTCACCAGCAACCTCTTTTTTGCTTAATCCAGTGGTCATTTCTTCATCTCCATCTTTATTACTTAGTAATTGCATATAAAATAGTTGATTACTCTCCCTTCTTTGAAATAGATTCTTCATCTAGCTTCCAGGATTCTATGCCTCCTGATTTCATTCTACTTAAGTAGTCTCTCATCTTGTTTCTGGAACCTGTAAATATTAGAGTGCTGTAGGGCTCAGTTCTTGGGTGTCTCATTTTCTAAACTTACTCCATTAGCACCTGATTTAGTTTCATGGCTTTGCCTAGACTCACCTGCCCCCTTGACATCACCACTGAGATGTTTAACAGTTTAAACACATGCAGAATTGACCTCTTGATATTCTCTTCTCAAATCTCAGTCTTCCCCACTTCAAAAATGGCATATCCTATCCTTCCAGTTGCTCAGACCTAGAAAATTTTGGTCATACTTGACTCTCCTTTCTCTCACAACCCACATCTATCCATCACCAATTCCTTTTGGTTCTACTTTAATGATAAATTCAGATCCTGATGGAGTTGGTTTCTTACCAACTCCACTGCTACTACTTTGGTTTAGTTTCCATAATCTCTTACATTAATCTCCTTGTTGATTTTTCTTGTTGTTCACTTGTGATTCTGTAATGAATGCTCAACACACCAACTGGACGGGTCCTACTAAAATAAAAGTCTGGTCAGGCTATTCTCCCATGGCTTTCATTTGTGTTCCAAGTAAATGCCAATTTTTTCCTTAGCCCACAAGATCCTACATGATTTGTACCTCTTTCATCTCTTTGCTCATTTTCTCTTATGATCGCTCTTTTTCTCTCTGTTATACCACATTAGCTTTTCTGTTGTTCCTTTAACATTGGCCATCAGTGAACTAAAACATGCTTTTTGGAGTAAAATTGCATAAGCCTCTCAAAGGTATGTATCTCTTTTTTATTAGAAATTACAGTTATTAAAGTTATAGTAAATATTCAGTGAGTAATCATGAGATTTGGAGGGCTAGGCATATGGCAGGACACTTTTGAGGTAAAGATAAGTTATAGTGCAATAAATGTCAGGATGGAAGTTCTGAGAATCATAGTGGCCCTGCTGTAAGCTGACTATGTATGAGAGACTATTTATAGAAAAGCTTCTGTAGATTTCTGTTTAAGTATAATAGTAATGGAGTATATTGTTCCTGTATTCTGAACTGATAAAATACAGTAAAGAGTAGCAAGCTGTTTTACTGAAGAGACAGAGAGAGTTTGTTGAAATTGATAGGAAAACCAGAAAGATTATTAACAAGTTGAAAAGAAAAACCTTTTAAGATAGACTAGAGTGAGCTCAGTGGACCAAAATAGAGCTGACAGTGACAAACCAGAGCATTAAGTTATAGATTAATTTATTTTTATTTTCTTTTAGGAATTATGGTAGTTTGTTATGCTAGTAGGTGTGTGTTTTAATGTGGTGGGTTATACTTGTCATGTTAAATATTTACAAACATATGCTTTTGGGATAAATACAAATTTAGACTAATTCATTGAATTTCATGGACTTTCAAACTATGGTTTAATGATTTGAAAAATGATAAGTTGTTACACATGATCAATAAAGTTTTTTTAGGAATCACATGCTGCATCATATTTTTGCAATTCTTCCTGTTTATCGATTTTTAGAAAATTTAGCTTATTTGAAGGTAACTTTAAGTATGACTATTTTAAATCATGTGAACCTATTTTTGTTATGTAGGTCTTCCTGTGCTTCCAAAAAGTTGCTGCTGAAATCCTTGGGATAAAATTAAACAAAGCAGAAATAGAACAGTCACAGGTGATTATCTTGAACTGTATATTTTAAAAAAATAATGAATTTTTAACAAATCATTAGTTTTTGTCTATGAATCTCATTCATGCATTCTATGTACATATCCTGTAAAACCTTAGATTATGTGTATGAATCAGTGTTAATTGCAGAAGATGAAGGATATTAACTTTGTACCAAATTATCATGATCTTGAAACTTCATTTTGTCCCTTTTGGTGGAAGGAAAAAGATTAATGAAAATTTTATCAGTGGCTAATTGATGGGTTAAAATTCTGACCATATTGTTTTGTATTTCTTCATTTAAGTTCTTTCAAGGGCTAATCTGTTCATCTTTAAAACACTCTCCACTATAATATTAGTTCTTGATATTATCTTGTCAGTTTAATAGTGTTATTGGTTATTGAGAATTTCTGTGTTCTTTCACTATTCCTCCATAGTCGCCTTAGACTTAAAACAAATGAATACCAGCAGTCAAGAACTTGACAATGCCATTGTGATTGCACTTAAGTCTCATGTTTGATAGAATGAAAAATTAGAGTAGCAGTCTGCAGTTAAATTTCATAAGTGGTTTGGTTAGAAGCAACAAACTAACAACATTTCCCCTCAATATTCTCCACCTTTCTTACTTTGCTGTACAGCTAAAAAGGTATAATTATCTTTTCCCATCCCTAAGTTTTTCTTCCTTTTAAAGTTATTTCTGTGTCACATTCTTGTGGCTACTGTGTGTGTGTGTGTGTGTGTGTGTGTGTGTGTGTAAATAATTAGAGCAACTATCAATTGAAAAGTTTTACATGGAGGAGGTGGTTATGTCTAGGACTCAATTAAAAGTTGGAACTTGGAAATTTGCTACTTTTAATTCTCATGATTTAAAGATGTTTATTTTAGCACTTTCCATGGCCAGATACAAAGGTAAGATATTTTATGCTGTGTAAACAGGTCCCAAGCACATAAAAAATAGTTTCTTGGTTTTGGTTTGGGAGAATACAAGAAAGAAGAGTCAACATGATTTGTTTGATCACACAGACCCTGTAGACCTCAGAGATCCTTTGGTTTTCTGCTTTTCCCCTTCTTTTTCTAAATGATGTTTATTGCTGGTTAATTGGAGTCTGTGGATAATTATCAAACAGTCAATGATTTATTGATCATGTATTATATACACAATATCATGGTGGATGTAAGAGTTAAAGGAGTTTAAAATTGTAGTTTCTGTCTCTAGTAAAGAAAATTAGTATATTTTATGCCAGATACTAAACTATCTCATTTATTCTTCAGAATAACTCTCTGGGACAAGTGGCATTTCATTATTTTATGGCCAGGACACTGTTTCTGTGAATAAGCTAAGTAACATGATCACTAAACCATGGGTAGGGAGTGGTGAGGCTGTGATTTGAACACAGTCTGTCTGACACAAGTTCCTCTGCTGTCACTACTCTACCATGTTGGGGGAAGGTGTATAGAGCAGTTTTGAATGCAGAGGAAGAAAAGGGCTGAAAATGAGCTGACATGAACAATGTACCTGGGTAGAGAAGCTTAGATCATATTTAGGAAACAAAAGAGCAGTTTGATTAAAATAAGTGACCATTTGTATTGGAGTATAAAGGGAGTTTGAGAAAATATCATAGGAATTTGTGAATGCCATATTGATGAACGTTATCTATAGCAAGAGGGAAATAATTTTTATGTAGGGAAATAAAGCAATTTTGATATAGAATTAATTTATTGGGGTATTTTTGTGTGTGGTTGGATAGGAAGGGGATTGAGGTAAGGAGACTGGGTTACTGCTATTTTGGGATAAAGACAAGAGTCAAAGCAGAGCCAAGAAGAATTTGTAGGGTGTGTGGAATGATTCGATAAGAGAGAGAACCAGAAGTCCAATATAACTCTAAGATTGCTTGCCTAGAGGAGTGGAGACAAGGTCCTCCAGTGATTGGTGGCTGTACTTAGGATGAAAAACATGCTGATCTTTCACAGGGGTATGAGCTGCACTAAGGAAGAACTCTTGCATTTGGCCTGAGCTGTGTGGGTGTTCAGGTTGCAGGAAGACACCCCCCCCAAAGAGGAGGAACTGGAAAAATTTTAAAAGGCAAAATTTCCAGAAAACTTTACTTTTCTTAGTTCCCTCTTGCCACAAGGGCATCCAGTTACTCTTGATTTAGAGGAGTGTTTAACACCTAGGCATATTTAAACTAAAGAGATGTTGGACATGTTAACTAAACAACCCTCTACCCTCCCTCCCTGCACACTGCCCCTTGTTTACTGTGCTTTGAGATTTCATTCTGTCTTCAGTTTATTGGTGGAGCTTGATTTTAATTCATGAATGTGAAGATAAATGTAAGATACTGAGCCCTCCTCTATCTATCATGTCTCAGAATTCTTTATGTATAGTGGGAAGACTCATTATCCCTCCCTAAACCTGATGAATTGGTAGAGGTGCCAATTCAATTATTAATTTCACAATTGATATTTTTCAGTGAAATAATTTTGAAAGTTCGCTTAAAGGAATAAGAAGTTTTAGCTGGGTCTGGTGACATGTGTCTATAGTCCTAGCACTCAGGATTGCTTGAGCCCAGGATTTCACAGTTCAAGACCAGTCTGGGCAACAGAGTGAACCCCCATCTCAAAAGAGAGAGAAAACAAGAGAAAGAAAGAAAGAAAGAAAGAAAGAAAGAAGTCCTGTTTGTGGGGGGGGGGGAGGGGAAAAAATTCTGCAGGTTTTCCATATTTGAAACATTTCCTGAGGGGATTCAAGGTAATGTTTGAGAGTATTTTATATTATTTTGAGGAGAAAATTAATGTCAGAAAATTAATGTAACATGGGAATTGATGCTGTAGTAATAATTTAATTTCTGACATAAACATTTATAAAGAGGTTTCCGTATTAGTTTCATTCACTGGTTATTTAAAGGGATTTTGATATTTTAGTTCTAACCCAGGTTGCTTCTGTGTGGGAATCATAAAGTCAGGTTATCAACACATTTTATAAGTTTTGTAACAAAACAGGGAAAGGAAGAAAGGAAAATGAATGCGATTTATTAATGCAGCAAACATTTTGAGAGTCTGTTCATTGCCAGGGAGCATACTAAAATCTGTGAACAGAGATGAATAAGGTAAAGTGCCTATCTTCAAGGAGCTTCAGGATAAATGGAGCAGGAAAACATTTAAACAATTAGATACGTTATAGATGCATTTCTCACAATCCCTAACTTAGTTAATAATTTTATTTGCATTATTTATCAATATTTCTCCTCCCACAAATATTTCCCTCTAAGATAGTGTGAAAATTGGGATTGTTGTTAACAGGTGTTCTGGTTTCTCAGATTGTTCCTATGTTTCTGTTTGAAAAATAGAGCTTCAGGGGAAAAATAAATTTCTAATTGCTGTTCTCCAGAAAGTCCAGTGTTTAGCTTTTTAATAATTCACTGGATAACCTGTGATGAATGCACAATCTTTTTTTTTTAAATCTTAATTGCATAGAAGTTTTGCCATATATGCTTTTGTTAAGGGTTGTAAATACATTGTTAGCCTTGGCATTTTTCTTGTCAGTTAATAAACTAAGAATTTGTTTAATTAGGTATGCATTAGTTTCTTAAAAATTTCTGTAATGTCTGGTACATTGATGTCTCCTCAGATCATTTTCATACTGTATATGACAGTGTCTACATAGGACCTAGCATGTGATAAGCATGCTCTAGATTTCAGTTGAGTCTTCATTAACATCTTCGCGAGTAGCTGTGTAACACTAATGCCCATTGAAGGCCTGGTCCTAAGACTTTCCTGCTTTTTCACTTACCTGAATATCAACCTTCTTTAAGTAGCCCTGGGAGAACTTCGATCCTTCTTATCCAAATGTTAATCTTTTTATCATTTTCTCCAGTGTTTTTGAGGACTGTACCAGAAATCCCTTTTCTAAGTACCACTTGTCTTCCTTAAAGAACACAGTTACTCATTTTGTACATACCCCTGTGTTGAACTTTGCTTAATGGATTTCCCCATCATATCCTATTTTTCTTTTTCCTATTCACCTTTTAAATTTATTTTTAAATAAAATTTCAAGACTATCTGGGATTTTAGACACCACATGGATAAACTTTGTGTTTTATGAATTAGTTGTTTGTGAAGACTAAAGAGATGAAATAACTTACCCAAAGTTATGAATGTTACTGGTAGCATATAATGGCCCATTACACAGAAGAACAATAGTAACTTTTATTTTAGTTTATATTCTGTGCAAAGTACTATGCTATTAACATGCTGTGTCCATGCTGCATATGATAATCTGTAATCTTGCTATACTTTGTATATCAACCAGATTACTCTTTGATAGTTTACACATCTGTTTTTTTTCCTAGTCTTACACATCTCCAAAACAGAGATCACACACTATTTATCTAAATGTTCACAATACCTAGAATAGCGATTGTAATAAATATTGCTCCATATTCTGGGTATGACAAACCATGTCTTTTACTGAGGTAGATACTATCTAGATTAAGGCACAATTATACAGTTAACTAAATTTATCTTTAATGCCTTCCTATGAATCCATCTATCATCTTTTCACCTTTTAGCCCAGCCCTAGGCTGCTTCTTGTGTAGGCTCTGGATCTCTACCACTTCCCTTTCCAGTATCCACTTGCAAATGCTCTTTGAAGGTCAGAGTTAAGTAAGCTCCTGATCACCCACAAGGCTCCTTTCCTCCTAAAGCCACTTCATTATTTTTACTCCATTGGCCAATAGCTGAGAATAATTAAAGTGTACTTTCTGACTCTAAAAATAAAGGTCAGTGTTTTGTAGACCATATTTTCTCTGAGAAAAAAATCAATAAATGACTTATAAACAAGCCAGCTGCTGTGAAACCACCTACCCATGAAGTTTATGACACAGAAATTAATTTTTCTAATCATAGAAAGCTAAGTTTTGAATCCGTAGCCTTCATTATGGCTTACAGTGTAGAAACATCATACAAAGATTTTTGTCATCGAGTCAAGACCCCTAAGAAAGATGCTGCCTTGCCTTGTTAATTCTTCTTTAATTTTATAAGATGGATGAGGAAAACCAAAGTCATTTATGTTAGTCAAGTACTCTGATCAAAATGTCTGCAGCATAGTTCAGTAAGCTGGTTGTTTATAGGATAGGCATAAATCAACATTTGTTGGATTGATGAGTTGCTTACTGATTAGAAATTCCCTTTTCTTCACTGTAATTCATAGTTTGACATTCAGCAGTCAGGTTTAGGGAGGCCAGGTGGTGGTGCTCAACAGTTCACTGAGGACCCCTCCTTAGCCCTCATCTGGTGGTTAGGAGTGCTTCTATCCATAGTTGAGTACCTAGTAAATCATGAATCTTGTCCAGAAGTTAATACTGTTTGCTAGAGAACTTAAGCAGAACTGACCTAAGGTAATGCATACATACATATGCCTTAGCATCCTATTAATTTACTCTCAATTGTTCACCTGATCTTTATTCATACGTGTCTTCACAAACAGCAGCCCATATCAAGATTCGTTTCTGTTTGTGTTAATATATTTATAGATTCTAGTGCAAAGGAAAGATTTTCTGAAATAAAATATTGTGGTCATACAGAAAAGCAAGGATAGCTTCAAGTCTAAAAATAATGGGGAGCTTGTTATCTCTGTCATGCATGTTGTTTCATCCTAAGGGCTGAAGCAGTTAAAAAACATTATAGTGTAGTTTATTATTTTTACTTAGCAAAACTCTTAGATGTTTGAAAACAATAGCTATAGCATCTTAATATGGGCTGCTATTTGTGAAGACAATACATATTCTATATATTTTTTTACATGTCTCACAATTGTTATTTTTGAACATCAGTTTGGAAGCACAAAGGTCAGAGTTAGGAGGGGTGGAGGAGTAATTTCAAAAGGAAATTTTGGACAAGTAACAAATATTATTAAATGTAAAAATCGCCTCTAATTTCTTCATTCCGTGCCCTGCATTGAAAGATGCTTAATTACTCCTCCCTTTGTGTTCTTACAGCATAGGTCCACTAGCAAAGCATTGGGTTGTATGACAAATAGTTGTGTAATTTATCCCTGTGTTCCCAGCAGAGAGTAACTGGCACATAAGATCCTCAGCAATGTGCGTCAAAGGAAATGGAATTAATTCTCTTACTGTACTTTAGTGTAGAAAAGCCCAACGAGTCTTCACAGTCCTCTGATATACTGGGCGTTATATATGTTATATATGATTGTGGGGTAAAAATAGAACTTACATGTCTGGGAAGTTCAATGTACATATCTATTTCAATATTTAAATAGAATTATAAAGAGTATTGTTTATTGGGTCTCTGTTCCTATTGTTTTTTGTTTGCATGCTTCTGCTGTTTCTTTTGTGACATGTTTAAATTTATATGTTAATCTTCTTTTTCTACTTTGGTGTTCCCTTCTGTTTTCAGTCATTGAACATACTTTTCATTCTCTCTCTCTCTCTCTCTCTCCCTCTCTCTCTCTCTCTTTTTTATTCTTTCTCCTTCATCTTGTTTATATTGTATGGAATTGACAGCATATTGTCAGGGCAGAAATAGTGAAGTATCCGGAAGAAGATAATCAACATACCAGCTCTTCTCAGAGTAGAATCTGTTCAGTACAATAGTCAGGTATTAATGGATAAATTATTGGAATTTGGGGAGGTGGGAGGGGATGACCGATGAATGCTATCTTGCTCTTTATTCCTTTTGAATAGGGAAATTCAGATGATTATTGTACATTTTTGTAAATTAATATTGCATAAGTCCTGTTTTAGAACTTTGAAAAATTGATTTTTTGTCAAAAGACTTAAAAATTAAATAAGAAATTGAGAACAAATTAAAATAACATTTCAGTTACTTTCAAACATGTTTGTCTTCATGTGCAGTGAAGTGGAGAGTGGAGGCAGCTCTTTTCTTATTCATTCCTTACCATTTTTTCTGACATAGCTGGGAATTGAAAGAGTATTTTCAAATTTGCCTTGAATTGGCCTTTTTTGTCTGCTTCTATGTGCAGACTTAAAGAGTTGAAATCAGTAAAGGATTTGTTTTAATTTAAATTATTACTTAGAGATAAATATTAGGGCATTTTGATAAATTCATTGTTTCAGATGTTTCTTTACATGTGGGTTAGTGGAAAGAAGAGAAGAATTAAAAGTATCTTTTAGATTGAATTATTTTAAAAACATGAACATGAAGTCATTTTTTAAATTCCTCATTATACCTTATTTTTATTCACAATCCAATAGTGAGTTATTTGGCAGTAAGTTAGGGATTTAGGAGGCAAGTGTTTAAAACTAGAAAAGTTTTAAAAACTTGGTTTCCCAGAACATTTCTGCCTTCTTCCTCAGTCCTCTTCAGCATACCTCTCCTTACTGACACACAGACCGCTGTAAACATTCTAAGAGGAGGTATGGCTGAGTATCCTGGTTATGGAAATATTTAATAGATGGTAAAAAATCATGAATTAAAGTATGTGTAAATGATTTATCTTGATTCTTTTAAATTATGATCAGGGTTTAATTTTTCATGTTGACCTGTCACATTTTTATGAGTCTGTGAAAACTGCAAATTAATGTTATAAAACCAGAAAAGACTCAATAACTGAGTTGCCATTGCCTTTTTTTAAAAAAAGAAACAGACAAACAAGAAAACCAAAAACACAGCTGTTCATTAGTTCTGACTGATTCTTTCAGTATCAACTCCTGCTTCTTTTATGATGTTTATCATCAGGGGTTCACCAAAGTTCAGAAAATAAAAATATACTTGTAAGGAGCTCTTTCTGATGTACCGATAATAACTCTTTTCTCTTATGACAGAGGGTGGTGAAGGCAGATATTGTAAACTACAGCCAGGATTCCATGTCAAGAACTGTTCACCCACCCCGGAGCTCCATGTGTGCAGTGCAGTGAGCGTGTTTTCCTCCTGGGTTGGAGCGCCGGCCACCCTGGGCCATCTAGGAGCTTGTTTATCAGTGACCATCTCTGTAGTTCAGTTCCCACTCTCCTCCCCATCGCTTCATCACTAAGTGCTGCCTCTCAGCCACAGGCAGTGCCTTGACTGGAAGGAGTTCAACTTCGGGACCACACACTTTGAAATCAAAACGGAAAGCCCACTCTGGAATTGGACTGGTTCATTGAAAGGAATGATGTTGGTTCCTTATATCCTCACTTCTTTTTTTTTTTTCCCCAACGTGAAATTTTTTAACCAAATGTGAAAACCGTCCAAGTCTTGATCATCAGCCAGAATTTTGCCACAACACAGTTTCATTCTCTTATCTGAACTCACATGTCATAGTATACTTCAGAGTGCAAATATTGAAACAAGTCACATATTTTACCTGCACTTACTTAAGAAGGCATTCTTTTGCTATCTGTTTTAAGTGAAAATATATAAAGCTGTACCTAACTGAAAATGCTTGAAATAAGGCTGTAATAGAAATATTTTTTCATTTTTTAAAAAGGGGCCTAAATTGTTTATACTATAGTTTGTAACTCACAAAGTAGTGAGTATTTGATATTGTATTTTTATTACTGTATCATGGTCATTATGTATTGTATTATGCTCAGCTTAGATGGCTTTATGAATTTTAATAAGTGTTCAGCTGATGCTCCACATGGAATTTTCCCTACAAACTGTATTAGAGTACTCCAGAATGAGTTATAACATCCTGTTAGATCATTGTGGATCAGACTGTACCTGATGTTCAGATGTTTTTCTCTCACAAATAAATTTATTTAAATTAAATTTTTTAAAAATTTCTTTCAGCCATCTTTCTTTTTACTATAGAAAAATTATAATTGAATACATGGTCAGTGATCCTCTGAAGTTTAGTATATAGCCAGTGACTTGGAGTTGTCAGGTTATTTTGTTGAATTCATTAAAGTCTGAATTCCACAGCTTGGCGTTTCAGAAGCTCTGTGACAGCCGCATCCTACCTTTCTATCTTTTCTCGGCTACTCTTAGACCTTTGTGCAAGTAGCACTGTGAACTCATTTCTGTCTGCTTTGTGTTTCCTCTTGTTGCGCCCCCATTGTCTGTCTCCTGCCACAAGACGTTGGGCACCATGAAGGCAGTTTTCTTTGTCTTGATTGTAGATGTGTTTTGTGTTCAGATATGGTGCCTGGCATGATGGGTACCCTGTATTTGCTACAGTGAAACAGGAATGGATGCCACTTCTGTACAAAGCTAGCTGACGGCTCCATGTTACTCCCTCTTAGAAGGCGCCCACCACCCTTGCTGTATTAAACCAGAGCTATTCGTTTCCCTCTCTTACTGTTTCATAAGTCATGAGCTAATTGAAGGGCAGTTCTGTGTTTCTTCTCTCTCGTGTCCCTAGCAGTGCCTAGCAGGGTGCCTTTCTCATAGGAAAGTTGCCACAGTGTGTGCAGAAGTTTTGGACATTTGATTTTGGAGCTGTGAGGGATTTTATAAAACTTCTTTCACATCCTTGTGTGGCTAAGGAGACAAAATAAGTAACTTGCCAGAGATTATGGAAGCTCAGTGCTAGACTGGGTAGATCATCTATCTCTAGAAAAGAAATTAAGTTTAAAATTTTAAATTAAAGATGACTTAAACATTTTGACTGTAACTCATTAGGTACTAGATCTAACTTCCTTATTTGGATTTCTGTATCTTTTATAATAATTTAGCACCCTTTTAAGCCCTTCACACAGTTCGGTTTATCCTTCCTTTCAACATCTTCCTAACGTATGCAAACCAGGGCCTTTAGGAGAATATAAAGTTGAATAAGTGAGATGTTAACCTTCATAGGCTTTACAGTCTTGTAGGAGACATGTTTATTGTTGTTGCTGCTATTTTAAATGCCGTGGTTGATTGAAGCCCACTACTGAACTAACTTGTCCAAGGTTTTATATTTAGTAAGGAATGGGACCAAGTTCCTTTTGGTCATTCTGTGTTGTTTATATCTGTGTGAAAACTTGAGGACTTTGAAAAGCTTCCCTCTCCTGACCCAGGACAGCTACTGCAGTACTATAAGGTATGACTTTATACATACATACGATTGTACAAGATCAATGCTGCTGGTCTATGATGAGAACAGAATTCTTCAGTTGTGTATTTTATAAAGTTTGAGCACTGAAAGGGACCGAGTTGGGGGCAGGGGAAAAATGACCTCTGTGGACTTTTCTAGAATGGCCAGTTCTGGACGTTTCTAGCACTTGTCACATGAATAGTTTTACTTTCACACCAATCAGTGAGAAAGGAATCATTGGCCCCTCTCTCCGAGGGAACTGAAGCTGAGGATAAGTGAGGAGACAGTTAAGAGCCCTCCTTGAGTCAGTGGTGAAGCCAGGAGCTGCCCCAAATGCTTCTGAGGTATAATGGAAGAAACTGGGACCTGTTTCTATCTGCTCTCCAGATGCCCTGCTCCACTGACATCCTTCCTGGGCATTGAACAGGTCTGGTTTATGGTTCTCTGGAGAATTGGCCATGGTCCTGTATTGGTCCACCTGTGCTCTCACGCTGACCACCTCGACCTGCAGTGTGTGTCCAAAGGAGCTGGTGATAATCTTCCCTCTAAAGTCAGAAATTGAACCCCTTCCCTGTTCCCACCTTGGGTCTCTCAGCTAAGTGTGGCCATTCGCTGAGAGCCTTTTGGGCCAAGGCAAGCAGGCATAATGAACATACAGAAACATCAGGCAGAGAAAGCCTATTTCTAAATTCCATATTATTACAATTTTCCTCGTACTTCGGGTTTTATTTTTGAAACAAAAAGTAGAATTCGTGCTTGTTTTACTTCAACTGTTACCTCTCCTGCCTACAGTTTTTAATTTAAAAAATTACAAGTCTCCCCATGATTACTTTGTAGTTTGAGGCACTTTGTCTCCTGAAGACACATGCTATAAAGTTTCAAACACATTGTGGTCACTTCTGCTGCTTATTGAGCTTTTGGAAAACATAAAAGTCTTCCACCCAAGTTTGGATGCTGCCTTTCAAGTTCACCCTCTTATGTGTGGCAGACCGCTCTGCAGTGGTTTTTGGAGTGGCCCAAGAGCTCCTGTGACTGCTTCATTATTCCAGGAGGAGGTAGGCCAGGCCCTTAAAGTTGATTACTGAAACAAGCAGAGGAGCATAATAATTGTGTACCTTTTGAAAACAGAGAAGTTTGGGGCCATAACCCACACTGGTGGTGGCTGAGATGCTGGGTGTCCTGTGCACTTGTGAGACTGAAAGGAACCTGAGAGGCAGAGCTGTTAAACATCAGGGCAGACATCCGCTGCCTCCTGGTGCCCATGTCACGACTCCTCCCAACATCAGTTTCCCGAATTGTTGGTGGAGCCCTCCTTCTCCATTTTTGGCCACTCGTTGCTCTGAGAGTGGATCCTTACTGGTTTCAGCATATTAGGTGATATTCTCCCCTCACCTCAGTGGTTGGCCCAGAGTTGAGCTGATCAGTCCATCAGAGCTAATGAAACCAGAGGAGAAATTTGCTGAGGTTTCTGAAACAGAAAAGGAAAAAGCTTTTCTCACAGAAGTTTCCAGAACACTATACCCACTGGACTAGAATAAAAAAACATGTAGCTCTGAGCAATGTTGGCAGCCAGTGTGAGGCTGCAGAGAGAGAGCCTCCCCAGGGACAGGGCTGATGCCAAAGGATGGGGGTCAAGAGTCCAAATCCCTGCCACTGTGCTTGAGCCCTGGATCATGCCATACCTGGATATGTTGATTTTCTCTGTCATTTCAGTGTCTCTAGTTTTTGATTACTTCTTGCACAAGCAACTATGACATACTGGGGTCTTTGCTTGACATCAAAGACAGATTAACGTGATGTGTTTTGCCCCTTCAGAGCTTAGTTGTAGCCACATGCAGAACTCACCAAAATGTAATAAGACTGTTAAATGCTTCAATAAAACAATAATGGGGCTGAGGTTGTGGCTCAAGTGGTAGAGTGCTCATCTAGCACGTGGGAGGCACTGGGTTCCATCTTCAGCACCACGTAAAAATAAAATATTGTATCCACCTAAAACTAAAAAATATTTAAAAAAAAACAACAATATATAAGATGCAGCTTAGCAGTAAGGGTAGAAAAAAGCAGGTATGTCTGATAGGAGGAAACAAGGCCAATAGGATATCATAATAACCTTCAAAAGCTCATGTAGACTTATGCTACATAAGGTGAAGACGGTTCTCCTCTGAGTAGGTTGTGTGTGTGAGTCACCTGGGAATCTTGATTGGGTAGGTCTGCAGTGGGCTTGAGGTTCTGCATTTGTAATGAGTTCCCAAGGATGCTGGTGCAGCTGGGTTTTGGATTGCATCCTGAATTGCAAAGGATTAGGCCAGGCCTACAGTATTTTTTGCCTTATGGATGTTCCTCTTTAAAGAAATAAGGTGCATTCTGATTACAGTGAGGGGACTCAATGTCTTATGAAACAGTTGAAGGAAGACTTCACGCTAAATTAATGTGGAAAAGAGAAGGGCTCAGAGAGACTCTGAAGGTAGAATTCAAATAGGTCAGACAGTGTGCTTTAGGGCAAGGCTGTATCTGTGCTATAGGACCTGTGGTACCCAGAAATAAGATGGGTAGGGAGAAGCTATGAAGATTTCTATCCAGCTTAACAAAGAACCTTGCAAACATTTGCTTCCCAAAGATGGAAAGGATTCCTTTTGAAGCATTGTATCATATTGCAGTGTTGTGGACTCATGCCTTCAGAGGTTATCCATGTAATCACAGGAATAAAAAGCAGGTAAGCGTGTAAGACAGTAAGGAGTAGTGGTAACTGATGACCAGTTAGAGGGCATATGCCCTGTCTAATCCAGCTTTTCAAGTTCTGTTGGCCAGCTTCCTCTGTGTGGCCAGGGCCACTCTTACCCCATTCAGAATCTTCATGCCTGTTAGAAAATGGGTTTCTTTCTCAAGTCACTTTCTTGCCTGTTTTCAAACATTGTCTTACCATTTTTGTTAGAACAAGGCATTTCTCTGTTCTAGAGAACATGCTACATCTACAGCAATGGTTTTGTGAATAGCAGCCCCAAGGATGGGCCGGATTCTGCCTTGTGACTGTAAACCTTTGTTTCTGGATATAAAGCTAATGAAATTAGGAGAGAGAATATTATTTGTCAAGATTTTTCAGAGAGCAAAATCATGGTGTTCAGGCCACACCCTGGGGACACAGCATGTGCAGACCTGGTGTCTGCCTCAGGAGGCCCCCAACCTGGAGGAGTAAGCAGAAGAGCCCGGAAGGCCATGGCACCTAAGGTATCAGGAGAGGTTCCATCTGTGGAGAACGTGGCATGCAGGGGTGGTCAGAACATATTGGGTGGGGAAAGAGGGCTTGCAGGAGAGCCTGGAGGGAGCCCTCCCCCAGAGCACCCTCCCTGCAGGAAGTGAGCCTGTCAGTAGGGCAGGGCCCTCTGGGCTGAGCTCAGAACCATGTCTGGCCCTTCATGACACCAGGTTTCCATTCTGGAGAGCTGGAAACGAGGAAGGGCAGACTACTTGCTTCCAAGTCCTGATCCTGAGTTGTACTGGCTGTTCCTGGGCCTCCCACACTGTGGAGGGAAGCGGACTCCGGGCTGTGGGTTGGACTGAGGGAGACACATGTCTTGGGCACTGCCCATGCACATTTAGCCACCCTCACCTTTGCCCTCAGTCCTTAATGAACATGGAACCCACATATTGCACATGGTGGGGACTCCTGGATGCCATATCTCAGACCCCTTTTTGTTTTCCTTGGCTGCTGCCCTGGTCTCCCAACACCTGGTGGATCGCTCCAACAGCTTACCTCAGCGGCCTCACAAACTGTTGCACACACAGCTGAGAGAATGGACTTACCTATGGGTTTTAAGTCACTCTCTGGTGCCACACCCCCCAGCGGCCCTCTGTGGCCTTTTCCATCAAAGAAAAGTGAATTCCTCTGTCTGTCATGCAGAATCCTCTCACAGCTTTCCCACTCTTCCTTCTAAAACATCTGCTCTTCTTCAACTCTTGCAGACCACTGATTTCTAGCAGGTGGGCCCCTACTCTGCACCTTTGCTGGGATTTCCCTTGGAAGTAAGACCCTGAAGAGGACAGTTAGAAAACTCACTTCTCCTGTCTCAAAACCTAATTGCCTAGCCAGGCACCGTGGTCCACAACTATAATCCCGTCAGCTTGGGAGCCTGAGGCGGGAAGATCTCAAGTTCAAGGACAACCTGGGCAACTTAGCAAGACCCTGTCCCAAAATAAAATAGAAAGGTCTGGGGATGTAGCTCAGTGGTAGAGCACTTGCCAGTATCACCATAAACAAAAAATGAAACTGCCTGCATGATCAGTCGGACCTTTTAGACTCAGTTTTCTGATCTGAAAAACCAGAGGTCTGGACCCTCATTCACCATCCATCCTAATTCCCAGTGCAGTGCAGGTATCCAGAGCTCTTTCTAAATGTTTTCTCCTTTGATGTATGTGGTAGTCAGCCTCCCAAAGGGCCCCTCCCCTAAGGTTCTCACTCCTGATAATCGCACCTTGGTGTTACCCCCTGATTAAATCAGAGCTAACTGTGACCCTGGAATACCTCAGCAGGGATGGTGGTGGTGTGAGTGATCTCCAATGCCACCCAAGGCACTGAAGCTCCCTCCTGGGTCCCTTGCATTTCTCTTCCTGGATGAAGCTGGACACCGTGCTGCAAGAACATTCCAGCAGCAACGTGAGCCTGTGGACAAGACACCCTGCTGACATTCAGTACCGACTTGTGGCCCTTTGGTTCAATCAACTTGGAAACCACCAGTCAGGGCTTTGGATCATTGTAACCTGGCTTTTTACTTGACTGCAACCTCAGCAATGACCCCGAGCTAGAAGTACCCAGCCGAGTTGCCCCCATGTTCCTCACGCACAGAAACTAGGAGTGATAGTGAATTGTTATAGTTATTTTAGGTCCCAAGTCTGGGGGTAATTGACTTCATAGCAATAGAAAACTAGTTCAGTGGGTGTTGGTATGATATCTGACAGGCTGGCTTAAAGGGCATTTTGAGTACATTGTATTTTTCTTAAATTTTGCCAAACCATCCTTCAGAGATACCATGGGGCTTACTGTGCTAATTACAAATGAAAGTGTGCCCTTCGCAGTGACCTTGTAGTTCCCATCAGAAAATGAATTCCACCCCTTCTCATTTCACTCTGGAAATGGTAAACCCCTCTGTAATTGCAGTGTATGTGCTGACCCCTCTCATGTTCTGCACGGTGCAGACAAGGGCTGACTTCCACCATTGGTCACAAGCAGAGAGTCGCAGCCTGGGCTCAGTCAGAGGTCCATGTCTACAGGAAGTTCTCCTGGTACCTCTATATTGGTCCTACATACTTGCCCTAACATATTCAGTGGCATCATATTTTTTTCTTATCCACATAATAAATATCCTTACACACCTTCCATTTAACATTGTCGATTCTAACTTAATTGTATCAAGTCCCAGCACATAAGTGGCTTATTAAAACAAAGGCTCACAGGTAAGGACACTCTACTCTCTACTTATTTTTGCTTCCTTCCTCTAAAGCCTCCCAGGAAAAAGTTGCTAACCCCTCGTGTGCCCCTTTGCTTGTGCATCAAGCTGCTTTCCCTCAAAGTACCCTCATGTCACGTTGCTTCCATAAGCTACCTGACCAGTTTCCCATCAGACCATGAACCCCATAAGGCCAGAACCTGGTGCCTAGCACCAAACATGCAACCAATAAAGCCTTATTGATTGAATGAAGTCGATCCATACTGGAGGTTCATGGACTGTCAAACAGCCAGTGAGGTGACCCAGGAAGTGCCCTGAAGATTAGGTGGAGGGACCAACCGTCTTTGCTCTCCACTGACCAGCTGAGTGATCTCAGGCAGTTTCCTCCATCTCTGTCCGGCTGTGTTTCTTTTACCCACAGTGAGGGTGTTTTGGATGATATTGGTGTTTCACAAAACTGGGTGATTATTGTAATTGCCTAGAAAGCTTAATAAACAATTCTGGGGCTCCAGCCCAGACCCAGGGCCCTGGATTCTCTCTGGCAATCGCTGCACACACTCATCTCCCTGTCTGTCCATTTATTTCCCTTATTTGATGGAGAACACATTACCAGTGGTGAACCTCCATTTGCAAATGTGTAAAATAGGGACAGCGCTGAGAGTTTCCTGGGCTGAGAGGAGGTGCTAAGGATGTGGTGTGGGCAGTGGGGGATAGCACGAAAGCACAACAATTCCAAACAAGGATGGGGACTTTTGGTTTCCAGGGTTGCTTATCTCAGTGTCTCTGGGGGTACAGTTTCGGTAACCCATGGTTCTAGGGAGCTGCTGGGTTTCCCTTTGACCATGGCTAGGTCCTCCCTGCCAGGGCCCTGTCTCTTGCCTCTCCCACTAGCCGCCCACATTCCGTGGACATTCCCTCATTCGTTGAAACGTGCTTGAAATCCACTCTGACTTGGACATGGAGGCTTGCCTCTTTCCAGCTTCCCAGAGACCTCGGCTCTTGAGCTGACTTCACCATTTCCCCTCTCTCCAGCCCCACTCCTTGTTCTTACTAATCCTCTGACTTTCTCAAATTTGTCTTCTCAGTTGGCAGATGGCCCACTGACAGATTGGCCCGCTGCCCTGGGTTGGGTCAGGGGTAGGGACCATGCTGTGAAAGATGCCAGAGAGCCGAGCCATGGGGATGCTTCTTGTCACTCCTTCCACAACCACAACCCCCTGGGTTTGGTGCAGGGTCTGGAGGCCCGCCCTGGAGGTGGAAAATGAGAACTGAGATCTATCGCATAGCTACCTATTGTAGCAGGGGCCATGTTACACACTTCCCGCACGGTTTTGCACCAGGAGAACTTTGTTATGCACCTATGCAGCCATGCAGCTGGCACGGGCTACCCATTTAAACCTCTGCCCAGGCCTGCAGTGAGACTGCAGTGAGTTCATCTTTCAGATAGGAAAGCTCAGACTTGGAGGAGTGAACTGACCTGTCCAGGGTCACACAGTAAGCAAGAAGCCCAAACAGGATTTGAACCCTGCCCCTCCCGACTCCAGAGTCTGTCCTGCCTGAAAGTACTTTTACTTGTTCCAGCTCCATATTTCACATTGAAATTTCCAGGGAAATACTTGAACTACAATGGGATTTCTTTTTAAGTTTTTGGAGCCAAAATTATTTTAATTTTATGGCTGGGAAAAATGTAAACTTACAGTTTCAGCAGACCAGAGATGACAAAGTATGCATTTGTCAAATAAAATTCTTTGCTGTGATAAAGTAAATCATTCCTTGGCCTTGTAAAAGATGAGGCCTCACTTGATCTGTTTTCACTTGGGCCTTTGCTAATATTTCTGTTATCTCCATCAGGGATTACAATGATGAATGCCTTTTATCCGCATCGTTAAGCACCTTGGTGTATGTGTGAACACCCAGAGCTTCATAAGTCACAGAAAATGGAACAGCATGGTCTCCTGGAGAGAACCATCTTGAGAGTCTGACGAATTGGGGTTCGTTCGGGCTCTGCCACTCACGGCTAAGCAGCCTGGTCAAACTCCTTAACTTTTCTGGGTCTCAGTTTCCTCATGTGCAAAACACAGATGCTCCTCATCTCAGTGGGTGATTTTAAGGATGGGATGAGGTGGCATATGATAGCATTCTGCATTACCCAACTCCTGGCATGAAGGGGGTGGATATGAAATGCCATGATTATCACTCAAGCAGCTCTCGGGGTAACTAGGTATTTCATAACAATTAAAGTCATTTGGGCAGCCAGACGGAGTCTAGGCGGGCCCCAGATGCTGATGTATTTAAAGCTCTGTTGGAACTAGCTCAGGCAGTAAGCAGGTGAATCTCATTAGCAGGTGTACCTGCTGAGACCCTTTTGACTGCAAGTAACAGAATATTCAAAAAAACTTAACATGTCTTAAATCATCTAAGAATACGAATCATCTTCACAAGAAGCATTCTCAGGGTAAAGTGACTCTTGGGTTGCTTAAGTAAGTTGCCCCAAGACACCATCAAGTTTCCAGAGTTTTTGCCTTTTTCTCTGGTATTGTCAGCCTATGGCTGTTAGGTTGGTTCCCTCATGGCCCCAAGATGGCTGCAATAACTCCAGGCATCATATATGTTCATCATAATATTAAAAGATTAGAAAATGGGAGGACTAGGACAGGAGCAGATAACCGATCTCACCTGGGACCCTCCACTCCTGGAGAGGAGGGGACCCTGTGCTGCTGAAAGATGCCATCTGGTTGACCAAACTCAGATTTGGAGCACCTATGAAGGATATATGGGAAATGCTGCTACCTGGGCTGAACTTCAGACCCACAGTCTGTGAGTCCCTGGGGGGTTGCACTTTGAACTAGCTCCCTAGAGGAGTCTCTTGCTCACTGAAAGGGACTTACTGCCAACAGGTTTCACTGTCGGACATCCGTCCCAAGGGTTCTGCAAGTGACAAGTTCCTCTGTCCCCTAGAAGTTAAGAGATCTGGTTAGGCCACAGGCAGAAGGACATCCCTGTGTTTGGAAGATTCCTCCAAATGCACATCGAGACGTAATGGCTGTTGTGCCAGTGTGCAGAGCTGGAACCTCTCCAAGGTGATCAGATTCTGAAGGGATTGATGTCATCATCTCAGCAGGAGGTTCCTGAAGGAAAAATCCTGTCCTCTCTGGTCTGCACACTCACCTGTCTGACCTCTTCTGGGGGAGGGTGGTGTTGCACAAAGGTCCTTGCAGGACTCTGGCACTCTGCTCTTGGACTCCCCAGCCTGTAAGAGCCACTGGCAAAGAAACATCTATTCTTTGTGAATCCCCAGTCCTTGGTCATCTGTTTGAGCAGCACAAACAGGTGACCTCCAGTTCTACCGCCAGGAATTGTTCCACTTGGGCGAATGTCTCCGAGCCTCAGTTTTCTCATCCACACAAGAGAGAGCAATGCCCATCTCCTGGAGACCCGGAGCATACACAGTCGGCAGGCGAGGGCACAGTGCCTGCCAGTTAACTGCCCTGAGGCCAGACTTTTCTAGACCAGAAAACGTAACCAGGCCCTGGGATCCCGTTGTCCTGTCTGACCCGGTTGTGACGTAAATACTTGGTATTTTTACCTGACCGTAAAATTCCTCCATGGTGTTTGGACATGAGCCAGTGCTTGGAGATGTTCAGTGAGGGACACAGGCAGGGCCAGATGGGAGGCTTCCTGTCTCCATTTGGAAAAGAGGGAGGTGAGTTTGGGCCGAATTCTAGGGTGCACAGAGCCTGCAGACCCCATGCCTAACTGCTTAATGGACACTCTGGGCCAGGCCTGCTTCCTCCCCACCAACCTGGTGGCCTCTTTATCTGCCTACTGTCCAGGAAAAGTCAAGTATAAACTAACAACTCATGTAAATGGGCTGCCAGGTCACTGAGCCAATACATTATGTTAATCTGTTAAAAACAGCAAGGTCTCCTCATGTGTAAACACCCCTTGATAAGCTCTTTGTAGCATATACAACCTAGGAAAATGGATGGCACCCCTCAGCTGCCTGGGGATTGCTGCCTGCCACCCCCCTTGCCTGTCCAGAGGACCTCCAGTCCAGCCCAGCACAACCCAGCCTCCCCGGACTCACAGGGCTCCATCTGAACTGGACTTTGTGCTGTTGCTGGGTTGGGGTCGAGAATCCCAAGGAGAAGCCGCAGAACCTCCTCCACTTTTAAAAGGTTTAGAGAACGGGGGTGAAGTGACTCCAGGCTCCGCCTGGAGTGAGAAGAAAGATGGGGCTAAACTGAGGCCCCCTGGGCTGGCATCCTGGTTCCCAAGCTCGGTGCTGCCTGGCTTGGGGGACTTACTGAGGCACGTCCCATAGATCTAACTCCAGGCTCTTGGTAGGAGAGAATGGGAGGAGACTGCTCTGGCTGGGGAGGGGCTGTTGCCTGCCAGTCTGTTCAGTGGGGTGAGAAGTGACCCTGGTTGTATGAGTCACTCTGGGATCTGCTCTTCTCCCTGGCCCTGAGCACCTGGCCTGCTGGGTGCGATTCAGGTATTCATACGCACTTGACTTAGGCCCCTTTTGGCCTTGCTTTCTACCTTCAGAACCCAGGCCCTGTGTGAGGGAGAATTCCATTCCTGTACCCAACACGATGATGGCATTTCCTGGACCACATTATGTCATTTTCCCTTCCAAAGTGGGAGGCTCCCCGAGGGAAAAATCTGGCTCTTCTCCCTGACTTGTCTTCTCCCTCAGAAACTAGCATGGAGTCCTCCACTTAATGAACACTAGAACCAGTGCTGGGTGCCTACGGAGGACCCTCTGACCCCACCTCTTCCGTTAAGTGAAGGCCAAGACAGGGACATGCCGGTGGGACCCAGGCTGTCAGCCCAACTGGCCAGCCTAAGGGTGAATCCTTTCTTATGATTACTGAATTTAAGAATAAAACAGTAGCTCAGAAATTAAACACAGAGTTAGAATTCTTGATGGCATTTAAATATCTGCTTCCAATATATCCTGGAGTCCAATCCCATGTCTGTGAGCCCTGGGACTAGCATCCTCCTAAGAAACTCGTGGGCTTACCCAAGCTAGTTCAAGACATTCAGTCATTGCAAATAAAGTAGTCCTGAGCAACACAATAGTGTAGATTAGAAAATGTCCCTGTGTCACCTGGATTGAGGCTCATGGGTGGAGATTCTCACAGGCCGTCCTGCCTCGAGAATAAACATAGTTGCAAGATAC
The DNA here is from genome assembly GCF_021218885.2 of Marmota monax. Lineage (NCBI taxonomy): Eukaryota > Metazoa > Chordata > Mammalia > Rodentia > Sciuridae > Marmota > Marmota monax. The sequence continues at coordinate 20,528,978 of NW_026694710.1, forward strand.
TGGGGTGGCATAGGGCTGGGCCATCACTGCTTGACCCAACCTGACATAGGTGGACTTTAGAGATGCCCGTCCCTCTGGGCAACCAGTTGGGATGGTGTGGCTGTGTCCCCACCCCCGATGTAATGAAGGGGTCAGATGCAAGGGAAAGACTGCTCCCTCCAGACACAAGCACCAAGGACTTGCACTTCGAGGAAATGGCCCGTCGCAGGCCGGGCACTCTGCTCCCATTCCGTTCCTTTTGGAAAAGATACAACCAGCTATTTGGGGAAGCAGCGTGGGCCTGGAAGTTAGAAGACCTGAATTTGAGCTGCTCTGTGATTATGAACAATTGCTGCCTCTCCTTTGGCCTCCATCGACCAGTTTGTAAAGCCAGGACATGAGGTCAGGAATGGAACTCAAGTTGCCTCTTGCCAGCTGCTCCCTTGTGTGCCAGCTACTCCACTGCCACCTTCTCACTCAAATTACCACGTGACGTTCAGTGCGTGAACCCCGGGAAAGAAAGGAACCTTTGCTCTTCTACAGTGAACTTACTTACTTTTTTCCCCTGTAAGGCCCACTTAGCCTGAGTGGTCCATCCCATTCTTCCCCAGGTTTTGAACAAGTCCTAGAAGCTTCTTAAAGAGGCTAGTTCGTTTGGTCTTCACTGCCATCTGTCCTTACCAGCTCCCAACGACAGTCCTCAGCATCTTGTCTTGTCCTCATTTGTTAGTCTTGTCAGGTCGCCATGGAGATGCCTCACTGCCATGCATGGAGCACCCCAGATGCGCAGTCCTGTCCTCCCTGGGGTGCATCCACATCCACATCTTGTGATGTCAGCGAGGCAGAAGAGGGCTTGAGGAAATCATGGGTTGTCTCAGGTCTGACTGCCGAGGCATCCCTACAACCGTGACCTACTTGGGACTGTGTTCACACCCTGGTCTGACTCAGACCTCCGTGAAGCATATAGGTCTCCCCTTCTCTCAGAGCCAACAATGTAGCCCTGGAATTTACTTCTCCTTGGGGCTCATCTCAAAGAGCAAACCCTTTTGTCCAAGACACCCCACTTCTGTGTGCACAGTGCTTTCCTTCTGACTTCATACAATTTTCTAAGTTGGAGAATCTTTGTCATGTGGATGTATACTTTTACTTGCTTGATTTATTTTCTCTTCAATCTATTACCTGTGCTCCAAATCCTATTCACTCCTCTAATAATCTAGAATCTTAAAACCGAAATCCTAAGGAGATGTACCCCCCCACACACCCCTTTTATTCCACATAGCTTTTCTAAAGTAATGGGAGGGACAGGGGCTGGGTTTAGCGGTATGCTAAGGAAGAAAGGCACAGGTGCAAAAGTGAATACCAGAGCAAACATCCAGGTACTGTTTCAAAATATTATCCCACAAGACAGCAAAATCAACCCGGCATGTGCTCTGATGGAGGAACACAGCCCATGTGCATTAGTTGGAATTCTCAGTTGCAAACAGAAGAGTTCACCCTCGGCGATGTGGTCAGGCAACACATTCATTGGATGGCCTTCAGTCTTTGGGAAAGTCAGAAATCCACTTTGGGGGATGATACAAGCAGGAGAACACTCCGGTTTCACCTTGGATGGTTTGTAAATGTCATCCCGTGGTGGTGGGACCCAGATCTCAGAACTGGCTCCATACATGACGAGTGTAGGGCACTATTGCTGACACCTCTGCCCAGGCTGCCATTCTCACTCTCCCACTGATCCTGCAGGGCACCTTCTCCCTCTCGTTGTACCGTTCTGAACAACAAAAAAAAAACTGTTTGTGATTAGTGGAATTGAGACCAGATACTCACCTCCTGATTCCGAGGGAGCCTGAGAAGGTAAGCGTTGTCTTCAGGCTTAGAGAGCTGGGACTCCTAACATGGACCACAGTAAGTAGAAGGATACTTAAATGGTGATGAGTGGCATCGATAACAAACATCACGATGCTCTTGTTTGCATCAGTCTCTGATCTTTGATATTTTCTGGGAGATTTCCCTACCTGACCCTATATCCTTTGGTTTGTCAAAGCTTTTCCCGGCTGACAACACAGGACCCATTCATCTTCACTGCTCTCAGATTAGATAGGTAACACTGGGGCAGGCAACACAGTCAGTGTGCTGAGTCTAAAACAAAAGGCACCTTGAGACAACCTCGGAAGGCCTACTACCTCTGCAGACTTGTTGAGCAGAAGCAGGGCAAGGTATGTTCCTGGCCATGGCTGTATTGCTTGTGCAAAGAGGCACAGAATTATGTTTTCTTGCTCCGTCCACGTGCTTGGCACTTGCACAATAATAAAAGCCTTTTGTTGAACATGGCCTCTTTCTACACACATTTAAGGCACTTAGAACCATCACAGAGGCAGTCACGTTATCCCCATTGTACACATAAGAAAATGAAGAGAGAAGACAGTGAAGTGAATTGTTCAAGGTGTCATTCAATTTCTAAATGACGACATCCAATACAAACCCCATGTTGATAAGTTCTAATGCCAATGTAGATAGCTAGATAAAGACCTAACAAGATATTACATATACGGACAAAGTCATGCTTCTTCATTTAATTCTCAGACATCAGCACAGTGGCTTTTATCACCCCATTTTGCCAATGCAGACCCTGAAGCTATTTTTCTAATTGTCGTGGCCTAATAATAAGGAGGCTTGGAGATTTCAACTCTGTTCTCGTTCAAATCCTCAGGACCTGCCCTGAAATCCCCGCCTGGATCACCTTTTCAGAAATAGGCGAGAACTCAGGCAAAGTGTCAAAGGAAACTGAGCTGACTCCAGCGCTGGCTGGCACCTCGGCCACCTGCACTACGGCGAGGACAGGGTCTTCCTTGTGAGTTGGCCGCAGCTCTGGACACCAGCTCAAAGTCGGTATTCATGCAGGGGCCGCTTGGTGTGCTCTAGGGCCAGGGCTGTCAGGGAAAAGGTGAGGAGCCAGTTACCAGGTGGCGGGAAGCCCCACCAAGGGCAACTTGATATAGGAGGAGGAAAGATTTCCCACCGCCGAAATGCTCCAGGAACCGTGCTCCTCGGCTACGTGAACCCAGAAGAATGAATTTTGATGATGGAAAAATTCAGCTCCATCATGTCAGTCCTATTTTAACTTTATTTTTGTGAATTTCAAAAGAAAATCCAATACATGGTGGAAAACAAAAAACAATATACTAGAAGCACCCACAAAATCTCTATCCTTTTTCATGATCACTGTCCTTACTTTTTCATGTAAAAATTTTGTTCTAGAAATTTTCTGAAGTTTCTTCTAAAATTCATCGTAACATCTTTCTAATATTTTCATCCTTTTAATTTAAGATTATTTTAAATGCCTTTTTCGTATGTCCCTATAATTTCATCACTGTTATTCTTCATGAGTATGGAATGTTCCCTTGGGTCATAAGTCATAGTATACTACCACACCCCTATACCCCTGTGTTTGGTTGGAAGGTTTCCCCAGGTTTTTGACTGCGGTCAATGATGCCATTGGAGATTCCAATTCCACCCCTCGCCCCCGCCCCCCCCCCCCCGAATTTCCACACGACTCTCCACGCTGAGCCTGTGCTTCCTCACGGCCTTGACAGAGTGCGCCTCACACAGGTAAAAGGCTATTCTCTCCACGGTGTTGTCAGTCTCCTCCCTGGGGACCTGCTACAGGACCTTACACGGTAGATAATCCCATTTCCCCCTACAGCTTCAACTTTTTAAAACTTCCAGGCTTACTTCAGTCTTTCCTGTTCTCAAACATCATCTCCTTGACCTTGAGTGCCCCTAGCCCTCCTCACCTCCCTGCCTCCCTCTCCTCACCTCCATGTTATATTCGGGACAGTCCTCCAACACTGCAAGTGTCCGCAGAGGGCTCCTGCAGGCCTTCCTCAGCGTGTGTCTTAGCTCTCCATGACCTCACAACATCTCATGCGGCTCCCGTGTCCTTGGCCTCTGTGACCCTCCAACCACTCTGCACCCTGGGTCTCGAACTCCTTGTACCTGCCCGTCTCACCCATTTCTTACGTGGTGGTTCTCCCAAGGACCCTGATCTTGGCTCTCCTTAGAAAATTTCTTTCTCTGGAATTTTATTCATTCTCAGTTTCAACCACTCTGGGTGTATTAGCAAGGGTTCTCCAGAGTTAAGAACCAGTGGGACACATATACATAAGTCAGAGGAGGCTTGTCCTGGGAGTGGGCTTGCATGAGGATGGAGGCTGAGAAGTCCCCAGATTTTTCTGTCTCCAAGCTGATGAATCGGCAAGTTGGGGATGTAGGTCACACCAGGGCTGAAGGCCTGAGAAACTGATGGTTGCTGTGATGAGTCCTAGAATCCAAAGATTCTGATTTTTGAGAAAATGGAGCCCCAGCTCAGGAACAGAGAATGTGCCTTTCACTGCCTTTGTGTTCTGTCTGGCTCTCAATGAATCGTATGGTGTCTCCCCACCTTGGTGAGAGTGGACCCTCTTTACTCAGTCCCCTGACTCAAATTACAGTCTCTCTTGGAACACCCTCCCAGTCACACCTGCAAGTAACATGTCACCAGCATTCTGGGCATCCTCTAGCCCAGTCAAGTTAACATGTACAATTAACCATCACACTTGGCAAACACGATCCCTTCTCCTGAGCTTGATGTCGGCTTCTGTTTTACAAATAATTGTCTAGAACCTTTTGTGTGCTAGGATTTTTGCTAGAGTTGAGTGAAAGGTGGATCAAGCACGGTCCTCCATGAAGACTCATCTGTCCATTTGTTTTTGCATACCTCCATTTCAGGGACTCCCCCAAAATTGTACTGAACTAATTCTACAACCCATCTGCCCCTTAGGCCTGCTCTTTGACCACTAGTGCTTAATTATGACTACCGCCATGCAGCTAGTTACCTGATCCAGAAACTCAGGGATTATCCTAGACTGGCTCTAATCTCAATCCCTATGTCCTGTGATTCTGTCAACAGTGCTTAAGAGTTGGTGGGTTGGTCCTCTCCTATTTTACCTCTGCTCTCCCCTGGGCCTCCTCTCCTGCAAGGGGAGAGCAGAGGTCATAAGCTCCTAATGGATCTCGAGGCCTCTGAGATGGTTCTGAAACACAAGCATGTCTATGTCATCTCCTGGATAAAACTTTGGATGACTTTCAGCTGCATGTGGGATAAAGTCTGGGTGCCCTAGTGTGGTATCCAGGTACCCTGCAGCTCCTGGCCCTTATTCATGCCTTGAACTATGTTTCTGCCATTCAGTGTCTTATGCTCTGCTTTATAAACTAATCTTCTTGCCATTTAGCCACTTTATTGCTTCACAGGTGCGTTATTCCCCTGTCTGAAACTCTCTCAGCTACCTTATCACTCATCCAGTTCTGGCTTTTTAAAGACTAACCTCAGGCATCGCCTACTGCAGAAAACTGTCTAAGTTCTCCCTTCCCTCCTGTGTGGGCACAGTCACCCCAGGTTCTGTGGACCCCAGTAGCCTGTACACATCCTTTTCACTATCTGTGTCACTTTGTTTATCTGTTCACGTGTCTGTCTTCCTTAGGAACTCAGTACGTGTTCAGCAGACTAATTTTTAAAACTCCTTGTTCAAGCCTTGCCATTCTCCGTGAGTTGCTGGTCACTCCATTTGAGAATAATTTATGGGGTTCTGCATCCAAAACTCAGGGTAGAGTGTGTCTGCAAGGTTGTCCACCGTTCCCCAATTGGACATAGAATTGGGGTTTCACCTTTGACCTCCTGACCTCCCATCCCAGGCAACGACAATGAGACCACAGCAAAGCTCCCAGAATTTCAAGGCGCTGGACAGACTCTGCCCTGCAGATTAATTTTAGAGTCATTGAAATTCTGCCAGCTCTGGAGGGAATGAGTGGGAGCCAGGCTGACAACCAGCAAAGGAGGAAATTACTCTCTGTCTGTTTCAAGATGAGAGAGTGGTAACCACGGTGCCTCCCCCAGCGATGCTGTTCGAAAACACATAAATTTAATACTTTTATGAAATTCAATCTTCTGACCATAAGTGTTTCAGGGCTCGCTTTGATGTTCAGGGAAAGCAGCCTGGTGCCAAGGTCCTCCGCACATATGGTGAGGACTCCGCCCTGCACATGAGCAGAGTGTTCCAGGCCCCCAACTCTCTGGGAGAGTTGCCTTTTGTTTAAATGACTTAACAAACAATGATTCACCCTATGTTGTTCAAAACACACAGGTTACTGGAGACTGAACACAGGTGTGTTCAGTCCTATCTTGGTGAGGACCAGGTAGGACTGGCCACAGGCCATTGGCATACCCCATGGTTCCTCTGTGTGTTGGTTTCCTCACCTATGAAATGAGACTTTTGAGTAGTAAGGATCGATCACCTGAGAGAGAATAAAAAAGAGCCTGCCTTGCACAGTGCCTGGTACCTAAATGTCTATTTAAAAGGGAAGCTGGGAGAATCTAGTTTGGGGTCAATATAACTTGTTTGGTAGTTTTTTGCTGATTTCCGTGGTGTAAGTTCTCCCTCCTGGGTGGCTTCAGGCTAGTGATGTGAGGCCCCAAGGGTGAGGATGGGAAGAGGGGACTCAGTCCACTGCAGTCTGCTGTGGCAGAGCTGGGCAAAGCATGATCCCCCCGCCAACTCCACACAGTAGGACACATAAACCCCAGAGCACAGAGCCAAGTGTACTGGTCCACATTCAGGAAGAGATGAGCTTTGAGTATAAATGCCTTTCTTTTAAGGATAGCTTACTTAATTGTTAGACTATACAACTTCATCTTTACCAGTGGCTCTGTTTAGTACTCAGCTCGCTGGTTTCCTGAAAATTCACCACTTTCTCCCCAGAAGCTGGTGTGTGAGCTTCAGCACACCAATGTCTAAGTTCCTACAACAGTGACTTAAACATAGTGCATCTTATGTGTCTAATGTGATAAGAAGTTCAGGGATGGGAGGCTCAGAGTTGGAGGCTCAGTGAAACTCACGACCCCAGACAGACTCTGCTTAATGCCCAGAGCATGAAGGCTTCAGCCTCATAATGCCTCAGGATCACCAGACGGCTGCTGTCCCTCCAGGCTTCATATCACATCCCATATAACAAGAAGGGGCAAGGAAGGGAGGGAGGAAGGAAGGAAGGGGAAAGTACGTTCATTTAACAAGGGAAACTACATTCATCTCCTATAATGCTGTGATAAATTGTTACAAAAAAACCCACAGTGGCTGAAAACAACGTAAAGCTGTTATCCTACGGTTCTGGAGAGCAGGAGTCCCAGCTGGTTCTGTGGGACTGAAGGTGAGCTGTCGGCAGGCAGCGCTGGCTCCGCGTGGAGGCACTGGGAGGAGGGTGTGCCATGCCCCACTCCTTGGCTGCCGCAGTCCTTGGCTCTTCCAACTTCAGCGTCAGCAACGGGCGGCAGAGAGTCTCTCTCTTGTCACATCACTGTGACTCTGCTCTTGCTGCCGCCTCCCTGCCTCTGCCTCTCTTGTCCCCTCTTTCACTTCTAAGGACCTTTTGACTACAGGGGACCACCTGCAACCCGGGCTCATCTTCCCGTCTCAAGATCCTCACTTCAGTCCCATCCAAAACGTCCCTTTCACCAAGGGAAGTGACATCTACACGGATTCTGGAGATTAGGATGTGGCGTTGGGACTCATTATTCTGCTTACCATGGACATCTCCCTGGGGACCAGTTCCTACATCCCGCTGGTGGGACCTGAACTGTCATAAGTCATGAAAGGCTGTGAGATCAAGATTTAGCTTTCGGATCAATATAGGACGTGAAGACAAGATGGCGGGGGCTGCAAATGGCAGAGGGGTCCGTCGTCACACTGTGAGTGATAAAGAGCCTGGGGTCACACCCTGTCTGTACGTGGCTTGATGGAGTTATTTTAAATAAGCTATTATACTAAGGGTCCATTCTGGGCTTCCCCCGCCACCTCTGCCTCTCTCTGTAGCCCTTCCTCAAGTTTCCCAGCCTGTGTTTTGGCAAGTACCAGATCAAGGAGAGGAGTCTATGCACACTTTTGTGTCCAGCTCAGGGCAGCCGTGCTTGTCCACTACTCCCTTTAATCCCAGAGGAGCAAACAGGACTTGGCCTTTTGTCTGGCCAGCTGCCCAGAGCAACTCAGTGAATCATGAAAATCGTGTCCACCATAGCTCTTCCATGAATTCTCCTACTGGTTAGACACTATGATGGGAGAGGGCAGCTGGTGAAGGTTTTAGCAGCCACCAGCGTCTGACAGTCAGACACACGGGGTAGAGTCACCTACCTATGGGAAGAAAGGACCTCATGGTGTTGCGGACACAGTAGCTCACCACTGACTTCACCGTGGATGTGATTTTTTCCCCCACAGGACAGGAAACATGACATAGAAAATTTGTAACATGACATAGAACATTTGTAAAGACCATTTGATTTCCAACTTGGTCCCTGCAAAGGGAATAGAACCCAAGAGAAAAGGGTCTTGCGCTGTGTGGGTACGTAAATGTCTCCAGTGGGTAAGCAGAAGTCAAACCAAGACTAAGCCGCGTGGACATCTCCGTATTCCATACACGTGCTGACAATATCCTCTACACTCAGTGTCTCTTGTGAGAAGCTTTGTTTTCCTTTGAAACTCACTGGCTTCTTTTGGACCTGGAGAGCCGTGAAGCACGGAGTTCTCCTTTCGAAGCTCTGCGGTTGCAGGTTAACTTTTACAGGTTCTGTATTTTCTTCTCCCCTTTCTTCTTCCATCTGGATCATTTCTGTTTTGCTAACCTTTATGCACACACGCACTGCACCAAATCTTTTGGGCAAATAAAGGAAGTAAAAATGAAGTAGAAGACTGGAAGAATGCTCAAACGAGGGGGAAGCTAGAAAATCAGCTCTGGAGCCTGAGGGAAGGGAAGGCATCCGGCAGAACAGGGAACCGAGAAGCCACATCCAGAACATGACTAGGTGGCACAGGTGTCAGCTTCCACTGCTTTCTGTGACCAGAAAGAGGCTGAGCCCAGAATGCAGGAGGCAGTTTGGATACACACTTGATGTCTCTGTGCAGAGTTGAGGTGGGAGGCAGTCTGGGAGGATCTTCCGGAAAAAATCATAGTCGTGGAACGTCCTAGTAAGCCCCTTCTAAACAAGGGTTTTTAAGCTGAAGGGGGGTAGATGAGACCTCTGCCCTGCTGGGGTGGTGCGGAGGCTCAGATGACTCCTTTTGCCACTGGAGACCGCGGGGGCTTAGTGTTTTGACTCTGATGTCCAATTTTTCTTGTTCCTTCCTGTGTTCTGCCGCATGGTGGTATCTGGGTTGCAGAGGACCATGTGAATCCACTGCAAATGAGAGCCTTCCAAGAGTAACCCACAGTCACGGGGTGACTTAAGGCACGTCCTGGTGACAGGACTTCCACCCTGACAAGTGCGTAGGGCCAGCCAGACTCTCCACCTAGACACTCATTGTTCAGAGACACGGACAAGTATGAAAAGTACCAGGAGTTTTATTGTTTCATTGTGGTAAAATTTGCACAGCATGAGATTTGCCATTTTGACCATTTTCAAGTTCAGTAGCATTAATACGATCACATTGCTGCTCACCTCTCCCCACCATCCATCTGCAGAAAATGTCCAGCATCCCAGACTGAAACCCTGGACCCACTGGACAACAGCTCTCGATGTCCCTCCTGCTGGGCCCTGGCAGTCACCATTCCACGCGATTCTACTTTCTGTCTCTCTGAATCAGACTGCTGCAGGTTCCTCATGCAAACGGAGCCACGTACTATTTGTCCTTTCGTGTGTGGTTAATTTCGCGTGGCATAAGGCCTTCCAAGGCCACCCAAGTGGCACAGGTGTCAGCTTCCACAGCTTCCTGTGACCAAATGAAATTCCATTGCCTTTCAGTGTTCACCAGGTTCTGTTTATGCCTTCATCTGCTGCAAAGTGTTTTCTCATCTTTTTCTTCTTTTCCGTTTTTAGAACTTAGGTGACATTGCATGCCTTGAACGTGAAGGGCGTGACGTTGGAGGTCTGCATGCACGTGCAGTGGTCATCTGGCTGGTTCAATGCATTCCTTCCTACAGCCATCATCTTTGTGAGAAGACTTAACACCCACTCTTCTTACATTTTTCAAGAACACACTTAACCATCATCATTGTATCATACCATAGGTCTCTTGAACTTACTCCTCCCGTTTAACTGGAATTATATATTTTGTGACCAACATTTCTCCTTCCCACCTCCTCTTACCTCCCCAACTTCCGGTAACCGCCATTCCATTTCCTACTTCTGTGAGATTGACATTTTTATTACATTTAAGTGAGATCATGTGGTACTTGTGTTTTGTGCCTGGCTTGTTTTCACTCGTCCTGTAGATTTATCTGTGCCACTGCAAATAACAGGATTTCATTCTTTGGATGACCAAATAATATTCCATCATGCCAGGTACCACATCTTCTTTATTTATTCATCAGCCAGTGGACATTCAGGTTGATTCCATGTCTTGGCTATTACAGCAGTGATGCAAAGAGATGATGGTCAGATAATCGGACTTCACTTCCTTTGGATGTGTACCCAGCAGAGGGATGGCCGCACCATGTTCTTGTTGTTGTCTTGAGTTGAGTTACCCGATGCATGGTCATGTTGAATGTGACCTTGTCTTGTGCTTACTGTATATCTTCTTTGGAGAAACGTCTTGTCATGTCCTTTGCCCATTTTTTAACTAGGTTGTGAAAAAGACTGTGGATTCTTGGTGTACAAATCAGGCAATTGTCGTGAGCATGACTTTTAGAGTGTACTATCACCAGTAAACAGCCCCCCCCCCCCCGCCCTTCCCCCACTCAGGACCCAAGGTTTAGAAGTTAGTGTCTGGAATATTCCGATCTCATTTCATCACCTTGACAATCGCAGGGTTTCGGCCTGGAGGCATTCACGCTAACAGTAGAACATCTGTTTAGAGACGGGAATCCCGAGGAGGGAGGAGAGTTGGAAATTTGGCAGCTCGTCTTGGTTTGACTCTCTCATGTCAATTTGGGCAGAGGGCCTGAAGTGCTCGAACCCAACCCAAGATTTCCATGTTCTAATTATCTCCCGACCACTGTTGGGCAAAGCTCCACTTGGCCTACCTTATTGGCGTTTCTAGTCTGCGGGCCGTGCCCATCTTGAGGGAAAACAGGGTATTAACTGCCAGGGACTAGGAAAAGCGAAGCAGATGAGGCTTAGCAGGGGAGACGCAGACCTCCTTAGTACCCCTGTCCTCTTCCTAGTGGTCCTGAGTGTCCCCAGAAGCAGGTCCTTGTGCACTCCAGGGTCTTTGCTCTTGCTGTGGACTCCCTCCAGCTGTGATCCGCACCCTGCACTTCTGAAGCCACAGGCTTCCTGCGCAGTGCCAGCCGCCAGTACCCCCAGGTGCCTGCACCCAGGCTGTGACCCTGAGTGCAAACACGCCAGTCTACTTGGTGCCCTGGCCGCTGACCTCCAGGCTGCAGAAACTCACATGTTCCTGTCTCACTCTCCTGACTTACATTTGCTCTTTTCCTGCAGCAACATTGGTACAAGTCAGGCGTGAGCCCAGAGCCTCGGCCGTCTGATGGATGGATTGCAAGCGGGAACCGGCCCCAGGTCACTCCACTGAGGTGAACAGATGATTTTCTGGTCAGACGTGTACAAAATCAGCATGCTCTCCTTCGGGCGAGTTTTCCCTTCCAGGACGCTCTTGTTTCTCTCCCTTATTAAATGTATCCTTTGGGGGCTGTTTTCCCATCACTGCGAGCTGTGAATGGACCTCAGTGTGAGCAAGATTAGGCTCAGACGGGGATCCCACCCCCTTATCCTGAAGAGAAAGACACTGCTCTTCAGCTTCGGTAACTCATCTGCTCATTTTTCTCTTGAGAGGAGGCTAGCCCAAAGTTATCTCCATGTTTCAAATCGCAAGATCTTAATTTTATTCCTCCAGTGAGAAAGCTTCCACTCATCTTGGTATTTTATCTTAAAATGCCTTGCTCTGTTTTTAAATAGGTTTACATGCATGCATTAACACATTCATTTTCCAGCCTTCCCAGGGGTATTTCTGAAGCTAGAGAATTCAATTGAGTTTGGAGTCTTCCTGGAATAACGAAAAGAACAGCCACTCAAGGGTAATGTGATACATTTATTATTCCACTAGACTCCTCTGCACGCTGTTCTCACAGACTCCTCTGGTGGAGAAGAAACCAAAGCCAGTTTTTACAACATTGGGACTCACAGAGGGGGATGGGCAAAGCTCTGTGCTCATGGAAGAAGCATTTCCTCTTTTGACTTGGCTTAAACTTATATTATGGTCAAAAGTGGGAAAAGTACTTATGGCTAATTTGGCAGATCCTCAGAAATCCATCCAAACTTCATCACATGAGAAGGGAACTTCTCAGATGGGGTGAGTGTCTTGTTCTAGCTCCAGTCGTAAGAGCCAAGAGCCTCTTGTTCATCATCTTCTTGCCAACTTATTCCTTGCAGGTAATTCTGAATCATGCTTGCTCTCCTCGGGCTCTTTATTAATGGCTGTTACATGGTATTTACTTTTCCAGGCTCCAACATTTTCACATGTTTAAGAAAACACTGACACACAAAAGAAGGGTTTTTGAAAATTATAATTACTAACACATATTAATTTTATAGATTAATGGGTTTTATTGGGACATTTCCATACATGTCTGTTCCCTCTTACACTTTCAAGTCTTGACCTTCTTCTCCCCTTCTCCTTTTCTTTAGCTTCCAAATGTGAGAGAAAACATGTGATAGCTGCCTTTCAGAGTCTGCCTTATTTCACTCAACCTGATGACCTCCAGGCCCATCTCCCCTGCAAATGACATGATTTCATTCTTCTTCATGCTGGATAATAATGTCCCATTGTGTATGGATGCCACATTTTCTTTATTAGTCATCTGCTGATGGCCACCGAGGCTGATTCCGTAGCTTGGCTCTTGTGGGTGTGTGGTTCTCTTTTTTGTAGGCTTACTTCATTTGCTTCATGTATACATCCAGGATTGGTTTAGCTGGACCATATGGTAATTCGATTCTTAGTTTTTTGAGGATGCTCCATACTGATTTCCATGTACTGATTTACTTTCCCACCAAAAGTGCAATAAATGGCCCAAACCAAAGGGAAAGCTTTCATGTTAAAATCAACTCTAAGACCATCTAGGGATCTTGATGGGTAGGAGCTCTTAACCTGCCAGGGCTTCAGCTTCTGATTTTATATGAACAAGCTCTTGAAGATAGATGGATTATTTTGTGTGTGGTAGGCCTGTGCATTTTCTTCAAGGAGAGGATCCATTTAATCCTGGATCATCCTCGTTGCACCACACAAACCTTGAGAATATGACTGATTTATTGGCTTATTTTCCAGGAGCTCATTCTCAGGGCCCTAAAAACTTCCCTAGTTGCTCACTCTGGCTAGGTTACCTCTCTCTCTTTCTGCCTCCCAACTCAGTTTGCCTCTGACTGAATTCTAATTTTTTTTTAAATTGGTGGACATAAAGTCACCAAGGATGATTCCATAAACTCCTACCTCGGTACTACCCGGTGGCAAGAAGATGACCCTCCATCCCCTGCAGGGGTCACCTAGGTAGCTCCACTGTTCCTTGGGACTAAGGTGTGGAGCCATTCTGGCAGATCTGCCTGGGTCCCCTCTGCTCCCCATCCCTAACACTCTCAGTGACAGTTTTACAGAAACACATGGGGTGGGGGAGCAGTTTCCCAAAGACACCAGAAAAAGGAGGTTGGGAAAGTACACGGAGCAAATAAAGCCAGAGCAAACAGGCAGCCATAAGGCCATTTGCCAGAGTCTCAAAGAATCTGTGAGCAGAAAGGATAAGAAAGGTGTTCTGAGCAGCAAGACCCATGCTATGCATCTCCTGGAAGGGACATTAAATGCTATCCTGGCCTGACTCAAGTTGGTACAGCACTTGGTTTTTTACACAGGGGCACATATATGTATTTTTTCATACACACAAGTGGGCTTTGAATGCACACTCTGCAATATAAATGTATGATTTTGGTGTTTTATCAGGAGACACACCATGTTCGGTTCTCTTCATTTGCTTAGCCTACTGATGGGGATGTTGTCAATTTACTTGGAACAAAGAAATCCATTTCTGTTCTCTATAAAATACATTCTGCAATCAGTACGGTTTCCTCATGGCCCATCCTCCCGTGAATGCACTTCCCTGAACGACTCCACCATTTCACCAACCAAAGCTCAGGAGAGCCCCATCCAAGAGAGAATGGACCCGACATAGTGTCTTCCTGTGCCTCAATCTAAGTGCCTGGGTATTCCATGGTGACAGCACAGGCACCTGTGGGCTCGACACTGAAAGAATGACACGGACGTGTGGTTTGTTTTGTCTTCTGTTCAAGAAGTAAAAGAAGTGCTATTTTGTACTATTTGTAGGACTCATTAAAAACATCTCCCCAGGAGAGTAGAAATGGGACAATGTTTTGGCAGTTGGGACCTTCGAGGAGCAGGGAAGGAACCAGCTTTCATTACTCTTAGTTTGGGATCTGTTTAGTGCTCCACTGAGGCTCTTTCGGATGGCACCTTAGAATGTATGTAGAGGGATATCAACCTCCAGGGCGTCCTGTAGGGAAGGTCAAGTGGGATGGGTGGGTGATGGAGTTTCCAGGAGAGGAGAAGCAGGGAGAAGGTTCCATGTTAGGTGGGGTAGATCCAGTGCAGTTCGGCTACCTTGTCTGAGGGGGAAAAGTGCTGGCTCAGCAGCCCACCAGCTGACCATAGTCCCAGGAACCTAAGTTCTACCACTGGTGGACTCCTATCTGTCTTCCTGCAGGACATCTGTGAGGGTCAGAGGACTGGAGTACCAAACTGAGCATCCAGGCCTAGTACCCGAGCAGAGGCCATGGGCAGGGGTTCCCCTATCACCTAAGTGATATTTACTGGTGTCATGGTGGGCTCCCTGGTGGGCTGGAGAGTTGACTGCCATGTCAGCACCATTGCTACCCATTCAGAATGAAGACACCACGCTCTTCCCTAAATTCTAGGGACTGGAGCCGGGGAATGACATTTCCCAGAATCCCTTGCAGGATTAGACTTCAACCTAAGTTGAGACAGCCACTCAATTACAATTTAGAAGGCAAACAAAGGCAGAATCAATATTTTTGCTCCTCTGGAAGTAGTGGGCAGATGCGTGGGTTTTTACAAGTGTTTGGCTTTGCAGGGGCCGGCAGGTGCTGACCCCAAGTGATCTGACGGTTGCTGTTGGCAGTTGTTAGCGGGGTTCCTTCTGTGACTTCTTCTGCTTCTTGATCCTCTAAAAGCTCCTGGTGAATCTGGCAGCGGCAGGGAGATGTCCCAGCTCTCTCTTTGTCACTCTCCCAATGGTTTTGTCAGCTCCTTGCCCATTTCCCCTCTTGTTTGAAATACCTGCAGTGTATTTTTATGCCTTACCCCTGTCCACGACCTGCAGACCTGTCTTCACGTGAAGGAGAAGGTGAGAAATTGCTTTCTTCCCAAAGACTACAGCACGAAAGTGGATTTTTAGAGAATATAACCTGCCAGGATTGTTTTTTGACAAAGCAGATATTTGGGGACAGAGAGCCTACAAGACTTTCTGGGCGGTCACTGCATTATTTGAAAAAGCATATTTAATATTATGATGTAATTTTTAAAATTTGGAATGTTGAAAATAAGACAACTCAAGTCAATATTTTGTTGATTAAGTTCCTGAAATGATTGTTCAACATCTTGGTTGGTAGTGGTGCTCAGAAGACAGAGGGACTCTCCATGGAGGAGAGAGAGGGCTGGCGGGAACTTTGGCCTCTCCACCGGGCTCGGGCTGCTCCCCTGCTTACCCTCCTCTCAGGCCTGTGGTCATGGTGGGGCCCTCCTGGAACACTGCGCCCCACCCCCACCTCAGCTTCTTCCCTCTCGTGGTGCTCAGCACAGCTGGCTGACTGTGGAGGTTACCATCTCACATCTACTGTTTCCCCCTCTCCACTGGACCCCATGAAGGTGACAACTTTGTGGCCTGTGTTCACTACTATATCCTCAGTGACCAAACCATCCTGGACATCTAGAAGGCACCAGATAGATAACGTGTTGAACGATGGAACCCAGGGCATAGACCTGACCGTGACCAATAGACTGTTTGCTTCCCTTCTTCTTATGTACAACCGTCCCTCAGTATCCACAGAGAACTGGTTCCAGGAACCCTGCCAATATCAAAACACAGGGATGCTCCATCACTTCTAAAGAATGGTGGAGTATTTGCATATAACCTATGCACAGCTCAGTAAATCAGCTCTATGTTACCTGTAAAATCTAATGCGACGTAAATGCTATGTACGTTGTCATTACACTGTACAGGGAGTAAGGGCAGGAAAATGTCTGGGTGTTCAGTTCAACACATTGTTTTCTAGTATTCTCAATCCACAGTTGGTTGAATCCATGGATCTGGAATCCACAGTTACAGGTGGTCAGTTGTGTATGTGTTTAACCTCGTTCTCAATAGAGGGATCTCATATTCTTATTATTTTAGTCTTTATGTTTCTCACTTAGCTGGAAGGAGTGTACCTCAAAAGGAAAGGGAACAAAGATGCCTGAGTGTTTTCCGAGTCCTTGACGCATGCAGGGAACAGTAAGTACAGTGGGTATCCTGCACACAGCCCATCTTCTGGCCCTGCCTCTCAGGCTGGTGCCTGAGAAAAGAAAGATGAAATAACGAAAATAACAACAACAAAAATAGACTGTGATTGCTGAAATGTCTGAAAAGTGGACCCTAACGAAGCAAAGGCCTGTGGGTAGTGGAGGTGCCTCCTGGTGCCGGAGGCGGCAACCCGGCTTCGTAGGGCTGGGAGAGGCACAGCACCTGGGTGAACAGGAGCATCTGCAGAGGAAGAGGCAACAGGTGCCATTGAGCAGCCCCAGTGGAGAAGACAGACTCTGTCCCACAGCCAAGAGCACCGATTCCGAGCAAGGCGTGTGTGTCCTCAGGCACACAGGGAACCCCAGGGGACACTTTGCAATTTAGGAGGCAGAGGCGCCCGCGGAGGCTGACAGTCCTGCGGCTCTCTGTGGTTGCAGACCTGGCTTTGCTCTCCACAGACCCACCTGTGCTGCTGCTACTCCTGCGGCCACGGAGACAGCAGATGTCCACGCAGCCCCCTAGCTCACCTTTTACAGGTCTCTGCTCAGACATCACCCTGTGAGAGAGCCCTTCCCTGATGACCCAACAGGACAGTGCCCCGAGGCCTCTGTTCCAGCCCCGCTGACAGGCAGGGTCTGTGCCATTCGTCACCTGCTGAGAGTTCACTTGCTTTCCTGGGCACTGCCTGTCTTCCCCAGCTAGGTAACTGGTCAGTGTGTCCACAGCGCAGCGAATGTTCACTCCAGGTCACTCTATGTCAACAAGGGTTCCTCCATTCCTCCAGAGTTGATTCTCAAACATAGGAATCAAAGACAGCCTTCCAGATTTAATTTTTAAAACGTAGAACGTGGGTCGGGTGAGTGCACGGCCCTAGAATGGCTTCCTATCTCTTAGAATAGGGAACCGTCCTGACAGGGACCCTCCCCTTGCTCTTGCCTGGCTCTGCCTGGCTCTGCCCCCCACCACGGCTCCCCCACCTGGTTCCCTTGCTTCTCTCCCACAGTGGTTCTTCAGCTTCCTGGGGTGAGGCCTCCTTTGCACTCTTGAAGCTGATCAAGGCACCCAGAGGGCTTTTACCTAGGTAAGTAATGCATATCAACCATATTGAAAGTTAAAACAGAAAAATTTAAAAACACGACACCCCCCCCACGTTCTTAGCTGGTGTTGATGCCACATCATGCGCCTCTGGAAAACCCCACAGGACTCTTATGAGAAAAGGAGAGTGAAAAAGGCAAATTACATTTCAGTATTATTATGAAGTTTTGACCTTGTAGGCTTCCTGGAAGGGTCTCTGAAACTCCTAAGAGTCCCCAGATCACACCTTGAAAACCACTGCAATTGTATTTAAAATCTGTGTCCACCTCAGGGCCCTTGTACAGGCGTTCTCTTCCTGCGATGCTCTTCCCCGGACATTTCCATCTCCCTCTCCCCCAGCACTTTGGAGTCTGCTCTCTCTCTTAATGAAGCCTGTTTGACCACTTAATTAAATTTCAATCACTGCCCCACCCACTACCATGTCCACTCACACTGTTCCTTACTCTGCTCTACTTTGCCCACAACATTTATAACCTTCTAATATTAGGTTATTACCTAATATCATATAATTTATTTATTTCTGTTTGACTTCCTCTGTTAGAACATGAATTTCATGATGAATCATTTCATTCATTAATATAATCCCAGGATATCAGACGATGTGTCATGTAATAGGTGCTCGACAAATATTTCTGGGAAAGAAGAAAGAGAGAGGAGGGAAAGAAAGAAAAGAGAAACTCAATGAGATTAAGCACTGAAAATATTTTCAATTGACAAATAGTTGCATGCATTTATGGCACGCAGCATGATGTTTTGATATATGTAGACACGTTGGAATGATTAAATCAAGCAAATTAACATCAGCACCTGACCTACTTAACATTTTTTTGTGGTGAGAACATTTCAAATTTCCTCTGTTAGAATTTGTTAAGTATTTTGCACATAATTATTAGCTTTAGTTGCCACCATGCAAGTCACTGAACCCAACTCTCCGGGCACCTGTTTTACTCTTTCTGAGTTGCCAGCACCTTGCACAGAGTCCTGAGAGGGTTGGGGGCTGAGGGAATGAGCCTAGGAAATCCGCCTGCACCCATGCTCAGAGCCGCCAGGGCTCGGAGTCGACTCAGGAAGGCCTGACCAGGCCATGTCTCAGGAGTGGTGGGAGGAGCACAAGGGTTTCTGTGCTTTAAAGTGTGTCATTTTATTTATTGTTTCACTATCAAAGAAAGAGGATGAAAAATGCCAACAGATGCAAAGGCATCGCGGCAGCCTGGAGTCCCGCGTAGGGGAAGGCCTTTATTCTCCTCCCTTCCCAGGGTCCTGGCACTGTGGGGACCAGCATTTCAAGGTGGTTGGACCTCTTTAGAAGTGAGAGCCTTTGAAGGCCGCTCAGCGAGGTAAGTCAGATTGAGCAGGAAACCTTGCTGCTAAATGCCCACCATTAATTCATCATCTGAGTTATTCATTAAAAAATGTGCGTCCACTCAGTGGAGGCATCGTCCTAGACACTGGAGGGACGACAAAGGTTCAAAGGTGAGTTAGACTTGCTTCCTTCATTCGAGGAGGGGAGAGTCCAGAAGGAGGATGAAGCAGGCTTGTGTCTGACGGACGAGAGGTGGGAGCTTCTGTGGCTGCTGCTGGCTAGAGCCGCTGGGAGACTGGTGTCAGGCTCTGGGCTAAGGCTTTGCCCACATCAGTACCCTCCATCAACACGTCTTGATGACTTCTTCCGTGCTTACACCAATGCAACTGTCGGGTACAGTTAGTATCCCATTCACAGATGAAGAAACCGAGTAAAGACAGGCTGAGTGGATTCTCAGGGCCACACAGCCAGTGGGAGGGAGTTCCAGCCAGGATCCAGAGCCCAGATGCTTAGCTTCTAAGAAAAGCAGAAATGAGTGACTCTAGAATTCCCCTGAGTGGCCAAATGGCTTTCCTGTGGAAAGAATGTGACTGTTAGGACCGAGACCTGACAGGGTCAGTAGGACTGGACGAGCAGCCAAGGAGGAGGACACCACCGTAGAGACGTGTGTCCACTCACCCTTTCTTTTTTATTTATTTATTTATTTTTTTATTTTTTTATTTTTTTTTAATTTTTTATTGTTGGCTGTTCAAAACATTACATAGTTCTTGATATATCATATTTCACAATTTGATTCAAGTGGGTTATGAGCTCCCATTTTTACCCCATATACAGATTGCAGAATCACATCAGTTACACATCCATTGATTTACATATTGCCATACTAGTGTCTGTTGTATTCTGCTGCCTTTCCTATCCTCTACTATCCCCCCTCCCCTCCCCTCCCCTCCCCTCCCCTCTTCTCTCTCTGCCCCCTCTACTGACATTCGTTTGTCCCCCTTATATTATTTTTCCCCTTCCCCTCAATTCCTCTTGTATGTACTTTTGTATAACCCTGAGGGTCTCCTTCCATTTCCATGCATTTTCCCTTCTCTCTCCCTTTCCCTCCCACCTCTCATTCCTGTTTAATGTTAATCTTTTTCTCATGCTCTTCGACCCTACTCTGTTCTTAGTTACTCTCCTTATATCAAAGAAGA
The DNA here is from genome assembly GCF_021218885.2 of Marmota monax. Taxonomy (NCBI): domain Eukaryota; kingdom Metazoa; phylum Chordata; class Mammalia; order Rodentia; family Sciuridae; genus Marmota; species Marmota monax. The sequence goes on from NW_026694710.1 coordinate 20,549,102, forward strand.
CATTTGGCATTTGTTTTTTAGGGATTGGCTAGCTTCACTTAGCATAATCTGCTCTAGTGCCATCCATTTCCCTGTAAATTCTATGATTTTGTCATTTTTTAATGCAGAGTAATACTCCATTGTGTATAAATGCCACATTTTTTTTATCCATTCATCCATTGAAGGGCATCTGGGTTGGTTCCACAGTCTAGCTATTGTGAATTGTGCTGCTATGAACATCGATGTAGCAGTGTCCCTGTAGCATGCTCTTTTTAGGTCTTTAGGGAACAGACCGAGAAGGGGAATAGCTGGGTCAAATGGTGGCTCCATTCCCAGCTTTCCAAGAAATCTCCATACTGCTTTCCAAATTGGCTGCACCAATTTGCAGTCCCACCAGCAATGTACAAGTGTACCCTTTTCCCCACATCCTCGCCAGCACTTGTTGTTGTTTGACTTCATAATGGCTGCCAATCTAACTGGAGTGAGGTGGTATCTTAGGGTGGTTTTGATTTGCATTTCTCTGACTGCTAGAGATGGTCCACTCACCCTTTCTGTGGTGTTGGGATCTCCATTGTCCATTCAGCAGCAAGGAGCCACAGGTGCTGTTGGTCACCGGAGGTGAAGCTCCTGTGAATGAGGGCTGTGCTTCTGTTTTGTTTAATTAACTAATTTACAGGTAAATTGCAGCTGGTGTGCAGAGGTGGCCATAGGCAGGATAGCCCCAGGGAGCTCCAGCATCATGACTACAGGATCATGGGGCACCAGGGGCCTTTTGTCTGTGGCCTTGAGTGGCTCAAGGGGACAGTGAAATGTCTGAAGGAGGAGGACTGATGGTGGTCAGATTATGAGTGTCACAAAAGGAAGCTGAGCTTTGTTTTATTTTCACATTTAATTTGTGTGTGTGTGTGTGTGTTTGTGTGTGTATGTTTCTGCATGCTTGTGCAGGGATGGAACCCAGCGCCTTGCACATGCTAAGTACGTGTTCTACCACTGAGCTACACCCTAGGCCCTTGGCTTTATTTGAAAGGTAACAGGTCAAAAGTCTGAATTTGGGAGATAATTTGATAAATCATTGCTTAGGGAAGAAAAAGAAGGCAGGATCAATTGGTGATAGGCAGGTGAGAGCCTGGGAGGCCAGCTCTGAGAAGATTGCCATCAGAATTCTCTATGAACAATTCTGGGGTTATTTTAAAACTATTAAATAACCCAGGGAAAAATAATAAATAAATACTTTAATTAGAGTTTGATTTTTATCTGCCCCCCCCCTTTTATTTAAGAGACAGGGATTTTACTCTATTACCCATGCTGCCTCTGAGCCCCTGGGCTCCAGTGATCAGCCTGCTGAGTGGCTGGGACTACAGACCTGGGCCTCCACATCCTGCCTATGTTTCATTCTTCTGGACTATGTAGCTTCATGTTCTTGGCTGTAATTATAACCTTTACTTCTTGCACAAACTGTATTTGTTGCAAGCAACCAGCTTAAGTGGATGTAAGCAAAGTTAGGTCATTTGTAGAAGACACCTAGGTGGATCCCGGAATCCCCACGCAGTGGGGCTCTCAAGGGACCGGAGCCAGGAGCTGGAGAGTGAGCACCCCTCCTTCCTCTGGTTCATGCTTGTCTGTACATCTGGTTTGTTCCCTCTGCCGGCTGCCTGCCCTGCTTCTCTTGATTGTGGTGGGAACTGGTGACTGCCTTCAAGTTCATGAGTTTGCACCTCCTCTGTTGCCATCACGGGCAAAGACTAGCTGCTTGTCTCAGAATTCTGGTTCAACAGCAAGGAGCTTGGGTCAAGGGCCCACTTTGGTTCCAAGCAACCACAGCCAGAGGACACCAGGCAAACACCGTTGCCAGGCAGCGAGACGCATTCTCAGAGATACAAAATTGTTGTGACCCGGCCAGAAGCACAAAAGGGCAACTGTCATAGTTCATTTTTGCTGTTTTCGTGTGAAAATGTTGACTGAGCTTGGGTCCCAGTTGAGAAATGAAGAACTGACAGGCATTAATGCCTACGATAAACACAGACAAGAGTCAAGCATTGGAGCTGGCAGTCAGAATGTAAACACAGCCCTGGCTGGTCAGTGCTGCTAATTGTTCCTTCACGCTGTGCTCATTTGAAATTCTCTTTGGCCCACCTTTTGTTGCTTGTGTCCAGGCTTAGAAGCAGCAAGTTCCCCTGCTAGCACACAGCTATGCCTTTTATTCTGTAAGCTGCAAGGGAAGGTTCAGGGCATTTAACAATACAAGGCAATAAGACCCAAGATGACTAGTTTTACAACACAATGGAAGAAATGTACAAATATGTAACATGTAACCACTTCTTATATTCTCAACTACTTTTTTTTAAAAGGTGCTGAAATTTAATTATATAGTAACAGCAAATGCAAATAGAGCTCTTCAAATCAAAGTCTCCAGAGATTCAGGAGGCTGAGGCAGAAGGATAGAAAGTTTGAGGCCAGCCTCAGAAACTTAGCCAGTCCCTGAGCAGCTTAGTGAGAACCTATCTCAAAATGAAAAAAAAAAAAAAAAATTAAAAAGGCTGGGGATGTGGCTCTGTGGTTAAGTATAACGAGGTTCAATCCCTGGTACCTGGAGGGACACAGTGACCCAATCACCATGCCATTTTGGATGTGCTCTAATCCTTTAGTGTATCAGGTGATAAAAGCACTATAATTGCCATCCACAGAGTTAGCAGTGTTTTAAAATAAAATAATGTGGATTTTCAGGGCGTAGGCTCTGAAAGCATGGTACCCATGGATAGGATCTGGACCAATGAGGGAGTGCCGAGGGAAGAGGGAAGGAGGCGGTTGTTTTCCGTCTGCCACATCCACACAAAGGCGATACATAGTTTGCTTCAATTTAATTCTTCCCACAGCCTTTACTGACGGTTCATTTAATCACTCAGCAAATATTTCTTGAGTTCCTGCTGTGTGCCAGGGACCACTCTAAGCTGTCAGGAAGCACTGGTGATGGAAAGCAAACACATTCTTACCCGCTTTGTGCTTCCTTTCTAGTGTGTGTTGGAAGCGTCGACACAAGAAGCAAGGAGCATAAAAATAGGGAGATCACGTGCCCAAGGTGATGCGGCGGAGACAGATGTAGAGCGGGGTCTAGGATCGGGGAAGGGTGAGTGGTAGAGGGGTCAATGGTCTGCATTTCAAATGCCGTCATCAGGGTAGGACTCATTGAGAATGGCATCTGAGCCAAGATGTAGAAGAGATGAAGGAGAGGATGATTTGTGTGTCTGGAGAAGAGCATCCAGGTAGAGGGAACAGCAGTGCCTTGGCCGCCATCTTCAGCTGATGTAGTTGGGGTGGGCAAGCAAGAGGAGAGTCTAGCATGCAACCTGAGAAGCAGCAGGAATAGTGTCCTGTGCAGGAGGGCAGTGTCATGCAGGGATGCTGAGGCCTTGGGAAGCTCTCTGCAAACCCATTGAGAGCAGAAGAGCACCATGATTGGACCTTGGGGGCTTCTGGAGGAAATTTCTACCTGCAGTCCAACTCATAGGTCTTAAGGTATCATTGGGTAAGTTTTAAAATATGTGACACCCACCAGACCATCACCAAGTTTGTGTCCTCTCAAACGTTGATGTAGAAACCTATTCACCTGATGAATGAAGTAAAGAGAGGGGACCTTTAAGATGGGTAAGGTCCCTGGCAGATGTCCTTCATAAGGGATTAGTGTCTTGATAAGTCCCTTCTGCCCTGTGAGGTTACAACAGAAAGGCATTGTTCATGAGGATCAGGCCCTCGTCCCGTACCAGAGCAGCTTGATCTTGGACTAGCCAGTCTGCAGAACTGTGAAAAATAAATTTCTTTTTTTTATAAGTCACTCAATCTAAGATGTTTTGTTATAGCAGCAGGAACAGACTAAGACAATCCTTTATTAAGTTATTGTATTACAATATCGATTACTTCTTTCCTTCTCTTTTCTTTGGATTTAATGTGTGCTCCTCTAGGTGGTGGCTTAGACGAGGAGCTGGCCAGTGCCCTCTGAAAAGGCCTGGAGAGTAAAGATTTCAGACTTGAAGGGCCTTACACTCTGTTGCAACTGCTGAGCTCTGTCACGGCAGCACAGAGCAGTCACAGACAGATGACACATGCTGTGTGATCCATGTGGTATGTAATCAAGTGAGCGTGGCTATGTTCCAATAAAACTCTTAACAAAAACAGGCGGCGGACAAATTTGGCCTGTGGGCTGTAGTTTACTGACCCCTGGATTAGATCATTGCCTTTGAATCTTCCCTCTTTTTGAAAATTTTGCCATCATACTCTTTGTTCTAAATTTGCTCTCCCACAAGGTCTCCTGTGGGAGGAGCTCGTCCTGTTCATCACCGGAGGTGGGGGTGGGAGTTCAGGATCCTGGAACAGCACTGCCGCGTGGTCTTGGCCACTCTGCTCTCCCCTGGGCCCTCTCTGACGCCACCCTGGGGAGCTGTTGGAGTGTGTGGGGACAGACTGGAGAGTGGACGTCTAGGCTCCCTGCTTCACCTCCACTGCTCTGGTGGGGGCCTCAGTTCTGTTGTTTTTGTTTATTGGAAAAGAGTTATTATCTAAAAGCTTTCTGTACTTTTAGGCTGCATCTTACCTGGTCTTGGGCTGGTGTTTTGCCTGCATCTCTTGAAGATTGGAGTGCTGGCTTCTCCTGTACCCAGCCCAGGATAGACGAGGCAAATAGAAAACCCAGGAAGCTTGGGGGTGTAGCTCAGTGACAGTGCATTTGCCTCATATGTGTGAGGCCCTGGGTTCAATCCTCAGCACCCCCAAAACCAAACCAAAACAAAACAAACAAAACCAAAAACCAACCAAAAACAACAACAACAAAATGAACAAAAAAGAAAGCTCTGGAAATTCATTTTTAGGTTATTTTTTGAGTTGAGGTCTGGCCAATCTGCCTTCTGTTTGCATTTCAGAGGTCTCTCTCTCTCTCTCTCTCACTCTCTCTCTCTCTCTCTCTCTCTCTCTCTCTCTCTCTCATGAGAGAAACAGTACATGTGATGCATCTTAAAAATATACCTTTAACATAACCACCTCATGCCTCATTCCTTCTAAGGACTGTTTAGCTGATTCTATAAATTTTGATATGTTCTGTTTAAAAAAAATTATCATTCAGATGTAAATATTTTGTATCTTTTTTGTTGTTGTTGTTGAGCCTGTGGATTATTTAGAAATAACTGACAAATATCTAGGGATTTTCAAGATACATTTTTGTATTTACTTCTAACTTAGTTCCAGTGTAGTCTGAGTCGTATTATGATCTCATTATTATTATTATTTTACTTTATTGAGACTTGTTTAGTGGTCCAGCATATGGTATATTTTACTTAATATTCCAAGGGTATTTGAAAAGTAAGTGTATGCTGACATTGATGGATGTAGTAAATGCCAATTAGGTCAAGGCAGTCAGTGGTGTTGTTCAACAAATTAGATATTCAAATTTAAAGTCAAAGCATATGGATGATGACGTGTTGGAGAGCTGGGATGCATTGGCTCTGAAACGGCTTGCACAGAGTTGGACGGGGTTCTGTTGTTCTTGAAAGCCTCAGTTGCCAGGAAGTTCTCTCCTGGAGAGCTCCTTGCTTGACACTCCCAGGGCCTGTTCAGCAGGCCAAGTTCAGTCCCCTGAGCTTGCCCCATGCTTCCCATGGGACCACTTGCCTGGACCTCAGTCCTCGTCAACCTGTGCTCTGAGGCCATTATCTTTCTCTTCATGAATGTCCACGGGTATCTACAGTCTTCTGGTCTCTGCGCAGGCTCTTTTGCCTGCCTGGAGGGAATTTCTCACCAGGGTACACTTCCTCTTTCAAAAGTCGGCTTAGCAGATCTGTGATTTGTCCTGTGTGGAATCAACGTGTGCTTCCCTGTTCCGCTGGAGGATTTTGTAATGATTCTGCTATGGAGCTTCTGCAGGTAAAGTCTCCACGATGTGCGGGGCTAGGACTCACAGGTGAGCGTGTTGGGCCCTCGTCTGAAGGAGTGTGTAGCCTGGTCTTCTCAGCACACGTCAATGGAGTTTCCTGTATGTGGCTGGCTCCTAACGAGACAGATGTAGCTCTTCTAAGGTTTCTGCCCTGGGTGGGACACACAATAGGGGCTTCAACACTTGACAAATTGTGCTGAGAGTAGAATCTTCACTTTTGGGGCTTGATACCATCAGCAGATTTGGGGACGTTGAATGAGATGAAATCCTGGTCACACTTTCTACCCTCTGGAATTAAAAATTTGTGTTCTGTAAATATACTCATGAACCATAAGAACTTAGCTAATAGATCATTTAATTGATCCAGTATTTCCCCAAATTGCCCACATTGGGCTGATGGCATACGAGATGATTTTTGGTAGTTGATGGATCAATTTTTTAATAGTTATATATTTTGAATGCATATAGAAAAATATACCTAGCATATCTGTGATTTCCCAAAATATAATTGTTTAACAAGTGTGTAGGTCTAAAGGCAAGGTAAATGATCACGTTTCAAAAGGCAGAATAGGCAATATGAAGAATGGTCAAGATCTCAGAGATGAGGGCTGGCCACGTGGTTCAGTGTGGAGTGCTGCCTAGCTTGCATGAGGCCCTGGGTTCCATCCCCAAACGGCAAAGGAAAAGGTCGAACATGAACGAGAGCAGTTTGCTTGAAGGGACTGTTTTGCTCAAGGTCCCACAGCTTGAAAGTGCCTGAGCAGGAATGAAGTCTCAACCACACAGCCCAGTGTCCAGTTGGAGATAGCCCTCAGTTGTGTTCCTAGCTCCAGGTGGCTGTGGAGGAGGACAGATCCGAGAGCAGGAATTTGGGTTTGGATACCAGGTGGCCTGTTTGGAGCTGAAGAAGAGTGTGGGAAAGAAGGAGGAAACCAAAGGGAACAGAGAGGGCCGGCTGTGACAATAAACCCTCAGTTCAGTCTGGGCTGCCGCATCAGTGGGTGGCCGCTCTCCTGGTTAGCCCTCGGCTCTGTGGGAGCTGCGAGGAGGCTTCGCCGCAGGCTGCTGCTGCCTAGCTGTGCAGGGGTGTCAATGGACCCAGGTACCAGGAAAAAGGGCCAAGTGAGGGATTTTTTTCGTTCATGTCCAGACAGTGTCTCTTTTTAAATCTGTTCCACCATGTAGTTCTTTGGTGCTTTGGGTTGGAGGTATGTTTTCATCCTGCTGGGAGGACATTTCTTTTGGAATTGGGGTGGAAGGACAGAAGAAAAGAATCCCACTAGCCTTCCACCTCCCCCTGCCAAAGACGACGGGGAAGAACAAACTTGGCTCTGCCCAGAATGAGCTTTAGGGACATGTGACTTCATCTGCACAGGGCTCTGAGAGCCATCTTTGTGCTGAAGCTAGCTGCTCTCCTTGAAGTGAGTGTTGTTTTGGGTTCCTTGATTTCCATGGAAGAATATCTTCTTGGATGATTCCGTCTTTTAAGACAGGATATAATGCAGAAAAAAACTACTGTCAGGACTCATGAGAGAACATTTTTTTGTTTTCATTTGTCAACAATTATATACTGAACACCTGTGGGTCCTACGGACACGATGAAGAAAAAGCCATCAAGATCCCTGCTCTTCCACCTTCTAGCAGGGAGAAATCTGTAGGATGCATGGATTGTGACTGGAGGCATGAAGGAGGGCCACTCGGCGTGAGTGGGAGAATGATGGAGATGCCTGTTTTAGAGGGCAGGGCAGACCAGTGGAGGAGGTGACAATAGGTTGGGACCTGCAGAATATGGAGGCACCACCCCATGAAAATTTGGGGTACAGCCCTCTTGCAGTGAGCAAGGCAAGGGAAGGAATTGGAGGTGGGACAAAGACTGGACCTTTTCCAAAGACTGGTATGGTTGGAATGAGGTGTTCAAGGTGGGGGGAAGGAGACTCTAGGGAGGCAGGCAGGAGCCAAGTGGTGCTGGTACCTGCAGGTCCTGGTGAAGAGGGCAGACTTTTCTGGAAGAGCAGCAGAAAGATGCAGAAAACTAAGCACCAGCAGCCAAAGTCAGTGCCCTTGGAAGAGAAGGTCATCCATGTGCCCATTAGGGCAGACTCAGTTCCAAACATCATAAAGATGGAGTAAAGGCTGTGTTATACTCTCCTCTGTACTGCTTGATTTCAAGTAATAGCTCCACCTTTTATAGGGTGACTCTAATTAATAATATCCTTGAAGACCTCCCATATACAAATGGAGTTGAAGAGAAAAAGCTTTGAAATAATTCCAATGAGAAGTTGCTTTCCAGCCCAATACTAGGAAAAGAGAGTTGATCTTCTGGAGAATGGTGTGGTTTTCCTGCTCTCTGACAGACAGAATGGCAGACCTGCCTTCAGTCCCCTTTCCCCAGGGTTGTTAGGGATACCTGGGGTGAAATCAGTGGCCCCCCATGTAGCTGTGAGAATATCTTCAAGGCCTCCATTATTCAGAGTCTCTTTCCATTGTCTTTTCTTCTACTTGAGAGGAATGTAGCCCTTCTGCTCCTGATTTTTTTTTTCATATTCTTTCTTCATTGAAGGAGGTATAAAAAAAATGCCCACTTCCCCAGTGGTCCTCTTAATCAGCATGCCAGGCCAGGGTCACACCCATTCCATGGCTTCCTGAATTCTCATCATGTGAGGCCCAGAGAGGTCCCTTGTCCTCCGTGTACCTGGTGCCCCTTGTAAGGAGTTTGCTTTTATTCAGGAGGTAATTGGAAGTTGCTAGAGACCTTGGTGGAGAAGGGAATGACATTCTCTATTTATGCTTATGCCAGCATAGACTTTTAGTGGCTGCTGGGTTTAGAATGACCCTCCATGGACGCTATGAACTGAATTGTGCCCTCCTCCCAAACTCACATGTTGGAAGCCCCAACCCTCCAAGTGATGGTATCTGGAGGTGGAGCCTTTGGAGATAATCTGAGTTATATGAGGTCATGTGGGTGGAGCTTCTGTGATGAGATTAATATCCTTATAAAAAGAGGAACAAAGACCAGAGTTCCCTCTTTTTGCTGTGTGAGGACACAGAGAAGGACACTGTCTGAAAGCCAAGAAGGAAGCCCTTGCCAGGACCCAAATCTATTGGTACTTCATCTTCAGCTTCTCAGCCTCCAAAATGGTGAGTAATACGTATTTGTTGTTTCAGCCACTGGACTGATATGCAGACCCTCTAGATGGGACACAGAAACCTATGCTAGGATCTCAGAACCCCAAATCTGAAAATTCACATACTTTGAATTTCCTCATCTTTCCTCTTCTTTAAAGTGGACATAATATTAGCCTTAATGGAAGAGAGAATTGGAGATGATGGGAGGGCAGATGGATGTGATAGAGCTTGAAAAGAGTCATGCATCATCCAGATGTGAAAGGTGGTCAGTGTTTCCTCAGCTAATTACTTTGCAGCAAAGACATGTGAGGGCAACTTAGGGCTGTGCTCTCCAAAGCGTATTCAGAGTTCTTCCACTTAGAATCAATCACCATAAGAAATGTGGATTCTTGGTCCTTGTAGACTGATAGAATCAGAATTTTTAAAGACAGTATTCAAAAATTTATTTATTTTTCCTCTCGCCCAGCCAGTTTTCATATTCCTACATTGACAGTGACTGGTATAGGTAAAAAAAACCTCCACCAAGATGTGCACCTCTAGGGTAAAGGATATGTTACTTCAAAGCCTGGCAGAAAACTTCCCCAAGTTTAGAGAACAATGGTCTTGTACCATGTAGAGGGATCAGGCTAAGGTAGGAATGGCTGGTAGACCCTGAATGGGTGGAGGTGGGGCTCAGCAGGGGTTACTGAGCATACCAGGGGTATGAACCAGTGGATGGTTCACAGCATGACCATAGCCAAGCCAAGAAATTCAAATTGAACTTAAAAAGGGATCATGAACTTGGAAACTAGATGGGAATTTATTCAGGTAGAATAAGAAAGCAAAGTCAGGAATCAAGCAAGAGAGTCCAAGAAGAGCCCAGAGAGTGAGTCTGGAGTGAGGGCTGCTGGTGGCACTTTTCCTGGCCCTAGGATCAAGGTACATGTAGGAGAATGGGTGGTTTAGTGACTGGAGTAAATTCTGGGAAAGCCACGTGCTGTCTGGGCGTTGTGCTACAGATGCAAGTGTTACCCGTCTCACTCATGTCCAGGCCCAGTGGCTGGACCCTCCTTTTGCCGGATCAGCCCTTCTTTGTTCTCATTAGTCCCTTTCTCTCTCTCTCTCTCTCTCTCTCTCTCTCTCTCTCTCTCTCTCTCGTCTTCCTCACCACCACATAGGTGGCAATGGATCCATAATGGCCATGTTTTTATTACAGTAATGGTACCACTTTCTGCAGAAAAGAGTAATGCAATTTTGTTAACGAAAGTCATGTGTAGAGACAGGGTTGGGTGGGAACTTCTGGGCCTGGTTTGGCTCTGGCTCAAAACCTTCCAAAAACACAACCGCTCAGGGCCACACCCAGAAACTCCCCTCACCTCTGTCAGGCCCAGCTGCTTTGTGTTAGAGAAATAATAACAGCCCTGTCTCTCTCAGTGCCCTTTCATAAACATAAGATGTGGAATAGAATGGTTATTGGAAGGTAATCAATGCTGCTTATGTTTTCTTTCGTGAGGACACTGATGGTGAATTTGCACATGACCCCATCTGAGGTGGGTCTTCAGGACATCTTTCCCATGCAGGGGCTTGCATCTTGGTGGGTCAGAGGGCAGACACCCTGACAGTTCCCTCCTGCACCAGAGACACATCTCTGTTGATCTGGAGAGGAGTGAGAGAAGGGACTCCAGGATTCTCCAGGAAAAAGCCAAGTTGCTTCACAGCTTTGAGGTTGAGATTAAATGACTGACATTGATAAAGGCTTTAAGACCCATTTGCATCGCATTGCAAAGGCTAAATTCGCCTTGCTTTCCCATTTTGTCTTGTTTGAATTGCTTGACTATTTCAGGGAAACTCATAGAATATTAGAAAAAATTAAGAGTTCTGTTCCAGAAAGTCAAAACTTCTCCCTTGAGGAAGCCCACTTGATTTTACCATCTCCCCCTCAAAGCATTCACTGGAGATGCCTCACAATTTAGAACCTGATCAAATAAAATGATCTCTGAAGGCTAGCAGGGCCTGATTTGTGGTATGTGCTCAGTATATTACTTTATCAAGTTGTGTTCCATTTTGTTAACTCATTGATTTAAAAATAACATTTATCTTTATCACCAGACTGCAAAATCCTTAGAAATAAAAGAACTGGGTATTTTTTCCACTTTGTATTTTTCAGAACCCAACACAGTATTGGGTGCATAGTAGAGATTAGTAAATGCTTGTTGATTGGTTATTTTAGTTCCTAATGTACTCATTATTTTTTAAGTTCAGCAAATATTTGTTGATTGGTACAATGCCTGGGACAGCATAAGATCATAAAATAATAGTAGCTAACTTATTTTTAGAATGTCCTACATCCTAGAACAGTATGTGAATTAACCCTTTAATCCTCAAAATAGTCCTGCAAAGGTTTCAGATTCACAGACTAAGGAATGAAGGTGGCCTGATCTTGGCTCTGTGTCCTTAGCCACAGGTGCCTGAGGAATAAACAAGTCCTGGTCTCTCTGAAAGGACTTCCCACCAGTGGGCAGTGGGATTGGCCATAGGACAGGAGGATGAGTAGGAATACGTTATGGGATGAGGTTCAGGAACATAGAAGGCTGTGGACCAGCTGAGGAAATGTCAAGGAGTGGGCCTCCTGGAAATTCCATAGAACGAGGCCCACCGCCTTTAGGTGTCTCTTCTCCATTTTCTAATGATGTGATCCATCCCCTGCGATGTCCATCAGTATGGGGGAGGGAGCGCCTGGCTCCCGTACTGATGGACATCACAGGGGATGGAGCTCCTGGCACCATGTTGAAATCACAGACCCTGGAACTGCCTGCCTTAGGAGCTGTGGCTAGCCTCCCGCCCAATGCACTAGTCCTGGGAGAAGGTTCCATCTCTGTTCACCTGCTCTCAGTGTTCAAGACCTCACTACTCACCAGGCGGCCAACACTGGGCAGCTGCAGCACTGAGCTGAAACCATTTCCTTCTAACACTGACATGAGGGAGTTCTGACATTTCCAATACAGCAGCTCTTCCTGGGTTCCTTGGGTTCCCCAAGATAACATTTACAGAGTTTTTAATAGTTTCTCACAGGATATGGTTTCTAGACCCCATTCATTCAACAAATGCTAGGCTGGATGCTGGGTATGCAATGATAGTTAAACCTTGACTCTTCCCTCAAAGAGTCTGCAGAATTGACGGGCAGAGACATGAAAGCAAAGATTCCCCAGAATGGGATCTGTGATGGAGCTGTAATGGCTGCCTGAATGAGGTCCTACAGGGGTGCAGAGGAGAGCCCTTCCCTGGCAGTGTGTTTCTGTGCTACTCCATCTAGAATGTTCCCTATGATTCCTTCCTTACTCATCTCCATTCTCTCCACATCCTCTCCCCGATGTCATCACTAAAACCAAAGTCTTCATGAAGCAACACATGCAAATTAACTGTAAAATCCCTCTCCTCACCTCAAACACCTCCCCTGGATGTTGGTAAGCCTCCCGAACCCACTGTTGGTGAACAAAGCCACTTCCCATTCAACACATCACCAACCAAATTTATGGACATTTTTTTCAAAACATTCTCAGAGAAGGCAATTTGCTTCTCATCACACAGCATGCAATAACAACAATCAGCTCCAAACCCAGGACTGTCAAAATCCATGCTTATTCTGTCACTTGCCACAGTGTTTGGGAAAGGAAATGAGGAGGAGTACACCCAGTCTTTCCTTTTGCTCTTTTCCCAGAGGTTCCCTCTCTGAGCTCCATTCAGTATGGTGGTGTTCCTTTCTGGGAGGCTCTTGTCTCTGTGAGAACACCCAACTGGCTGATGACATCCTTCATACTCAGGGCCTGAGATTTCACATGCGACTCACCATAGCAGAAGAATGCACACTCTGGGAATAGAGGCCCTCCTGGCCCTCATTAGATAATCAATGATCTCTTGCCCTTCTAGTAGTATCCCTCCCCAAACTGGTTCAGTTTTGTTTTCTAACATATCTCTAGCTCTGAAGCATTTGGGTTATAGTTGATACTCAACATCTGCTTACTGGTTGAACAAATACCATCTCTAGTTTAGTCCCGGCTGGAATATTCTTCTTGAAAACTGTGTACATTTCAAAATTAAATTCAGAATGCTAAGTCTGAAAGGCCAATAGTTGAGATCCAATTCAACATCCATGTATTAAGCAACAATGATATGCCAGGTGCTGTGTCGGGTACTGGGGTTTCAGCCAGGAATAAGACACAGCCACAGAGTTCAGGCTGCTGGTAGGAAATGCAGGGAGGAGGCACAAATAGGAGAAGGGGTGGCTCAGAGGAACACATTACTTGTGGGCAGTGATATTAGCATAACAGCAGCAGTGTCCACACAGGGCAGAGAGGTGCACCTAAGCCATGGGCGTGAGAGGATGGAGCAAGTGCAGGTGCAGTGCTGCAGACCCCAGGTGCTCAGCTGCTCTCCCAAGGACTGCAGATGCCTTTCTCCATCTTTCTTGGGTGGAGGTAAAACTTTTTTTTTAGCACCTATGAGTAGTAGAATCTTGAACGGAAATATTTCAGAACAAAGGAGGTACAGCTGCCTCCTGGTATCTGTGGGAGATTGGGTTCAAGACCTCCTCAGGATACCAAAATCCACATGGTCAAGTTCATTTTATACAATGCCCCCCCCCCCGCCCCCCCGCTTTTTTTCATATAATCTATAAACACCCTCCTGCATACTTTAAACATCTCTAGATTCCTTATAGTATCTGATACAGTGCAAATACTGTGTATTATGTTCTATTGTGTTGCTTAGAGAAGAATGGCAAGAAAAAAATGTACACGTTTGACACAGAAACAATTTTATTTTTCTGAATATTTTTGATCCGTGTTGGTTGAATCCATGTCTCAGGGCCAGCTGGGTAAGAAACATTGAGTTCTGTGGATTTCCAACTTTCTTTTTAGTAGCAGAAACTTCCACGGAATCTTATCAGGACATCCACTTTGTAAAATGGATCTGAGTCTCTTTGACATCTTGAAAGCCATGGTCTAGGCCAACCCTCTCATTTTCCAGGTGAGGAAAAGGGAGACCAAAACCCCAGCGCACACGGAGTGGCCATCAATGACCGGCCTGGAGCCAGGGTCCCCGGTCAGCTCTGCGCCCGGGGTGGCCGGCTGGCTGGGAGGCTGTCCGACAGCCGCCCGCCTGAGATTAACCATCGGGTGGGGGAAGCAATTACAGTTTGCACAGGCGAGATCCGCTCGTCCCATTCTCCCTCCCTGCAGGCTATGTCAAAACACGGAGCAGGATCCTGCTTCTTTTCACGTTTTAAAAACATACAGCGGACTTGTGTTTACAGTACTGCGAAGGGATATGACGCGTAACAGCAGAGCGCGCCACCCCTGCAAGGAGCCACCCGGTCCTCCTGTGGCTCTCTCCATCCGAGAAGGCAGTGCACACTCCTTGGGCGCCAGTTCAGAGCGAGTCTTGCCAGGGATGTCTCCGCTTCAGCACTTAAACAATGTTATACGTTGTGCAAACAAACAGAACCTACCATGATCTGACCTTGGATCAGAGCCCCGTCTGTCTGGGTCGCTCGGCCTGGGATTCTTGCAGTGGGGAAAACAGATTAGGCATCAGAATTACACTTCCAGACCCCGCTTTTCTGCTTCTGTGGGGGCTCTAGGTGGGCATTTTTGCTCTCTCAGCTTCAGCTTTCCCATCTGAAAAATGGCAGAAGCGAGGTAGTTTGGGGTTCAGCTGCTGGTTTTCATTCTTGTGTATGTCGCTGTGAAATTTCCTTTTGAAATGGAATCTTTCAGGCAAACTGAGAAGATAAAATAGATGAAAGCCAAGATATTCTGGTGGAGGTGGGAGGACGGCTCCTAGTTTTCACCACCCCTTCTGCCCTGGGACCATTTAGATACTAGTGTGTCCCTAGGGTCCCCAGAACACGGTTGGATACAGCTTGGCCATATGATCTCTCGGGTTCTTCCTGGCTACAGCTTCAATGATTCCATGCAGGTACTATAAATATGAAGTCAGCCATGATTGCAAAAATATGTGAAAGTGAGAGGATAGAGAGAAAGAGTGAGATTACATTTTATTTTGCTAAAGACATACTTAAGCTTACTTGATTACAAATGTAAGACACATTCATTGTTAGAAATGGGATTACTATAAAATAAAAATCATCTGTGATCCTGCTCCTCTGAATTGAAACTATATTAAAAGATAACTCTGCCACTTTGCAGGACTTTCCAGGTGGAGTGACCACATCACAAAGACACTTGGGTGAAGGCCCTTGGCTGAGCCGGTCGGGAAATTATCCCCTTTTCTCTCATCTGTGCACCCTTTAACAGCAAACAAACCGTATCCACTCGATCCGTAAAACCAGGGTGCAAAAAGTGATAAGAGATTGTGTCTCAGAGAGACAAAGAAGGTGCCCGGATCACGAGGTGAGGGGAGGAAGAGCCACAGTGGGGTCCCGTAGGTGGCCTCTGAGAAAGAACCCTTCACTTATCGCCACCTCCATTCTTTTCCCTTCTCCTCATCTCTCCTTTGTCTTTGCTGCACTACTCAGTGGAGTTTTGTGTCCCCATCTTGGTCCCTGATTGTCATCCCCCCCCCCCCCCGGCAAATTCTTTCCTGTGTCCATTCCTTCTCCCCTCCCCACTTCCCAGTTTATATCTCAGACACCTAGAGGTCAGGAGGAGAGGAACACTGATAATCTGATTCACCTTAGGACAAGCAATGAATGTGGTCCTCAGCACTAAGCACCAATATTAGGGGTGCCATTCTGAACTGCAGGGGCTGTAAGCTATGAACTGCATTCCCAGACTCCCTTGCAGCTACAGCTCTGGGTACACTTTAGGTTCAATCACTAAATGTCTGGAAGGTGAAAGCCAAGCAGCTGCTCCCCATAGTTGATGGTAAATCAAATACCTAACACCCAAGTTTTCTGCAGTTTATGAATGTCAGCCCCCAATCCCCTGTTACTAATGTACTGGAATTCTAAGAACAAAGTCTGGGAAACACCGTACAAGGATATTATTACAAGAGAAAACGGGAGAAATCCTTGAATTTGTAATCCCCACTGTAGGGAGATAAGGTCCAAAGAAAGAATGGCCCACCCGATGTTATAGCAAGGAAATTAGGAGAATCTCATCTCCTCATTTTAGGGTCAGGAAGAAAAGTTACTAAATCTCTCTGAGCCTCAATGGCCTTATCTGTAAAATGGTTATAATGACTGTTCTGTTCTTCCAAACATATTGGGGAAAAGTAATAATAAGATATTGCTTTTGAAAGTGTTTTGGAACTTGACTGTACACACACACACACACACATATTTGGAAAGACTTTGTAGGTGTGACATTATTAATGATAAATATTGGTTATATTAACCAAGCGTTTACTGAGCACCTGCCATATGCCAGTTATGGTCTTGGTGTTGGTCATGGGGCAGAGAAGGAGACAGGCGACTGCCTTCATGGACCTTATGCTATTCAGATGAAAAACAAGGAGGTACCCAGGCATGAACAGACCAGCAGGAGAACTCTGGACAGTCCCAAGTGCTCTGGAGAAGTGAAATGGGTCCTGTAATCAAGAGCGGCAGGGAATATTTTAGATCAGGTGGTAACGGCAGCCTCTCTGACCAGGGACTGTACACTGGCCTTGGATTACCAGAGGAACATCTGGGAGCACAGCAGTCTAGGCAGACAGGGTTGGAGTAGGACCTTAAATGAGGTAGGGGTGGGGTGTGAGCTGAGGTCTTTCAGGGAGGCCCATGTCACTGGACACTACATAGACCAGGGCGAGCATGTGGAGGATGGGGAACAGGTGTGGTAGTTTGGAGATGCTTTGCTAAGGAGCTGGGCTGCTTTGGACATACCATGTCAGGACCCTGAGCTGAGTTTCCTTATCTGTTAGATGGGAAGGTAAGCCCTGCCCTTATCTGGATGTATGCAGAGGATGTATCACTTAAGGGTGACAGTACCTCAAACACCCTGTTCTTCACTTCAGAACACAGTCGGCCTCAGGCCCTTCCTGGAGTCCAGGCTGTAGGCATGAGGGGCCCAGCCACCCGCCTCTCACACACTGCAAGCGCTGTGCTGGCCCCACAGACAGCAAGCGCAGGGGAGAGGGTCTGCTTTTTCTTCTTGTGGACTTGAGCCTTCAAGCCTCTGGACCGAGTGCCAACAATAATTCATCAGGAACGCTTTACAACTCGGCATTACAAAACCTGTTAGGAGACAGATCGCCCACAGGACAGCCTTCGAGTAGGAAACGTGTTCAGGGCTGGTGACCTCCAGATGATTAATGATTTTTAACAGGGTGAACTCTGTCCTCTGCTTCCCATGTGCTGCGAGGACTCCCTCCCTCGCCGGGATGGTTTGAAGTGGGGGTGGGAGGGGAAGAAAGGGGTGAGGGTGGGGTTGCTTCAAGTTGAAGCCCACCGATCATGAGGAAATGGAGAAACAAGCCCTGTCAGCAAGGCAGGAATGTCTTCTGGTTATTGCTTTCATTTTTTTGCAAAGGCAGTAACACAGGTTTTGTATCTTGAAATGCACGTGGCGTGTCTCTTAACTCTGGGTGAGCTCATTCCTAGCAAGCTTTTGCACACAGCGGGTCTCACAGCCTTTGTTGTTTCTCTCACCTCTCCCATCTCCATCGGCCCCAACCCTGGCTTTCTTGGATATAGGACGCTAGAGAAAAATGAGACCCTGATCCTATTTTTTGATTTTCAGAGTCATGATGACTTGATTTTAATTTTTTTAGATTAAAAAATTCAACAGTGATGTATGCTGTTTTACTAAAATGAAAATAGAGTTACTGAAAGAAAACTTTCTAATCTTTCCCCATACCTTCTGTGTTGGTCAGCTTTGAATCGCTATAACCTACCTGAGATAATTAACTTATACAGAGGAAAGGCTTATTTGACCTCCCAGTTTTGAGGTTTCAGTCCATGGTCTACTTGCCCCATTCTTCAGGGCCTTTGGTGAGGCAGGAATCATGGTGGGAACTTCATGGCTGGGTGTGGGAGAGAGAAAGAGGAAGAGGCTGGGCCCTCACTATCAAGGGCACACCCATAATGACTGGAAGACCTCCCAATAAAACCACCCAATAGTGCCAAGCTGGAGATCAAGCCTATGGTCTGGTTTGAATGTGAGGTGTCCCCCAAAGGCTTAGGTGTGAGACCATGCAAGAAGGTGCAGAGGAGAAATGATTGGGCTGTGAGAGTCTTAACACAATCAGTGAATTAATCACTTGGTAGGGATTAACTGAGTGGTAACTGGAGGCAGTTGGGTTGTGGCTGGAGGAAGTGGTTCACTGGGGGCATGGCTATGGGGTATATATTTTGTATATGGAGAGTGGAGTCTCTCTCTCTCTGCTCTCTGATCACCATGTGAGGTGCTTCCCTCTGCCACACTCTTCTGCAATGATGTTCTGCCTCATCTCGAGCCCTGAGGAATGGAGCTGGCTGTCTATGAACTGAGACCTGTGAAACCCTGAGCCCTCTAATAAACTTTTCCTCCTCTACAGTTGTTCTGATTGGGTTCTTAGTCACAGTGGCAAAAAAAAAAAAAAAAAAAAAAAAAAAACTGACTAAAACAAAGCCTTAATACAGGGGCCATTGGGGACATTCCAGATCCAAAATACAGCATTTTCTTTAGTTCCACACCTTGATGTCATTGACATCAAATCAGTGTGATCCTTGGTAGTGCTGTATGTTAAACTAGGAGCAATCCTCACACATGTTCCTGGTGTTCAACTGAAGACTGGGAACAATGGCAGACCTTTCCAATTTTGTGGGAAAGCAAGTGTCTAGTGATTGAAATTGGAGTTAATATTTAGGTTAAAAGTACTCTTCAGTTCTAGTGCATTATATGTGTCATTTAATCCTCTTCACATAGGAGGGCCCAGTGTGGTGGCACACACCTGTAATCCCAGTGGCTTGAGACAGGAAGATCACAAGTTCAAGGCCAGCCTGGGAAATTTAGCAAGACCCTGTCTCAAAATTAATTAATCAAATAAATAAATAAGCACAAAGGATGTAGCTGAGTGCTAGAGTGCTAGTCCAGCCTGCACAAGGCCCAGAGTTCAATACCCAGTATAAAAGAAAATAAATGAAAAGAAAATAAAGGAAGATAACCCCTGGGGATGCTTACAGATATCATCCTCAGTTTTTCCGATAAGGAAACTGAACTTCGGGGTAAGCTTAGACACGGTAGAACAAGGATCCAGGTCCACAAGGTCTCACTCTTAGTCCCTGGGTTCTGTAAGAGCTTTACTTCATTTTAATTACTTCTCCTATAAATCTTCTTAATACTCTCTTGGCCTCCTTAAGTGTCTGCTTTCAAATCCTTATATATTGCAAAGTAAATTAGGAGGCAACAAGTGATGAATAAAGGCGAGGGCTCCAGTCCCCCATGCCTATTGGGATGGCCACTCCCTCTATGGGTCCTCAGTCTTGATGGGATTGAATGTCCTGAACATATATTTTTCTGCTCCTAGAACTGTTTCCAAAGTCTACTTAATCATATAATCACTTCTTGGTATCTGATCTGCCTTTCAGGTTTTCCATCGATCCCTGACCTTGACCCAGGGCTCTTGTATGAAGTATGTAAAACTCACCTGTCGACATCCATCTTGAGATTAAAAAAAGCAGCCAAAAGATCAATAGACAACAAAGAACTTAAAAGCACAAGCTTCAGTTAAGGCCTCATTACACTGATACCTTTTCCACACAGGGACTGCCATTGTTCCCAGTTTTCAGTTGAACAGAGTGATTTTATATCGTGGTGCTATAGTATGAAAACTTGGGCCTCAGTTTTCTGGGTTGGAAACTGGAGACTACAGTGCCATTTACTCAATAGGGTTGGAACCAGGATGGTCTGAAATAACATGTGTGAGTACGACCCTTAGAACCACGGCATGTGGTAAGGACTTAACATATTGAGATGCTGTTAATGGACACAATCATTTATTCTATCTGCTCAAATTCTTTTCCTTGACACCACTAATTCATTTGCAAGAATCATTATCTGAAGTGTACTTGTAGTTCACACTAGACCGGTTAATATAACATGGACTTTAGAAAGTTTTACAGAAACCCATGTGAGTCGGCACACTTTATGGAAAAAGAAAAGGGAAAAGAAAACTGGACAACTTGTAAAACACATGGTCTGTGTAATTTTAAGTGAGGAGTCAAGATGGAAGAGAGGCCTGGCAGAGGTTTTCTCATGGCCTTCGGAAGGAACTCACCCTGCCCATACCCTGAGGGTCACTCATACCTTAACCAGATCCTGTCCAATGGGACAGTTGAGGTGGGAACCTTGGTTTGCTGAATGAGCTATGTTTGTTTTAAAAGAGTCCCTAGACTGGGGCACCCCAGGGGAGATGCTGACATTCAGCTTACTTTTCAGAGATGACCACTGTGTCTCTCGGGAATGCTGGGCTGGAAGAATCAGAGTTTGACTAGATTCTAATGATTTTAGGGAACAGACACTGTCTAAATTATCATGGTGCTAGGGTGTGGATCTTGAATGTCCTCCAAAGGCCCATGTATTGAAGGCTTGGTTCCCAACCAGTGGCACTACTGGGAAGTAGTAAAGACTTTGGCAGCAGAGCCTTAGTGGCAGGAAGTAGGTCATTGAAGGCAGCCTTTGAAGTGGTATCGGGACCTCAGCCCCTTCTCTTCCTCCCTCTGCTTCCTGGCCCCCATGAGGTGAGCAGCTGACTCTACAATGTGCTCCCCACCACTATGTGCTGCCTCACCTCGGGCCCTGAAGCCATGGGGCCAACCAACCATGGACTGGCACTTCTGAAACTGTGAGCTGAAATAAACCTTTCTTCTTTGTAAGTTGATTATCTTGAGTATTTTTTTTTACAGTCACGGAAAGCTGATTAACTTTCCTGGTAATGGATGTTTATTTTAAGGAACCCACCAAGGACAGACTTTTCCAAGAATTCAAGTTTAACCAGACAAGAAAGCTGTTTGGATCACACAGTCCTCTCAGTAAAACTGTTTGAGTCTTTATTCTCATGGGTGTGTGTTTACACTTAATTAAAAATCATACACTGTCTTAAACACAAATGTAGCTATTGTCTTAAACACGAATGTAGCATGGGTGTGGTTCATCAATAGTGACAGGGGGTCTGACTCTGTTTCAGATGATCTTTGGATTAGTTTATTGGGGCTTTCAGAGTAAAGTACCACAAATTGAATGGCTTAAATGACATCAGTTTATGGTGTCCCAATTCTGGAGGCTAGACATCTGAAAGCCAAGTGTGGGCGGGGTTACTGACTTCTGAGGGATGTGTGGGGGAACCTGCTCCATGCCTCAGTCCTAGTTTCTGGTACGTACTTCTGGACCTTCTTGGCTTGTAGGTGACCATTTTCTCCCTTTGACTTCACTTCATCTTACCTCTGTGCATGTCTCTTTGTATCTAAAGATCACCTTTTTATAAGGATGCCAGCCATATTCAGTTTGGACCCACCCTATTGAACTCATTTTAACTTGATCACCTTTATACAAACCCTATTCCTAGGAGGTACTGCAAGTTAGGGCTTCAACATTTGATGGGGGGTACAATTCAAGCCCTAACAGCCATCTTTACTATTTTTAAAAACAGGTTTGACTGACACCTATCATATCTCCTTAAGTCATGATGGTTTCCCCTTTATAATGTGGCTCATGAAGAGTTAGTGCTATGTATAGGAGACAGGGTCAAACTGCTATTTGCTTGCCATTTCCTGTTGCTTGCTGGTACTTATAGTAGCATTAGTATATGCTTTCTCTGCAGAAATCATTCAAGTCCATTTCATGGTCCATTTAGCTATCACTTCATAACATAATTTGCAAATCACTTAGCTGGGCATTTCCATATGATCATCATGTGGGCCATGTCAATTGGCTGGATGAGCAGGAGTCAGGCTTTCCATGCAGGTTCCTGATTGC
The DNA here is from genome assembly GCF_021218885.2 of Marmota monax. Classification (NCBI taxonomy): domain Eukaryota; kingdom Metazoa; phylum Chordata; class Mammalia; order Rodentia; family Sciuridae; genus Marmota; species Marmota monax. Next base: position 20,571,017 of record NW_026694710.1, read on the forward strand.
TCACATTGAACCTGAGACCATAGATGCAAAAGAGAGGGGCCTGCCCTGACTGCTCTGCTTTTCATGGGATTTAGCAACTTGCTTCCCGTCTGATTTGTTCTTCTCTTTCTGCCTATCATTTCCCCCCACTCTTTTCCCTCTTTCGACCTTTTTCTCAACTTCTCCTCCATTGTAACTTTGGATCATGCACGGTTCCTCATGACTTCCTCACCCGTAGGGATGCAGAGCTGTGATCTTGAACAACAGTCCTACCTCTTATAGTTTCAATCTCCTCTTCTGTAACAAAGGGAGGTCAGCTATGTCAGACCCCATATCTTTCCAGGAGCAGCATTCTGTGCTATTCATATTAGACTTATTATATGGAAGCAGAATTATCCCCTAGCAAAAGAGGCCAATGATTTGAAGTTGGATTCAAATCCAACCAGAAACAATTTACAAAGTTAATTTATCTGAGACCCAAATTTCAGAGTTTCGGAAAGGTATACAGTCTAGGGAGGTAGATTGGTTGAGTAAGGGCTTAGCTTAGTTAAAGTAACTGATTTGCATTCATCCTTGTAAACTTGGTTTAAAATAAAGCTCAGTTTAAAATTAGGCTAAAAAGGTTATTAAAAATCCCAAAGTGGACTTATTCTTCCTCTCTGCCTCATCCTCCAAGACCAAGCAGTCATTAAATTATATCGAGTCTATCTTAGGATTTGTCTTGGTTTCTATGATCAGAGCTTAGTTTCCAAAAGCAGAGCTTCAGGTAAGAACATGGGAGCAGGAAGTTTATCTGGAAGGTGATTTCAGGAAGGAAGAGGGAGAGGACTAAGGAAGGGGAAAGTCAGCCAGCTGGTGTATTATCAAAGTCACTGCTGTAGGCGATGGGGGTTCAATTTCCCCAGAACCTCTGACAAGTGCCCAGAATGGCTCTAGTGCTGTCACCCGAGAGGAGGGTGGGAGCATCTGGATGGGGCAAGTGCTGCTGTAGGGCATTAGATCAGGTCTCCACACCTTTGGGTCCCATTGTGAGTTGAGTTCCGTGACATAGGAAGAGGTCCTAGGGGCAGAATAGAGAGAGAAACCCTACTGGTGGGGTGGGCAGGGGTGACTTACAACTGTCCACCACGGGTTTGGCTGTATCGTAGATGAGAGGACTGAACACAGGCACCCGAGGCGTCTCTCAGAGAAGCCCCTGAGCCCACTTTCTCTTTCTCCTCACCTCTACTGCTGTGGTCTGGTTTTCATCTCAGATCTCTTGATCCCTCCAGTGGGCGTGTCTGTCTCCAGCATTCTCACTCCATGCACAAGTCTGAATGATGTCTGTAAAACAGAGTGACCTCACCGATCCCCACTCTGTTGGTGGTCAGTGGCCCATGGGAATAGCCATAAGAATGCAGATCATGTCAGATGCTTCTCAGACATGCCAGGCTGAGGATTAACCACACTTCCTTGGGAGCTAAGAAAGAAGGCATGTTAGAGTGCAGGTGAAAACAAGTAAACTTACATTTACTCTATTAAAAAAAAAAAAGCAATTGTGTCCTTTATTTCTTTTTGTCTTACAAACTCATGACTAATATGCGTGCTGTAGCCTTATCTACCCCGGCATGGAATCCAAGTTGGTTTGTCCAGTGATGTGCCTTGTTGTTCAGCAATGTCCACTGCTATGACTTTGATTTCGTGACCCTCATCTACCAGGGTTTTCAGCTGGTGTGGTCCCCCTCACTCCTGGGCTGCGTCTCACTGCTTTAATACAGCACAGATGATGCTGTGCTGGGTGCACATCAATTGCCCATCATCAGTCGGCCTGGAAGCATCTGCACCTCACTCTTGGAGCGCTGTTTTTGTGCTATTGGCAGGAAATCAGCTCAAGCAGACATGTGAAAATGCCCTTGAGGAGGAGAACCAAAGGCCCCAGCCCTGAGCCCTACAGAGCGTTCAGTGATGACGGCAGACACTGCTGAGGCTCAGTCCACACCATGTGCAGCAGAAGATAATACATTATTGTTTGAAAAAATGGAGGTTTGTTGGTTGGTGATAGATAACCGAAACAGGGCCAAATGACCTCCTCCGGCCCCATCAGTTCTCTCACTCCTTCTTCTCATCCAATGCTTAGTGAGGCTGAGTGACTTGGCCCATCCACTCAGCCTTTTCATCCCTTTGGCTTGATCCTCTCTTGGCCTGGAATGTTCTCTCCTCCCTTGTATGCAGAGGACACTTCTATGCCGCAAGACAAGTACACCTTTCTTCTCTGAAGCCCTTTGATCACATCCCATTTCTTTCTGGACAGAGAGAGTGTCTCTATGGAAGTTTATGTGTTCTAGAATATTCCAAGGCCTGTAATAGAATATTCCAAGACCTGTAATAGGCTTCTTCATCCTTGTAGGGAATGAATAGGACTCACATGCTATAGTAGAATGTAACGTGGATCAAGACACATTTGAATTTGAGTCTCAGTTCCTAAACTCCATCTCAGGGTTTCTTCGGATATTTCTCTAAGCTTCAGTTTTCTCATCTATAAAATGAGGACAATAGTTACTTCCTCTTAGGATTGCTGTGAAGATTAAAGTTCACTACTGCATGTCAAACAAACACCCACCTCAGTCCCTGGTCTATCAGATATTAAAGGACCTCTGAGAGACTCCCACCTTTCAGTGTTTTAACCCAACAGCAAGTCCCCAGGCAGCTTGCCTGGCCTCTTTCTTGTCCCATCTGTCCCCAATTTAGGTGTCCTGCCATGTGCCATCCACACAGGGAACTCCTGCTGTACTTGGAAAAAGAGTGTAGCACCTGATACCTGACAGATGTTCTGTAAATATCTGTTGAATTCATGGCCCCAAAGTCTATGATTTGATCAAGGACTACAGCAGAGAAAGGGAACTGGGGCCATCACCTTGATTTTGACTCAAGATGGCTTAGTGTGTTCTGAAGGCCACCATCCTTAGACAAACTCATCTTATTTGTTGAGTGAATGTACACCAGTTATTGGAGGATTTTTAAAGTTACCATCAGCAGAAAGTATGTGTGTCCTTGATACATCCCAAAACTCCATATCTTTTTTCTCATGTTGAGACATTTGATCTGCAAGTTCCTTGGCTTATACATTTAGATTTACAACTGACGCATTTAGCAGAATATTTCTAATATTAAGATTCTTCTAACTTAGTTTTCCCTGCCTCCCTTCAATCTATAGGAGCTTTTAGGAAAAGACATTGATATCAGGGATTCTCAGTTGTGTAAGGGAATGTTTTGTATCATTAATTGACACCAAAACACAAAATTATTTGGCATTTCACAGAATCAGCAAGTATTCAGTTTATGAAGATAACAAAGATTTGTGAATAAGCAACGAGATAGCATTAATTATCACTTGAAAAAACTGGACACAACCTGAAAGTCCAACAGTAAGGGAAGGATTAGTGGCTTGGTATTCCTCAGCATTGGCTCAGTTCTGGGCTAGTCCTGGATCTCATGGAGGGCAGCGATCTTACAGGGTCTCACAGTTTAGTGAGGGCAACATCAGATGAATGGCAGCAAGCTTCCCAAGAGAGAAGGTATGGGGCATTTTTCCAAGATGTCAGGGAAGGGAGGCACAGCTTTTGGGGTCAGGGAAGTTTTCCAGAGGAGAAACAGGCACTTGTGTTTTAAATAAAGAAGACCATGTGCAACGGCTCAGAGAAGGGAAGCTTGCACATTTGGAAAAGTGCAAGAGCCCAACTGATATTGTTCAGAGTGTGGTGTTTTGAAATTGAAAATGATGCTGTATTAGGAAGCCATGTTTTAATATTCAGTTTCTCTTGTGAGAAATGGAATACCATGGATGATTCCTTATTTTTTTTACAATTCCCATCAAGAGAGTGAACATGCTTGTTAAAATATTTTAAGAGTAAGGGGAAATAAATGTTATAGAATATTAAAACATCAAAAGAGTTTGCACAGTTCTGTATCTACTGTGATCTACATAAAGACACACACACACACACACACACACACGAGTGGCACAAAATAAATGAAGAAAAAGAAAAAAATGAAAAAAGGAGGCCTGGAAAAAAATATGGCAAAATGACAATAGTGGCCACCTCTGGGTAGTGGGATAATAAATAACTTTTCTTGCTGCATCTTTACTGTTCCTCATACTGTCTAAATCTTTTCACTGTGAGAATATGTGATTTTGACAGTGAGAAAAATATAGAAAAAATAATCTTGAGGTTGATGAAAGATAAATGTTGTCCACATTTTGTGTGGCCTCTGGGCAGCCCCACTTGGGACCTGCACTGAACTCATTTCCTCCTGGGGAAGGCAGAATGAGGCAGGCACGTGCCTCCCCTCCCTCATGTCTTGGCCTGGGCTGTGCTGCATGGCTGAGCAGAAGCCTGGCTCCTGCCTAAAGAAAACAAGGGAGATTTAGGTGGGCCTGGGGATCTGGTGAGAAGTGGTCGTGGTGGGTGTGGGAGATTCAGGGAGGGCTTATTCATTCACACTGTGGATGAGAGCTCAGTTCTCAAGAATGCCCCTGAGGACAGCATGGCAGAGGGAGAGGTGGACCTGACAGAGACAGAGACAGGCTGGGGACACAGCCAGGCTGGAGAAGGACAGGGGAGCCAGGGAGAGATGTAGATGAGAGTGGAATCACAGGAGTGATTCGAGGCCATGGAGAGAAAGAGGCAGAGGCTAAGGAATGAAAGCGCAAGGCAGGATGGGCAGAAATGAGACTGGAAAGTGGGCCACCAATGCAGGGACAGGGCACCACATGCACAGGACAAAAGAGCTAGAGAGACAGACAGACGCCTAGACATGGAGATGATACAGAGGCACAGAGAGATGCAGATAGAGATGGTGTCTGGAAGGGAGACTAGAGATGGGGCCAGGGGTGCTGGGAGGATCTGTGGCCACTGTGCTGAGTGGTATTCTGAGCAGGAGTGCTCTGCCAGATGGGTGGACACCCATCTGTACTGTACTGAAGCTCATTTCTTTCCTAGTTCCATTCCCCATGTTAGGAATATTTTAAAAGGATGAAAAATCATATAGCATTATATGAATCTCCTCTGTAGCCAATATTTTCTCCATTGCTGTACCTAATTGAGTGACTATTATGATAGTCCCTTAATTGAATTTTCAGTGCTCATTTTACTTATGAACATACTGGGGCTCAGAGAGACTAAACACCTTGTCCAGGTGACTTATTAGCAAAGAGCTGAGCAGCAATGAAAAGCCAAGCTGTCCTGCTTCCAATTGAGGGCCCTGGTAGCTCTTCCATGAGTCCACAGTCAAGCCTTCAGTGAGCTGGGTGCATGGGGAAATGTGAAAACATTTTAACAATCAACTGCTGCTAAGCACCAACAGTGTGCCAAGGTATAAGGGTGGTGGTATGCTGGGATAACTAAGACTTGGTTTCTATCCTCAAATGTTTCTACTTCTGTTGGGAAGACTAACTTAACAGGAACATACTATCGCAGTCTCCTGGGACAGTAGGTCGACTTAATCTGAATGCCCGGTGTTCCTGGTGATGAGAATCCAGAGTCTTCCTCATAATTTCTGCAGCACACACTGCCACGCTTGGTTCTGGAATGTAGAGTCAATGTTTCTTCCTTTGAAGTGCAACCTCATCCAGCCTTCAAGCCTTTCCAGATCTCCTAAAATCGAGGGGAATGAGTTTTTCATATTCCATTATTCATGACATTATCATGGACCCACAAAGTGCCCATGAGAGTGTGTGGGGGCCATCAGGCAGGAGTGCAGGGGGAGGGGGCACTGGAGATAGATTCCCAGGAGGAGGCAAGGTCTCTAAAGGGAGGCAGGATGTGCTCCTCAGAATGTGTTGGGTGTTGGGACAACACCCAACCCGTGCCCAACTCTCTGCATCTTTTAGACCCTGACTGGCGGGCAGTGACAGTGGCTCTCAGGAAGGCCTGGCCTACAGGTGTTTCCCTCCCTGAGCAGTTGGCTGGAATGGTGGAAGGTGGCAGCCAAGCTTGCATTTGCCCACCTGGGGAGTCTGCATCCTCTGCTGAAGTGTCTGCTTTTCCTTTTAGAGGCTTTCCCTAGACTGTGACAGAAAGTGAAGGTATTTGTGGTGCATCTGTTTCCAGTTGCCTTTTAGCCTAGCTCATCCCTACCCACACCCAGTGGCTTAGTATTTACCAAGTGCAATGACGCGTGCAGCCCCGAATGGAGAACACAACATCCCAACTCCAGTCTCCCTGGCCTCCTTCCACAGAGGGTATGAGCTCACTGGGGGACCTGGGAGTCCTCGGGCACATCTGCCTTCTGTGCGCAGCCCAGGCGAGCTTTTCACCAACATGTGTGAAAACGTTCCACAACTCTGTCTACAGCTTTCCACCGACTTCCGTTAACACAGGTGTTAAGTCCTTCGTCCCACAAAGTTTACATTTTTAGTTTTCAGTCATTCACTTTGATATATGCCTAAATATTCACCAGTTATAAGTAAAATTTTAAAGATGCCAGAAAAAAGGAGGAGGAGGAGGAGAAGCGTCTGCAGATCTGGTCCTGAGGCTGCTTCCTATGTGGCCTGTCCTATGTGGAACAACTTGGGGACTCAATTTGCCAACCCTAAATTTCCACATTTGTAAAGCATGGATAATAATAAAACCCTCTTATTGACCTTGCTAGTCATGCTGATGGACTTGAATGTGCTTTGAAACTTGTAATCTATGAGGCAAGTTTCCTGGTTTTGTTTTGTTTGATTTCCCTTCCCTAAGTCACACTCTCTACTAATGAACTAGGACGATTTTTTTGGTCTTGGATTTTCTTTGCCAGTACACTGTCCAGCCCCGAGTCACCGTCCTTCTGCTGGGATGTGGCTCAGGAAGCCCAAACTACATGAAAGACTTCCAAATTCTGTTGTGATGCCCTGGAATTCTGAGCCTGTGAATCTGGTACCTTTCCTAATGTCCTTTTGACAATAACAACAAAATGCCACCTGTGGCTGACAAGGGACAGGTGTCTAAGATCATTGACCCTGGGGTTTTGTAGGATTCCTAGAGGAATGCCAACGTGCTGTTAGGCAGATGGAAGTGGGTGACAGGTGCAGCGTGAACCAGAGGGTGGCACTGCCTGGCTAGGTCCCCCTGTGTCTCTCAGATTGGGTCTTTTCTAGCCACTCTCACGGCCACTGCCAGCTGAACTGTTCTGTAAATGTACAGTGTCCTTGCTACCCAGGACTGGTTCCAGGGGATGAAGGTAGCACCCAAGACATCCCATCAGGATGTCTTACTTCCTGGTATCACTCTGCACATGCCTGGCCATGACGTTGAACAGCTCCTCACAGGCGTGGCCCTGGGGAATCACTTGCCTAGCCTGGTCCTGGCTCTCCGGCTGCTCAGCTGCCCTCCCCATCCTTCCCACACCACAGCCAGATGATTGATGATTCTAAACTGGAAATTTGATCCGTTGCTTCTTACTTAAAATCCTTAAATACTTACGACCTTTACAATGGTTTCTCTTTCATGTTCCTTCATTAATTTATCGAGATTTTAATGGCTTCATTCATTCACTTAGTCAACATATACAGAGCCAGGCTGTATGCAAGGTGCTGGGGATAGTGACGGACAAGACCAGAAATGTTCCTGTCCTCTTGCTACTGGCACTGGAGAGGGGCACACAAAACACTGCAAGCAGCTAGGAAAACAAAGAAATGATGCACTCTGATACACTCTACAGAAACAGATAAGGACGGCCATGTAGGATGGGCCAGGGCAGGGAGCTGTTATCTGGATGTTCGATCCCAGGGAAACTCATGCTGCAGTTTAGCTGCCATTGTGATGGTAGCAGGAGGTGGAGCCTTGCAGAGGTGGACTTTTCAGAGGGAACCCTCCTGAGTGGACCCTGTGGTGTTCAGGTTTCAAGCCCACCCACTTGGTCTTTCTTGCTCTTTTTACCCTTACTCTGTGTGATGCCTTCTGCCATTTTATGATGCAGGAGGAGATCCCTTACCAGATGCCGGCACCTTGACACTGAACTTCCCAGCCTTTCAAACTGAGCTGGTAGGTTTATTTCATTATAAATTACAGCAGCCAGTCTGCAGTAGGTTATTATAACAGCACAAACTGGGTTGAGATGCAGGGGCCACATCATCAGATAGTGTGGACGAGGACCTTCTCCTTGAGAATGTGAGGATTAAACAGAGAAGGTGGAGCACCCAGTTCTCTGAGCAGTGGGGGAAATGAACTCCAGAGGGAGAGAACGATGCACGTGGAGACTCCAGGGCAGGAATGGACTTGGCATGTTCAAATAAGGGAAAAAAGGTCAGTGGAGGCGGTGTGCAGAGGACAAGGGAGACAGGTACAAGGGCAGGAACATGCAGTGTCTTGGAGACCAGAGAAAAGGCTTCAGGTTATACTCAAAAGAGTAATGAAAAATCCAATGCAGAGGAGTAATTAATTCCCTCCCAGCTTCTTAATCTGCTTCTTTCTCATTTTCACAGGCCTCTGAAGTCAATTTTCTTAGCCATCTATTGCCTATTATTAATTAATTAGATGTTTATCTTGGAAATAGTATTTCATCAGCACCCCAGAGTGTGGTGAGGAGGGGACATAAATGTAACAGAGAAGACCAGTGAGAGGCCACGGTGAGATGGGAGGCAAGGGGGCTGGACCTGCGGCACGGTGGAGGGGACGGAGAGGGCGAGTCCGAGAAGCCTTCTGGTGAAACCCTGATCCGACCTCGGGGTGGTGTGGCTGCGGGTGGGGACGAGTGGGGAGGCGCTAGTGGGGGCTGGGAAGGGTCATGAAAGCCTGGCAAGCCCGAGAGAAGGCGTGGATGCTTCAGAGGGAGGAAAGGGCCAGGACAGGGGGGGAGCAGGCGCATGCTGGGGCACTAAGTCACCAAGGTGAGCTAGGCCCGTGTCGGAGGCAGTGGTCCGCCACCCGAGCGAGGCTGTCAGGTGTGGACACCTGGAGCGTGGGAAAGAGGCCGGGGCTGGGGCGGGCGCTGGCGTCTCCGGCTTAGCCAGGTGTCCTCTAAAGGAACCATCTCTGCTTCCGGCCACGATGGAGCAGCTGGGACCTGATTTACCTGGAGGAAGTGAACACTGGACGCAGTACACTGACCCCGAGGCCGTGGCCCTGGGAGCAGAACGAGGAGCCCCGAGCCTCCCTCCCAGAGTCCTGCCTGGAGCTCCCAGGACGAGGTGCTGGGATGGGGAGCGGGCTAGGGCCCGGTGGTCTCCCCGGGGCTTCTGGGAGCTGCAGAGGCCCGTGTGGGAGGGGAGGGAGCCCGCAGCGAGGCCGAGGCCGCCTCTGCTCCGCAGCTGGCCAGGCAGCAGCTTGAGCCCTGGACAGCCATCATGGCTTTCCCAGCCTCCTTCCTTCCATGGGTGAGAAATTCCTGCCCAGCCCCAGGTTTCACCTGTGAGCTGGACGCTGGCCCCGCCGCACTCCACGGCTCTCCATCTCAGCCGCGTCCTCCTGGCCACTGCGGCTGGCTCTGGACCCCGAGCCCACTTCTCCCACTCACTGCCAGATGTCTTTTGAAACGTGGTTATCTTTCTAAAAGTCTTTTACAGTGTATCTCCTATTGCTATTTTTAATTTTTACTTTTTAGACAAGAGTGGGGTGTTGTGATATTAATTAATTGTCTTTTTGACTGGAAAGTGGTGGAACAATCCAGTCTGTCTTCTGTTTATCCTCTTTCTTGAGGTGACCTTTCTTTAGCTTTTGTGACATTACTTCTCCCAGTTTTCCTGATCTCTCTGATCCTTAATCTCTTTGTGGAGCGCTCCAGAGATCCACCCTTGGCAATAGTCTCACTAATTCTGTGGCTACAGGTGCTGTTTCTAAATCTAGCCTGCACTGCCCCATCTGCATGGTGGTGAGGCTCTCCCAGCTAAACAGGTCCAAGATCATACTCGATAACTTTCCCTCCAAGCCCATCTTCCACCTGTGTTCTTTAGTGTGGTAAATAGCACTCCATCAAATCACACACTTAAGCCAGAAACCCCGGGGCTGACATAGATTCTTCTTTTAAAAAAAAATAAATCTGGCACATCTAATAAATCATCATCTCACCAGGTTTGGATCTGTAACCCACATATATCTTGTCCCGTCAAGGTTAATCTTGATGTCAGCCTTAGATTGGACACATAGAAAAAAAAATGCAGCAGTCTGGAAGCAACAACAGCAGCAAAATAAATATCAGTGATGACATTTAAACCTATGCCAAATCCTCCAAACAGCCAGAGAGAGATTCCACTTATTTATTTATTATTTTTTAAAATTTATATATGACAGCAGAATGTATTACAATTCTTATATAGAGCACAATTTTTCATATCTCTGGTTGTATACAAAGTATATTCACACCAATCCGTGTCTTCATACCTGTACTTTGGATAATAATGATCATCACATTCCACCATCATTAATAACCCCATGCTCCCTCCCTTCCCCTCCCACCCCTCTGCCCTATCTAGAGTTCATCTATTCCTCCCATGTTCCCCCTCCCTATCCCACTATGGATCAGCCTCCTTATATCAAAGAAACATTTGGCATTTGTTTTTTTGGGATTGGCTAACTTCACTTAGCATGATCTTCTCTAACTCCATCCATTTACCTGCAAATGCCATGATTTTATGTGTATCTATGCCACTGTTTTTTTTTTTTAATTCATTCATCTATTGAAGGGCATCTATTATTCTGTCATTTATGTGTGGTTGTATAATGAATTATCTCAAAACTTAGCAGTTTCAGGGAAGACTTAGCATCTCATGGTTTCTGCGGGACAGTGGGCTCGGGTCAGGAGTGGGTTCTCTGGCTCAGGGTTCCTTGTAGGCTGCGGTTGAGCTATTGTCTGGGGCTGCAGTTGTCTGTAGTCAGGGGAATCTACTTCCATGTCCACTCACTCCTATCCTGTAGAAAGTCCTTGCTGGCCACTGACGAGAAACCTAAGTTCCTTGTCCATATCGTTCTCTCTGTAAGAATCACTCACAACAGGGCAGCTCCTGGATGAGAGAAAAAAGAAAGAGGAACAAGATGGAAGTTAGTCTTTTGTAAGCCTCTGGGAGGGGAGAGCCCATCACTTTAGGAGAAGAAAGTGACGAGGTACAATCACACACAAAGGATTTACAAGAATATGAAAACTAGGAGGCGAGAATCACTGGGGATGTTTTGTAGGCTGCCTCCCACATGGGACCTTGTTTTATATTCTGAGCATTAGAGCATTCACTAGATTCTTGCTCTGAGGTGTGGGAGGCCAACCTTACACGTAACTGAGTTACACTCCCTGGGTGGGTGCTAAGGCTCTCAGTCACAGAAACGTGGCACCCTTCTTGGGTGCGAGGGTCGGTGTCTTGTGCATGGGTGTGTCTTGTTACAGCCCCATGGGTGGAGCTACGCTCACCTGTTCCTTTGTAATATAACCCCTTGCCCTGTTTAGGATAGAATCTTCCATGGAAGTGCCTTGTATGTGTCCCCTTCTTTTACTGTGCCCTTGGGTGTAGCCTACCCAGGTGTCAGTCAACCTGCTGACAGTGGACATCATGAAGATACTCATCTATTGAAGGGCATCTAGGTTGGTTCCACAGTTTAGCTATTGTGAATTGTGCTGCTATAAACATTGATGTGGCTGTGTCCCTGTAGTATGCTGTTTTTAAGTCCTTTGGGTATAGACGGAGGAGAGGAATAGCTGGGTCAAATGGTGGTTCCCTTCTCAATTTTCCAAGCAGTCTCCATACTGCTTTCCATATTGGCTGGACCAATTTGCAATCCTATAAGCAATGTATCAGTGTACCTTTTTCCCCACATCCTCGCCAACACTTATTGTTGTTTGTATTCTTAATAGCTGCCATTCTGACTGGAGTGAGATGAAATCTCACAGTGGTTTTGATTTACATTTCTGTAATTGCTAGTGATGATGAAATTTTTTCATATATTTATTGATTGATTGCATATCATCTTCTGAGAAGTGTCTGTTCAGGTCTTTGGCCCATTTATTGATTTAGCTTTTTGAGTTTTTTACAGATCCTAGAGATTAGTGATCTATCTGATGTGTGAGGGGGGGGTAAAGATTTGCTCCCAAAATGTAGGCTCTCTATTCACCTCACAGATTGTTTCTTTTGCTGAGAAGAAACTTTTTCGTTTGAGTCCATCCCTTTTATTGATTCTTGATTTTAATTCTTGCACCACAGGAGTCTTATTAAGGAAATCACCTGATGGAGATTAGGGCCTATTTTTTCTTCTATTAGACGCAGGGAATTCCATTTATAATTACAACAAACCTTGGAATCTGCTATTCTGCTGGATGTGGTGGTGCATACCTGTAATCCCAGGAGGTTCGAGACTGAGGCAGGAGGATTGCAAGTTCAAGGCCAGCCTCAGTAACTTACTGATGCCCTAAACAACTTAGCAAGAACTTGTCTCCAAATAAAAAAAAAAACAAAAAGGGCTGTGGATGTGGCTCAGAGGTTAAGAGTACCTCTGAGTACCAAAATTCCTGGTACCAAAAAAAAAAAAATCTACCTTATCTGCTTTTCTTAATTCTCTCTGTGTATTTCAGTTAGTCCATTTGTCTATCTATCATCTATCTTTGCATCTTTCTTATACTCAAGTAACTTCTTTTGTCCTTTTCCTCTCAAAGCTCCCAAACTATTCAAACCCGGTTTGCTTCTTTCCCCAAATCCAAAGATTCTTTCCATTTTTCTTTTGTTGTTTTATAATTTACTCTGGACTCTTTCTGATAGAAACTAAATCTATCAGCTTCAGCTCCCCAGTTTTCCCCTAATACTTACCTGTATTAGCACCACACACACACACACACACACACAAATGAGGAATTGAGTAGATTCACAGAACTGCCCTTGGAAAGGAGGGAAGAGGAAGAATGCATTTGTTTCAAATTTAATATTTTTTCTTTATTTGTTGCCCAAATCCCTTAAATTTCTTTCCCATCCATTCCCTTCTCTGCATTCCTGCTGCAACCATTTCTTCCCAGGGTTAAGAACTGCCGAGAGACTTGGCTTTTTGCTAATCAGAAGTAAACAAACAAGACCGCCCCAGCTTCACGGATGTTGGTAGAAGACCCAAGACCCACGGGTCATAGATGAGGGGCAACTTGTTGCTCACAGCAAAGGCGGTTTCCAGAGTGTCAACATTATTGTGCCATTTTCCCCAAGATAACGCCAAGAGGGTTGGGAGACAACTGTGTACACAGCGAATTGCATTACAGGAGAGGTGTCCTGATTTTAGGGAACCCCAGTCTTTTATAATGGCCAGTAAGAGTGCCTGCTGTTTGCTGGAGCAGGGGGAGGCCTTGGTGAGACACATTCTCTACTTTCCACAGCGGTTGGTTGGTTGGTCGGTGAACCTTCCCATTGTTCTGGAGGGAACACTCTTATCTTCTAATGCTGTTTGATATACAAAGATCCTCCAAGAGATAGTGGGGAGCTGAGGCTGTCTTCCTCACTCACTCCACATGCAGAAATACAAGAGGCCAGGCAGATTCGTGTCCCCCAGCCTCTCTGGAAGGCGGAATTGGTTGTTGGAATGTTATAGTATTGGCCCGGCTGCCCTCGTTGCTCCTGGATCTCCTCTCTTACAGTCTGTCCTGCTACGAAAATCTGTCACAATGCCACTGTTATTACTTATAATTATTCAACGGCTGCTTATTCCCTACAGGATCATCTCCTTAAGATGCCACATAGGACATTTTTGGATTTTGTTGTTGTTGATGTTGGCCTTTTCAACCTTCTCTCCCATATTGTGCTGAACATGATTGGCATTTAAAAATGATTATAAACTTTTACTTAATATTATAATGATGACTTTTAGAGCTACCTCTTCATGGAGAACAATTTACCAGCTAATGGGCCTGTGAGGGCCTTGATAAAGTACTGTAAAATTATAAACTGTCTTGATGAAGGGCAAATGCTATAGTGTGTGTGTGTGTGTGTGTGCGCGCACACACACACACACATGCACGCAAATTGTGTACTTTGCATGTGTGAATGACAAAAGCAATGTGAAAAGAGAATTCTTCTAGAAACCCAACAAATGGAGTGCATGTTCTATTTATTTACATTTTTTCTGCAAGTATCTGGGCCTTGCATAGATCAACTGTAGCTAAGCTTGTCTCCTGTCTGACTGTAACAATGACCTCTTGCTCTGATTTGCAGCTGGGGTTTAAAGTCCCCTTTCTCGGGTTCATACAACTGTCCCTTCAGGGCCTTTGCATTTTCTCCGAGTCTGAGCTCTTTCAGACAAATGTCAGTTTTTTTTTTTGTCATTAGCCTTGTGAGAATTCCTGAAAATAAATAAACAGTTTTGGGAAGGAAAGCCACTCTGGGAGTGGAGAGCATGAGTCAGTGCGGGGCTGGGGGAGCCGGGAGGGGAGGGACTATTGCTTTATACCTCGGGACTCTTGTGCTGAGCCCAGATTTTCACAATGCCTTGAAATTTGTCAAATTTATGGGGGAATCTCAGCATTTCATACCTGGCGCCTCAGGGAAATCTGGGTTCTTCTTCTAGAATGTGCCTAACTGTGTTGCCCCTCATTCCCATTACGCCCATGGAGGATTTATCGCTGCGCCTGCTCACTGTTTGGGTGACACTGGTGGAGTCACTGCCTGAGCCTCGGCTTGCTATCCATAAAATGGCAATAACCCTACAATGGGGTTGTTGTGAGGATTGCCGTCAAGTAAGCAGTGTTATATGGGAGAGTATTTTAAGCTATAAAATGCTATAAAAGACCAAGAATTTGTATTCTCTGGCTCCTGAAGGCCAAACATTCTCCACTCTGCTACTCTGGTTTAGCCTCTGCCTCTAGCAAGTTTATATACGCAGAGCAAAATCCATGAACATTTATGAAAAAAAAATTATTTTAAATCGACAGTGGGGACCTGTTGGTCAAAGGGTGCAGAGCTTGCTGGACGGTTGCTGTAGGGAGCTGTAGTACCGCACCCTTCCTGCCCGATGCCCTGCATGGCACACTTGGAAACTGCTGGGAGAGCAGAGTTTAAATGCTGTCATCATGAAAAAATGATAGTAATGTGAGGGGTTGGATGGCAGTTGATCTTCTTTTCCCACATTGTACATACATATCAAGCTATCCGTACACACAGTTTCCATTTATCAATTAATAAATGCAAGTAATACAAATACAGCTTAAAAGTTTTCCTATTATAAAAAACTGTAAGTGAGTTTCAAAACGTTCCTGGGAGTTCTAGTTGTTGCCCTGGCCAGGAGTGACCTAGAGCTAGTCGCTGTCCAGTCTGGCCTCCTCAGCCCTGTTAGACTGCCATGTCCTTATGGGCACTGGGACCGGGCACTGGGACCTTTTCATTCCTCAACTCAGCATACGGTGTGAGCAGGGGGATTGTCAGTACCCGTTTAAAAACTAAAAAACCAAAGGGGTCTCGCTTGGCTCCCTCCTCTTTAAGGAGTGAGAGTGGGGACACACCAGAGCTCTTCCAAACAAGGCCGGTGGCTCGTCGGCGACTTGTGAAATGAATTTCACGGACCATGCCTTGCATTTGAAAATGCCATGGAAGGGAAGGGCAAAAAGTTAAAGTCGTGGACAAACAGGGCAGTAGCTACGGACCTGTGCAACTTCAGGGTCTTGCGTGTGTGTGTCGTGTGCAAGTGTGGTTTTGTGTAGTAGGTACAGCAGCTTCCAAAATGTTTTTCTTCTTGATCATTTTGACTAAAATGAGTGGAGAACACTGCACAAGGTCCTCACGTCCCTAATGGCGGCTGCTGCTGCTGTCACCATGATGACCCCTCACTTTTGCTGAGTACTTGACACCTGACAAAGACAGACAAGGGGATAAAAATTACTACATGCACAAGAACAATTACTCAAGGACATGCATCTGTAGCATGGTGGTGGCATGAAAAGCCCAGTCACTCCTGGACTCTGTAGTGTAGACCTGACTCACATAGAGCTCCACATAGCGTGCTTTACCCCGTGGATTCGGATCTTCTCAAAGCCTCCTGTCAGTAGAAGGATCTTCTGACTGCTGGCGTTCAGAGTCTCATCTTCAGAGGAGGCCAAGCAGGTGGGCTGCTTCTGCCCCTTCTGGGGGTCACACCTGAGCAGGGCCAGTTCTGCAGGAGGTGTTCTGTGGATCACAAAATGCCTTTGTCAACCCCCGAATGCTGTTCACATCTAGCTGGAAACACGTCTGCCCAGCCCAGCGGTTTCCTGTGCTCAGCGAGTCACTGGGTTCACAGCGGCCTCTTGGTGAGACTCCCGGTTCCTCTGTTGATGAGTGGTAACTCCATACGGCTTCTGGGTGCTGTCTTGGCTTGTAGGCAAATAGCTCGGAGGGAATTTCCAACCCTTCTCCACCCCCAAGGAGGGCGGTCACCAGCCTGTGAGTCTTGGACTGGGGCTTATGCTGTGCACTCCTTTCCTATTGGGAGAAGTACAGTCATGCCCGTTTTACAGGTGAGGAAACCGAGGCTCAGAGAGGCTATGTTACTCGCCACCTCCTCCCGTGCCTAGCCCAGTGTCTGCATGGAGTCCTGCTTCCTGGGCTCTTGCTGAGAGGATGAGTGAATGGATGGGGGTTCTGCACTCACTTCTCTCAGCTGGTCTTCAGGTTCAGGAGACCCACCCTGTTCTTTGGTCCCTTATGCCCTTCCAACATCTAGCAGATGTGTCCCAGTGCTTATGCCTTGGAGTAGCAGAACCCACACCTGTCAGAAACGCTCTTCCTCCATAGAAAGCAGACCCAGAATGGACTTGAGCCTCCTGATGACATCCCCGCCCCACTCCTTAGGGCTATAGATGGGAATCTCCTACCCCAGGGGCCAGCAATAAAAGTCTGCTTTCCCTGCCCCTAAGAAGCGCCTCTCAGCACTCCAGTTCTGGAGACCCAAGCCTCGTGCATTGCTGGCCTGCTTCAGACCTCTGCAGAGTGCAGGGAGGCCTGGGCTTCTGCTCTGGGCCTTCAGCGTCCTGTTGATTCTTGATGTCCCATCCCAATCAGTCAGCTGCTCTGTGCCATCGAAATGTCATCCTGTTAGCCTTTGCTGGATGGAGATGTGCTCCTTGGAGTGACTTTGCCATGCCCACGCTGGAGGAATGAGAAGATGCACTGTTTTTTTTTTTTTTTTTTTTTGGGGGGGGGGTCTTGTACCTTTGTCTGTCTCTCCAGCAAGCTCAGATTGTCCAGAAGAGATGAGCCCCCACGTTGGATCTGTCCCCACCGCTGAAGGTTTGGGGTCACCTCTCCCACTTTCTGGTCAGCTGAAGACTCAGTTTCTTTGACTATGAAATGAGGGCCCCAAGGCCTGTCCTGCCCATGGGCTGGATGTTAGGTTTAGCTTGAGTTAGTCCTGCTTCTAAGACACATTCTAAAGTGGCTTGTTTATTTAAATAGGCTTGTCATTTCCCATTTTCTCTTTATAGTACCATCCAGGCTAATTAAAAGAAACACATTAATAAACAGAAGCAAAGAAAAATTATTGATGCTAACTGAAGAACGATGTGTGTAATAATCATCCACTGTGAGCCATGTGGAGCCATCTCCAAAAAGCCTTTTCCTCATTCTTCTTGTTTCTATGGGAGACCTACTGTGTGCTCTGTGTGTTAGCCTCTCTGTGCATGAGCTCTTGGCCCTCAGGGCAGTGCCTTGGGTCCCAAAGGGTTCTATTGTGTATCAAAGGATGCACAGACGTTCTGTGAAGCCAGTTAAGTTTCTGGAGCTCAGGATTTTAACATGTGGCCGGAGAGATGCACCCACTTCTCCCTAGCATCAAAGGCACAACCCTATCTCTGACTTGTTCATGTTTCCAGAAAGACATGGTCGCTAGAACATATGGTCAAGTGTCATGAGTGCCATCATTTCTTTAGCCCGAGGGATTTCAGATACAAACCACAGGCCTTGCAATGTTTTGAAATGGGATCAAGTGGCATGATTTATCACGTTGCTGAAATGGAGGATTTCTGTTTACTAAGGAGAAGGTGCTGGATGGATGTGTCTATAGATGAGCTCATGAGCTGGTAAAATTAATATCAGTATAAAGTAGCACAACATAAAACCAATATAGACAAATATTAAATGATATGAAAATAAATAAAAATACTAACGAGCACCCATGAGGTGCCTGTGATACATATCTCATTCAATCCTATCAATAATCTTCTCAGATGGATATTCTGTTTTTATGACCGTTTGACGTGACCTTTATCATGACAATTTTCAAACATGTAGAAACTAGGAATTGTATAACAAACACCCATGCTTCCCGCATCTAAATTATCCACCCTGATGGGTTTTCCAGTTTTAGAGTCTTTTTTCCTGCTGCTAACCTTCAGTCTTGAACAGCCCCCATAGTCCCGCGTGTTAAATGCTTGTGGTGCTCTGGGGTGATGGTGTGTGGCGCGGGAAGTCCTGAGGACACTGGGGGCGTGACCTTGAACGGATTCTGGAGCCCTGCCCTCTTCTCTTTTGGCTTCTTGGCCATGAGGTGAGTGGTCTTATCCCACCACACTCCTACCATGGTGCACTGCCTCACCACACGCCCAAAGCAACGGAACCCCTGACATGGACTGGAGCCCTCAAACTGAGCCAGAATGAACCTTCTCTGTTTATAAGTGGCTTTTCTAAGGGATTTGCCGTAATGATAGAAAGCTAACACTCTTGCTCAGTTATTTTAAGGTATAGGCATTATGAGACCTCACCCCTGAATATTCCAGTGTGCATCTCAGTTAAAAAAAAATTCAATATAATCATCAGATCATTAAGACTAGAATGACACATAAGAGAATGTTCCTCATACGAGGAGACATGCTCAGAGAGGCATCCCGCTTGAGACAAGCAGAGCATACTTGGGCCTTGGAGAGTGGCCCATTTAACTTTTTATTCTGTGTGCTGAATAAAGAGCTCAATTCTGGAGCTTAAATTCCATAAGTGGCAGGTTAGGAGGGACTGGAGATGGTGTTCAGAGAGAGGATAAGTGGAGGCCACCTCCAGGGAGCACCAGTATTTGGTGCATTGTATTTTTAATTCCTCTCATACCCATTATGTCACTCAAAGAGCAGAGAATTTTTAGGACTTCAGTACCCACAGGAATCAGAGTGACATAGCTGAATGTAGTCTTACAAATTTGAGCTTCTTCATATTTAAATCCTACTTGTCTTAAAAAATGAACTCTGTTTTATGATTTCTCTGTGTTTTAATATGCATTCATCTCTTTATTTGTTCATTCACGTGACAGATATTTTTTGATAACTACCTATGCCCAAGCACTACGTGCATAATAGTGAACAGGTCAGACCAAAGCGGTGGGATGTTTACATTGTGAGATTGCAGTCCCTAAGGTGAATGCCTAAGAAGGGGTGTTCAAGAGCCTCCCTGTGGCTGTCTGGTGAGGCCAGTGCTGTGAGTTGGCTACTGCTGCCCCTTGCAGCAAATTCAACTCCAGGTGGTCACTGCACACCGACTCTGCTGGACTGCAGTGGGCCTTTGAAGAGGGAGAAGGCAGATGTGTCACCGACTAATGATTTTCATGGTGTTATGAGGATCTCCAGTGTTCACCATCCCGACTCCATAGCAAGTAATTCTGATTCATTCAGTCAACATGTACTCAGTTTAGGTGCTGGAGATGTTGAACGAGACAGACTGAATCCTTAACCTTGTGAATCTTACCTTCTAACACGGAATCACAATGATGCCTTTTCATGGAATTTATGTTGCCTATGGGATTCGGATAAATATGCTAATACATACATCTTTAATTTTGATACAGTATGTCATGGAATTGGGGAAGCGATTCCAATCTTTTAAGAGAGGAAACTGGAGTTTCAAGGAATTAAAAAATCTCCTGGATAAAGTAACAGTCCTGGAATTTCAAGGCATTTTTCTCCATCACATGAACCCATGTGAAGCTCCTGGGATGAGAACAGCCTGACTCTGCCCTGGGATGTGAGCTAATTTGCTCAAACAGGAAGGTTCCTGTGCGTGTAGATGTAGCCTTGACTCCTGCCAGTTTCTTAATAAAGTCAACAGAGAACATTCAAGTGTCCTCCTCTCTCCTCCCCTCCTTCCCTTTCTTCCCCACCCTCCTCCTCTCAGTGGGCAGCACCACCATTCACCAACTGGACCAACCCACATTCTAGGGTTACCCTGGGTTTCTGTCTTTACCATGAAAACCTCTCAGCTCTTGTCAACTCGGCTTCCCAAGTGTACTGTGAAGTGCCCAGCTGTCTCCGTGTCCACCACGATCTTTATGGTCCGCTCACCCTCTGTCTCTCACCTGGACCCTGCACCACCTTCACAGAGATGTCTTGCTCCTGTGATGGCCTTTCAAATGGCAGACAGTCAACTTTGATAAAAACTCAAGCCATGGTGCTTCTCTGCATGTCCTCAAATGGACTCAGTATCTCTTAGCACAGAATCTCACTTCTTTTGGTCTACGAGGTACTTCATGGTCTGTTTCCACCCCCTACCCCCCAACCTGAGACTCCGGCTACATTCCCACCCAGCCACACTGCTTCTCTTTCCTCTCCATGGGCACCAGAAGCAGATTTCTGTGTTAGGAACTTTGCATGAGCTGCTCCCTCTGCCCGGGGGCTCTTATCCTTGATTTTCACATTAGCCAGGTGCTCGAACCAGCTGATTCTCAGATTAAACTCCACCTTTTCAGGAGGTGCTTTGACCATCCTAATTAAAATGACCTCCACACTTTATCATTATTCATTTCACTATTCTGCAGGATGCTAATTGTGATCTGTATCCTCCTTGTTCATCTGCTTATCCGTTGTCTCTATTACCTATGAGACAATAAGTTCTGATAGAACAATATGGTTCATGTTCTCTATTTCTGTACCTTCAATGCTCAGAACAATAGGAAGTGCCCCCAAGATAATTCTTGATTGAAGGAATGGAAGAAGTCAGGGCAGTTCTCCAACTTTGAATAGACTTTACCAGATCATTGCTCAAACTGATCAATCACAGAGTGTGTCCAGGTAGGAGCCCATGGGCACCATGCTCTGTGCCTGGTGAAGGAGTATGGCTGGAAGGCCCAGGGCTTATTCTCCGTGTGTGTGCAGCTCTGAGCTCAGGGGCTGCTCTCCTGGCAAGTCTGTCTTTCAGACTCTCAGGCAATAATCCTCAGTGAAGACCCATTGCAGGCTCAGTGGTTTCAACTTTGCCCTCGTATATCCACACACTAACCTGTGACATGAAATGTAGCCACTGTATGGTAGAAGTGAGATTGCTTGGATGTGAGCTAATTTGCTCAAGGTTACATGTCCAGTGAGGACCAGAGCTGGGATTTGAACTCAGGGATATCCCGCTTCCAAGCCAACACCTTCCTGCTTTATTGACCTGGAAGCCAAAGATGTGCTTCCGACCTGCTGGTCTTCAAGATGCAAGAACTAAATATGCAGGTGACAGGCAAGTCATGACATATCTGGGTGGTTGAGGTTCCAACTCTTGGTGTGAATGTTTTAATCTAAGACAACCCTCCCTCTGATTGCTGTTTTCATTAAACAAGAGCAATTTCATTATAGGGCTTGGAAGGGCCTTCCTCAGAGAAAGCCCAATTATGGAGAGCACCACATTCAAAATGCAAGAATGCCTGATTTGTGCTTTTTTAAACAGTAAAAGGAGCTCTGAAACGTATTAAATTTTTATGAGGTGTGTTGCTGACTAAAATTTTTTTGAGCAAATAATCATACAAAAAGAGTAGACCACATACTTAAAATTAAAACCTCCAAATAAGAAAAAATATTTATTAAATAAACTTACACCAAGCCACAGTGACCTTTAAAATGGGCTTTCCCCTAACATATTAAGCCAATTGAATGCTTGGAATAATTTTAATCAACAAGCCGATGGGTCATTATTAGAGAAAGACAGCAGAGAGGTGTGGACTATTATGTAGTCAGAGAATCCTGGGTCAAGAGCAAGAAGATCTGGTGACTCTAATTCCATCACTAACTGTGTGACCTTGGGAAGCCAAATAACCTCTTGGGCTGTGGTTTCCCAGTGTTTAAAATGGAGATGGTAGAGTCTCCCCTCCTTGCTTCTTATGGTGATTATGATCAAATGACTGGTGACCGTGAAAACCGTCTGAGAGGCATCCAGTGTTTATGATATTAACAGTGCTTCTTTTTCTGGGAACACTAGCAGGCAGACTCATGGGCTATGCCCAAGAAATGGAGGCTTTTATTCTTAGAAAACTTTTTCTTCATTCTCTCCATGTAGCCCATTCCCAAGAGCTTTCAAGTCTACACCCTAGAATATATCGCTCTGCGGTTTAATGTTCTCTGTCCGAGACCTCCTCCGATCCTTGTCTAACCTTGGCCTAGCTACCCGCCAGGCTTCTAGAAGCTCTCCATGTCTCTCATTCCTTTCCCGTCAGGCCGTCCTGTTAGTAACATGCTAGGACTTCCCCTCGACCATCAAAAACTACCTAACTACCAGGTGAACCTCCAATTTGACCTCAGTTCTCCCCCATTCTGTGTGATTTAGCTTCAGCTAGATGGACTTTGATTTATCCTCTGTAGACCCGTTATCTTTTCCATTGCTGTCTGGATGGTCGAGTCCTCTCGAGAGTCACATGTTAAATCCTAATCCCCAAGCAGATGGCCTTAGCAGATAGGGTCTGGGGGAGTGGTGGGGTCGTGATGGTGGGATTAGAGTTTTGAGATGTAAGGAAGGTCCAGAGAGCTGCCCTGCCCCTTTCACCATGTGAGGACACACAGAGAGGGTGCCATCTATGGAGCAGAAAGTAGGCCCTCATTTGAATTCACCAGCACCTCGATCTGGGACTTCCCAGCCTCCAAACTGTGGGCAATGAAGTTCTGTTGTTTATAAGCAGGACAGTTGGTGGCGTTTTCTTAGCGTCCTCTAAGTGCACTGACACCCACCATCTAGCCTGTCTAGTTTGCATTTCTGCTCCTCATCCTGATTCACTCTCCTTCCCCCAAAGGTCCTCGGGCTGCGAGGTTTCACTCCAGTCTGTCATGACTTCGATCAGCTCTGAGTTGACACAGTTTTCTGATCTTTCAGACTCTAATATTGTCCCTTTCCTTTGATTCCCCCATGATCAAAGTGTGTACTTTGTACATTGTAATATGTCCCCAAGAAGACAAAAATCTGTAAGTAATACATCAGTGCTGTCAATATAAACCCAGCACATTTCTGTTGAGGTCTATTTTTTAGAAATTTAAGATAAGTTTCGTATTATAAAAGTGATCTTTTAAGAGCATATCTTCTAATTTATTATTTTAGATACATAGGAACAATTATTTAAAACACATATTGTGAAATGAGTTACATTACTGAGGTAACTTTTTAATTCTAAAGCTTCTTATTCAATTTTTTGTTTCTTCTAGATATCCAATGATGTACTTTATAAACGAGTAAAGTTTCGCCCCTGTTTTAACATTTGTGTTTTATTCCTTTAACCTTGTCACATTGTCCAAAAGTTCTTTAAGAATGGTAAATAAAATCAGGGGTACCAGTTGTTCTTGTCTTATGCTTGATTTCATTAGGACTTCATCTGGTGGACCACAGTTATGGATGCTTCTGTGAAGTGATTTTAAGATAAATATTGTCTTGTTAAAATATCTTGTTTTCTTTTATTAGGATTTAAAATTAACAATAAGGAATTATGGATTTGATTGTACATTGTTGAGTATTTGTTGAAATGACAGATGGCTTCATTCTGTGTATTTGCTTATGTGATGAATTCATTCCTGTGATGAGTTGGTGGTGATGTGTGGACCTCAAGTGTCACTGGAAATCAATCAGTCTGAAGAACTAGGAATTCCCAAATCCTAACTTGAATGACTGCCACCCTGGTAAGGAGGTTTGTAAAAGGGAAGTATGTGCCAGGGGTTGTAGCAAAGATGATCATATAGTGATTTAAAGAATCCTGGACGGGAATGCATGGTCACATAACAGTTTTTCTTGGGTTAGTTAGACTGCAGACTCGGTGGGCAATTATTCTATTTCATTTTCACCATCCAACCTGGGTTTCAATCTTTACACACTGAACTATGAAAAGAAATTACATAAGAGAGATGATGGATGGTCTTCCTTGGAGGCCTAGGCTAGCTTATGACTTCTTTTGTGCAGATTGAAGACAATAATATGCAAGGCAGATTTCCTAATATTAAGACAATCTGACTTCTTAGAATAAATTTATTAACAAATTTTATTGTTTTTTAAAAAACTTTAGAATCTGATATATTCTTAATCCTCCACAGCTCTATTATGGTTCTGGCTGCCGCAGTCTGGCTGGGCACAATCAGGAGCCACTTGTCAAAAGAAACTAACTTTATTTTTAGAACCACACACGCCAAACAAAACAGCCTCTCAGGAAAAACCCTCAGAGCCTCAACTGCCACCACCGGCTTTCCACAAGCCTCTCTCTCCCACACAAGCTTCTCTCCACCTCCCACAATCCTCCTGCTCTTGAGGCCGATTGGCTGGGTCACGTGGGCAGAGCCAAAAAAGTCCCCCAATGAGCATCTCCGTGGTCTGAAAGGGCAGGGAAACAGTCCAATGAGCATCACCGCAGAGGAGCCAATCAGCTAGATGTTGCTGGGGCCACTGTGAGCCAATCATCAGCCGGCAGCTGGAAGTTTGCTGGGGCCCCTTCGGCTGTGGCTCTCAACATGGCCACCATGAACTCTAAATTATAATAGCAATCTCTAAATTGCTCCACTATTTTTGTTCTTGTCCCTAAAATCTATTCTTTATTCAGCATTATATTATTCGACTTTCCATCACTACAATAAAATACCTGGGGGCAATTAGCTTATAAAGAGAAAAGGTTTATTTCATCTCATGGTTCTGAAGATTCTATTCCAGGACCACTTGACCCCATTCTTTGGACCTGGGTCAAAGGTAGCACATCATTGTGGGAACAGGTGGCAAAGCAAACTGCTTACCTCCTCAGGAAACAAGAGCAACTCCTAAGTGGAGGAGACTGGGGTCCCACACTTTCCCTTAAGAACAGGCCCTAATGACCTAAGGACTTCCAAATAGGTTCTCCCTCCTAAAGCTTCCACCACTTCCCAATGGTACCACTCTGTAGATCAAGTTTTTAACCCATGGATCTTTGTGAGACATTCATCCAAATCACAGCAAGTAGCCAGAGGGATTCTTTTAAATTGAAATACAAGTCACATCATGTCACTCTTGTACTCAGAATCCTACCACACACCCTGTCTCACTTGAAGGAAGAGCCGACGTTCTCCCAGTGGCCTACAACTTCCAAACTGCGCTATCACCCATTACCTGTCTGATCTCGTCTCTCCTGGATCATTCTCACGGCACCAGGCTTCTCGAGCCTGCCAGGTGTACCTTCACCCAAGGTCATTCCTTCCTCAGTCTTGGACGGTTCCCTTCTGTGCGGTGGAGGTCAGTTCTCTCTCCAACACTCCAGGTGGACTCCCAAGAACTCCAGAGTTCTCTCTCTGAACAGCTCTGTCCTCTCTGATCTTCTCCACTGAGATCTTGATCTGCTTTGGGTTTTCCAGGCCCTCAGCACCACCTTCTCCATCAGAGCGGGTGCTGGATCTTGCCTGTGTTCCTTCCCCCTTCATCCCAAGCCAGAACCTCTCTCCAAGCACTCACTCAGTTCATTTCCTGCCTCAGGAACCACTGTCCTTCATCACCAGTGACTTGGAAACCATTGTTTCATTTACTTTGTCCAGGTTTTTGGTTGTTTTAAGTGGAAGGGTGAATCTGATTCCTCTTACTCCATCTTGGTGGGAAGCAGAACCTCTCAGTGCTTGTCAATTCTCCTCTGGCTTCAGTTTTTCTCCATGGCACTTGCCAATACTTGACACATTCTCCGTGCTACCAATTTGTTTATTTATTGTCTGCCTTTCTTTTCAATGGAATATACATCTCTAAGGGACCCATATTTGCCCATGGATATATTTTTGGACCTAGATCAGGGACTGGACATTGTAGGTACTCAATAGCTGTTTGTTAAATAAACGAATGCAGAGTGTACCAGTCTCAGGAAGAGTTTTCCCAGGCCCATCGGGCTGTGGTTCCACATCTACAAGAAATGCCCAGTGTCAGCAGAGTCTGTGCCTGTGGCTGGGTACTCAGTCGGTGGTGAGGAGCTATCACCTCCTCAGTCAACACTTTGATTAGTGGAGCACTTTCTCGTTCCTCTTGCCATCTGCCATAAAGGCTTTGCTTACTCAACACTCCTTAGCTGGATCCCAACTCTGAGAAGCATGGATGGAAGGTTTTAAGTTTCTTTTCAAAATAGAATCATTTTACAACCCAGCCTACATGTGTATGTGTTTCTTCTCTGTACCCAGCCCTAAGCAACTGCCACTTAATCCTCATCTCTTTGTATGAAACGTGAATGTAAAAGGGCTTTTTAGCTCATAAGGGTGGAAGTTCAGGTGGGCATGAATCCAAGGGAAACTTTGGACTCACTCATCAGGGGTGGGCCAGCTAAATAACAGCACCTTCCCACAGAGTTTCCCTTGTCATGGCTCTGTGCAAGGATTTCCCATCTGTCAGCTGGAACATGCAGTAGCTACTCACTTGAGGAATCTAAGCTAAGTGGGGCATGTGTGTGTTTGTGTGTGTGTGTGTGTGTGTGTGTCTGTTTGTTTGTGTTCATTTGAATATATGGAGGCTTCTGGGACATTTTTTCTCTATTTTAATTTCTGTCTGGGTTTCATTCTGGTCTCTATCATGGTTTTGTTTTGATTTTAGGATTTTTATACCCAGGATCTCTTCTTTCCAACCTTGTTGGCTCCTTGTCATTCTTTAGGTGTCAGTGCAAAGGCTGGCTTATTAGAGAGGACTTTTCAAGGTGATCTGTTCCATTTACTCTCTTCATTGCATTTCAGCATCCTTTAATTATCCAGTTTATATATTTATTTTCTTGATTATTGTCAATTTTCTTCTCTGAATGAAAAGGTCCAAGGAAGAAGAATCTGGCCTGTATTTTTCACTTTCTTTCCCCCTGTGCCTTGCATAGGGCCTAATGCATAATAGCTACTATGCTTAGAAAATTCTTACTCCATTAATTAATTCGTTGATTCTCTAGGAGAGCAAGGGACAAGAGTACTAATGAGAGAGTGCAAAATTTATATTAAATTGCAGATTAATATATGACTGAAGTAAGAGTCACAAGAGAAAAGTGTAAAATTTTGGACCATATCAAGAGGGCCTTGCATGCCCTGCCATGTGATGAATGGGCTTTATCCTGGAGGTGACGTGGATGTGCAAGGGCTTAAACAAGAGAAAAACATCAGATTTAATGTTTCAAAATGATCAAATGGCTGTAGGTAGTGAATAGATCAGAAAAGAATAAGACAAGAAGTGCAGAGGATCCAGTTTAGACACTGTTGAAATACAGAAGGTAAGATAAACCCCCCACATAAGACCAACGGCAATGGAAGTGAAGGGATGTTTGAAGCTTAACCTAGTGAAAGATGTCTTCACTGAAGTGCACAATGAGGGATCTGGAATGTAAAGGAGCCCAATAGGCAGTCAAAAACTTAAATTGGTCAAACAGACTAAGGAAACATTGGAGTAAAATGAGTCTGATTTGGGCCACAGTAAAAATGGTGGAATAAGTACTTCTGAGTATTCTCTCCTTCCATAAAGGCAAAAGCACGGACAATTTGCCAGAATCAACTCTGTTAAAGTTGTATAAATTAATCCAAGGCTTGAAGAAACACAGGGAACATTTTCTAAAGAAAAAGAATTGAATAGTGCTAAGAAAATTTGGTAAGGGCAGTGCATTTGTAATCCCTATCCCCACTCTCCACGGTGACCTTGGAAACCAACAAACTATAATCACAGTGACAACCAGAAGCTTGGAAGTCATTGGATGGGGCATAATAGGTTTGGAACTCTTTCACCAAAGAGTTGTCATTATTTGACTTGTCTGTTAGCTCCCCAGGAGATTCAGGTCTTAGATTGTCTTATAACTGATTCAGAG
Source organism: Marmota monax (assembly GCF_021218885.2). Lineage (NCBI taxonomy): Eukaryota > Metazoa > Chordata > Mammalia > Rodentia > Sciuridae > Marmota > Marmota monax. Next base: position 20,598,895 of record NW_026694710.1, read on the forward strand.
ATGTACTATGTGAACAACTTTTTCCTTAGGGGCATTTATTGAAAACAAATAGGGGAAATTGTTTAATGTCATGCTTCCTGAGAGACTCGACAACAATTATGGCAAATAACTATTTAGCAGGAAAATCTGGGGAATAATGTCCATAAAGGTTTCTGAAGAGTTTTGACAAATTTCTGAGACTCTAGAAGGCTATGTGAAATGCTTTGGGAGGTGTGAATATTCAGGAAAGACCTGAAATGGCTCTAAGCTCTCACCAACACCTAACTTTAAGGCTCCTCTTGGGGTTGTGGGTGGAAGTAAAGGCTAAAGCAGAACTGCTAACCCTCCAGCAGAGTTGAAAGTCATGAGTCATGAGTGTTGAAAGCATGCTCAGCATGTACATGAAATTCTTTTCAGAGAGTGTTAGACTTACTGATTCCAGGCATTAAAGAATTCTCTGAACAATTATTAGTTGAGCACTAAGTTAATAAAGCAGAAACTTCAGTGTTGACACATTATAAAAAATGCAGACTTTGTAGAATTAGATCAGTAAAGTTATTAAATAAACAAAAACAACCATCAAAAGCACTGGCAACAAACACTGATGGTGGTGGAGGGAGAATTCAGAATTGTCAAATTATTTAAAATGTTCAATTTTGAAAAAAGAAAAAGGTGATATACTAAACAAAAACCAAAAGACAAAACATTAAAAAAAATAATAAAAAAGAAAGGATGACTCTTAGGGAAAAAAATTCAATCACTAGAAACTCTCTCTGAGGAAGATTAGATGTTGAAATGACTAAGAAAAGCCTATTAAATACATTTAGAAAACCCTTAAAAACATACCTAAAGAACTGAAAGAAAGCATGAGAATGTCTTAAAAAATTGAAAACATCAGTGAGAAGTAGAAGTTATGAAAGAGCAACCAGATAGAAATCTGGGACTTGAAAAGTGTAGGAAATGATGTGAAAAATTCATGGTAGAGCTCTTATCAGGCAGGAAGAAGAAAATGCCAGCTTGAAGGCAAATTATTGAGTAACAGGAAGAAAAAAACAAAAAACAAAGAAAGACTAACAGAGTCTGAGAAACTTGTGAGACACCATTAAGCATATAAGAACACACATACACAAACAAACAGACACACCCTTACACACTAGTGTTTCCCAAAGAGGAGAGAGAGAGCATAAGGAAGAAGAGGAGAGGAAAAGAGATGGAGGGTCGAAAAGAATATTTGAAAAAAGAAGGGTTGGAAACTTCTCAAATATGATAAAAAAAATAACATGCACATCTAAGAAGCTCAATGTACTCCAAGTAGAATCAACTCAAAGAGATTCACACTTAGATATGTTACAATGAAAGACAAAGAGAGAATCTTGAAAGCAGCAAAAGCAAGATCATGTAAAATGAATCCCCAATAAGATTAACTGCTGATTTCTCATTAGAAATGATTGAATCCATAAGGCAATAGGATGACATTCAAGATGATGAAAGAAAATATTAGTCATCAAGAATTCTATATCCAGCATAACTATCCTCCAGAAAATAAATTTGAAATTAAGACAAGCCAAACAAAAACTGAAAATCTGTCACCAGCAGACTTGTTGTGCAACAGATAATAAAGGAATCATTTAGGCTGAAATGAAGGACAATGGAGGGTAATCCAAATCGGCATGAAGAAATAAACACCAGTGAAGGTAAATAAAGGCAGTATAGATGAAGTTTTAGTTTTAAATTATTTTTTATCCTGATTTCAAAGGCAACTATGTAAAATAAAAATTGTAAATCTGTGTTGATCATACAATGTATAAGGAGATAATTTGTGTGATAATAGTAGAATAAAAAGGGGGTGGAAAAGTTTTGCATGTTATTGAAATCAAGTTGATATTAATCTGAACTACAGTATTATTAATTAAAATGTATATTGTGATGAACAGCAAATCACTTAGAAATGACTAAAAATAGTGAAAGAAACAAGGAGATTAAAATAGCAGACTGGAAAATACCTACTTAATACAAAAGAATACAATAATTTAGGGATAGAGAAATACAAAAGGTGCAATACATCTGGAAAACAAATAGCAAAATGACAGAATGATCTTAACTTATCAGTAATTATATTAAATGTAAGTGTACTAAGCATGCCAATTAAAAGGCAGAGGTTTGCATAATGGATAAAAAATATCCACTGTATGTTGTTCACAAGAGACACACTTAAATTCAAAGACACACATAAGTTAAAAGTAAAAGGACTGAAAAAGTTATAGCCTGCAAACAGTAACCAAAAGAAAGCTGAACTGATATCAGAAAATAGATTTGAGTAAAGACTTGCTACAGAAGACAAATAAAAACATTATATGTTGATAAAAGGGTCAATTTACCAAGAAGACATAACAGTTACAAACATATAATTAAAACTAATGACCTTGTCTCAAAATATTTGAAACAAAAACTGACAGTATGAAAGGCAGATACAGGCGATTTAATGATAACGTTGAAGATTTCAGTACCTCTTTGTGAATAATGGATAAAATAGCAGGAAGACCAACAAGAGAATGGAATATTTGATCAACACTATACATCAACTAGTTCTGAAAACTCTGTGCCCAACAATTAGCAGAATAAAGTCTGAAATATGGGATGTGGTAGAAAAAAACGTAAGGGGTGGGAATGGGGAATAGTTAGTGAGTGGGAACCAAGAAGCCAGGATGGATTTAGCTAAAAAGGCATATGAAAAACCCAAAGTGCATCCATGTGTTTGTGTTTTAGAGCTTGAAGACACTTGGTCCAATTTTATCATCACATGAATCTCTTTCATCAGGACGTAATCTCCACCTGCTACCCACGTCATGTTCTCTCCTTCCCTCTCACAAGGAAACCCTGGTGATTAGTACACTCTACTTTCACCTCCACTCTTCCCAGAAGCATGCCACAATGTTGAGACTGTGGGGCACTGAAGAAAAGTGATTGAGAAGTAGCAGAGATGGCAGCATACACCACGAGATCATGGGACAATTCTGCAGTGCAAGGCAGCTGGACTGGTGGTTGTGGTACTATGTGTGGCTTGTATGTAAAGCACAGGTTTTCCATCATTGCATGTGTTCACTGTCCATCCGTGTCATCCCTACCTGAGCATTCTGGCACAATAATTAATGTTCAGCTTTGACTTAGATCCAGGTGTATGGGCAGGTCTCATTTCTTCCAGGGAACATTTGTGTGCAATTGCATAACTTACACTCTTTAAATCTTCACTTTTTTTAAAAAAATAATAATGGTATCTACCTCATGAGTTGTTGTAAGAACTAAATAAAATAATATTGTAAACAAACTCTTTTTATGCCATTTAAAAAATTTATTTAATTATTATTATTATTTTAAAGTTTATTTTTAATTGATACATAAAAACATAAAATTGCACTATTAATGGGGTGTGATATTTCCATACAGATATATTTTGCATAAAATTTAAGTTAGGTAAAACATTCCTATCTCTTGAAACATTTTTCATTTCTTTATGGCAAAAATTCCTTCAAAATTCTTTTCTCTAGGCTTTCAAAATGTGATTGTAATCTCTGGTCAGTATAACAGTATCCATCCATCAAACTTTCCACGTTGCTTTCTTCCCCACTCCTCTCTGTATCACCATTTAGATCTCAATATTTCTATGAGATCGACTTTTTTTTTAATATTTATTTTTTTTAGTTGTAGTTGGACACAATATCTTTATTTATTTATTTATTTATTTTATGTGGTGCTGAGGATTGAATCCAGGGCCTCATATGTGCTAGGTGAGCGCTAAACGGCTGAGCCAAAATCCCAGCCCGGAGATCGACTTTTTTAGGTACTACATCCTAGTGAGATTATATGTATTTGTTTTTCTGAGGCTGGCCTGTTTCATTTAACATCACAGTCTCTGGTTCTATTCATGTCATTGTAAATGAAAGAATTTCTTTTTTTTTTTTATTGTTGAGAAGTCTTCCAAAGTGTACCTGTGCCACATTTTTTTATCCATTCATCAGTTGATGGACATTTAGTTTTTTTTTTTTTTTTTCTATTTCTTGGCCTTTGTGTCTACAGTTGCAATGAACTCAGAAGGCAGATATCTCTCTGACATTTTGATTCCATCTCCTTTGGATATAAAACCAGTTGTAGGATTGCTGGATTGTATGTTAGTTTGACTTTTAATTTTTTGAGGAACCTCCATACTGCTTTCCGTGTGACTAGCTAATTTACATCTCGACCAATGTTGTGCACCTATATCCTCCTGGAACTTGTTATTGTCAATCTTTCTGATAATAGCCCTTCTTATTGGAGGTGAAGTGATACCTCATTGTGGTTTTGATATGCATTTCTCTGTTGATTAGAGATGTTCTGCATTTTTCCATAGGCCTGTTGGCCATTTGTATGTCTGTTAAGAGCCATTGCCCATTTTTAAAGCAGGTTATTTGTTAGTTTGCTGTTGAGTTTGCCATTTCTTATATACTCTGGGTATCAGCCCCTTGTCAGATCTCTAGTTGGAAATACCTCGCCCCCTTCTGCAGGTTGTGTCTGCACTGTTGAATGTGATGATATGATCTTGGAATCCAAGTGCCTTTAGGGTGAGGAGTTAATATTCAGCATTTGGTAGATTAAATGTTCTTCAAAGGAACCAAACGCCATGAGACTGGGATTTAGAGCTCTGTCCAGGGAAATCATTCATTTAATTCAGGTAAATTATTTTCTGGAAAGTTATTGCACCAGATCAAGTTATATTGAAAAAGAAATCCCATTGTCCAATCGCTCCCCAAGGACTCATTCCTTCCTGCTAACGCAGTCCATGGGGCAGAGGCATGAAATGGTTAAGCAGGGAAAACCCCGACTGCTCCACACAGGGTGAGGGTTTATTAATATTACACAGGAAATATCAAGTCACCCTTCTTACAGCCAATGGAGCAAATCCATGTAGACATGGGGCCCCTGCTCTGACCATTTTGCAAGAAGTTGTCAAAAATAAAACTGCCTTTTATGCTGTAACAAAGGAGCTTAGAGAAAATGACAAACTGAAGCTGAAAATATGACCTTGACTTAGAAAAGGAAGTGGCAGATCACAAGGGAGGAGAACTTGATGGGGTCCAAAGAGGGTTAACCTCGCCTAGAAGAAGATGAAGGATCCAGAGTGGACCAGAGCAGCAAGTCTTTCCTTCCTTTGCCCAGCTCAGGACCCTCACGTGCTTCTTAGCAAGCAAGAATCATGAGCTGATGTTTTTCTCTGAATGTGAGCTTGGGTTGTCATTGGAGAAAATCACAGCAAGTTTTCATTTTAATACACGGGGTCTGTTCTTTGAATGAACTCTGCTGTTACAAGATCCTGAGTTAAAGAACCCTCCAGGTGTTGTCCTGCAGAGACACTTGAGCAGTTGAACAGAGCCATGTCACTAGAGATCCCAGTGCCAGAGTGAGGAAACCAGATGAGTGGTGACTTTCAGAGTGGCTCTGTCACCAGTTTTCTTCTGCTTGAGGACAGCAGAGGGTTCCTTCTCCTGAACCACTGGCCTTCTCCACTGCGGAAGGACAAACGGGGATGGACCATCTTCCAAGGTACCCCTGGTTCCAGGGCCTCTGATCCTGCTGTAACGGTGACACATACTCCCAATCCCTGCCTGATGGTGAATCTGAGCAGCAAGAACTGCACATGGAGTGTGTTCCTCCCTCCTGGGGAAGGGAACAGCACCATTTCTGAGTGACCTCATTCTGTCTGACTACGGAGACGGGGAAGGAGTAGGTGATAGGAATGAGATTTACGCTGATGTATTAGGTGAGGGTTACTGGCCGTGGCCTGCTCTTTCAGTGGGGCTAGAAGGTATTTGAGCAGTTACAGCGTATGTGTTTGAGAAGGAGCCTCCTACCGGGAACTTTTCCAAAGTCTAATAAAGCTGCGCTTTGCTCCCTCTGACCTTGGCCCGGCGACAGGTAAGTCCCACAACTTCTCCCACCTTATAAACACTGAGATGGGGTGTGAGAAAGGACTGTGGAGGCTCTATGCAGAGGCTTAGGCCAGCAAGTAGGCAGAAAAACGTCGAAACCACTAATCTACTTTATGGATGGCCTTGGTGGAGTATATGGGGGAAAAGTCTGCCTTGCCCTGCAAATACTGCTCCAGCACCTTCACCTACAGTTCCCCAAAGTTAAAGAACCACGCACGAGCATGTGGTGATGCTGCCAGATGCAGGCAGAGGGTGGGGGCGAAGGAAGAGAGCAAGGGGGCTCCGAGGGGGCATCTAGACCAACCTTCCTCCCTCCCTGCTTCCACCCCACCTGCCGGTACTTGCAGGCCTCTGTTGGTGCATTACCTCCCCTCTGTGGACTAATCTACAACAAGAGAGGGTTTTAGTAGGTAATCTTTGAGGTTTTCTCCAAAATTCTTTCTTTTTGTCACCCAGGACCAGCCTGGCATCTCCTGGGAGTCCCAAATAAGCCTTGCTCAGTCAGTAAGCAAATGGCTAGAGTATGAGCCTTGGAGGGATCCTAAGAAGGGTGTAAAGTGTCCTATCACAAAGCTCTGGGGCTGCCTTCCTGGGTTTATAGCCTGTTTTTAGAGGGACACTGTCTTCTTGGGGTGATGGAGAGGGAGGAGCTGGGAGAAGAGTTGACTCTTGAATCATGGAGATGGCTGCAGGGTGGGGTCTGTTCCCCGGGTGTCAGCCTGAGGCTTGGGTCACCGACCAGCTGCGGTGCTGCGTGGGGTTGTATTTTTTTTTCCTTGCAACATTTGGTAGAACGTTTCAGACTGGGCTGCGGGAGGAGGGGAGGAATATCTGAACCAGATGTGGTGGGCCATCTCTCGGACACAAGTGAGGAATTAGTTTTAAGTGATTATCCATGTGACCAGCAGGAGCTCTGCCCTCTGAGCAGCAGGGATGGACTGGCTGCACCTAACTGGAGAAGCAGCAAGGGATGTTGAAGGCTGAGTGCATGGATGCTGTACCAGGAGCTCATTTCTGGCAAAACCTTCAGGAATTTAGCAAAAATGGCTGCACAGGGCACCTGGGCAAATGGGTCTGGGGTGACTGTGTGGAAACCTAGAGCCCGTGTGGCTAAGAACTTGTAAACTTCTTCTGTATGCTCAGAGCAGCACAGACTTAGAGGAAAGTCACTCTCTGGGCAAAAGTGATGGAATCAGAAATGTCCTGCAGGAACCAACCACTGAGGGCATCCGGGATGATAGACAGGCCACCCCAGGGAGTGGGTTAGGAGGCTGTTGGAAGCCAGCTGCTCTGCACCCCCACCCCCCAGCTATACTCAGCCCCATAGCATTTCCTTCCATGTCAATTCAGGTTGTGCATAAAATACCAGGTGGGAAAAAGAGGGAATTTCTGCATTGACTAATGTGAGCCTCATGGTGTAAGCAGAGTCTCAGAAGAGAAAGTATATTGAATTGGATTAAAGTCATATTTCTTATTGCCTGGTTCATGTCCTGGAATATGTATCTGCAACAAAAATAGTAAAATGAAGCGACAGAGTTCCAGGGGCTGGAAGTCCCAGTGGGGGTCCTCAGGGACTTTGCAGGCTTAATAGAAGTCATAGAATTTAAGGTAGGGATGTGACCCTGGATGGTCAGGGTGGCACTCTGTAATCATCTGAGTCTTTAGAAGCAGAGAGCCTCCTCCCGCGCTCTCAGGAGATGCAGTGGGGAGTGTGTGAAAGGAACTTTAGCTGTGCTCCTGTAGAGGACCTTGTGGAAGCAGCATGAATGCAGCTAGTCCCTAGGAGGAAGGTCACTCCACCTGTCAGTCATCAGGCCGCAGAGCAAGTTCTGCAGTTATATGCTGAGTGGCTTGAAGTGCGTCTACCCAGAGCCTCCTGATATATGGGAGGCCAGCTGAAGGACACTTTAGTGTTGGCCTTGAGAAACCTGGATCAAGAAAACAGTTGAGCTAACTCAGACTTATGACCTACAAAGCTGTGGGGTAATAGATTTGTATTAAGTCACTAAGTTTGGATCAGTTTATTTCAGAACCAACCGAAAGCTCACACTGCCACCCAAGAATTCTCTAGGCAGGTGCTGTTCATAAGAACATTCAGCTGTGATAGAGATGTTCTGTTCTGTCCCCTCCAATAGAGTACCCACTAGCCACAGCTGGCACCCAAGCTCTCAAAACCTGGCTATGGTGACTGAGAAACTGAGTTTTCCAGTTTATTTACTTTGAATTAACTTACATTAAATTCGAATAGCCATTCTGTCCAGTGGCTACCACATGGTGGAGTTTTAGGGTACTATCGGTTTCACTTGCTGTTTCCTGTAGATAGAGCCCACTCTGTAAGTTAACTGTTGATACGTAGGTTTTTGTCTAGCACGTGTGTGTGTGTGTGTGTGTGTGTGTAGTGAAAAAGAACTCTATAGGTTATGGATTTAGTACATTTAGGGCCATTTTCGCTTGTACATAATCTAATAATCTTAATTTCATATTCTAGTGCCTATAAATTCTCAGTCCCTCAAATGCTTTTTGATCCATTTTTACCAACCAATTGGTTCCCTACATAATGAGTATTGTGGCTTGTATGTGAGGTGTCCCCCAAAAGCTCATGTGTGAGAAGTGCAGAAGGTTTAGAGGTGAAATGATCAAGCTATGGGAGCCTCAACCCTGTTGGGATTAACTGAGTGGTACCTGAAGGCAGGTGGGGTGTGGCTGGAGGCCATGGGCACTGGGGATGTGGCTTTAGGGCATATATTTGTATCTGGAGCTAGAGTCTCTCTCTGCCTCGTGGTCACCATGCGAGCTGCTTCCCTCTGCCACAGTCTTCCACCATGAAGTCGTGCCTCACCTTGAGGCCAGAGGAATGGAGCCAGCTGTCTGTGGACTGAGACCTCTGGAACCATGAGCCCCCAAATAAACTCTCTTCCTCTAATAGTGTTTGTCAGGTCTTTTAGTCACAGCAGGTAAAAAGCTGGTTTAAACAATGAGTTAAATAAAACTGCAGTTATGCACACCAGGTTTGTACTTGACACACATCTCCTTAAAATTCTGCTATTGTTAGATGCTATTATTATTCCCATTTTTAAAGATGGTGTCACTGAGCCCCAGAGATTCTAGTAGTTTGTTCCAGGTCGCACACCTGATGAGAGGTACAGCTCATGTGACTCCAGAGGGCACATTCTTCACTAGTACACAAAAATATCTCAAATTGTTTGAACTTGATTTAAAACCACAGCCTCAGAGCCCCCCTAGAGTAATCTATCCTGGCAGTCATTTCATGGGACCCCCCAAAACAGTGCATGTTCATCAGGCAGAGAGACGCCCAGATGTACGGGGGTAGTGCACAGCACACAGGGCCTGGCACATCTGTCTGAAGGTGGAGCCTAGGACCACCTCAAGCTACTTCCTGGGGCTGCTTCTCTTGATCCTTTGGGGATAAGTTCTGTTGGTCTGGCTTTTGTCCAGGAAGCTGTAGAGTGCAAGTACCAGAGTATTAGCAAGGGACTTATCCAGGGTCCCACTGCCGAGTCACACATGGCTATTGTGAGAAAACCTCCCTCCTCTTACCCCAACGACGATGTCCGTGGAGGGAGGCGATTCTTCGGGAGCTGGCAGGCCTACAGGAGCAGGGCCTATCTGTCACCGGGGTATGTGTCAGAGCCTCCACATCCTCGGGGGAGAAGCTCCACCCCTGCACTTGGCCTGCCACTGGGTTTCAGCAGGCTTCCTTGCTGATGTCCAGCTGGGATCTCTAGGTGACATTTGAGAAGCCTGTCTCTTCCCCTTGAGTTCCTGATATGTTGTTCTCTTGAAGGAGGACCGCTATGAAACCAAGTTATCTTTTAAAAAGAGAATGAATTTGTGAAGGATGTGGGCTTATACCGTTATTTGCTTATTTACTTGGAACTGAAAGCCAAAAATTGTATATATTTTTATGATTCGTTATACATCCTATGGTATCTATAAAAATTGTGTAGTGATTCATTCAAGTGAATGAACATATTCATCACCTTTCATACTCACATTTTTTGTGTGTGTGGTGAGAGCATTTAAAATTATTCTTGTAGTGATTTTCAAGTTCTATAACACATTATTGTTAACCACAGTCACCATGCGGTACAATAAATGACTCAGAAGGAGACTCTCATCATTATACAAAATACATGTATGAGGATGTGAATTTGGTGTCAACATACCTTGTATATAATCAGAGATATGATAAATTATTGTATAATGGTGTATTAAGAATTGTAATGAAAATAAATAAATAAATAAAAGAAAATTTTAAAAAAAGAACTTATTCACACTAACTGAAACTTATTCCCTTTGACTGCCGTCTATTTCCGTACCCAACCACCATTCTGCTCTCTGCTTCTATGAGTGAGACTTTTTATATTCCACATATAAAAGAGATCATGCAGTACTTAAAGATCATCAATGGTAATTGTCTTTCTGTGCTTGTCTTATTTCCCTTACCATAGTGCTCTCCAAGCTCGTTGATATAGTAGTAAATGAGAGGATTTCCTTCTTTTCAGAGGCTGAGTAGTATATACAAACCACGTTTTTTTTTTTTTTTTATCCATTATTCATTGATGGACACTTAGGTGGATTCCATATCTTGGCTGTTGTGAATAGTGCTATGACAAACTTGGGAGTGTGAATATCTCTTAGATAGATTGATTCCATTTTCGTGGCATATAGACCCAGAAGTGGAATTTCTGGGTCACAGAGTAGGTCTATTTCTAATTTTTTGAGAAACCCACATCCCATTTCCATTTATATTCACCAACAGTAGTCAAGGGGTCCCTTCTCTCTATATCCTTGCCGATACCTGTTATTTTTTTTTCCTTTTGATAAAAGCTCTCCTAACAGGTATGAAGTTTTGTGTTTTTATTTGCATTTTCTGGATGTTGAACATTTTTCCATCTACCTGTTGGTCATTTGTTTGTCTTCTTTTGAGAAATGTCTATTAAAATCCTTTGTCCAGATTTTAATTGGGTTGTGTCCTGGCTCTTGAGTTTCATACATATTTTAGATATTCACTCTTACTAGACTGTATGCTCTGCAAGGGTTTTCCCCTGTTCTGTAGATCGTCTTTTCACTCTGATGATTGTTTCTTTTGCTGGGCAGAAACTTTTTAGTTAGATGTAATCCCATGTGCCTGTTTTTCCTTTTGTCATTTGTGCTTTTAGATTTATATCTAAAACAATCATTGCTCAAGTGTAAGAAAGACTTCTCCCTGTGCTTTCCCTGATAGTTTGATGGTTTCAGGTCAAATGTGCAAGTCTTTAATCCATTTTGATTGGATTAAAGACTTGCACATTTTTGCATACTGGGTAAAATCAAGGTCCAGTTTATGCTTCTGCATGTAGATATGCAGTTTTCACAACACCATTCATTGAAGATGCTATCTTTTTTATGCACCATGTGTTCTTGGTGTATTTGTTGAAGACCCATTGGCCATAATTGCACAGATTTATTTCTGGATTCTTTATTCTATTCCATTGGTCAATCTGTCTGTTTTTGAGCCAGTACTGTGCTGTTCTGATCACTCTAGTTTTGCAGTAGATTCTGAGGTCAGGTAGAGTGATGTCTCCAACTTTGTCTTTGCTTTAAATATTTAGGACTTTTTTGTGAAAGATTTTTACAGGGATTGCATTGGAATTTGCAAATCACTTTGACCTTTGTACATTTTTGCCAAAGACTAAAATATTAAAAATCATTAATGGTAAATACATAATATCAGTGAGAATGTGTACTATTTATTGAGCTTATATCACATGAAAAGCATGTGATTGTCATTTAAAGTACATTATTTAACTCATAACGATGACCCTAAAAAGTATGTCCCCCATTCTGTAAATCATAAAAGGGACCTGCGTGGGCTGGCATAGTCCCATGTTCAGTATTTATCCCTTGCTATGTAAGACCTGAAGCCTGTAGTCTTCTGTGTTTCATTAATATTTATAAATTTAAGCTTATGTCTCTCTTAACTAACATAATGTCTCAGTTTGTTGGTGTTTTATAAATATTTGGGGAATATGATGCTTAGTGACTGAAAAATGCATTTATTCTTTTGTTATTCAGCAAATATTTATTGGGCACTGATTGTGGCTGGGTGCTATGTTCTTGATTTAGAAACTAGAGGAACAGAATGAAATGGGTACTTGTTTGCTTCCCAGAGCTTGTGGTCTAGGCTAAAGGCAAGGGTGTTTTGTTATCAGAACTTAAGTTCTGATGATATTAATTGGGGCAGGAAGGCAGTTTTTTTTTTTTTTTTAATGAAGAACATTTACATCCACTGAAATTTTGAAGAGTATTTTACTCACACAGGAAAGATTTCAGAATTACAGAAAGATGTGGTATTTTATTCCGTGGCTCAAGAACCACATCACTGAATCCGAGTAATTCTAGGTTTATGGATTCTTTATCCCAAGAGCATTTCAAAGCACACCCAAAGGCAATACGACTTAGTAGGTCAGATGTCAATTTTGGTAACTGTGGCCCTGCTATTTATTGAATAATGACTCTTTAAAAAAATTGTTCTAATCAGTGACAGTAGAATGCATTTTGACACATTTTATATAAATTGAGTAGAACTTCTCTTTCTTTAGGTTGTACATGATGTAGGACCACACTGGTCATCTAGTCAGGTATGCACATAGGGTAAAATCTCCAATTAAATCTACTATCCTTCCTTCCCCCAAACTCCCTCCCTTCCCTTCACTCCCCTCTGCCTAATCCAAAATACCTCTATTCTTCCATACCACCTCCCTTAATGTGAGTCAGCATCTGCATATCAGAGAAAACATGCGGCTTTTGGTTTTGGGGGATTGGCTTATTTTCACTTAGCATGATATTCTCCAGCTCCGTCCATTTATGAGCAAATGCCAAAATTTCATTCTTCTTTAAGGCTCAGTAGTATTTCATGGTGTGTATACACCACATTTTCTTTATCCATTCATCTGTTGAAGGACACCTAGGTTGGTTCCATAGTTAGCTACTGTGATAAGTTATTTAACTTTCCTGAGTGTCAACTTCCTCATCTGTAAAACAGGGATGGTCCCACATTCCCCTCAGGGTCACTGTAAAGACTGCTTGGGAACGCTCACGGAAGAGCCCAGCCTGGGGCTGAGCACACCGTCAGCACTTCACCAATTTACTACCTCTTCCCAGTCTCGATTTTAGAGTTCACACAGCCTTCCCAGGCTTTACCAGGCACATGAGCCACCTGGGGGACCCTGTTAAGAAGCACCCTGACTCAGATGTCTGGAGTAGGGACCCGCAGCCTGTACTCCGGCCCAGCTGCCAGGCGAGACCAGAGAACACGGGGGCTCCAGCAAGTCTTTACGAACTGAAGTGGAAAACTGTCCCATGTGCAAGTTCCACCTCCTCTGTTCCTTTGCTGCAGCAGCTGAAAATGAGAGACTTGGGATGGAAATGCTAATTGCAATCTCTTGATTTTTTTTTTTTTTTTAAGATCGAGTTAAAACAGAGTTAGGAACTGAAGGGCTGTTTTCTGTCAGTGTTGCCAGCCCACCGTTGGCATTCGATTCCAGGAGGTTCCTCGGCTGGGTGCTGTGTCACAGCTTGGTCTCCCCATGTCTCCTGCTTGCTTCCTCCCAGCTCTTTACCATCTTCAGGAGAGCTCAGCGGCTGCTGAGAGACGTGTGCTAGACCAGTTCCGTCGGGATGTGGGGGCTTGGCATCGTGTCTGACATCTGGCTGATACCCATTTTCAGAGCAAATATTTCATTTTCTTTTTGGTAAAAATGCTTTTCAGATGAAAATGAAAATTGCAATGGGAAATTGTGGCTGGCAAGGGAAAAGAGCCATTTGGGGTAATATCTCTGATAATTGGAGTAATTTTGACAAATGCAGGCATTGTAGAATTCCCACACGCCTACCCTCAGCAGGTCAGGAAGAGTGCTCCTAGCAAGGCAGGAGCCTGAGCTGTCTCCCCTCTCTGGCCCACAGAAAAGATGCCGAGCTTCATGGAAGTCAAGTTCACTACTCTCAAGCAGTGTTTCGTTCTACCCCCCGTGAACAGTTAGAAGTTTGACAACTGAATCCAGCAGCAGGGTAGGGCTGGGTCTGGGGAGCGGGCATGGTACCCAATCATAATTTTGATTTGGTTCCTACATGAATGTAAAATGTGCTGTATGTTCTCCCTCCCAGGACAAATTGATCAGTAATGTAGGTTTAAAATAGAGCAGATTTCTTTTACTCATTTGTTTCATATTGGGGAAATGTTACAACATTATTGTTACAATGTTACAACAATGTTTTTCCCTTTTAGGATATTGGTATATGCTGTGATATCCTACACGACTGATGGAGGAGGGTCTTTTGTGACATTGGTGTGTGAGTGTGTGTGAGTGTGTGTGTGAGTGTGTGTGTGTGTGTAGACATGTGAATATGTGGATGTACTGTACCTCCCAGGCTGCTTCCCTGGGCTCTCATGACTGACTAACCCCTTCAGTGATCTTAGACATCAAGAACAGGTGCAGAGACTTATCTTTGGGAGCAAAGTATCATGGGCAGATTTACTTCTCTAAGACCACAGGTGGCATGAGCAAGAGCTTTGGCACCAGGTAGCTCTGTGTGTGAATCTCAGCTTTACTACTTCTGTGCTGCCTGGGACAGGCTAGAATAAGGCCAGGGAGATACAAGGAAAGGGAATTTTAAGGTGGTACTCACACTCAGGTGCCAACTCTGCCCTTGCACACATTGAGGGTAAGTGACTCCTTAAATTTCCCACTCACGTGTCTCATTTTCCTTGCTCCAGCCCGGCCCTGACTGTGGACGAGTCATCCACCTCGCTGAGTGTGCGCTCTCATCTGTAAGATGCGGGTAACTAGATCCATCTCAAGGGATTGCCATGAAGCTGAAATAAATGAGTGTTTATAAATTTTTTGACATTCTGACTGGGACTGTGACCAATAAATGGTGGGTATGATTAATTTTAATGAATCCATTAGTGGGCATCTTGGTTAATCCCCTTTGTCTTTGTGGGGAGGAGGGGGTTGAGAAATATCTAGAAGTGACTTTATTTAGGAGATTTTTTTTTTTTTTTACTCTTTGAGTTATTTCTTCTTTAGGAAATAACTTATTTTAATCTAGTTGTACAAATTTCATCCTCTCACAGTTCAAGTATAAAGTGCTGCACTGGCAAAACCAGGAATGAAACCCTGGGGTGTAGAGTTACAGGCAGGGCAGCGCCTGAGGCCCCTGGAGAACAAGCACTTCATTTTCAGGAGACCAGGAGACCGAATGTCTCACCCAGAGAGTGAGGGACCCCGTCGTTCTGGCTGGACGTGTCAAGCGCCTGTTCACTGCAGTCTGGGATGGAGCCGCTGGGCAGGGCCAGCTCCAATCCACCCAGCCCCGTCTCTGTGATCGCTCACTTAGCACAGCTCCCAACAGCTGAAATTTCTACCCCAACAGCCCTCACTTTTTCCTGCTCCCCCTCTCCATTGCTTGTTTTTTTTCCTTGTGAGAAGCTGACCAGGGCATCCTGGGGATGTAGAGGGAACTGTTAGAATACTGGTGTGGTAAGAGGAGTTGCTCTGAGAGGCCTGGTTCTCCCAATTTATATTCTTGCCATGTTGCTCTGAAGAGAAAAGAAAAGAAAAAGCTTCAAGGTATTTTTAAACCCTCATTTTTTAAAAATTCAGTTAATTACATAAAGACCAGGTACTGCTGATTCCATCCTCCTCTCCTCCCCTCTTTGCTTTACTCTTGTTCTAAGGCATAATGCAGTCATTGAGTTATATTCTTGAACTTTAGTTCCATCTGAATGTCTTTTGACCATAAATGCATTGGTTTTTCTATCTCTATTTCTTAATTTGTAAATTAGGAGATTAGTTTTGGACCATTCTTTTGTAGGATGAGGCAATTCAAGGCATGTGTGTGTGTGTGTGTGTGTGTGTGTGTGTGTGTGCATACGCACACATGCATGTGCACCATCTCTCAGAGTTGGAGGTGATAATAAGCCTACATATTGCTTGGTTCACCAGCTCTGTGTGCAGCTTTTGGCAAGTCATCCTCTAGGAAGTCAGGATACTTTCCCTTCTGTCCTGTCCTGTTTCCATTGCAGACATTGCCAATCAATTGCTGCACTTTCCTACTTAGCCTAATTCTTGCTATCTGGAGCTCCAGCCATCCCTTACCAATAATCAACTTCTCTCATAAGATGGAACCCGTTGACTATTTTTAGTGCAGTGGACACAAACAGGAGAAGAAGGAAATTTCCTTGACCAGGAGAAACTTAGAAGCTAGTTTGATAGGTGAGACCCATGTGAAATGACCTGAGTAGGACACAAAGAAATACATAAAGAATGTATAAAGATTTAGGAGATCGTGAGGAGGAGATGGAGATCCCCATGGAAATTCAGAGAAAGTCCATCTGTCTTGGAGGATGTCACTTTAACCAGAGTCTTTCATGTGGTATTGAAGTGGATTGAAGGGAGGGACAGAGATGACCTTGCAGGTCAGAAGAGCTGTAGAAGAATTGGTGGGGGGTGGAAGATGTGAGGTTGGCAAAGGTCACTTATTACTGTTAAGCAAAAAATGTTAGTTAATTCAAAAATGCATATGTTAGGTTGACCTATTTTGAGCACTACTAAATGAAAAGAATATGCTAGATTCATCTATTTTAAATGCTTATGTAATTGTTGCCTCAATAAAAGCATGCTCTTACACTCTTAAGAGAGGATGTAAGAGAGCCTCTGATCAATTATGCACATGGAATTTTATAGCTGTACATCTGGAAAAGAATTATAGAATGCGAATGGCAGTGGGTCTGAAGTTAAAATTGAAAGAAAACTGGGAAGATATGTAAAGTGGTCTGTAAGTATCAGAATCTGTCCTGGGCAACTTGTATGTGTCATTTAATTGATTGGTTCATTCACCAAATATTTGCCTCATATAGGACTTATGCAGGTTCAGGGATACAAGAAGAAAAATGTGGAGTCCCGTCTCTGAGACCATCTCAGTCCAGTGAGACAGAGAAATGCACATGTAGTCAGCTGCCTGTAAGTGCACTTAGCTTTCACTGGAATGTCAGAAACATGAGGGCGAATTAGGGAAATACAATCTCCTCTCAGGTTCCCACCAGGTCCCTAG
The DNA here is from genome assembly GCF_021218885.2 of Marmota monax. Taxonomy (NCBI): domain Eukaryota; kingdom Metazoa; phylum Chordata; class Mammalia; order Rodentia; family Sciuridae; genus Marmota; species Marmota monax. The sequence goes on from NW_026694710.1 coordinate 20,615,952, forward strand.
AGTGACTGATACTATGCCCATTTGACAGATGAGGAAACCTAGGCTGAGAGAGCTGGGAACTACCCATAGCCACATGCTGATTAGTCACAACTGGGAGCTAATCTTTCACGTGAAGCCCTTCCCTAAGGTGGGTCTACTCAACTCTCATGAAGGTCTTGGGTTCAGTCTTGGCTCTGCAACTAGCAAGCAAGATAGCACAAGCTTTTCACTTCACCTCCAGGGGCCTCAGTTCCCCCTTTTGTAAGCTAAGTCTCTGGGATGTAATAGTATTTAGATAATTTCTCTTTTCTCAAACATCGGTGGAGTCCTTTCTCATAAAGGATATATCATGGTCTTTGGTGAAGGTTGCCATCCAGTCTAGTCATTTTTCTAGCTCTGCTGCATTAGGTATAAATTGGAATTAAAAAGACCCACTTACAGGTCAAAGAAAGAAACGAGAAGTAGCTCCAACTCTTTCTGAGCTATTGTTTTATAACTGAATGCTTCTTTTTGCTATATTCTGTCCTTTTCAGTTGGGGTCTTGTTTAATTGGAAACTTTTGTTTTATAATTCAGTACCTCTAGGGCTTCAGAAGTGGTTTTTTAAATGAAAGCTGAGTATGCTCTTTTACAAGATAAAAAATTCAAATTTATCTCTTAGGATTCAGATTGTAATTGGGAGTGAAGACTAATTGCAATAAGGCACCAGAAAATGTTTCATAAGTAAATAGGACACACTGAACTCAGCACACTGATATAGAGTCTGTTAGATCCCTGAAGCAACATGGAAGCTCCTTTGTTCTGGTCAAAAGCTAACTTTGTGCAAAGCTTTGCATGAACTCAGTCTCAGATGGCAGGAACTTGAAACATAACCAAACACAAGCCCTAACCAAGAAATAGAACAGACTGCTTATTTGGGCCATTTGAAAAAAGAATATATAATCATTTTCTGATCTGATCTCTCTGATACATCATATTTCCACAAATAGCACTAGGGACAGACAAGTGAAAACTTTTATGGTTCAAAAGGAATCGACCCTATGAAACCTGAGTTTCAGACTGGGCAGGCTACACATGTCTGAATCCCTGTAGGGTCTTTAAAAATAAGCACAAACTCCCCAGCGATGTCAAGGGTCTCTTATCTATGCTGCATTTTATCCCCTTTCTGTCCCCAGACAGAAGGCAAAGGTGACCAAAGAAAACTGAGCTAGTTCAACACTTTCTACACTTACTCTTTCTCTCTGACTCAAATAAAATGTTCCCCTCCTCTTTGACTTGGCCAGGATGGAAATGCCCACTCATTTTAAAGGGAAAATAGGTGGCCAGGAATGGCCACGTGGTGTTGTGGAAGGAATGAGAATGGTTTTGGAGCTGTGCCCTGCCTAAAATCTTGGCTCTTGTGTGGACTAGATGTGGGATCTCCCAGTCCCTATGCCTCCATATCTACCTGTGAACTGTGGGAAGGATAAAAATGAGTTGGTAGGTTTGTAGTAAGAATTTAATGGCATCATGGATTATGTAAGCATGAACTACTTATCCCTATTGCTCTAATCCTGAAAGTTTTGAGGGCTGCCTACGGTAAAAACACAATGGCAAGAGGGGTAAGAGGCAGAAAGGGGGGAAATGCACCCACTAAGATTATATTTTCTGATTCTTTTGTGCCTAGGGAGGACTAGGTGGGTTGGAAGGGGTGTGTATACCCTCTGGGCTGGAAATATTCTACTGTTATGTAAAACCCTTCTGAGTTCTCTTCCCTGCAACTGGCTGCCTTTGAGATAGTGACTCATACCAGAGAGATTCTGATTTGCCTGGCCCAGAGTGTCTCTCTCTGATGAGTGGAGCCTCTGCTAACCCTTGATGGACAATATAGTAAATACATGCATATATATTTTTCATTAAACTATTGATTTTTAATTTTTTAAAGCTATAGCCATCTATAACAATCTATTTATTTATTTATTTGGTGCTTAGGATTGAACCCAGTGTCTCACATGTGCAAGGCAGGTGCTCTACCACTGAGTCACAACCCCAGCCCAGTATTGATATTTTAATGTTGGTTGTTATTGTAGCAAAATGCAGCTTACCCTGACTAATGCAGTTTAACATGAGAATACTGAATCTCCCTCTTTTGGAGTTTCTACATTTTCATGGTAAGACTGATCTCTCGTATTTCTTCTCGCAAGTTCTTCATTTGCTATTTGGAACAGTAGCATGTCTGATTTGGCAGTGATATGCCCAAGAGAAGTCTTCTCAACCGGAACATCTCCTTAATTATTTGATCTAAACAACACTGACATGTTTTTGGCTAGCCAGTGTTCCAGGGAGGCCATTCGTTGTTTCCTGAAAATGCATTCTGACTTCATGTGTTAATGACGCTCATCTTTGTATTTCAGGTTTGAATTCTTCCTTGGACTGCAGATTTGCTATCAATCACTATTTGATGACTTTGCTTAGATGTAATATAGCCATTTCAAATTTATCTTGGCTAAAGCACTATTGATTATTTCCTAAGTCTGATTACACCTTCTCTGCACTTTCTTTCTGTTATGCTTCAAGTGAAATCTCAGTTCCTTACCCTGGCCATTAAGACCATGCCTACTTCTTTGGCTCCCTTGTCCTCGATCTTTCTCTTCTGTACTAGGATCCAGTCACTCTGGTTTTCCTTCTGATTCTCAGTCCAGACATCTCATTCCAGTGTCTGGCCATCCTCACTTTCTGGATCTTTCCATGTCTTTCCATGTCAGTCCAGTCCCCCTGAGGCACTGGCAGACACATTGCCTCCTCCCACACCCCAGAGGGTCATTCCCTGTCTCATACCCACTGTCTTCTTCACAGCACCGACACTTATCAACACTAAGAGAGGAAGTCGTCTTAACTATTTGTGTAAGTGCTTCCTGTCTGCCTCTTCATCTTCCCTTGGGAAGTAAGTTCACTGTGGGTGTGGACTCCGTTGGTTTCACTTCTTATCACCAAGGTCTGGAAGAGCCCTTTCCTCAAACATAGAAGGCATTATTGATATTGGAGATACAGGCTTGGGTAGGCATGGGAGTTGAGCTGTGCTGAAGTCATCTATGCTTATGTTCCTGTCCCCCATAAGCTCTTTGAGGTCATGGGCTCATAATAAGTGTCCAGAGTTCAACTGATGATATCCATTAAGGGATTGTCTGGTAGGTACTGAGCTAAAGACTAAGCACAGAATGAGTCTCACCTGCCCCACAGTCTCTCAGGATCTGACCATGTCTTCATTTATCCTGTGTATTTTAGATGCCAGGCACCACCAGAACTTTTATATTGCCCCATTTCACCCTTGCCTACCTATGGAACTCTTAGGATTGTTTTCAAATACTTCCTGGATTTCTGTCTCCTAAGTACATGGTATCTTCCCACTTCCTGATTTTATTAGTTTTGTGTGGGACTTTGTGACTTTTTCTGGCCATAAACTATGAGCCAAAGTGGCATGTGTCATCTCTGGGGCAAAGCACTTGAGTGCCACCAAAAACCACTCCAGAGCTCATGTACCCTCAAAGCATGGCCATCAGAAATGCATGAGGAGGCTGCCAGGTCATCTGGGCTCCTGATGATGTGAGTAGAAGCCTCTTGCTTGCCCATGATGGACATTAATGTAATTAAGAAACACTCCTTTGTGATTTCAGGACATGGAGGTTGGGAACTCTTTGTTCCTGCAGCACAACCCAGTGCATCCTGATTGAATTTATGCTCAATGAGATAACTTGCTGAGGGTCACTTTGATTGTAAGTAGGACACTAGGAACAGTCTCCTTTTACTACTTACACGTCACAGTACTTTTAATAGATACATAATGTAGATGGTACAGAATTTATTAATTGATTTTGTAAGACCTATCATATATTTTTATTTTCTCTCAGACAATTTTAATCTGATAGTATCCTCCAAGATACTATCTCATATGTTGGTAAGAAATTCACTTTTACTCAATCTTTGTTAGGTCTCAGTTTTCTTTTCTCGAATTTTTAAGGACATTCAGGTGTCACCTCTAGAATGGCATGGTTTTCAGAAACCCAGTGGATCTACTGATTGCCCCTAATGGGTCACATCACCTGTGGGCCCCTTGGAATGTTCCTGATTTAGTGCCCAGTTAGGCATAGGAATCAGTTAACTCCTGAGTATACCCGTGTCCCGATGTCTACATGCCTCAAAGGCTCTGCCACCTCCCCTAGGACTGGAAAAGAGGGGGCTTTACATTCTCATTACTCTTCAGATCTCTGGGTTCCTCATGGCTCCATACTTACTGAATGCCAGCTATAAGCCAGGCACCACCTTTGTGTTGACAGAAAAGAAAAATCCTAGAAATCCAGCATGCACAATGGCAAGGATCCAGGGAGACACATAACAAGTGAATTGCGTCAAAGTTTAGAAGAGTTTGGTGCCACAGAGAAAGCAAAATGAGGAAGTGGGACGGAGTTTTGGCAGGAGGTCAGGGTGGGACTCAACTTTTGCCCAAAGGCAGGATAAAGCATCCAGGGAGTATCTGAAAGAAGAGATTCCCAGGCAAAGGGAAATGGCCATGCAGAGGCTGAGATGATGAGGCTGGTGCTGTGTGTGTGCTGGGAGGAGCCAGGGGCCCGGCATGGCGTCAGATGTGGTGCAAGCCAGGAAACGACTCTGGACTGGGGTGTGCTGTGCTGTGATCTGATTTTCATTTTAAAGTTGGGGGAGGGTGCAGGGGGCAGGAGCTGAGGCAGGCAGACCACTTAGGAGGTGTCTTCAGTAATTTCTTCTCAGTATGGGGGCACTTCCACACTCTGTCCCACAGTTTGGGCACCATTCCCTCCCTCCAAAGACATTCCCTGAAATCCCAGGCAAAGCTGTCTGCCCTGTCTGCAGGGAAAACTTTCACCGAAGCCACAAGGGACCTCTGCACCTGCAAGCACCTTCTGACTCCTGAGATCCAGGGATGCACAGGCTCCACTCACCTTGGAGGGAGAAGAAAAGTTCACGGCCCTAATCACCCAGCTCCTCCTTTCTGAATATTTCAAGCTGCAGCAACAAAACTCTGATCATCTCAATAGATCCCCTTCCCCACAGATGGTGAGGGGAGACAGGTGCTAAAGGTAAGTCTAGGGTACCTGACAGAGAAGGAAGGAGAAGCAGCATGAGAGTGTGTGTGTGTGTGTGTGTGTGTGCATGTGTGAGTGTGTCAGGGGAGCTTCTTGTGGCAATTAAGGTAGCACTCCTGGAGGGCAGGCAGAGACAAGGGTAACATACTTCAGAGAGCATTGCCAGGCAAAAAAGAGAATATCCAGCTAAATTTGCATTTCAAATAAGCAACAAATAATTTACGATAAGAAAATGACTAAAATGTTCCATAGGACATGAACTAAAACTATTCCTTTTGAAATTCAAATATGTGTTTCTAATAAGTAATATTCAACTTTATCAGTTCACTATTTTTTAATAATTTTTATTGGTGCCTTATGGTTATATATAAATGTGGGATTCATTGTTACATATTCATGCATACAAACAGTGTAATTTGTTCAATGGGGAATAAAACAGATCATTTGCATTTTTATTTGCTCCATCTTGGAACTCTATCTTGAAGGATTTTTGAATGTTCATCGTGGCTGAAACCATAGCCTGATTTCTCAAAAATATGCTTCCTCTAGATACAGTCAGGAGGGCTGAGGAGATGGTGTCCATGCCGGAGGAATCATATTCAAAGATGGCAGCACTTGGAGTAGCCTGGCCCACTTTGGTGAGATCAAGGCGATCCCCTGGATAAGGCAGCAAAGGTGATTCAGAGCCATTGGGTTTCTCCTTTCTTGCCTTCTCTGCATCTAGGAGAAAGATGCATCTGTCAACGACTAGGGCTAACATCTGTCTGTACACCTCATTTTCAATTTAATTTGATGGTTAGGATATAGTTATTTCATGAAAAAAAAATCATCCTGATGTTTTCTCTTCGGTCCTCAGATGGTGTATAATAAATTAAATATTCTTATAAACCTTGTTGACATAAAGGGGAAGTTTTTACCTCAAAACACTTCAAACTGAGAAAATGAGACTTAAGATGAACAGGGTGTCTCTCTGTTATCACAGGCCGGTTTCCTGGGGCTATTTATTACTGATGGGTAAAAACAGCCATCTTCAGGCTGGCCGACCATCCGGCTACCAGGAAGCTCATCCATAACAAACACGTTCCAGTTGCTTCCTGCATAGAACATTTATCCTTTTAGTACCTGACCTATAGCTTGTATGTGTGATGATTCTCGTCTGTAACACATTCCCGATTCATGAATTTGTCCTGCTCCAGTGGAAACTATTTTAATGGACTTGCTTTGGACTCCTGAAAATGCTCAGTTGGAGCGAAAGTCTGTGAAGTGTCTGTCTTCTTAAATTTTCCATACTCCAAGGAAATTGGAGTTGCACATCTCCTAGTTTGCTAAACTGAATAAATATTTATCAAATGCCTTCCAGCTGTAAGGCCCTGGGCCTGGGCTACAGAATGGGGAGATAGAAAGGGTGTGGGCTTTTGTATTTCACAGATCACAATTAGAAATCAGGTTTCAAAGACATCTCACTTCAACACTAGCTAGTTTCAGGGTGTCAACTAATCCGGATCCTATGCATGCAATTGTGAACACTAAGCTAGGACTGATACCATGGCCTGTACCAGTACTAATGCCCTTGCCAGTGGTCATAGCAATTCCAATAACAATACCCATTTTAACACTGTGTACTAGGCAGTGTTCTCCAGAAAATCAGAGCCAATTGGTTATATGTATATAGAGAAAAAGATTTATTTTAAGGAACTGACTCATGCAAATAATAAACTGGAAAGTATAAAATCTTTATGGTGGGCTGGTAGGCTGGCGACTGAAGGAAGGGCTAATCCTGCAGGTCATGTCCAAAGGTGGTCAGGCTGGTGACTGGGGGAAGAGGTGATCTTTCAGTTCAGTCCAAAAGCCATTGTCTGGCAAAATTCCCTTTTATTGGAAAGAGGTCAGTCTTTTGTGCTATTCAGACCTTCAACTTTCTTTCACTCACATTAAAAAAGTGGCCTTCTTTACTCAGGGCTACTGATTTCAATTGTTAAGTTCATATAAAACATCCTGTCAGATGACCCAGCCAACTTTACACCTAAAATTACCCATTGCACACTGATACCAATGCTGATATTAAAAAAAGCATATTAAGATTGTATCAGTCAGATTCTACCACAGAAACAATCCGTAGGGGATGTAGGCATATACACATGCACGTTTGTGTATATACTTAGAAACACACATATAAGTTGAGAGAGAGATTTGTTGCAAATAAAAGAATTGGCCTATAGTATTGTGGGGTCCGGCCGGCCAACTCTGAAGTGCATAGGGTGACCACCGGGCAGGGTTGCTGGAATTCTCAACAAGAGTAGGCACTACAGGCTGCTGGGGGGATTTCTTTTCCTGAGATATCATCTTTGCTCTGGAGACTTTTCAACTGGCTGAATCAGGTGAATCAGGCCCACTTGACTATTATTTAGGATAACCGTTTAAAAAAAAACAAAAACAAAATAACCAATTACAGAAATAAATCACATTTACAAAATACTTTCACAGAAATACCTAAATGAGGGTTGATTGACTCTTAGGTACCATATCCTAGCCACGTTGACATATGAGACTGACCATCAGAAACATACAAAGTAAGCAGCATAGTGCGTGGCCCATGTATGTGCAGGTCAATTCTGGCTGAGGTGGTGAGAGTTAGGAGAGCAGATTATATATTAATCTTTCTTTTAAGAAGCTTGTGAGATAGTTGAAAAGATGCAGTGCGACTCAGGTACTTATATGACTAGGCAATAAATAAGCCAACAGCTTCTATTTTCAGAAACTCAGAATGTCCCAGTCACTGTTAAGAGCTTTCCATACATTTTTACAGTTAATTTCCATATGACTCTATCAGACTAATATTATCATTTATATTTGCAGTGCAGGAAACCAAGGTACAGGAAGTTTAAGTTATTTGTCGAAGATGGTGGGCTGATGAGTTCCAGGGCCAGGATGTTCACCTGGCACACATCAGCAGTCTCAGCCAAGACGGAGAGAGCTAAGCTTGGTGGGAGGGACACAGATGAAGTAAGTACTCAGGAGTGTCAGGGATGGGAACAGTCACCCTCGTCACTGGGGGAGGACTTGGGCAGGTAGAAGTGAGAATGAAGAGTACCCGGATGTGAGAGGCATGGGCTCCAGTGCCACCTGACTCCATCAAGGGGGCCGAGCTATGAGACAAGACAGAAGGACCAAGCAGAATCTGTGGAACCTGCCAAACTCACGACGCTTTTGTGTGGAGTTGATTTCTCAGGAAAACACCCCAGGAGCTGTTTGGTGTCTGGGTTAATGATGAGGCCACATGGGAAGCACACGTAGATGCAGGAGGCAGAGGCCCATGGTGATGGCGCCCGTCAGTGTGAATGGCCACAGCGAAAAGAGGAAGAAGACCAGGAAGCCACAGCGGGGAGAGCTCTGAGAAGGCCACCTCTGCAGAGCCTATAGTTTCTGTGGCTCATTGGTAGGAAAGGGAGCTTGTGTGACCTGCGTGTGCCACTTTTCAGGACATGTTCTCATTGTTTTCTTAAGTCCCTAAGCCGTAAGGAAAATCACAGAAAACTGTAGAGTTTGAGTATCTGAAAGCTGCTAGTCCAATTTGGCTGAGGCAGTTTTCTGGGTGCAAAATTTATAAAATGCCTTGAAAGTGCTTTCCACGGCACATTCAGTGACTTCACTCAGCTCTGCTTCAATGGTCTATTTTGGTTTTGAGTTCATAAAGCCCCTCTCTCTCTCCCCCTCGTTTCCCTGTTCAGGTCCACGTCCAGATAAAACAGCTAACTCAAATACGGTGTAAAAATACAAGTCCCTTTTAGCCCGCCCTTTCATGCTGCGCCCCAAAGTGTGCCTGAGTGTTGAAAGTGAGAAGAGGCGGGGCCGGGCAGGGCTGTTTTTCCAGCCCGAGTTGTGAGAGTGGGCACTTTCTCGGACTTGTCGTGGGAGCAATCGCCCCGCGGCTGCAGTGGAAGTCCTTCAGGATGGTGCCCACATGCAGTGGTCGGTGGAGGGTGGGAAAGGCTGCCAAAGTCAGCAGCTGGAGTGAGGGAGTAAATCAAGTTAAGAGGGAATGGGACAAGATTTTGGAAAAGGAAAGAATACATGGGTCAAACCATTAACCAGACCTGCAGGGTTAAGATGATGAGATATAAATTGGCTGGTATTTCCTGGGTTTAGTAAAGGAAGTCTGGATGGGATTTATATCAGGTCCTCTGGCCCTCCATGCTCTCTAGTACCTCCTTCCCTGCCCGCCAGCCTGCCCAGTGGGCCTCAGGTGCAGGGCATTGAGAGCAGGATGGGGCACCAGCCAGAAAGCTCTGGGTTTTGCAGCTATAAATACATTTATCCAACCCGTCATCCTCAATTAGTGCTGGAGTGCCCAGAATGCAATGCTCTTCATACAGGCTGCACCAGAGACCACACAGGGCTCTCTAGCTTCTCCTCGTTGGAGTTTTAAAATCTATTCTCTTTATATTCTGACAGACATCTGCGGGATATGGCCCTGCTCCTGTGGGAGCTATGACAGAGAGGATGTGCAAGGTGACCTATGTCTCAGGCCACCATAGAGGTTGGTTTGGTCCCTAGCAGAGCCTTTTCTTACCCAGCTTTGCTGACTCAGATGTCCACAGGGGCACTGTCCTCTACTCTGTGTTATCTTGAAGGGGGACAAACTACTTTTGTACTCATGTGTTTTATTTATTTATTTATTTATTTATTTATTTATTTTTAATTTCCAATCATTCTGTGACAGAAGTAGTAGTAGTCACTGTTCCATTATTATTATTATTATTTTCACACACACATAGAGTATGTTTATTTCTTGGGTCATCACTATGAACCATTTATCCACTTGCTTCTTCTTATACCAGTATCTCCATCTCACTATTTTATTGCAACTTTACAGTAGATTTTAATACCTAAGAGGACCAAGACCTACATAATTGCTCTTTTTTAAAAATTTTATATATTACAACGGAATGCATTACAATGCTTATTACACATATAGAGCACAATTTTTCATATCTCTGGTTGTATACACAGTATACTCACATCAATTCATGTCTTCATACATTACTTTGGATAATAATGTCCATCACATTCCACCATCATTTATAACCCAATGCCCCCTCCCTTCCCTTCCCACCCCTCTGCCCTATCTAAAGTTCATCTATTCCTCCCATGCACCCCCTCCCTATTCCAATATGAATCAGCCTCCTTATCTCAAAGAAAACATTTGGCATTTTGGGATTGGCTAACTTCACTTAGCATTATCTTCTCCAACTCTATCCATTTACCTGCAAATGCCATGATTTTATTATCTTTTATTGCTGAGTAATATTCCATTGTATACCACGCTTTTTAATCCATTCATCCACTGAAGGGCATCTAGTTTGGTTCCACAGTTTAGCTATTGTGAATTGTGCTGCTATAAACATTGATGTGGCTGTGTCTTTGTAGTATGCTGTTTTTAAGTCCTTTGGGTATAGACCGAGGAGAGGGATAGCTGAGTCACATGGTGGTTCCATTCCCAATTTTCTAAGAAATCTCCATACTGCTTTCTATATTGGCTGCACCAATTTGTAGTCCCACTAGAAGTGTATATGAGTGTACCTTTCCCTCCACATCCTCTCCAACACTTATTGTTGTTTATTTTCATAATACTGCCATTCTGACTGGAGTAAGATGAAATCTTAGAGTGGCTTTGATTTGCATTTCTCTAATCGCTAGTGATGATGAACATTTTTTCATATATTTGTTGATTGTTTGTATATCATCTTCTGAGAAGTGTCTGTTCAGTTCCTTGGCCCATTTATTGATTGGAGCTCTAATCTCTAGGGTATCTAAAGAACTCAAAAACTAAGCACCAAAACAAATAAACAAACAAAAAACAAATAACCCAATCACTGTTCTATTCTTACAGAGGAGGAAATCTAGGCTCAGAGTGTTTGAGTGGCTTGCCAGCAGCCACATTTATAGTATGGAGCAGAGGCAGGAGTATGAGGTTGATATAGTTATAACTTTAATTTATAGGTAGAGAAACTGAGTCCCAGAGAGGCTTAGATAATAATGCAAGGACAAACAGCAAGTGAATGTCCTGTCTGATCTCACACTGGCACTTAGACTACCTGAATCCTGTGAATCCTGTCCTCTGTACTGCTGTCCTTGGAAGATGCCTAGTGAGGACTCAGGAAGTAGGGAAGACAGTTGCTGTCTCCATTCCTAATTCACTTTCCCCTCAGAATTGCTCTCGGGTCTATGTCTCATGAGCACTCTCCCCAGGTGTCCATGCATCCTGCACTCCATTTATTCCCTCAGCAATCAGTAGGTGCTCACTGTGTTAGGACTGTGCTGGGAGCTGGGGACACACATGTGACTGAGCTGCAAACCTGCCAGTACCCTCAGTTCCTGTTTTTCCTTATTCTCACTTCCTCCACATCCAGTCCATTGCAGATCCTGCCAATTCCACCTGTCATCTGGAAGTCATTCCCTTCTCTGCTCTCCAAGGCTGCCCTCCAATCCCAAGACCTCACCATCTTAGCCAAACCCTCCTCATGGTTTTTCTCTGTGTCCATTAATCCACTCCCCACAAGGCAGCCCAAGTGTTTGTAAGAATCTAGATCAGACTTGCCATGACCAGTGTGGCCAAACTAGCAGGTGAGGGGTGATGGGGGATTAGAAAAATAAAGACTCACCTTATGCAGATTAGGAGATAACAGTTGGGATCTCTCTGATGGAAAACTAAAGAATCACACCAGCCATCTTTATTTATCTATGTCTCAATAACCAGATTAAAGACTATGCCAGCATTGTTCTTTATATTCATGCACACTACAGAGTTAGCAACATTATGTAGCTTATTCCTCAGTGACATTCTACAGTTGCAATGTGCAATGTTAGAAGTTTTGTGTAGTTCTCAAGAAAGTCCACTGTTTAAAGTCACTGTTACTTGGGCAGGTTCAGGAGCTGTGGAGTTGGTGAAACATTGTGGCTGCTTAGCAAAAAAAAGTTCCTTCATTCCTAGGAGCTTTGTGCCTGAGATCAGGTTTCAGGCTGATGCGACTCTAGCACAGAGCCTTTGGGTGGAGGGCATTACCAATGCACCTTTACACAGAAACTTTCCCAGGCAACAAGCATGCCACAGCCAGGAAGTCATCAGAGATCCCAGTCTCGGACACTGCTCTCCCACTCTCTGCTTTCCACACAGACCCCTTTGCTGCCCTGCTCCAACTCTCCCAATGCTTTTCACTGTATTTAGGAAAATGGCAAACTCCTCACCATGGTGGTCAGGACCTTGCATCATCTGCTGCTCCCTGTGGCCCGTCCCTGCAACTTTACTTTTGTTCTTCTCATACCACAAGGTCAGCCATGCTTAAGAGCCTTGGCCCCGGCCATGCCCTTGTCCTGGCCTGTGTCTCCTTCTCATTCCTGTCTCAGCTGTTGTGCAGACTTCTCTGGAAGTGTTTCTTGGCACCCTACTCAAAGCACCTCGTTGTTTGCATTACTCTGGTTTAATTCTCTGGCATCACTGTTATTCTCTAGAACCATTTTGATTCATTTCTTTTCCCTTATAGTGCAATTGCGTGAGGCTGGGGCTGACTTTCTCTTCCCTGCTGTGCCTCCAGCACTTAACAGTGCATGCATGGAGCAGGCACTCAGAGGAGATTTGTCCAATAAATAAGATGGATAGATGTGATCCTTGCCTTTATAGGGCTTGGGATCTAGTTGGAGAGATTAAAAATTCAAGTATTTGTTAATATTACCAGATGCTTAATGATTCATGTAATTTCTGGCTCTCTGTAATTCTGACTTCTGTTTTGGAAGCTGTGCTGCACTTTATCTCCATTGGTCTCTGTTCCAAGGGCTTGTTTGCACATTTCAGGAGAGGGAGATGAAAGCACAGCTATTCAACAATTTTTTTGATTGGCCAAAATGGGGTTGATAATTAGAATGAAGACTTCTGTCCTTCCTGTTCTGTGGGAAGTTGAGGACTCAAACCTTGATGTCTTTTGTAAGATTACACCTTGAAGTCCTAGCCCTGAACCTTGGAGGGTTGTGGAATATGGATGATGTCTATTCTCTATAGGATCTTTGAATGAAAGCGAGTTATTTGAGTTAATTATTTAAAACATAGCTGTGTACAAAGAAGAATATAAAGTTATCTATAACTCCATCCACCAGAGAGATAAAGGCTATGAATGTGCTGGTGTTTATACTTCCTGTATGATTGATGGACAGGTATAAATCCATCTGTCTCTTTTGGTTCATCTAGAATTTTTCAAATTTTGGTGAAGGGGCTGTGTACAAAATGATGTATCTGAGAATAGAAAGAATCAGTGTGGAGAGACTGGAAGGGGGTAAGGGCCCAGAGTGGGCAGGCCAGACTCCTGCAGGACTCTAAAACCTAGGACGAGAAGGTGGGTACAATGGGAAGGCAATGGAAGATTCAAAGCAAGGTTGTCCCATGATGCAATTTGTGTTTTGGACACTACTCTTTTACACTGTCCCCATGTTATGGTTTGGATATGAGGTGTCTCCCAAACGCTCATGTGTGAGACAATGCAAAAACATTCAGAAGTGAAATGATTAGATTATGAGAGTTCTGACCTAATGGGTGGGATAATCCACTGATATGGAGTAGCAGGGCGGTAGGTAGGCAGGTAGAGTGTGGCTAGAGAAGGTAGGTCCCTGGGGAGGTGTGCCTTTGGGGTTTATATTTTGTCCTTGGTGAATAGAACTCTCTCTCTCTGCTTCCCTATTGCCCTGTCCTGAGCCCTTTTCCTCTGCCACGCCCTTCCGCCATGATGTTCTGCCTCACCGTGGGCTCAGAGCGATGGAGTTGGCTGACCATGGACCGAATCTCTGAAACTGTGAGGAAAAATAATTTTTTCCTCCTCTACATTGTTCTTGTCAAATCTTTGAATCCCAACAACAAAAGTGGTGACTGAAACACCCTACAATGGAGGCACCTCACTAGAGGGTACCACAGGGGTCCTGGTGAGAGGGGAGGCAGGCACAGAAACGAGAGGTGGACAGAAGTGGGCAGGTGTGGAGAGCTTGCTGCTGGGTTGGGGATTGTGACCTGAAAGAAGAGGTGGGTGACCAGGTGCAAAGCATCTGCAAAGCCAGTTGCAATGGCATGATAGATTGACGTGATTAACTGCCTTCAGAAGAGATGATGACGATTTGATTACTCCATTTTAAGGAGGGGGGGGTACATAGGTGTCAGTAAATTTCCCTCTGTCCAAATAAGCATGATTAACTTCAATTATGGCTGCCTCTGGAGAACTGTGCAGGTATTTTAGTATGTTTCAAAGTATTTCATCTAGACATTTTGGAAAAACATACATCTCTGTTCATAGCAATAGTTACTGTTCTGATTTATAAGTTCTGCTTCACTGTAAATCATTCAAAATTCAAAAATTAAATTTTATGGCATAACATTTTGATGGCCGTATGCCTGGGCAAAGGGCAGGAGGAATGCAATTTTTCTTACTGCCAATTACGATTGGACTTCTTTTCATTATATCTTTTTTATAATAGAGCAGATGGTTCAAGTCATATATATATATATATATATATATATAGAGAGAGAGAGAGAGAGAGAGAGAGAGAGAGAGGGAGAACAGAGGGAATGGGGGTATATACTAATGCTCTGCTAGGAAATACATTCAAGTTTGACTTTTAGAAAATGACATGCTTTTCATCATGGTTCAATCTTGTTTTGCCTTAGAATTATATATCCCAAGCATACTAAAATTTTAATATAAATTCCCATGTCTAAAGCACAGATGGATGTCTGTGGGGACTGGCCACTTAATTGCCTTGGGTGCAAACATGAATTATTTATTTATACCTCAACGAGCAGTAACGGGGCTCTATACAAACCCACTCACTCTTTCCTGACATTGCTTGTTTCATATATGACTTTTCCCCTCTCTTACAGAAGGATGGGATTAGTTTGGTTTCCTCGTTTGGGAGAAGGAAGGAAGCCGCCACTACTGAGTGACTGCTGTGTTCTAGGCCTGGGCAGGGTGGTCCACAAACAATATCACTGACTTTTCTTGCAGTCCTGGGAGCTGGGTCTTAACGGTCCCAGTTTTAGTGGTAAAATAGGGTCACAGAGGTCCAGAGACTTTTGAAATGCTATGATATGAATGTTTGTGTCTCCTTATGTTGAAATCTAACTAAAGGCGTTAGGAGGTGGTGCCTTTGGGGATGACTAAGTCAAGAAAGAAAGCCCTCATCCATGGGATTAGAGCCCTTATAAGAGAGGCCTCAGATTTCTTCGACCTTTTACCCTCTGTGAGGAGCAGGTCCTCTTCAGACAATCTGCCAGCACCTTCATCTGCACTTGGCAGCCTCCAGACTGAGCAACATGTATCTGTTGTTTATAAGCCATTCATTCTCGGGTATTTTGTAACAGTAGCCCCAAAGTTACCCAGACACAAAGTATCACAAGAATTTTAGGTTATGGAGTCAGGATTTGAATTCAAACTCATTGGTTGACACCCCATGCTGTTTCTTTCTCAGAGGGCTGAGCAATGAAATGTGGCCCTCTGGCCTTTCTTCTCTCTCTGAACTGGATGGCGCTGTTTCTGTCTATTGTTCTCCACATAATACTGGATTTCCATGCTCCTTTTTTTTTTTTTTTTTTTTTTTTTTTTGCAGTACTGGGTATTGAATCTATGGCCTTGGCCTTGAGTAGCTAGACAAGCTCTACCATGGAGCTGTATCCCCAGGCTTGGTTCTTCTCTTTGAAGATTTCATCCTTGTAATTTGTTACACAAGTAGCTATAAAAAAGAAGGAAGATTTGGGTAGGGGGCAGATGAGGTGATTTGGTAAGCACTCACAGAGTGAATTCTGAGCCCATGCTGGTCACTGCACAAGGGTTCCTGACAGGTGAGGTAAGGGCTCATCCTTGGGTGGTCAGGGGCTGTGAGTCTCTATTCCACTATCTCTTACTTCTTTCTCAGGGAGAGGTTTCTGAAGGTCCTTGATCAGAACAGAGACAGGTCAGAGCTTGGGGTCTGGGACTATGTCCTGAGGAGACATAGGTGCCAGTTAAGCAGGCTGCCCTGTTAAGTGTTCAGGTCAGCCACAGGAGGATTCTGGGCCCCAGTTGCAGGGCTGAGCCATATGGCCAGTGCATGCTACCAATTTACTGAGTCCTGGCCATATATAGATCATTTATTATAGCTTAGAACCACTGTTATGTCTTTTGTGACAACAGATTTATGTAAATTTACATTTCGTGTTGATATGAATAAAAATATTTTACTTAAGATAATAATCATCACCACCACAAGAATAATACATTCTTTGCATGGTATAGCAGTTAATAATTTACACCTTTCTTAGTGTACCCCAGATATTAATAGTTAAGCACATATTTATGAAAGCTTCTCTAAGGCCTCCATGTGTTCCTTTACTTACAATCTTTTTTGTTTAAGAAAGGATTTACAAAGAGTAGGAAAAATTACTAGCTACAATTAAAAAAAAAAAAAAAAGAAAAGGGAAATTCAGGCAAACAGAAAACAGAGGTTAAGAATGGCAGACGGTACCAGGAATGGGGTTGGCATAACATTCTATGCTTTGTGAGAAAGAAAGTCACAGATTTGGTTCTAAAGTTTTGGCAGCCAGTCCTACTGTGTCCTCTGCTTGGTTCCTCAGTATGACTCTGAGCACCCTCTTCGACAATGTTGTCTTCCTTGTGTGTCTCATCTTCCCTTCACGACTTGGAACCCATGGTGGGAAGGCCCCTTCATCCATTCAACTTTGTACCCAACTCCTGGCATATCAAAATGATCAAAGTGAATGATTAGACATACAAACAGGTGATTTTGCCAATACAGTCAGTCCCATTTTACAAACAAATAAGAAGCATCTATATCAGAAGCAATACCTTTCAACCCCTAGTTCAGTGCCTTATCTCCTGGAATTTGAAGCTCTATTTTGTCTTTGTTCAGCCTTTGAAATTCTGCAAATGCTGAGGAATGAAGTGTGTCTCAGACTGAACAGACCTTTGCACATGTTGGCTTTTGGCTGAAACGTACATCATGAGACGCACAGCCCTTTGGTATTTCCATTTCTTTTTCTGTGTTTCTTTTCTTAGAACTGAGATGTTGGTTTCTTCCAGACTTTGTTCTTTTTCCAGAATCACAGCATTGCCTAATAGCTTTCCTTTAATGACCATCACACCAAATAGCAAATATTAAAAAGGGAGATTTAGTAAGTTTGTGAATCATGTGCTATCTATGCAGAGTCTTCCAGAACACATATCACAGAGTTCTGCAAACTATTAAGGCTCTATGGTACAGTTATTATCCTTAAAGTCTGTCTTTGTAGCCTAATTTGCCTTGAACGACTAGAAACACTCTTGTACACTAAGTACCTTAATGCAATAGCCTGTGGCAGCTCAAATATTGAAAATACTCAAAGTCTCCATGTTTGGTTCTTCCAGGAAAAATCTGGGCTCTGGGTTGAAGAATCAAAAGTTATTTTCCACTAGCAAAAAACACAGTGGAACTTTTAACCTTTGTTTCACACGGTCCAGGCAAGGAGCATATCCATCTTTTTGTATTTTTAATGTAAAGGAAGTATTTATTTTATGAGGACTATTAAATGGGTTTCCTATGCAATGTGCTCTCTAGAACACAGACCATGTATGTTACATAAAACAGACATACTTCCATCCCCAGGGAATCTCTGGTCCTCTTGCTTTTCTTCTCACCTTTCTGAGCTTTGATCTTGATGGAGTGATGCTTTTGCCTCTGGCTGGAAAATTCATAAATCTGAAGGGAGGAAGAGGTTGACTTCTTGGCTCTTTTCTCTCTTAGAGAATCATGCTCCATTTATCACAGAGCTCCTCTCTAAGAACACGCCTGTAACACCTCAATGTCCTGGTTAGGTTTCTCTGAGCTTTTCTCCTCTGCCCTTTTGGTCTGTAAAGGCTGATGCAGCTTCTGGAATAGAGGGGATTTGTGAGGCTAATGGGATACTTCAGGAGGGGTGTGTGTGTATTGGATGGTGAGATAAGAGTGGAGCATACTTCGCTACCAGGGGTTCTTTAACTGAGATGGGGTAGGGTAAGGGCCTGGACCTGTGTTTTGAGAGGATCTCTTTCAGGCAATTACCTCTACAACAGTGCAGCCCCAAAACAAGGAATCCATAGAGCCCTGAATCAGATATTGTATAGAAATATCCCAATTTTTTCCTTTCCCTCATTTCACTGAATTTTTCCTTCTCTTAAGTCTCAAGGTTCACCTGCTCCAGATTTCCTGGCCTTGGCATCTCTCCAATGGGCATGGGGGTGCTTTAGCGTTTATGGACCATGGTGCAGCAGGAAGAATTTTGAAGACAGGTGATTTTGGTTTTGGCTTAGTCATTTCGTAGCTTTGCTGTTTTGACTAAGTTCCTGATCCCCACTTTTCTTATCTACAAAAGGGCATTAACAGCCCCACTTTGCTGGGTCCCTGTGTAGGTTACATGATAGCCCATGGAAAGATCAACACCTACTGAGCACTCAGTGGATGCCGCTCTTTTATTTCTATGACATCGAAGGAAGAGTTGAACCAGAGGAAGACATGGTCGGATCTGTATGTAGCTGTCATTGGGCTATGGTGTCATGTGCACCTTGGAGAGCCATTTTAGCCATTGTTGCTTTGTAACAAATCACCATGAAGTGATTTGAAACAAGTTACATTTATAGTCTTACAGGTTGTGTGGGTCAGGAATCCAGGCATGGCTTTGCCACCTTCTCAGGGTTTCTCACCAGGTGGTGATCAGTGCCGACCAGGGATGAGTTCTGATCTGGAAGCTCAGCTGGGGAGGGGTCTGCTTCCAACTTCATGTTGTTTTTGGAAAGATTCAACTCGGCACAAGTTGTTGCATGTAGGACACCAGCTTCCTGCTGGCTTCAGCTGGGAGGAACTCTTGGGTCCTTGTTGCCCTGGCTTTTTCATAGATTGGCTTGAACATTTGGTTTGCTTCATGTGAACCAGCAAAGGAGAGGGTCTCCCAGCAGGATGGAGATCAGAATCTCATGTTCCCTGTTCATGGAAGGGACAGCCTACACATTTGTTGCATTCTGATGGTTAGGAGCAAGCCTCTCAAGGAGATGAGATGACACGAGGGAGGGGATGTGACCAGGAGGTAGAAATACCTGGGAACCATCTCAGTGTCTCTCTTTCACTGAATGCGTGGAGGAGAGATACAGACTGAAGCTGGCAGTCAGAACAAGGGTGGCGGCAGTCCACATGGAAAGGCGCGATCTGTCACCTATTTAGGAAACAGGTGTGATGGGAATGTGAAACAGGGATCAAGGTGGCTCCCAGGTTGCTGCCTTACTCACCTGGGGATGAATGGTGGTGGGGGCCTCTGGGGATGGGGCTGGGGAGGTTAGGAAGTGCAGGATAAAAGCAGTAGTTTTAGTTTCAATGATATGCTTTAGAGATTTTCATTATGAGGTTGCTGCAGGGCTGGCTGCCCAGGAGCTCTCTCCTAGCCCAGTGGAATTTTATGTAGAGTCCCTAGGTGTAAAAATCATTAAAAGTGAAGTTGCTGTGGTTGACTCTAGGATGGGGACATGTGGGTGTAAAGCCTGCTGAGATCCCCCTTACCTTGGCAGCAACTCCTTAGTATCCTATTGGTTTGGGGTTTGAATGTACTAACTTGGGATTTTGGCTACTGCATAAATCCTTTCATTAGTTAACATGGGACAAAAATGCGTACATATTTTAAATAATATATAAGCAAGGAGGGTACTGGAGATTCATTAGATCTGTGTTGTGTGTAAGGGGTGAGAACCTCTGTGGTACCAAACAGACCCCTTCTCTACATAGAGCCGCGTGGTAAGTAAGGCTCACGTGTGTGACTCTGGCTCCATCTGCTATGCTTTGGATGTGGATTGTCCCTCAAGCCTGGGGAAGCTTGGTCCTCAGAGTGGCGTTCTGAAGAGGAGGGACCTCTGAGAGGTAAGGCCTAGTGGCAGGGAATTAGGTCACTGGGGGCATTGTCCTCTGAAGGGATTTAGGGAGTTCCTGTTGGATCAAAGTTAGTTCCCTCAATGGGAAGTTGTTATAAAAGAGCAAACCTGGCCCCATCTCTCTCTCTCTCTTGCTGTCTGACCACATGACCTCTTCCATACGTCTTTCCATTGTGATGCCATCGACCACCATGTGAAGTGGTCAGTGGGATTTTGCAAGAGCAGGAACTGTGCTGCTCAAACTTTCAGCCTCCCACACTGAAATCTGGATGAAACTCTTCTTTACAAGATCAGCCTAAGGCATTTTCCATAGCAGTGGAAAGTGGACTAATCTGTCATCCGTCTATTAGTAATGTAACCTGAAGGAGACCATGGTTTCCTGAAAAGTAGATTTATAAGCATGTAGATTACCCTATCAACTTTATCTGTAGATCTTGGATTCACTGTTTGAATAAAGACTATTAAACTCTTTATGTAGTGTTGATGGGTAGAAATTATTCTCTTTTCATTATTTTAGTGTATTGGTCAGGTATTGATTGGCAGATGACAAGCAACATAGAATCTCAGTGGTGTATAAAACTTGCATGTCTGCAGGTGAGCTAGGGTTATTTCACCTAGATTTTCTTGGCTAGTTGGTGAGAAGGTACAGGTTCAGATAAGGTCAGCTCCATGGGCCCCTCCTCCTCCTTGGATCACTGGACAGTCACAGTGTATTTCCCAGCGAGGTGATGGAGGTCTGCGGAGCACACCACAGGGCGGTAAGTGCTTGCTTGGGCCACATTTGTTCACCTCTCAATATCAAAGAAATTCATGTGTCTAAGTCCAGAGTTATAGGTGGGAAAATATATTCCCATGTATACTTCAGGGAGAGAGTGATGATCTGTGGACTGTTAGAATAATTTACTACTAATAAATCACACAAGGCATGTGAAAACTCTTAACAATGTCGGGTACATGGTAAATAATAAACACGACTCTGTGCTCTTTTTCCTTTTCTTCTTCTCCTGTTCTTTCTCTCACCTCTTCCCCATCTCAGCTTAGTCTTTTGCACACAATTGATCTGATCAGTAAACACAGTGCTATCTCAGCAGTTGATACAAGTATGCCATTATTGTTAGATTGAGAAACACTCCCCACATTGAAAGAAACACCTTCTAGACGTTTAGAGAATCACCTTAGGGAACAAGAATATGGTGTTTCGGGGCTAAACGTGAACTCTGGCTATATTACGTTTTAGCGTGGTGAGTTAGACACATTCAGCTACAGAAGGAGAACCAGTAGGAGAAATATAGTTCATTTATTGTAAGGAACTCCTGTGCTTGTCAGGGCTGCTGAGGCAAATATGAAATCTGTAGGGTGGGATGTCAGGAAGCCATGTTGGACCCCTCAGGCAGGAGCCAGTGCTGCTGACCACAGTGGAACATCTTCTTCTTCAGGGGAGTCCCAGCTCGGCTCTTACGATGTTCCAATTCATTGAATCAGGCTCACTCAGGTTGGCTATGACATTCTGCCTTACATAAAGAGCCAACCCATCACAGACCTTAATGATGTCTATGATATATCATCCCATAAATACCTATGTAGGTGTTTGATGGGATAAATTGGGTCTGTAACCCTAGACATGTTGACACATCAAAGACTATCACGTCAAAAGACCGTCACTCTGGGCAAAGGTGAGGGCCTCTGGTTCTTTACCTGTGAAAGTGGAAATGATCATATCTATTTTGTGCTGTTACCAAGGACTAATTGAGGTAATGTCCTTTTTTCCCCTCACTCCTTCTGTTTCTTCTTGCTTTTCTTCAAAGCTTTGTTGCCAAGACAAAGCTCCCTACGTACTTGTACTTGATTCTTGAATTTTCGTGACATGTCCTGCCACCCCCAGTACTAGACTTTTTATAATGAAAGCAGTGGAATTTACATCTGTGCTGAAAAGGCCGAGTGTGCTGTTTACTAATATCCAAAAATTTTGTATTATTCAGCCTGTGTAGGCCTGAGGTTGCTCTAAATCTAAATAACTGATAAATCTCACCACAGCTTGATTACGTTACTGACATGAATTGCTGCTTAAATGCGTAGATCACATTATCAATGATTAAAGTTACTTCAGAAAATAGAAGCTGGTGCTTCTGATGGTCCTGCACAGACAGAATGTCCAGGAGGAGGCTCAGGCCAGGACCAAAGAGCCAAGAGAGGAAAGGAGGCTATGGATTCCAGAATCTCTCTGGGGCTTTAAAAATGAGCAAGAGAGTCAGGGCATGACTACTAGATATGGTCATCTGCTTTTCTCTGTGGGCTGTCATTTTATCTTTCACAAAAATGGGAGCATGGGCTGAGGTGACCATGTAGTTTGCTCTTCTACCTGGTACAATTTTGGTGGTAAAGAAGATACTGTTTTCTGGCACAGTGTACATACCTGTGATCCCAGCAATTTGGGAGGCTGAGGTGGGAGACCAGCCAAGCAACTGAGGTCCTAAGCAATTTAGTGACACCTTGTCTCAAAATAAATAAAATAAAAAGGGTTTTGGATGTGGCTCAGAGGTTGAGCACCCCTGGATTAAATTCCCAGTACCCCCTTACCCACAAAGAAATGACACTATTAATAAGACTCCAGAACAATAATTCTAACTGGCTCTGTCCAGACCCAATGGTCCTGTGGTCACCCCAGCACTGGCTTAGTTCTACGATTCATAAATCTCTGGGAAGATGAACAATTACCAAGCACCTTCTGTATGCCAGTCCCCTCTCTTGTCATTTAATTTACATGCTCACAACTTATTGAAATTATCATTGGAAATGGAGTATTATTCAACCATAGAGGAGAATGAAATCCTTTTATTTACAGCAAAATGAATGAAACTAAAGAACCCTGTGTTAAGTAAAATAAGCCACATGCAAAAGACAAAAATATGGCATGTTCTTTCTCATGTGTGGGGTCTAAAACATCAACCTGACCATAGAATAGTTATTACTAGAGGCTAGAAAGGGTATGGGGGAGGAGAAAAGGGAGGTTGGACAATGGGTACCAAGACACAGACACAGTTCTGCAGGACCCAAGAAGCTAGTACATGCTTTATGAAGAACTATCTGAAAGACGGGAGCTTGAAGTCTTCAAATATAAAGAAATAAGGAGATAGAAATGTTAATAATTCTGATTCGATCAGTGCACACTGTATGCATGTGTTCCGATACCACACTGTACCCCATTAGTATGCACAATTAATACGTGTAATCAAAAATTTTAATAAGGATGAATTTTAATAGTTAGGAAAAACAGGATTGTAGTATTTCAAGACAATTTTTGGAGATGAATTGAAAGGGAAAGAATGAGACAAAACCTGCAAAGGATTTTCCCAGAACATTTGTGAGATAAGATGAAACCTAAAACCCACTAGTTTTTATTATAAGTGCTTAAGGTCTCTCTTTCATACCTATTTTCCATTTTTATTAGCTTAGGTATATTGAATGCAGCATAATACAACTTTATCCAATTATAGATATTTATGATATGAATGCTTTGACATAAGACCTGAATTACCTTGGTAAAAAAAAAAATGACCCATTTGGGGTTTCATTTTTCATTGGTGTCTGTGCCCCTCCGAGCTGGGCCTTACCACACTCTGGGCCATACTTGGCAGAAGACAGTTCCTCAGTCAGCATGAGATGAACCCTCTTGGTCTCCACGTGGTCCTGTGGGTAGGTCATGGTCCTACCTCCTCCCTGAGATGGAGAAATCGAGGGCTTGCAGGGGCTCCCATCCTGGGGAGAGTGTGGCTGTGGCATTCGCCAGGTCGCCAGGCAGAGCTGGGGCTTTCTGGGCTGCAGGCCTGGGCTGGTTTCACAGGCACATGTTAGCTCTGATTGATATTAAAGGTCAGGCAAGGTCCTTTACAGGCTGCAGGAAGTGAAGCTTAGCTCTTGCCAGGGGAGTTATTATGGTTGGTATCACAGGGTTTACAGGCCCCGGGAACCATGTCATGGGGCTTTTGAGTTTAAATGGAGGCAATTCATAGGCTCCAGAAGACCTGTAATGTTTCTAAGAATTGCACAGTTAATTCTCAGGTGCCTCTACTTATGCCTGCATTTCTCAGTGTGGTAGGATTCGGGCTGTCAAAATGAGTATCATGCTGTAGTTTCTGGGAGGGACTGAGAATACTGAGCTTAAACTACTACTCCATAGATTGCTTTGAAAACATGAAAAATGACTGTTGTTTCTGAGGTTCTCCTAGCTCTTAAATTAAAGCAAAGATTTCCATGGATGCATGGGACTTGAGAAATTATAGTAGATACTGCATTTTTGGAAGACAAATAGAACATCACATGTTTAGGAGGAACCAGCCTGGAATTAACTGATTCTTAACTTTGTGATGGTTTAAACCTGTGTGTATGCACCTCTCTGTGCGTGTGTGTGTGTGTATATGAGAGTGTCTGTAGAGTGACTGAGTGTGTCTGTGTGAGAATATGTGTGTATGTGCTCATGTGTGCATATGTACATTTCTACTTTCACTAGAGCCATCAGGGAGCCCTTTCTGAGAAGCTGACACTTTGAACAGAGACAGCCATGTATAGAAACGGTTTTCAACTTCAAATCCCTTGATCTGGAAACAAGTGTGTCATGTAAAAGGCACACGGTGAAGGACAGTGTGGTCAGAAGGCAGTGTTCCTGGTGGGGTAGAAGAAGACGATGTCAGAGGGCAGGCAGGCTCTGTCATACAGGATCACTTTACAGATTCTGATTCGGACTAAGCCTCATGGGACACAATTTGTGGGTTTTTAGCAGAGAAATGCTGCAGTCTGACTTATGGAGAGAAAACATCCCTCTGACTGCAGGACTTGAGTAGGGACCTGGCGTAAGGGTGGGTGCTGACAAGGATGGGAAGCCATTAGATTTGTGTTCTACTTTGGAGAAGTAGGCATGTGAGTTGGAAGTGAGTGGTGAGAGAAAGAAGAGGTCATGGCTAGGTTTTGGTCCATGGAGCAAGGTAGTCAATGGTATTCTTAGAAAATATGCAGAACCCTGGAAGAAAAACTGCTTTGTCACTGGGGTGGTGGTAGAGATCAGGAATTCTATAACCATGTTCACTTTGAGGAACATGTCCCTTCCCTTCCCCCCCACCCTCCCTCCCTAACCTGTCTCCTTTTTCTCTTCTTCCTTCTCTTCTCTGACAGCCCACTCCCCACATCAGGTGCTAGTGATAGAGAGACAGTAGTGGCAGACTTGAATTGCACTCCCAAGTAACTCAGAAATGAAGGGGGCAGCAGATCCACAGATGGTCGTGGGGTGCTGAAAGTGGTCTCATAGAGGCCTGTCCAATTGGCATTTCCTTCCAAAGGCAAGAAACTCCAGCACTCTGACATCTCAAAGGGACCACACGGAAGAGGTGATGTTTCTTGAGTTGTCTGAGCTCTCTCTTTTGCACCCAAGTCCTTATTCCGCCCTTGTAGTGCTCAGACTTTAGCCTGGCAGCTGGTCATTGATTCTTTGGTTATACACACACTTTATATTTCCTGGATTGGGATGCTGGCTCTCTTCCTGGATGAGATGCTGGCTCTCTTCCTGGCCATGGTTTCAGCTTATTAGCTTCAGAGTAGCAGCCAGCTGAGTCTGAGGTCTGGTTCCACCTTCAAGTACACGGACCTATTAGTGGCCCCCAATTAGCCTCACCTGATGGTCAGAGCATACACACGTTCTTCCTGAGTGTGGGGCAGCGTGTATGTAGGAGGGTGGGAATAAGTCAGGCAAACAAGGAAAAGTCCTCATCACTACCTGTTTCCCCCTCTGTGTGTAGCAAACACGTGTCCTCTTTCTCCTCAACAAGTTGCCAGCAAGGGAAAAACCAATCAGAGTTATAAGAAGGTACAGTGGTCTAATTTACTAAATTTGGGGCAAGTACAATAAGGTGATAAGAAAGGTTCATAAGAGGTTTCCTGTTTGTGAGGAGGTCAACACTCAGTGGTGGGAATGGTCCTGTTGGTTGTTGGTCCTGTGACCTGCCATACTAGATGTGTTTCATGGTGCCTGGTTTTTCCATTGTTCTCCAGAGAAACAGAACCTCACCTTCATATAAATATAAATGAGGAGCTCCACTACGGGAGGGATTTGGTCACATGATTACGGAGGCTCACCAGTCCCAGGAAGCAGTCTATAAGCTGAGGACCCAGGGGGACCAGTGGTATAATTTGTTCTCAGTTCCAAGGTTGGAGAATAAGGAACAGGGGAAGGGGTGGTGGTAGGGTAGGGAGGCACTGGTGTAAGTCATGGTGTCCAAAGGCCTGAGAACCCGGGGCTCTGATGTCAGAGGAAAGGAGAAAATGGACATCCCAATTCAACAAGAGAGGAAACGTGCCCTTCTGCGGCCTTTTTACTTCTTTTCAGTCCTCAGTGGATTGGATAAAGTCCTCTCACATAGGTGAGGGTGGACCTACTCAGTCTACTGATTCAAATGCTAATCTCTTCTGGAAACACTATAGAGATACCCAGAAATGATACTTGACCTGCTAGCTGGACATCCCTTAGCCCAGTCAAGTTGACACATAAAATCAACTATCACTCCTATCTGCAGTGACAGTAGAGTGAAGGCATGAGTATTCTAGGAAAATCTGAGGAAAATGCCAGAGGGCAGCTGTGCTCGTCAGCTTTCTATTGCTGTAACCAAATACCCTAGAAGCAACTTAAAAGGAGGAAAGGTTTATTTTGGCTCATGTTTCAGAGGTCAGTCCATGGGCACTTGGTATCGATGTCTTTGGGCCTGTGCTGAGGTAGAACATCATGATGGCAGTGTGTGGTGGAGGAGGAAACTGTTCACTTTACGGTGGCTATGAAGTGGGGGTGGGGGGTAGAGGGGGGCAAAGTCACAATATGATCCTCAAGGGCCCAACCTCCTTCCATTAGACCTACCTCCTAGAAGTTCCACCACCTTCCGTCATTGTCCCAGGTTGACAACTAACCCTTTGGCACATGGCATTTGGGGAACATTTAAGATCCAAACCATGTCAGAACTGGTAATCAGATTGGACATTAAAGGATGAGAAGAAGTCTGCTGGGGAGAGAGGGAAGGAGGAAACAGCAGGTGGAGAGGTGGGTGGGGGGTGCATGCTCAAGGACCCTAGCAGCCGAGTGCTGGTGGGTTGTGGGGACAGTAAGGGATGTGCATGGAAAGCAGGTTAGGGCCAAACCTGTGCAGAAAGGGGACGGCTATGCTTGGGAAAGGGGCTTGGGGCCATCTGTACAAAATGGTGGCCTGATAAACCTGAGAGCCAGCTGTGGGCATTATGTGTCCCTAGCACCTTCCCTTTTGGACTTCTAGATAGTGCTCAGGCAGAAGCTGCCCTCCCGCCCAGGGATCTGTGTGAATCCGTAGTGCTGTTTGTTCAATGAATGAAAGAATGTACCAACCGATTCTTCAACTGTGGGAACATAAAATTTGTTTTCCTAGGCTTAGAGGGTGAAATTGGTTTGCTTTGTATAGATTCATTTCATGTGTGTTCAGTTTTCCTAGTCCGGAAGTTTATCACTTTCTTCTTTTATCATTTGTTCTCTCCTTTTAGTTTTTCTTTCTTCTCTTTCTTTAAGATACAGACCATAATGAAGGCTCGACTGTGCCCAGGTTCAGTGTTACCCAAGGATACATGATACAGTGAGAAGTCCTTGACATTAGCATTAGGCGTTTCTAGGTTCATATCAGCTTCGCTCTGAGTTGTCCCTTAATCTTTTCTAATCTTTACTTTCCTGAAAACTATCCAAAGGGGAATAGTACTTTATTTTAGGCTTTGTTGGAAAAACTGAGCCTTGGAGATATTTAATGACTGCTAATTAAATTGATTAAATAATGACAAAATATTTTTAGACTAACATTTTTTTTTGAATGGTGTGAATTGGAAAGACATTTTTTTTTCAGAATTAATTCTGTACAGAATATTCTATGTGTAGCAAGACATTAAGCAGGGCTATTTAAATAATAATTCAGCTAAAATATAATGAATGCAAATAATCTGAAATGTACCTAGTATGCAGTCAGTGCTCATAAAATTCTTTTATGACATTATTATCCATAGTTGTGAAATAGTTTGCTGTTGATATAAGAAAATTGCAAGATGAGTCTAAATGTCCGTGTTCCCCAAATCCATGTATTTGAACCTAAATACCCAATGTGCTAGAATGAAAAGGTGAGACCTTTTGGGACATGGCTCAGTCACAAGTGTTCAAACCTTATGAATTAGATCAGTGTCCTTATTAAAGGAGTGGAAGGGAGTCATTTTATCTGTCATGTGGGGACAGTGTTCACCCATTCTGCCATGTGAGGATGCAGTGAGAAGGCGCCATTTTGGAAGCAGAGAGCAAGCCCTCACAGGCACGGAATCTTCTGGAACCTTGACCTTTTATTTCTCTGAACAGAATAAGACTGGTAAGTTGCCTCTTTAAGATATTTTTCCCCACAAAATTTATATTCCAGAAATTGGAATCTTTGATCTTTAAGTCAACTGAATATGTATATTAAAGGGCTGTGTAAAGAAATGAGGAAGAAGGGCCACATGGGAGGGTTAGAATGATTGTTCAGCAGTATTCTCTCCTCCCATTGTGGGCAGAGTATACTTCTTAGCTCCTTGATGCAGAGCTTGACCATGTGGTGTATTTCATCCAACAGCCTGTGAGAGGAGAGGATGAAGTATGCCTGTGTGATTGGCTTGGCTCTTGCTCTAGTGATCACCATGAGAAGACCAGGCCCCATGAAAGGAGAGACATGTGGGGGAGGCCTGAGTCTTATCTGTGTCCCAAAGTCAAGTCAGGCTCATTCCAGGCACAAAGTAGAGTTGCCCTATGGACCAATGTACATGAGAATACAGATTTATTGGTGCTGGCCACTTACTTTATGGCTGGCTTATTGTACAACAGTATTGAGCAAATAATTTATTAACATACTGTGGATGTATCTTTCCTGATTCTATATTCCACTATTCTCATTTAAACCTATATAATTCATGCCTGGTGCTCTTGTGGGTATACTCTTTTATAGTTCCATTTTATTTCAGTAGAGTGAGCTCTTTTGATTTTCAGGTAGATGATATAATGAAGTCATTTATCTTAACTTTATTGTCATACAGAGAAAAAAAGGCAAGAGAGAAAGCAACTTGGTAAAACCTCTCTGTTCTTAGATGAGCAGGGAAAATCCAGGCATCTTTTCCTTTTGCCAAATGGCTTTTAATTGTAGGAATTGGGTGTTTCAAGATACTGTAAAACTAGCTTTAGCATTGGAGGAAAAGTTGATAGCTGACACAGAGAGAAAGTGAAGGCTCCCAGGAGTGGTGCTGGGGAATGTGGAAAGGGATACGTTGGTTAGACATTTGCCACAGCTGGAAATAAAGACTTTTTCTCATTTGCACAATCATTGGACTTGTTCAAAGAGTTTCTCTGGGAAAAAAAAGGGATGAAATTAAGCCATGGAAATTTTTGGCCAAGTCATGAAAACATATTTTCCACAAGAGCTGTTAATTTGATGGTGGAATGAATCACAGTCCATGGGCAGGGCTGAAAGTCCCATCAACAGAATTACTCAAAATTTAACTAGACAATAAAAATGTATGGTTAAGGCAAACATCCCTACAGGGTCAGGCCAAAGAGAACCTGTGTCCCCATGTGAACTTTCCCTTTATATTTTCAGGCCAAATCTAAACAGAAAATTAGCTGGTCCTTCAGATCATGAGAACAGCAATGCCAGATTATTTTGGGATGTGAGGCTTTCCCTGTTTCACCTGTTTTCAGGGTTGAATTCATTGAATTGTGACCAGACTTTGTATAGACTGGCAGGTCTTGGACTTGCTAGTTGATCATGGGAAAATAAGGTTTTTCACTGAACTTAGACCTCGAATACTCCAATTTATAGGAAAAAAAATCCTATGGTACTCTTTAATAACAACAGCATTCCCTTGGAGCTTACTATATTGAAGTGGCCAAGAGTGTGGTTTAAAAAATAGAAAACTGGTTGTATAAGCATTTATCTCTAGATATACAGCAATCGCCTACCACCTCCTTCATTATGTTTTGGTTAGAAGGGAAAATAAGTGGCCCCAGGTCCTGATAAATGGTGAACTGCCTGAGAGCCACCTTGTTCTTGGCTTTTCAGCTCATCTAGCCGTAGCTCCTCAGGAAGCCCTGCCATGTCCCTGGTTTAGAGCATGCAGAACACCGGCTCCTCTCTTGCAGGGGCTCCATTTCAGCCTAAGGTTGTGTGTTTGAGGATGTGATGTCATTCATTACCATCTGTCTTCCCCCACAGTTTGTAAGATTTTCATGCAGGGAGCATAGCACACCTGTTTAACTCCAAGTGGGATGAACACTCGTGGTGGTCATTTATTCTTTCTTTCCCCTCTGAAGGCATCTATTCTTGCTCTTTCTTATGTATCTGGTCAAGGGCCACTTACATGGCTTTAGGAGTGCTCAGTCTTCCATGTGACTCTGCAGACCTTTCCTGCCCTGGGATCTTGCTCTTCATCTAGATTCTTCCATTTCTCCCTATTTCATACCTAGAACTCAACATTCGGGCCACCACTGAGCATCTTCAATTTCTCCAATGAAAGGCACTGACTGCATTCTATCCCTTCTTCCTCTATTTTTCCATGGTTCTCTTTGAGTTTGTATTAGTTTCCTATGGCTGCTGTAACAAATTGCCTCACACTTGGAGGTTCAGAATAACAGAGACTTACTCTCTCATGGTTCTGGAGGTCAGAGGTCAGGAATAAGGTCTCCTCTGGATCATATTCCCTCTGGAATCTTGTCCTGATTCTAGTGATGGCATCCCTTGACTTGTGACCACATCTCTGCTCTATCTTCACATTGCCTTCTCCTCTGTGTGTTTTTTCCTTTGTAGTTCTGTTTTATAAAGATGTGTCATGAGCTAAGGGCCCGCATGGATAATTCAGGACGATCTTCTCATTACAAATTCTTATCTTAATTACATTTCCAAAGAATCCTTTTTACTAAGGCAATATTTATGGTTCTGGGGATCAGGATATGAACAAATCTTTTTTAGGGGATAGGAGAAGGGCACCGTTCAACTCCCTGAAGGATTTGATATTTTTCTTGTGAATTTTAATGGCTTGTTTTGTTCTCTGTAATGGCTTATTACCTTTTTTTTCATACTTGATACAGAATATTTTTGGTAGTTGGTGTCTTAAATCCTTTAGGTTGTATTGATGTGTAATTTTGTAGAATTCATTACTGACTTAATTATTTGGGGGTACATTACAGTGCCCAAAATTATGAAGAGGAATCCAAATTCTTATGTGTGCCTTAGAGTTAGTTATTAAAGAAGACCTAATGTTAATACTCAGAAATGTTTTGAATTCCCTTTTTATGTGCTTTTCATATCCTCAAATCCCATATCCCCCAAAGTGTCTTGTTCTCCCAAAATACTCCACCCCCATCAAATAGTCCTTTTCTGTCCATTTTAGGGATAGTAGGGACTTTGATTATGGAGATAGACTATGGAAACCCCAGGGGACTGGACATGATGTAAGTACTTGTCAACTTTGTTAGGTTGATAACGTGGAGGTTACATCATGTCCTTATCACTGGAGATGCACATCCAGTGATCTGCAGGTAAAATGGCAGGAGAGCTGGGATTTCCTCATCCATGCTCATACCAAAAAGGCGGTGGTGCCAGAAATTACCTGAAATTCCTAGGAATTACCTCAAATGAGATTCATAAAAGTGTAAATAATCATAGTCATGTGGGGGATTCGTGATTTCTTTCTACTCCTGAGTATGTTAAAAAGTAAGATGGCCTGCCTGCTGACCCGCCTCCAGCTTTACTCTGCAGAGTGACCCAACTCTTAACACTCAGGGTCTGCCCCACTTAATCTTTTTCTACTTTCTGGTCCAGTTTCTTCTTTGCTCCATCTTGTATTTCATGCTTCAAATCCATGGAGCAAGCCAAATGGAGCACACACCTTCTCCGGAGGGCACTGGGAGAGAAGGCAAACTCAGAGCACGATTGGCCTTTATCTGTGGCAGATAAGCGGAGGTCCACAAGCATCTCATGTTAATGATTTTCTCTCTTACAACTGAAATTTGTAAGCTTCACTTAATCACTCTGCAGATCTTTTCCTTTTTTGCAAATCCATTAGTTTTTATTATGTGTGGCACAAAGAGAACAATACGATGAATATTACATAAATTGATATGTAGTTAATGTATTTGTGTTTTTAAATAAGTATCAGCAGGCTGTTTCTTCCATAGTTTTGATTTTTAATATTTTTTTTGGTATTTGCTTCAAATGTATTCTCTTATTGATATTTTTCTTTGCTATTCTTTGTAAAGTCATTTATCATTCATCACAAATTATCTGAGGGCCTTCTGTACTTGGGTACCACAGTGGGAGCTCAGCCATTAAGGATTGTCAATCCAAAGGGAGCCACAGAGAAGAAACAAAAATGTAGAATGTAGCACAGTTAATGTGAAAGTGTAAATATGTGCACTTCAGAAGTACCAAGAGGGAGCCTATGCCTTTGAACATACCATAGCTCTATCAGAATCCCTGTGAATCCCCATGGTGCCTCTCTATACACTTTGTAGCCCACATCAATGATGGTCTTTCACGAAATGTATGATTATGGCCATTTTGCAGAAGTGAAACCGAAGCTGAGATGTTAAGCCAGTCTCCAAAATGACATAGTTGGTGAAGAGTACTTTGGAGGTTCCTTTCACATTTTTTATTTTTAAGTATTTGAGCTTGCAAATATTTCTAGCAGATACTTACTGATTTTGGTGAGGCCATTCTACTTTTAAACTGTCTCTGTAGAACACAGCAGGCTGCTGTTGGTGTGCAGTGTATCATTTTATTTTTTTAGCATTATATTAACATTCATTAATTTTTTTTTTTGGAAGCATACCACATTCAAAGAATCAAGGCTTTAAGACCATGCCAACCTCTCTCTGCTCAGGACAAAAGAGGGGTGTTCCAAGGAGGTCACATATCATACTAAATTCCAGATGGGCTGGGTCATCAATTTATGAAGCCCTGGAGAAACTAGAAAAACTTCAGGTAATTTTATAATCTCTAGATATGCAATATTTTTCTAAGTAAAAAAAATAAAACCAAAGTAATTGCAAATGCAAAATAAAACACTAACTTATTAATATTTTAAAATTTCTACACATCAAAAATGCATGCTATATTTAAGTGCAAATAAACAATTGCAAAGTTTTGATGTTTTTAATGAAGAGTTAATAATGCTGGTTAGTAGTGTCCCCTTAGCAGGGAATATATAAAGGATTAATGGAACAAAATCTCTCTCCCAATAAATCTAAAAGGATAATAAGCATAGCAGTTAGGAAGAAAAGTGTATTTTTGTTGTTGTTGTTGTTTTCTTTAAAAGCAAGTGGCAACATTCCTTAGGGATGAGAGCTATTATTTGTTTAGGAAAAAAAAAATTCTTAAGTCATCTAGTTTTGAAAGGTTACGTTTTATTCTTTGTGTTTTTCTTTATGTTTTTAATGTATGAGGTATTATCTCTGCAATGATCTGGTAATATATTTTAAATAAAAACTCAAATAAGCTATTTTTCTAAAAAGATTCTTCCAGCACATGTGCTGTCTGTATGGTCACTTCTCTCTTGACTTCCTCCTCCACTGGGCCTCCTTTTCAAGTCCTTCAAAAGATTCTAGATTTCAAGTCCAATCTCTCCTTCTTCTTCTTCTTCTTCTTCTTCCTTCTTCCTTCTTCCTTCTTCCTTCTTCTCCTTCTCCTTCTCCTTCTTCTTTTATTTTTGGTACCAGGGATTGGACTCGGGGACACTTAACCACTGAGTCACATCCCCAGCCCTTTTTTGTATTTTATTTAGAGACAGAGTATCACTGAGTTGCTTAGTCCCTTGCTTTTGCTGAGACTGGTTTTTGAACTCGCAATCCTCCCAAGCTGCTGGGATTGCAGGTGTGCACCATGATGCTCAGTACCTACTTACTATTTATCAGGATTATGGCAATCATTTGGTCTCACTTGGGCAGGTCTTCTGCTTCCCCTGGCATTGCCTGGGGCCATCGTGGACCTGGGACCTCAGGGCAGCTCACTCTCTCGCTGGCTGTTGGGCTGATGGTTGGCTGTGAACTCAGCTGCACCTGTTAGCAAGGCCTCTGGCCTTCTCTGTGAGCCTCTCCAAGAAACTGCTTGGACCTCCTCGCATCCTAGTGGTGCAGTACCAAGAAGGGGCTCCCCAAGTAATGAACAAAGGTGTTGTAGGTTTCTTACTACTTAGCCTCATATAAGTTATTAAAGTAGTCAGAGCAAAAGAAGCACCAGGATGTGAGTGAGTGTGTGTGTGTGTGTGTGTGTGTGTGTGAATACAGATGCTCCTTTATGATGAAGTTATATCATGATAATTGTGTCATAAATGGAAAACCTTTCAAGGAAAAAAAAATGAATTTAACACATAAAACCTACCAAACATAATAGCCTAACTTTCCTTAAATGTGTTCAAAATACAGACATTAACCAATATCTGGGAAAACCATCTATTACACAGCCTATTTATGATAAAATGCTTACTATCTCATGTGATTTATGGAATATTGTCCTCAAAGTGGAAAACAGAATGGTTTTATGGTATGCTTTCACACCAGTGTAATGTCAAAAAAATCATAATTTCAACAGAGTAAGTCAGGGGGTATCTGTCTGGGTATCCCTCTGTATATCTGTATCTATACCACCATGTAACCTTAATCGTGATATCTCATAGGGTCACTTCTGCATTCTCTTAGTCATGGTCCTTGGCCAAGCAAGATTCCAAGGAAATGGAGAGAGACCCTACTTCTTCAGAGCCTTCAGAGACCATGATATCTCTGTAGGTGGATCTCTGGGTCCTGTCTTATTAGTTCAGAATTAGGAAGGTGGAGCCCAGGAATCTGCATTTTTTGGAGGGTGATGATGTCAATCATAGTTCAAGAACGCAGGGCCTGGGCAAGGGGAGATGGGCTGCCTGTTGGTTTCTGATTCTTCCCTAATCCTCATGTTATATCAGGTGTTAGATTTCCGTATCTGGCTGTATCATCTCCACTCTTATCTTTATTTTCTGCTTTTCTAATACCAACTCATTATTGTCATCATAACAAGAGTTCATTTCATTACACAAAAATATGGCACTG
The DNA here is from genome assembly GCF_021218885.2 of Marmota monax. Taxonomy (NCBI): domain Eukaryota; kingdom Metazoa; phylum Chordata; class Mammalia; order Rodentia; family Sciuridae; genus Marmota; species Marmota monax. The sequence continues at coordinate 20,651,116 of NW_026694710.1, forward strand.
TCTCTTTATTTCCTATTTGGTCAATTTCTTTTTAACCCTGAAAATTTTCTTTCTTTTTTTTAATTTAAAAACATATATTTTTATTTTTTTCCATTTTTTTGTTGCACCATAGTTATGTATATACTGGGATTTGTTGTCACATAGTCATATATATACTAAGTAACAATACAATTTAGTCAATATCATTCCCCAGTATTTTTTTTTGTCCTCCTCTTCTCCCCCCCACCCCTCCCATCCCTTTCCTCTACTCTATTGATCTTCCTTCAATTTTTCTGAGATCTCTTACTCTCACTTTTCTTTTCCTTGTTTCTCTCTGGCTTCAACACATGAGAGAAAACATACAACCCTTGACCTTCTGAGTTTGGCTTATTGTACTTAACATAATATTCTCAAGTTCCATATATTTTTTCTGAAAACACAGAATTTCATTCTTTTTTATGACTGAATAAAACTTATTAAGTAATTCTAGAAACATCACAGTACCTGACTTTAAATTATACGAATTTAAAGTAACAAAAATTGCATGGTACTGGCATAAAGACCGATACACACACCAGTGGTGCAGCACAGAAGACACAGAGATAGACCCACACAGATGCAGTCCTCTGATGCTTGACAGACAAAGGTGCCAAAAACATACTTTGGAGAAACAGCCTTTTAAACTGCTGAGAAAACTGGTTATCCATATGTACAAGAATGAGACTAGTTCCTAGTCTTTCACCCGGCACAAAAGGCAACTCAAAATGAACCAAAAGCCTAGGAATTAGACAAGAAACTATGCAACTCTTAGAAGAAGACACAGGGTCAACACTCTAGTGTATAGGCACAGGTAACAACTTTCTCAATGGGACCTCTATAACTCAGGGCATAATGCCGAGAGTTAACAGATGGTAATGACATCAGATTTAAAAGTTTCTGTAAACTAAAAGAAACAAGAATGTGAAGACTGAAACTGCAGAATGGAGAAAATCTTTGCTAACTACTTTTCTAACAGAGGATTAATATCCAGAATATATAAAGAACCGAAAAAACTTGATATAAAGAAAAGTGATCCAATGAATAAATGGCCAAATGAACTAAAAAGACACTTATTTAAAAAAGAAATAAATATGGCCAACAACTCTATGAAAAGAATGTTCGCTGGGAGTAGTGGTACATGCCTGTAGTCCTAGAGGCTGGGGAGGCTGAGGCAGGAAGATCACGAGTTCAAAGGTAGTCTCAGCAATTTAGCAAGGTCCTAACAACTTAGAGAGACCCTGGTTCTAAATAAAAAATAAAAAGGGCTGGGGATGTGGCTCAGTGGTTGATCACTCCTGGTTTCAATCCCTGGTACCCAAAACAAAATAAAACAAACAACAACAAAACAAAACAAAACAAAACAAAACAAAAAAACAATACTCAACATCATTAACAATTAAGGAAATATAGATCAAAACTACACTGAGATTTCATCTCACACCCGTCAGAATGGCAGCCATCAAGAATATTAACACTAATATATGCTGGAGAGGATGTGGAGAAAAAGGAACATTTATACACTGTTGGTGGGATTGTAAATTAGTACAACCACTATGGAAATCAGTATGGAGGTTCCTCAAAAGACTAGGCATGGACCCATCATATGACCAACCTATACTACTCCTTGGTATTTATCCTGAAGAATTAAAGACATCATACAACAGTGATACATGCATATCCATTGTTATAGCAGACAATTCACAATAGCTAGACTGTGGAACCAGCCTGGGTATCCATCGGCGGATGAATGAATAGAAATAATATGGTATATATGACTATAATGGAGTTTTATTCAACCCTGAAAGGATTTAAACAATCATTTACATTTAAAATAGCTTATAGAAAAGCTGCAAAAATAGCAGAGAGTTCCCATATACGCCTCACTCAGTTTTCTTTCCCTATTGTGTGAGGACAGTTCATCTGGAAAAGACTGAGTAGTTTGCATTGATACAAAAGTATTCACCAAACTATAGGCTTCGTTGAAGTAGTTTTTCCAGGATGCCTCTTTCCATATTACAAGATCAAACTCAAGAAGTAAATTTATTCCTCACTGTGTCTTCATCTCCCTTGAACTATGAGTATCTCTTGTTTTCTTTGTTTTTAATATTTTGACAAATTTGATGATTATGATTCAAGTACTTAGCAGAATGTCCCTCAGTTGGGGTTTTGGTCTGTGTCTTCCTCCCCCATGATTAGATGGGGTTCTGTGTTTGGAGAAAAAAATCTCACAGAGGTGAAGAGCCCCGTCTCATCGCCTTATATACCAGGGAGCTCACGGTCCACGGGGCTCTCCACTGTGACAGGCCTTCAACTCTCCACACTCTATTCCTGGAAGTGAGTTGCTAAGACCAGCCCACATTCAAGGGGAGGGAAATTAAGTTCCACCTTCTGGGGAGGGGAGTATATTATTGGAGTTCTTTCGTAAGGAAGATTCCAGATACACGTTTAAATTTTTAAATTGAGGAACTTTCAAAATATTGCATCAAATGAAAAGTCATGATAGTGTAGCTCAGAACAAAATGAGGTCCATTTCCTCTAATCTGTATAACAATGATGCACCTTCCTGTCCTCACCCAGGCCTAGAGCATGGGAGGGGGTCTTTAGTATCTATCCAACTGTCATATGCTGGTTTGACAAAGGTGACTTCCTGAAATCTGAGGGTCTCCAGTTGAGCTGCCCAAACCAGACCTTCAGCCAAGGCAGAGACCATGCCACAGAGAGAGTACAATTGCCAGAGTTTCCATGGAAACTGGAGCATTTCCATGGAAACTGAAGCACAAAGGGGCTGCTTGCCTGGAGAGATCTGTTTATTTTATTTTATTAAAAAAAAAAAAAAACTACGAAGAGCAACCTTTTGAGATGTGACATTCTGTTTTCGCAAGCACACTCAAGGTGTCAGACAGAACCCAACTTTATATTCCTTGAAAACAGAGCACACTGTAGTGCTGGACTTTTCAACATGTCAATTTCAACCAATTTTATATACAAATGGGTTACAGTCCCAAGAAAATATTCAGAAAAAGAGGAAACCGTTTCAAAAAAGAGTATTAAGTATCATTACATTGAAAGCCATTCGGGGTAAAACGCCTTCCCACCTGGCCTCCAACCTTCCCAGGGACTGAGGAACGACAGGGTTAGTACAAGGTGGCGGAGCCCCACCTCTGCAGCTAGAGCTCAGGGGAGCTGTGGGCTAACTTGGCCATTTGTCTCCCCTCCTCTAAACTCATGCTCACTCTGGCGATGTGACCTTGGAGTCATTTTCACAGGCACCCTTGGTCCCCTGCCCTGTGCGGTCTGTCTCAATTCTCTTTCCAATATGGCTCCAGGATGTACATGATTGCCCTGAGACCAGATCTTCAGACCTGGGGAGAATTTATTACATGAGATTTATTGAGAAATGCTGGATTACAGGATATTCCAGGAGTCATTTCCATCTTAAAAATAATATATTCATTTAGAGAACCAAAGTCTTGCTTCTTAGATCTGTCACTTTAAAATATGCCCCATCTCACACCAATGTAGCTTTGATGCAACCACGTCTGAGCAGCAGCTTTCAAGGTTGTGTCAAGACCAGAAGCGGGGATAATTTAAAGTGACAGGGCCAATTTTAACACAGAGGCCCACTGTTCTTTATTTTGAGGACTGGAATCTAGAGGTACTTTGTGGCCTCTAGAGCTTCTTAGGGAGTTTCTCAGGTTTTACTCTATTCCCAAGAAAATGAAACTTTTCACCAACAGCATGGATATCAGAGACTTAAAAATCATGGATACTGCGTGAATCAAATGAGGCTCTTGTTGACTCCTCTGACCTTGACAGACTATTTTCACATTGTTTATGGTTTGTGGACATATGTTCTGTAGGCAAATATTTTGTAGTTCAAAGGTGAAATGACCTCACATTTTATCTTGCTGTCTTATTGAATGAGAATCAGAAATGGAACCGCTAAGCCCAACTCTCGGGGACATTCCATCCCAGGTTGGGGAGCCCACTTTTCCTACTTACATAGGTTTCTCTTTCTCTGCTTGGCAGGGACGTCTGCTCTAGTTTCTTGAATGATGGCCCTCAAAAGCTATGCTCAAATTGGGTGCAGTGGCTCATGCCTGTAATCCTTGCAGCTTTGGAGGATGAGGCAGGAGGATCACGAGTTCAGTCTCAGCAAAAGCGAGGAACTAAGCAACTCAGTGAGACCCTGTCTCTAAATAAAATACAAAATAGGGCTAGGGAGGTGACTTGGTAGTTAACTGCCCCTAAGTTCAATCCCTGGGACCAAAGGGTAAAAAACAAAAGCTATGCTCAAATGACCTTATTTGGAAAAGGGCTTTTTGCAAATGTGATTACATTAAAGATCTTAAGACGAAATCATCCTTAATTAACCAAATGAGCTCTAAATCAAGTGACCATGCATTCTTAGAAGACACAGAAGAGGAGAAACCCTTAAAGACAGAGGAGAACGGCAAGTGAACAGCCATAGGAGGATGGAGGTGGAGTTTGGAGTGATGCTTTCATAAGCCAAACAGCTCCTGGAGTCACAGGAATCAGGGAAGGACGCGGCAGGATTCTTCCTCAAGGACTCCAAAAAGAACTACCCTGCCAACACCTTCATTTCAGACTTCTGGCTCCAGAATCGTGAGAAGTAAACTCTTATTGCTTTTAGCCACCAGTCAAGGCCATGTGTCCTGGCTGGCTCGCCACCTCAAGTGCCTGTGTTCTCTGCACATTCTTATCACTGCTGCTCCTTGTCAACACACGTCTCATTCATTCCCTTTGTGCTTACCATAGTCTACCTCTGGGCCTATAAACACCAGTAAGGTGAACTGGTGACTTTGAGGAGTTTACACTCTGGAAATGGTTGGGGAAAGAGTGGAATGTCTGGGGCAGGGCTTCTCAACCTCAGCACTGTGGACATCTGAGATGGATACATTGGTATTGTTGGGGCTATTCTGTGCATTGTAGGATGTTTAGTTGCAATCTGGGCTCTAGTAAGGATGCCTGTGGCAAGTCCACTAGAGGACAGTAGCACATCTGCTCCCCTCCATTATGACAAGGAAACACGTACCAGACATTGTCGATGTGTATCCCCTGGGGAAGGAGAACGGTGCCTGGTGTGAGCACCCTCTTGTTAGGGTCGTAAACAAGTCAAGATAGCGCCTGGCACTTTGCCAGAGGGAGTGGTTTGAGAAGTAACGCCAGCAAGCCGTTAAGATGACAGATTCCTTAATGACTGACTGCTGTGTCTAGATTATGTCAATTAAGTTAAGCTGTGTGTAATCATTAAGATGATGATTCCTTATTGGTTGACTGCTATACCTAGTTTATGTTAATTAAAAACAAGCTGTGTATTCAGTTATGTATATATACCCCTACTGTCCTACAATAAATGGCTCCCACTCCTGCTGTATCGGCTTTCACTAGTTCCTCATCACTCGCCCCCCATTATGGTTATTTTGCCCAGCCAGCCAGGCTGCGGCACCCTCTGGCCCTGGGTTACCTGGAGAGCACCTGGAGGCTGTCTTGCTTCTCCAATCTGGTGCTCCTTCTTCTTCATTCTTAGGGCACGTCCACACCTTGGTTAAAGCAGAGATTGTGCCTCTGGATTTTTCAGCTGGCACCTCTGTTTTCCTGATGAACTTGGAGATTTTCAAGAAGAGGAGTGTGTCTATACATCCCTGTTTTCCCCACACCTAATGTTTGTTGTGACAGGAAGGAAACTCACAGTGTCACACTGTGAGATGCCAATGACAGATATGCAAGACCCAGCAACTGAACTCTTCATTACTAGAAAGGGCTTTCCCCCACACCTCAGTGTACCTCCTGGAGAGCTGGGCAGGGCCTCATGTGGACCACAAAGACTTCTTTTGTAGCCCTGGCCTGAGGCCAGCAATTTGAGCAGCCTGGGCTGCTTCTGAGGTCCCTCTTCCCAAGGCTGGAATTTCCTAAGCTTGCTCTAAGGCTCAGTAGTCCCTTGAGATGGTCCTCGAAGGAAGGGTCTTCATGGTCACCTGGCTTTCCCTTTCAGAAATGCACGGTGCACATCAGTGCAGATGGAAGACTGAGAAGGGAAATGTGTTGCATATTATTTAGATCAGTTATCTGAGCTTCCTGGACTCTGGAACTGTAAACACCTAAGGAGTCTGTGATGTCCTAAAATGTATTTGGAGAAATGTGATTCTAAATTGTGTACCCTAATCTTATCCAGGTAAAACTGCAGTTGTACAGGAGTCATGCAATGGTTTGTTTGCCTTCAGATTTAAATTAACATCTAGAAATCGAGGTTTCACATACACATAGGTCTGGAGGCTTCTTTAACTTTTCCTATTGGGTACGAATTGTCTGGAACTGAATGGCATCTGCTCAGTCTGAATGGGAAAAATGCCCTTCAGTTCACCCCAGTCTCTACATTCTCTTTCATGGCCCTAACAGACACCTTCTGTGCTGTATGCTCATTCTCACTGTAGGTAAAATATGCTCTCTTAGCAATGGAAATAAGGAGACAGGCTTGCAGGCTGTGTTCAAAATCATGGAAGCAGACATCTGGGTTTTCTTCCCCCTGGACAGCATCACTGATGCATTGGATTTGCATGCTTTCTATGGTGAGAAACAGCACAGGAACAAGAGCCCTAAACAAAACTCATCAAGGAAGTAAAAGTCCTCTTTCTTTTAAGGCCTGCAACTGCACATCTAAGCATCAGGATTCCTATCAGAAGTGGGCACTCTTCACTTCAGTTCTTACGGAAGTCCCCATAGCAATGAGGGGGCATTGGGGCCCATATCATTGGGTAGCTGAATATGGTGGAATAGGCTTCCTTCCTTCTGGACAGGGTGGCAGGACACAAGGCAAGATTGGAAAGTGCACGGTGTGTTTGCTGTTTGTGACAAGAAGCTGTGATGGATATGTGAAAGTGTTTGACTGTAATCATTATTTCAGTATGTCTTTTATACCATGTGCACCTTAAATATATTCCATGAAAAAAAGAAGTTGTTTGGGGGAGATTGGATCAGGACAGGGCAGCAGAAACTGAACAGAAATGAGGTCTAATAAAGGTACTCGTGGACTCAGGGCCACTGGGGTGAAGACTGTTAGAAGATTCTGGGTAACTTCCAATGCCTAAATATTGGGCATATTTATCACATCAAGGTGCAATGGAAGTTAGGTAACTATAGAGACTTAAGTCAAAGAAAGTTCTGTGATGAGGAGTAGAGGTACCCAAGGGGGCCAGAAGGTGCATTGGATAGCAATCCCCTTTATATCCCTCTCAGCTAGCCTGTCTAAGGCACCAGGGAACACAAACCAGACAGAAATCTGAACTTGGGTGTCAAGGACAATGATAACACACTCTTCCTCATTCAGCCTGGCTTTATGAAGTTGTTCACTTTTCCCTGAAAGAGTTAACAGGGCTCCTTATTGTGACCAGTGCAATTAAAATGTCATTCAGACACTCAGCTCTGGATTTTAAAGGGCCTCAAATAAGACCTCATGGGCCCTTTAGGGACTGAGATAACATTGTTACTGGTGTGAAAGGAGGGTGAGGGAGCAGAGGGTCACGGTCTAACCCAGGGAAGATAAATCGTCTTGTGCTGAGCAGAGACCTGGCCATCTCCCTGTGATGCGGACTTTATATACAGAATCTGACTTGAAATTCATTAAACTGTTCCCATTTTAGCCACCAGTGCCCATGCAGGCAGATCTGTGCAATCTCATGGTCCAGGAAGTCACTGCAGCTTCACAGGCCAATGAAATTGATTGGTCTGACAGGAACGTGCAAACACCAGGTTGGGGGCTGCACCGCACACCCCCCGCCCCGTGTTTATTTAGGAGTGGAGGTCCATTAAGTGCTCCGCGATGGTCTTCTGATAACTCCTCCACCTTGAGGGCTGGCCTGGACTGGCTGGCTGCCCTCAAATGTGACAGCTGACATTTTCGCATACACTCAGAGATGGGCTTGTCCACCACCCCGCAGAGGACGGAAAGCACATGTCCTCTAGTTGTGTACCCCCTAGCTCCTGCTTAGGCAGGAGTGGCTTTTCCAGAGCTGTCATTTATGCAGAAGGCCTCTTTCTCCTGTGAGAAGACGGTAAAACCTGGCATTAGAGACCAGGAACTGGAGGGAGCATGGACTTACTGAGTGTATAAAACAAAACAAAAACACACGATAAGTGCAGGGATTTCATCAACAGTGTAAACTAGAGGGATACGCAGGTGAGGCAGAGACCTCAAGTTCCTTACCATCTTCAGCTTTTATTTCTGAGGAGCCAAGTCTCCAAAGCTCTGGAGAGAGGATCATGGCTTCAAGGCCACAGCCTACCCACGAAGTTGCATTTCTGTTTGTTCCCTCTGAGCATCCAAATGCTTTTCTACCCTAGCCTCATCTTTGTGTCTATTCATTGTCTGCTGAACCCCAGGCTAAAAATGACCCATCTTTGTTCTTGTTTTCATTAATTCATTCCTTTTTCTAGTATTAACCACATGCATGGACATGCAGGAAATACTGCAGTGCATGTTCCAGAAAATTCCTGGCTCCTGGAGTTGACATTCTTGGTGGGGGAGAGAGAGAGAGAGAGAGAGAGAGAGAGAGAGAGAGAGAGAGAGAGAGAGAGAGAGAGAGAATATAAGAGGAAAGTTAATGAAGTTGATAACTTCTGAGAGTGATCAGTGCTATGGAGAAAATGAGACATGGGTCCCCAAGATGGCAGGGGAAGAGAGGAGGCCTGACTGAGACTGGGTGGTGAGGGAAGGCCGGCTGGGGAGTTAACACTGAGCAGAAATGGGTCCCAGAAGAGGAACCTCTTGGCTTGGAGGCAGATGCTGCATCTGGAGAGGCAGCAGGTGCTGAGGCGAGGGAGGGTTTGGATTGGCTGAGACACAGTAGAAGCCTGGGAGACAGGGAAGGAAAGAGTCAGGTACACCTGTAGGAGTTCAGGTCAAAGAAATGGGAAAAGCCAAGGTGTGCAGGGCTCTGAAGATCATGGCTGAGGGATGGAAGTTTGTTCAAGGTACCATGAAAAACCATTTAGAGGGCTTAAGCAGTGGCAGGGTAGGATCAGATAGGAACTAAATCAGTACCATGTCTCTGATCTCTGTGTAGCCCGATTCAAATGTGGCATGAGCTGTGGAACATCCGCTGGCAGAATCATCACTCCTGGGGTCCTGGCCTCACAGTGTGACTGTAGAGCAGTGAGAGGACAGGGTTTTCTCCTCCCACTGCCTGTGTGCTCCTCACCCGGCTCTGCCTCCCTAAAGCACTTTATGAACAGTACCACGCAGGGACTTTCTATCACTCACCTTAATGATAAGCTTCAAGAGGTCAGTAACAACATTTGCCCAGTTTGTTTGGTAAAATTCCAAAGGGCCCTTAAGAAAAGTCCTTTGATGACGAATTGGGCTCCTAAAGCCATGGTCTGAATGGCTCATCACACAGGTGGCTCCTACCAAGTCAGGAGCTAGTGAGGAATTTATTTAAATTGCTTCCCAAGGTCAATTAGTTTCCTACAGATGATTTTAGCATGTTTCTTAAACATGTCAGCATTCAGGCAATGACATCAAGATTAAAAGCCCAGAGTCCATGTTGTAGGTCCCAGAAACAGCGTACGTTTTAACGGCTGCTCCCCCGACTTCAAAATTAAGCATATTACATTCTTGGGAGTACGATTTCAGCTTCTTTCCATTTATGACACAAATGGAGCCCTTCGCCCTCACTTCAGTCTATAAAGGCGAGACTCATTAGAGGGAGGAAATTTCCTTTATCATTAATAGGCCACACTCACGTGATAAAAAACCGTCTCCACTCCACCCACCTCCTTCCCCCAACTCTGAGTCTCATTTTAAGCAGTTCCCACATAGACTATTTATCTTCCACATTTTCCCAACTCTCAATGGCACCATTATATCCTTTATTTGGAATCATAAAACTTTGAGAATAAAAAAGAAGCAAATTAATCCTCCCAGGGGGGAAAGGAAGACAGACCCTGCCAGCTTTTAAACTGTAGGATTGGACTCGCCTCGAAATATAGTTTTCTTTTTCAACAACTTAGCTGGTGGGGAGAAACGAATGGCTATGACAGAGAATCCCGAAATGAAATGCATAATTATGCAAATGCGCTAAAAACTGACATCTTGATGTTAAAAACTGTTGAAAGCCCAAGGAATAAACAACGTGGGCTGGAATAGGAGACAAACGGGTCGCTCTTGCTCTCATTATTCACTGCGGCGGGGAAAAAAATAGCCTCGATCATTATGTGGAAAACCACGATTTCCTTCATTTGCGGATCAGACTAGATTAAAAGGCCTTTGGTGAAGAAGTGTGGCTGGGAGAGATGAAGGCCCTCTAAAGGGGTGGGCTCGGTGTCCAGGACCCAGGCCACTGGTTCCTGCCACCTCTTGCCTCAGTCACTTAACCTCCTGATGACTTCTTGCTAGGCTCCAGCCTGGAATGCAGCGGTGGCCTTTCCTCTGGGGCCTGAGATCTGGATTTCCTAACTGCCCATTGGGTGACACGCTTGGCCATTGCAATTTTCTCTAAGGAGTCTCATGGCTGTTGTGAAAACAAACAGAAGTCAGCAACAAGCCACCCCTACAGCAGCCAATGAGAAAACTCAAAACCCTGGAGAGCCGAGAGGGAGTCTCCAGGTTTGGGGTTCTGGAAATAGATTCCAAGGCTAGTAAAGCCTTTTTTTTTCCATTTAATTTAATTTTATTACCTTTTTAATTGTGAGGTACGGTCCCTAGATAATCGGTGAATATCGTGCTCTCATAAAGTAAAATGAAAATCACTGAGTTGAGAAACAGTGCACACACAGAATGTGAAAGTTTATGGGATCCTAGAGATAATCTGGTCGAGCACTTTCGTTTTGCTTTGGAGTTGCTGGGGGATGCACAAGTTTTAAGTGATTGACTGAAACTCCTGGAACCACGGATCAGATGGTCGTTGGCAGCTTTGAAACACGTTTGAGACTGTGGTTTAATTAATCCAATAAGTTGAACAGGAATTTTCCAAGAAAAGTCTGACAGTACTGGAAGTTTTCCTCTAACAGGAAACTAACAGACGTGGAGGCGATGTTGGATAATCTCTTTTATTATGAAAAAGTGTTACAAATCTTAAAGGAGACACTGTTTAGAAAAATGAGAGAGACATAGCTGTTGACTGCAATGATTGAATCAAAATACCTTTTAACTTTAGTTTAAAGTTTTTCTTCCAGCCTTCCTTCCTTCCTCTTCCTCTTTCTTCCTTTTTTTTTAATATAGAGAGAGATTTTTGCAGGGAGGATTGGTATAAATCTAGGCCTTGGTGACCTAGCATTGAAAGGAAAACCAAGGGAGTGGAAGGAATCACATGGGAGAGAGCGCAAAGCTCCCTGTGATTTACTCTGACTTGCTAATTTTCAGAAGGAAATTAATAAAATTGATTCCAGCAAAAACTCTAAGTGGACAAATAGAAGAAAAACAGATCAGGAGTTGTGGATATTTAGGGCAGAGAGAAAGTTCTTAGAGAAATCTTTCCCTTAGGGAGAAATAAATATTTAGGAGAAATCACTAACTCCAAGGGTCGTTAAAGCAAAGATCACTCATAGGATGGAAGCGAACCCTCCCACCAAATACTAATTCCAATTCCTAGACTTGGTGGCAGTAACATGATTAGTTATTGTGGGTTCTGGAAGAGAGCAGGACCTTTGGCAATAAAGCCATGGAAATATGTATTTTAAAGTACTATAAAAGATGTGGAAAGCAACCTTTCTTTTCATCCTGGGGACTAGAAATAATACACCTGCAAGGACAGATGAATGGCATAATGTTGGCATTCAATGGGGCATTAAACATTTTGCACCACGTTTATGGGGTTTTCCTGTCATTAATTCTAGGTAAAATAAACCTTTAAAAAATGTTTTGTTGTGTTTTTGGAGCGAGTTTATTTTTCATCAACTTGCTCTCTTTTTTTTTTTTTTTCCCTGCCAGGTTTTCGTGTCTATATGTTTTCCTGTGTCCGTCAGGCTCTTGGCTTATTTCCTAATTGGTCTCTGGAGCTCTGAGACCCTTCTTTCCCCTCCCCATGTATGTCCCTGATGCTCTTTCTTTCAGTCCTGCCATGGGCCCTTCCGATCCACAGTGGGGTCGGATGCAGTCGGTTCGGTTGGCCCAAGAGGCTGTGGTTTGCCTGTGGCGCCCAGGGATTGGCAAGTGCTTAGGCGGACTGTCCAGGAGCTACAAAGATGGGGACAACCTGAACCTCTCTGTTTCTTGGGCATCCGGACTGCAATTGGTTATGACGGCAAGGCCTCGCGTTTCTTCCTACTTTAATCTGTGAACTTTCTCTTTAATCTTGTCTGCCTCCTTGAGAAAAGTTGCCTTCCCGGTGAAGGACCACACACTTCCCTTTCTGAAGTTGGTCAAGTCGACAGTGAAGGGAGAAAGGATGGTATTTTGTGAGGAAGAAAAAAAAAAAATGGAAGTCAGAATACCTGGCCCCTTTGTCTCAGTTCTGCCTCCATGTGGCACTGTGTGATGCGGACAGAGACACTCTCACATTCGGTTCTTGGGGAGGTTGGGGTTGACATGTCTCCTCCTGAGATCTATAATGTAGATACCTTCTCCTTTGGGGCTCCAAGAAGGAGAGAGTAGAGAGGGAGAGCAGCAAGAAGGAGCCCAGCAGGACCCACTGTCCTGACGAAGTTGAACCCCAGACCTGCAGTGGTCAATTAGTTGTGAGGATCCCACGGCTGTGTCACTGAATGTGGCCCAAGGATGAGCTCCATGGGTCGCCTTGGAGCTCATGAGCATGTGATGCTTAGTATCTGCCACGATCTGTTCTGAGCACTGAGCAGCAAAGAGAAAAAAACACATTCCCCATGTCTTGGAGATGAATTGTAAACGGTTCTGGTCGTCGCAAGTGCTAAAAAGAAAGTTGAGCATATACGGGGCTGGGGGGGGCGAAGTAAGGTGCCGCTATTTCCTACAATGGGACCACAGAAGACCTCTCTTGGGAGCAGCACTGGAGTGAAGGATGGAATGAAGTGAAGGAGGGAACCAGGTGCATCCTAGGGAAAGCGCATTCCAGGTGGGGCAACCCTGGGTGCAGGCCTTGGGGTGGGAGGCAAGAGGGGGGCCCAGCAAAGGAGGCAGTATGACTGGTGCAGGGTGGCAGGGCACCTCTGGGCTCCACCACCAGACCCACTGTTGTATCCAAAGGTGTAGAGTAGGACTAGAGTCTGGAGGCTAAAAAGGCCTTTCTCGTTCCCATTCAACACCTGCTTCTAAGGCCTGGTGACTGGTGATGGCTGACGGTCTAGCTCCAGGTCCTCTGAGTCCACTGGGCCAGCGGAGAGTATCCTGCTGGTCATCTGTGGTCTTAAGAGTCTTTTAGCTTCTCAGAAACCTTGTTTTGTGAGTTTGCAGACATTCTTCCTCTTGATTCCAGAGACTTTGTCATCATCCCTGTTGGATAATCTTTTGACACCTGTTGTTGGGGACACTGGTCCATATCCCCGGTTTGAAGTCTCTTCAGATGAGCATTAGGGATGAAGGATGGTGAAGACAAGCTTCCTCCTGGCACTCAGTGCAGACTCAGGCTGGATTTAAGGAACACCCAGGTGTTATTTGAGCACTCAAACCCACTGGGAAACATGAGTCAGGGTTATTTAACTAAATGGATCCAATAATCCCACTGAACTGAGCACTCCGCTGACTTCAGAGGTAGGGAACTGATGGGTCGACTTTGCAAAGGACTTCAAGGGCAGCAGTTTATCTTCATGTCATTAAGACCTTTTCCTGACTTAGAAAAAGAATCCTACCCTGGGCCTAAAGAGCCAGGTCGTGAGAATAAAGTAATGTTTGTTGCACCGAGAACCTTAAGGGTCAAAATTTCATAAACCCATTGCTGGTAGCTTAAAGATAGGGTCTGCTTAGTTGTCTTTCACAAGGAGAAACTTCTGGAAAGCAGGTCTCCACTTTCATCTGAGTGGACTTATCCTCGGGACCCCACGACAGAGGCCGGACTGCTCAGTGAAGGAGCAGATGTCTGTGGCTCCTCGTGCAGAGGCTGCCTCTGCCTGGGCTAGCGTCTGTGGCTGGCTGTCAGCACTGAACTTGCTCTCACAGGGGTCTCTGCCTCACACAGCCCCCCAGCCCTTCACCAGCTCAGACCTCGCACCTTCCCTGAAAATGCCCAGAGTCTGCTTCCTCTAAAAGCATCTTATAAATGAATTCAGAGCTTATCCCACACCGCCCACCCTGAGTTTCTGAGTTTGGTGAAGCCGTGTCTTTTTCATCCGGGTCCTCAGTGCCAGCACAGCACACACTTGGGTTATCATCAAGTATTTGCTGCCAAGATGAGGTTAATGCTTAATGAGCTGAGGTCTAGCACAGACAGTATGTCTAATACAGGGTTTGTTATGGTGTTTTAAAGAACTAGTACAGGATCTGGGGTTGGGGCTCAGGAGTAGGGTGTTTGCCTAGCATGCATGAGGCTCTGGGTTCAATCCTCAGCACCACATTAAAAATAAATAAATAGACAAAGACATTGTGTTCACCTAAAATTAAATATTTAACAACAACAACAAAAGAACAAGTACAAACAAACCAAAATGAAATCAGAATACTGAGAGCCGTCTGCATAAAATGAGCTAACTCACAGCCGATAGATTAGAAAACAACATTGGACTTGACTAGTTGTAGGAAAGTAAAATAAGCATGCCCTTTCTGAGAGATTGCTGGGACTGGGATCAGTGTGTGTTGCTGGTAACGATGATATAAACTGGTCTATGCCAATGCGTGTGGATAATGTGGATTGTAAGTCATAAAACATTCATATGTTTTGACACAATAATCCTGCTCCTGGAAACCTATTAGAAGGAAATAGTTCAAACTAAGGAGAGAGGAAATGTACAGTTGTATGTTTTTTTCCCCCACGGCTCTGTTCTTTATCACTGTAAAAACAAATCTGAAAACGTCATACCAATAACAGAGGGTCAGATAAAACCTGATACAAATGCACCCTGTGAAATACTATACAGTCATTATAGAAAGCTTTTCTGGAGGTCTTGCAAAAATTGCATTGGTGTTTTACATATAATGTCTAATGATAAAGCAAAACCTTTTTCATCATTTTGTAGCTCTACTGAGTCAGGGAGGCAGGGTTGAATGAGAAAAGCTGAAATTCAAAGAGTGGAGGGTTTTTGTTTGGTTTGTATGTTACCCTTCCTGATCTGATCCCTGTAGTTTTCATTTATCAAATGGGCATGTAAATTTTTATTTCCTTTTTTAAATTATTTTTTTATTTGTAGATGGACACAATATCTTTATTTCATTTATTTATTTTTATGTAGTGCTGAGGATCGAACCCAGTGCTTCATACATGTGAGGCAAGCACTCTACTGCTGAGCCACAATCCCAGCCCCAAATTTTTACTTCTTAGGACAAGATAATAGTGTGTACAAAATACGGGACATTATTAGTCAGCTTTGTATTACTGTAACAAAATACCCAAGATAATCAATTTAATAAAGGAAAAGTTTTATTTTGGCTTAGGGTATCAGAGGTTTCAGTCCACAGTTGCTTGCCCCTGTTGTTTGAACCTGTGGTGGCACAGTATATTGTGGTAAGAGTGCATGGTGCCTGTTCATTTCGCGGTGGGCACAGACAAGAAGGGGCTGAGATCCCACATTCCCTTTAAGGGCACAACCCCAGTGACCCCACTTCCTTCCATTAGGCTTCACCACCAACACCTCCCAATAGCACTAAATTGAGGACCAAGGCTTTATACATGGGTCTTTGGAGACATCCCAGATCCAGACTTTAGCACAAAGGGCGTGTTTAAGGTTCACGGTTATTCTTCTTCTTCTTCTTATTAGCAAGACTTACTACATCTGTAACCCAGACCAAAAAGGCAAAACATGACGAATAGTTGAGGACGAGTGGAGAAATAATGCCCTAACTATGATGGGGATTTTAGTGGAGACAGATTGCCGAGAAGGTGAGGCAGGATTTGGGGGATCCTGAAGTGGGGAGATGGGAGCAGAGAGCCCTGGGGGCAGGGGGGATGGCACGGGCAGGGAGGCAGGACTCTGTGGCTGGGAGGAAAGGCAGTGGCTGGCCTGTCCGACAGCAAGGAGTGCTTCTGTTATTGAGCAGTGGATGCGGGGCATGACTTCGAGGTCTTTGTTGGTGCCCGGTTTTAAAAGTAAACATGCTCCAGGGAGGGTGATATGTAGGTGGCAAGGCAAGGTCAGGAAGAAGACAGAAGCCCCCCAGACTCTTACTGGTGGAATAAGAGGGGGTAACAGACTTGGACCTTCATCTCTGCCTCCTTCCTATCCCAGCACCTTCTCAGGGTTGAGCTAGCGCCAATCATTTGCATCCTCATGTGAATTCAAACCTACTAATAGTGATCTTCAAAAACCAGTAAACAATTCAATGAAGAATTCTTCAAAACAATTGCATTTCAACCTCTAGTGTTTACTACAGAAGGAAACACCTTGCTCCCATGGCAGGAATCCCAGTCATTGGGCTCTGTGGGAAGAGGCACCTGTGTAGTGCTGACACTGAATATAGAGATTGTCGTTCATGCTGTCTACATAGAAGGCCACTCTTAGCAGGAATGTATTGCTTTGCTTCTAGATCATTGACTGAATCATCCATGTGCCCGCCCATTCACCCCATGAGCAGTCCTTCCACTTAGAAGCCATCTTTACTTAGTAAGTACCTTGTGGAGGCAGAGTGCTCAGGCCACTGGGGTAACCAAAAGCTAATGGGACAGAATCCCTGAACTTGAGGATCTTGGTGGAAGACTATACTTGTCAAAAACCCTCTTGAAATACTCCGCAAAAGTTTTCTGTGTAAAATTAGTAAAGTAGATAAAAGAGGGTGGAATATTCATGTGCATCTCACATCAGAGGCTTTGAATGCAGGGCCAGTAGCAAGGGGGCCATCTCAGGGCTCCAGGATGAAGCCCTCATAACTTTCCCAGCCTCACTGCTGCCCCACTATTCTGCAACCCACAGTTGAGTCACCTCTGACCAGCTTTGGCTCCTGGGCATGCCAACATTTTCTTGGCTATGTGCTTTTGTGAACAAGCTGTAGATATCCCCAGCCTGGACAGGGCCTCTTGGGCCTCTCCTTGTCCTAATCCTCCTTCTTCCTCATCCATCCACATTTGTGTTCTCTCGGGAGCCTTCTGGGTCCTCCCCAGGGAGACCAAGCCACTGTCTCTTATGTGTCCAAGAGCACCCCAAGGTGCAATGGGAAGCCACTGAGGGTCCAAAGGGAACCGTGACCTGCATCTTGGCTCCTGTGCTCGCAGAATGCTTGACCTTGGCTGGTTGACCTGTGTCTAAATTCCTGCCTTTCTCACCTGTATGGCCAGCTGACTATACTCCTCATGGTTATGGTGGGATACAGGAGCTGGTATCTCTGTGCATGTGTGAGCGTTCACTGCTGGCTCACCACGCTTTCCTGTGGCCTCTCTTGGTGTGTCTGGCTTTGTCATAACTGCTGATCACCACATTCATGTCTCTTCCAACTTTTAGCAAACACTTGTGTCTCAGAAGTGGTACAATGTGGTGGCTCTGAGCAGGCCCTCTGGCACAGACTTCCTGGTGAAGCCTGGGCTACCCCTTCCTGGCTGGACATGGGAAATGACTGGCTGTCCCTGGCACTCAGTTTCCTCATCTGTCAAATGGGCCTAGTCCTAGTTCCCGCCACACAAGAATGTTATGAGGTTTACATAAGGACCTGTCCTTCCTAAGCCCTCATTAAGGTTCACTATTATTAGTAGGTGCTCGAGAACTGTTTATTGAGACACTGATGGATAGATTGTAGTGTGTGATAGTTTCAGGAAGTCTGCCTAACATGAAGGTGTTTATTTGGTTCAGAACTCCTGTTTCTTGACCTCCCTATAATTAGTTTCTATTACTAGGTTATTATTAAGTTGAGAGGAAATACTTTCCTATGACAGTCAGTGTCCTGAAATACTGCAGGTTAAATGCTGCCAATGCTTCTCACATCAAAGTGGGAATTATTCTGTGGGTTTTAGGAATATGGATGAGTTCTAAGGCGAGTAGCTGGTCAAAAGTGGAGATTTTTCTGTAAAGCAGTGACCAGGAATAGTGAGGCTGTGGTATCTGGGGAATGTCGGGAGACGTTCTCTCCAAGTCTACATTCTCCTACCCTGAAGCAATCCAAGCTGCTGCCTTTAAGCCAGGAACTCAAGGAGACGGTGGACCCCTGAAGAGAGAGGCCTATCTTATTTCTTGTATCCACTCAGCTTCCAAACTATCTCGGACCCACAGCCTTGCCCAATAAAGATCTGCATTTAATTATTAAAATAATAATGCTGTATTTTTTCCCTCTTACCTCTGGGATTCCCACATGATCACCCCAGGCCTGTAGGAAGCGCTGTGGTATATATGTACACTATTTATTTCTCATTATGAGATGAAAGAAATTTTGTCATAGCATCTTGTCCTGTGCCGAGGTTTGGCTCAGGGAGATGTGTGATGGGATGCAACAGTGAGCCCTGTGGGGTCCTTCACTGCTGTGACTTCTGCTTTCTCACCTGAGTAGGAAGCAGTTCATATTGTTGGATGATTAGGACAGATGCCATTTTCAAATGCCACCGCCCCCAACTGTGCTTCATGCTCCAGAAGTATCTGCATTGAATCTTCACAGCAGCCTCTGGAGTAGTGGCTTTAACCCTTCTGCTACAGGTGAGGGCTCTGGGCTCAGAGGACAGAGACACTTGCCAAAGGTGTAAATAGCTGGCTGCAAGAAATGTGTGTTAAAGGGATGAAAGAATGAACACCTACTATGTGCCCCACACTGGTGGAGGTCAGAGCGAGGAGAGATGGGTGGATGGTGAGCCATACTAACGTCTGTTTGAGAGCAAGTGAGCTGCTCCTCTGGACGGCAGATGATCATTCTTCAGGATTGTTCTAAAAGACACACCTGGACTGGACGGAGGTCACATCATGTGCGAACATCCCTGTAACATTCACAAGTGTTCACTGGTTCACTTGCTATGCACTCTTTCAGTCACTGTTAGAAAATCATAATTATCCATAACATTTACTGGAGAACTATGCTAGTTGTTGGTGACTTAATGGCGAATAAGAGTTCGCTATTTAGTAGAAAAACATGCTAGCTGTCATTTGCCAGTCGCTCCCATGAGAAAGACAGTGCACATTATCTTTGGGCTTTGCAGTGAGGTTATTATAATCTTGTCATGAATGATAAAGCTTATGTGACTTAGCTAAGAACACATGGCCAGGAGGTGGCAGAACAAGGACTCAAACTTGATGAGATCCTGGAATTTTTTGAGATTAAAAGAATGTGTGATGTCAACGTGGTCAACATATTTGTGAGACTTGGAGCATTATTAAAGAAACTCACCAAGTTCATTGTGCAACATCTTCTTTTTGTGGTACAAGGGATGGAACCAGGGCCTCCTGCATGCTAGGCTTTACCACTGAGCCATATCCTCAGCCCCACAATCCACTCTTTAAGGATTACATGGATGCACAAAGCTCTTGGGCCACACTGGTGGAGGTGTCTGTGCAGCGGGGAGAAGCGAAAGCAGGCTGGGAAGGGGACCCGGCCTCAGGGGGCTTCAGGGAGGCCACTTGGAGGAAGTCTGGAGGGAAACAGGAGACCACAGCTGGGTGAGGATTGAGAACAGGCAGCCTCCCAGGCAAACAACAATCCCATGCATAACCTTCCGCTCTTTATTGATGGGGAGGGCTAGGAGGATGCTCTGCTGACAATCCACCATGTCTTTCCTTCTCCCCTCTTTGGTGCCTGTGTTGGATAATATTTCCTTTATAAAATTCATTTTAGATAACTATTCCTCATCATGATTAAAAACTGGACAAATAAAATTAACCAGTGATAAGAGAAATTTTTCAACTTTGTAGTGAAAACAGCACTGTGTGGCCCTCTGAGCATGGGCTAAAGGTAATAGCTCTGAGTTCTGGTTGCAGCATGTCGTAGCTGAGCAGGTTTGGGTGTGCCAGTTCTTTTGGGCTGCTGTAACAAAAAAACGTGAACTGAGTGGCCTATAAGCCACAGACATTGATTTCTCACAGTCAGGGGGCTGGGAAGTCCAAGACCAGGTGCCAACAGATGCGGTCTCTGATGAGGGTCCGCTCTCTGGTTCAAAGATGGCACCTCTCACTGTGCTCTCACATGGTAGAAGGGGAAAGGCAGTTCTCTGAGGCCTCATCTATAAGGGTGCTGAACCCTATAAGGGGACTTAGTCCTCATGATCTAATCATCTTTCAAAAAGTCCCACCTCCTAAGACCGTCACCTTGTGGGTTAGGTTTCAACACATTAATTTTGGGGAAACCAAACATTTAAACCATAGCACTTGTCCACACTAACTTCTCCATGCCCTTGTTCCTTGTCCCTGAAGTGAATGGGCTGGGCTATACCAGATCAGAGAATTTCAACTCTACGGGGATTCTGGGAAGTACCTTGGAGCAATGTGGGGTCAGCAGGTGGGAAAGATCTCCTGCCTCAGCCTGAGCAGTTTCACTCTTAACTTTGGTTCCCCATTGAAATCCTGCTTAGAATTTCATTTGAGGAAAGTTCTTCTTTTCCCAGCCATTGCCTGTACGTTGGGCCCAGGCCTTCACACTGCCTCAGGTGGCTCAGTTACTCTGGAGCCACGCAGGCCTGCTGAAGGGCTGAGCACCAGGGCTTCGCTTCAGGCCAGCTATCCTGATGCTATCAGTGTAGACTTGGGCCGGAGTGGCAGAGCCGTCCAGAGACTGTGACTTTCTGGGAGGATGCAGAGGGAATTTATCTAGTCATTAAGGAAACTGGTGCAAACTTGGGATCTGTGGCCAGCGTCTGTCTGTTTGCTTGACTGATGGTTGAAACACGAACCTACCTATAGCTGCCCCTTGAGTGGCTAAAAGCCAGCGCCTCCACAGTCTGTCTAAAAGTTTCCAGGTCTCCCTGCAATCTGAATTGTGAGGACAACTGCGCGTCAGGTGAGTCAGATGCTGAGGACATCAGAGAAGAAAGCATGGAGAGAAACAGGATGTCCCCATGGCTTCTCTCTCTGACGGAGAAGTCTGGAAAGTTCTATTCTAAGTTCCAGGTGAAGAAATGTCACTGAAAGTAGCTCAGTGGTTGGGGTGTACGACTCTAGAGAACTTACTTAACTCCTCCGAGTCATGTTCTTCATAGGTAAGTTAGAGACAATTATTTTGTCTACTTCAAAAGATGATTATGAATTTTACATGTTAGAATCCTCTAGGTGGCACTGAGCACAGAGCCCAGGACAAAGAAAAACAATTGTTCTGTTCATTTATCGTTTGGTTCTCCGGGACTTTGCTGTTTCTTTCACTTGAATGGCGATAAAGGTAACAGACGAAGGTGCCACTCACTTCTGTGTCTGGGCAACAATGGATATATGTGCACCTGTGTATGTGTGTGCATGTGCTGACACATACATGATATACTCAGACATGCTCAGATATCTATATCTATATCCAAATTGGAGCCACACAGTGCTGTACCCCTGCGATGGAGATAAGAAAATCCTTTCAGGTGTTAACACAGGTAGTCCCACCTAATGGCAAGCTCTGTTCATTCCTGTCCTTCAGGAACACTAGTAGAGTGTCCACTGCACTTTAGGCCTGGTACTCACTGCTAAGGATGGACACAGGAGCCTCCCTTGGTGGACTGTACCCTAACAGTTGGGCCGGTGCTTATCTACTCCTTTGATGGATTTTGTCTATTCTGTGTCTGGTTTTCCTCCAGGTGTTTGAGACATAAAGAAATGAGAAGCCATCTTTGTCCTCAAGAAACATGTGCCCAGCTAAGAGGAAGAGTAGTTTGTGGCAGCAATAGCTACACCACTACCTGCAGCTTCCTGAGAGCTGATCTGGGGTCCTGGTATACCACATTTGTGAGCCCTGTAAAGACCCCCTCTGAGGGTCCTTCCCTATAAAAGGGCTGGTCCCAAGGGTGATCTGACAGCTGTAATACCTGGAAATATAAAAATCTGCAAATTTTAAACGGGAATGGCTCTCATTCAAGTTGGTTTAGCTCAATTAGAAAATCAAGACAGATGCAACAGCCCCCTAATCACTGGCATTTCTTATCTGACTTCGTGTCCAGTTCCATGGAGTACAAATGTCTGTCCTTCGGCCACAGAGGAGGAGCCTGGAGTCCCAGGGAGTTCACTCACACCCCTGCCTCTGGCAGAGCAGAGTTTCAGGGAGAGCGGAGAACCGAGGCCTGTGCAGGCAGCCGCCGTTTAGGGGGCTTCTGGGAGGAGCCTGGCTTCTCACAGCCTCACGTAGAGGAAGCAATACTCCCTGACTGGTCATATTCTTGTTTTCCCACTTCTATCCTCAGGAGCAGTTTGGACCTCTGTCGGGTCACTGCTCTCTGGTGGCCAATACCCTTCCCTCTGGTGGCTGTTTCCATTTTCGTCGCTTCTCTCCCAGCTGCCCTCCAGGCTGCGGCTCAATAGATCATTTCTGTCCCTGCCTCATCCATTTAGATAGAGTCTCTCTATCCCACTGCGTCTATTTTTAATTTTCCAAGCTCCCCATGTGTTAGAATTTTAATACTGGAGCCTGTTTCCCGGCCGGCCTTGTCTAGCCCATGATATCAAGTTTCTCTTAAACACATGGCTGGCGGTTTCATTCTCTTCCACATTTGGATGCTGTTTATGGCTTCTGTGAGGGAAAGGTTAATTTCCCTTCTTGGTGTCTGATTTTCTTCTTTTAAGACATAAATAGCCAGCTTGGCTTTCACTGGAGGCGGCTGTCTCTGTGTTAACCTGAACTCTCAGGGCATCTGAATGATGCTCAATTGCGCTCCACCAATCACGTGGGAGGCGGGCTCTGTAGTGATGCCTCCTGTTTACTTTGGCTTTCAAGTCCCACCTTGTCTCCCTCTGGAAAAATCTCTGGTGCCTTCTCTTTTCTCTCCATTCTCATTTTCCCCCTCTCCAGCATGCTTCCGTGCCCCTCTCTTAGACATCCACTGTGTCCTTGGTCTCCTTCTCAATTCTTTCCCTGTATTCCTGCAGCTCACCCATTTCTGCCAGAGGAATTTTCCAGAGCACAATTCTGATTCGACCACCAATCCTGACTTCCCGTTCCCTACAACATGAAGTCCAAATTCCTCGTATAGGTTCTCAGCTCAACCTTGAGATTCTTGTGAGATTTTTATGTCTGGAAGCCAAGCAGGATATCTGGGAACTTCACCAAGTCCTCTAAGAAGTACTTTTCTCAATCAGTGGCTTCTTGTCACATAGAGTAGTCCCTCTGCCCAGGACCTCTTCTCTCTCCCCTTTCATCTCTCCATAGCCCTGATGTCCTCTGAGGCTCTTGCAGTCCCCACCCCTACACCCACATCCCCATCTTCTTCAGGCCACCCTCATTTCTCTTATGTCTTCCTTGTTTGAATTCTCATTATAGTGACTTCAGTGATCTTTACCAGTTTTTGGCTTTTGGTCATTTTATTCATGAGCCATAAAATCTAGAGTACAATGTCTCTCTACTTGGTCCAACTCTAAAAGGCGAATTCAGATTAGATACTGGCTGGTTTATACATAAAGTTGACATTTCAACTTTCCCCCTAGACTCTTATGGTCTGCCGACCAGTAAAAGATTATAGTTGGTCAGGGAGGTTATTCCCTTGGCCTGAGCCTGATCAGAGGATGCCCGGGCACGTCTATAAGGCTCACAAATCTCCACCAACCCTTTCCTCCCACTGTGGCTCCACACATGGTCCAGGGCTCTTCCCCCTAGGCTGCACTCGGCACTTGGATCCTTTCTTACTTCTCCCTCATCCTGGTGGACTAATTCGGTGTCATGCACTTGCCACTCAGTTGCACGCGATTTCTTCTGATGCTCATCTGGATCTGCAGGTTCCTCCTTGGCCTTTCTGCTGTTGACCCATTTCCTGGACAGGCCCTTTCACTCATGCATGTGACACTGTCTGCACATCCCCCACTTTCTAAATGCTGCCACCATTCTGGGTGCCTTCTGTGTTTCCCTGTGTGAGCTGCTCAAGCCCTGGTCCCTCCGCTTCTTGTTCTTCTCATTTCTAGTGGCTTCCCCTCCAAGCCACTTCTTTCACCCGCTCTCGTGACCACACCCTGGACTTGGTCATATTCTGGAAATGCTCCATCTCAGAAGTTATAAAATTCACACCTCCCACTCTCCGACCACGAGTTTCCTCTCTCTCCAATTCCCTCCCTCTCTCACTCTTAACTTTCTCGTCCCTCGGTTGAGATGTCCTCTTATTTGTCCGACACTACCTGCTGCTCCTATCTCTCCTGTCATCTCTGTTCTCACAGATTCTATTGCTGGTCACTTCAACAGTTCTCTTCACTTTGGTGGTGTAGCTCTACTGTCTTTCTGTCACACACGTACCACAAACTGACCCTGGGCGATCCTGATCATCTGCTTTATCTTCACCTATAGCTGGTCTGCTATATTCCATCAGGGAAAGGTGAGCCCTAACCTGCAGATCAAGGACACCACCAGTTGACCTTGAACTTCAGGGGCCTCAATGCTGCCTTGAAAGAACATGTTGCTTCATTTTTTTCAAGTTTTTTTTTTGTCTATTCTTGAGGAGATATGTCAAATTTTCCTCTCTTCTTAAACTTCTACTTCCACCTATGCGCTCATGCTTAGCACATAAACCAGTCACCAGAGAGCGCTCCACTTTCTATTATAGAACCTGTAAACTTGCACGCATCCTTGACTTTCACTTCCCCTTTGAGGTCATCTCAAGCAGCACCCCTTTCTTTCTCACAAACCTTCTGTTTCACTCACTTCTCCTCTGATGGGTTCTTCAACCATCTCCTTTTCATGACTGGTACTTCCTACCAGCGTTTAAACCTATTCATCTTTTTTCCCATTGTTGAAAAAGAAAAGAAACACTCCCTCAACTCATGTCCCATTCTCCTTGATACCCCAGACTCTTTGGCCAAGGCTATGAAATGAGAAACTGCTTGGCTGGAGGAACTGGAAGAGATTCAATATGAATTGACTGTACGATGCTGGGGATGGGGAGTGGAGGTAAGGCTAGACCTGGATATATAATAAATTCTGGCTAGGCTGCATCAAATGAACAGGGTTTACTAAGTGCCAACAATTTCATAAGCAAATATGCTAAGGATTTGGAAGCTACATAGGAACATAGCACAGGAAGTTACGATCTAGTTAGAGAAAGGAGTCATCAGTGCGTAAGAGATGGCAGCACTGGCTGGATGCTAAGTGAACTGACTTAATCTTGAACTATGTACTGAATTTCTTACTTCTTCTCCCTCATCCTGGTGGTCTAACTCAATGCCATTCTTTCCTGGATTATTTCACTGGTATCCTAGACACTCTCCTGCTCTAGTCTTTCCTCATTGTGGCCAATTTGTTTTGTTAAAATGTACCACACGGTATCTTTTCTCTGCTCCAACTGTCCCCAAGATGCCAGTCTTTGCTGGGGTTCAAGTCAAATCCTCTTGGTGATCTGCACCCACTACTGACCTCTGACATCAGCATCTTGTGGCCTCTGCCTTGCTCACCTGGTTACAACCACACACCACCATGGTGCATCGTAAGTCAACAGATGGCCTCCTGCCCACCTGGCAGGCCACCTGCTTGGCTACCCTTTCACTTCTTTTAGGTCTCTGCTCAAATCTCATTTACTAAGGAGTCTCATCTTGATCATGGTCTATATGGAATGTCACCCCAGCCCTCTTTGTTGGCTATGACCTCCCTTGCCTTTATTTTTCTTTTAGTATTTATTATCATGCAGCAAATAATTATTTTTATTTATTTTCTACATTTTCAATCAAACTCCATCAAGGAATGCTCTGGGTCTGCATTGTTTTCTAATGTATCTCCAGGCCCTGGCACATAATAATCATTCAATAAATAGTGAATACGTGAATAATGGCAGATGATGAAGAACCTAGTTCTGACTACCCTGTGCAAGTGTTAATTAATTCCACAAATGTTTATTAGGCATCTACTGTGTGCTAGTCTCTGTTTGCTAACATCTTCGAGAGGCTGGGTACTGAATAAGCCACAGAATAGGCTGAGTGTTGCAATGTCATTGAAGGCATTGGATGAAAGGACACAGATGTCTGTGGTTCAAAATCCACAGCTTGGGGTCTCCATTCCAGATCCCAAATTGCAGAGTTGGTTAAGAGCTGAATCACTTCCAAGCTGCAAGATCATGGAGTGAGAAGGCTTCTCATCCTTCTGTTCTGCTGGTGATAGAAAATATTTGCTAGGATCCAGAGGCTGCAAAGGACGATATGTCAATCTAGATTCAGGCTCTTATTTCCTAAAGGGGAGGTTGAGATCCAAGAAGGAGGACCTTGCCTCAAGGCAGCAAGAATCCCTGGGTCTTGCTCCGCGGGCTGGGTGGGGTCTTTCCATTACACCACACTAGTGGCCTCTCTTGGCCGCTCCTTCCTTTGATCCTACTTTACAATGTCCTCCTTTTCTTCTCCACAGTCAGAACCTTGTTAGGGAGCTGGACTCTGTGTGCAATGAAAAGGGACTTTATAGCTTTCTGCTGTTATGATCATATTTGGGGGGCGGGGTGGTAGGAGCAGGCGGGAAGGAGCCCAGCCAACTTGCCTGCATGGCTGCTCTGTGTTTTAATGGGATCCCTGCTGGTCCCACCCTCTCCAGGGCCCCCTCACCCCGAGGGCCACATCACGGTCACAGAGCAGTCAGGGGAAAGAAAACAGTAATCTTAGAGCCTGAGGAGAAAGCAAGACCCCTCCCTCCACGGTGCAGGGCTCAGACAAGGCAGCCGAGGAACGGAAGGAAGCCAGATCCTAAGCAGCAGGGACCCTCGTCAAGGAGAATGCAGAAATGTGCTTTTAGTGGAGGAGTCAGAACAAGAGCCTGCCACCACGTGTGGGTGATCCAAGCCATGGCTCTTTGGCCAAGTTGCAAAGCATGATAGGAAAAGCAGGATGGAAATGAACCTACTATGTGCCGAGCTCAGCTGTGCCACTTAAAAAGTATTTGTCCTCAAAACTCCCAGAGGCCGAGCTTAAGAAAGCTGTGATACAGGAAAGCCATGGGTGATTATTCAGTTTAAAATACTAACGATCAGCCTGAAATAAGAGCATCAAGAGCTACACCTGCCGTGCATCAGATACTGGGCTAATGTCTCACGCACAGGACCCAATTTCTTCATTCAAATACTGACCTGGCTTGTGGACTAGGGGTGAGGGAATGGGCAGCTCACCTCCAGGTACACAGGAGCGCAGTCAGGTATCTATCTACATTCTTATTTTGTAACTCTGCTTCCGTCTTTCCAGGTACTCTGCTGGGTGCTGGGATTAAAGGGCTCAGTGTGGATAAGACTAACTGGGCTCCTTTTCTCCAAAGAGGACAAACCCTGCTGTCATGGTTTAGATGTGAGGTATCCCCCAAAAGCTTGTGTGTGAGACAACATAAGAAGGTTCAGAGGAGAAATACTTGGGTTGGGAGATTCTTGACCCAGTCAGTGAATTAATCCCCTGATAGGGATTAACTGGTAACTGAAGTGGTGGGGTATGGCTGGAAGAGGTGGGAACTGGATGTAGCTTTGGGATATATATTTGAATCTAAAGAGTGGAGAGCTCTCTCCTCTTGTTGATCCTGATGTGAGCTAAAGCTAAAGGGGAGGTTGAGATCCAAGAAGGAGGACCTTGGTTCCCTCTGCCACACTCTTCTGCCATGATGTCCTGCCTCACTCTAGCCCCAGAAGAATGGAGCCAGCCTTCTATGGATCAAAACTTCTGAAACCGTGAGGCCTCAAATAAATTTTCTCTCCCTAAAATTGTTCTGGTTGGGTCTGTTGTCATAGCAGCAAAATAGCTGATTAAATCACCTGCTGAAGGGCCAGTTGGTAATAAATGGCAGAAAAGAGGCTTAAAATGAAGCAGTTTGACTCTGATGTTCATGCATTCTGATTTTGCCTGGGATATTTCATCTAGAGCCATGTGGACCTACCTTCCACCACCACTGGCCTGGAAGCCACCCAGGCATATGCCAGTCAAACTGACTCCCAAGTCATCTCAGTATATCTATGCACTTGCTCTTGCTCTCCCATCTTCCCCCAAAGTCCTCGTGCCCTTCCCATCCCACCTCTCTGAGGAAACATTCCAGGCTCAAGAGCTCTGTGTGGTTGTCCCAAGCCTCGATTAACCCTGGCTAGGAACAGGGCTCCTGCTTCAGATGCAGGAGGAGACAGAACATTCGAGAATCTGTGCCGCAGATTGGTGGACATGATGATCATAATCAGGTGTGGAAGAGCTGTTTTCATGATCTATTTTGATTATTTGGTGCCCCCATTCCAGGTCCCAAATCACAGGGTCGCTCAGGAGCCAAATCACTCCTAAGTGGCAGAGACAGGGTGAGCAGGTTTCGCAGACTCCTGTTCTGCTCTATTTTTCTCACTGATATCAGATGTAAGAATAGCTCTTGAAACTGATCAGAGGGATGCCAGGTTGGGGGATTTAAGAAGAGAGGAGCAGGTTTTGTGGGAGAGCAGAATTGATGGTGGAGAAAAACATGGTAGGCTTCTGGGCAGGATCAAAAGCATCCTCCAGAGTGGCCATCTGCCTTTCCAGTGGGGTCCATCGCCGGCTTGTGCTTTTCCTAGCCACCGTCAGCGACCCAGGTGCAGAAGCAGAATTCAACCTAACTGGGGTTCGGGTTTTTCTAGGTGAGTACAGTAAAGGACAGAGAAGCAAAGAGGCTGAGCATCCATTCCAGAGCCTATGAAATCTGAGCCAGGCAGGAAGGGCACTGAGGAGGCTGGAAAGAATCACTGGAGACAGAACGACTCGGGGAAGTGAGTTGATTCCATGAAGGAATGGCATGGGGAGTTGTCCAGGGCATGGGGTGGCATGTGCAGCCAGGGCTTTCCAGGCAGCCGTGGGGTCGTAGGGAGGAGGAGTGGACAATGGTTGGAAATAGGGACGAGGAACCAACAGGACACCTGCTCCCTCTCCAGTTCTAGAAGTTTCAGTAGAGAAACAGTCACCACTGGGGAGACTATGGGAGAGGCAGTGTCCTCAGGGGGGTCCAGATTGGAGTTAGAGTCCAAGATGAGTGGGCCATTCTGAGAAGCAGCTCAGTGATGGGCTCTTGCAGACAGCAGACTGCAGCTGGTCCTGGGCTTTGCAGATCTGCCTCTTTGCACAGTGTCTGACCTGGCTGGCTCTCAGATCATGGTGGAAGGAAGAATGGAGGTGATTGTCCTGACCTCTTAGGCTTCGTGGCCTTCATATTGGCTCATCATTCACTGGGGAAGTGAGTGAATGGATGCCACACGCTGGCCCAGAACAGGGTGGAATTAGGAGCTCCTCTGTCTGCTCCCACTTAAGGCTGGGTCACCAAACACACATTTTTCGACCTGACTTTCAAGGCCCTTCATATTCTTGCCTGTTCCAAACTATCCTATCTTGTTTCCTATTATTTCCAAATTCACATTCTCTCCCTGACAGTTTGGGCTTCTAGCTGACCCGTCCAAACACCAGGCTCCTTCCTGACTCTCAGTCTTCGCTCCGGCATTTCCTCCTGCTAGAATGGCTCATTGTCATCTTGCAGCCCGGTCAGCTCTTTCCTGTTGTTCAAGGCCGAGAAGAGACCTTTCCTGATGTGCAAGTCTGCCGTCTTGTCTTGTATTATTTGCTATTTTAAAGGGAAGGTTACACTTGCTTTTCCAGATAAATATCCTGAGCTCCTTAAGAGCCCCTCTGCTCTCTCTGTTCCCTGTCCTGCAGTGTCCTCCCTTTGCCTCTCGCTGTGGGTTGTCTAAGTGACTTCCACCACCCCTGTCCCTGGCTTCCTTACCACTACCAACTGTGGTCTGGCTGTCCCCCTTCTGCTTGGAGTGAGGTGTACAGAGTTGTGCTCAGGATCCTCCCCTTTCCCTTCTCTGTATCTCCCCCAGAATGTCACAGTCATTCTGAAATCTTCACCAGTCACCCGCAGGCAGCAAATCTGTCTTTCTGCCTGGTCCTTGCTCACAGACAGAGTTACTCCTGTACCCACTGAACAATTTTATGTGGATGTCTTCCATGTCTCCTCCAATTCAAAGGACTTGAAATTGAGCTTGCTCCCTCTTTCCATACACACACCTACTCTCACACACACACACACACATGTGTGCACATACACACGCTCACACACTCACTCACACACCATACTAATTCTCTGTTCTAAGGGCCCTATTCCTATGAACGGTGCTTAGCACACTGAAAACCTCTTCCTGGCTTCCTGGCTTATGGGGTAGAAGATAGACTCTCTGTCACATGCCTGAGGCACTTCCTGATTTGGTCTCTGCCTATCTCTTTGGCTTCATTTCCTTGACAGTACAACCTGAAATCCAACTACGCCAACAACTTTCCCAAAGATGGCCTTCAAGTTCACGTCTCCATGTCCTTGTTCATGCTGTTCCAGCCTGGCGGCTGTTCCTCCCCTCTCTACCCAGGGCAGCTTTCAGGCTCAGCTCTGGCATTACCTTACCTTGCTCTCATTCCCCTGACTCACTCTGACTGTCAGTAGTATTCACTTTGTGTGATGGTGTACACAGATGGCAAGACATATCATGTTGTCTGCATGATCCTCGGGTACAGATGGTGACTCTTTGTCTATACTCTCCAAGCACAGTGTCTGGGAATAATAGGTGCTCATTACATGTATTTTGAGCTGATTAATAAATAAATGAATGAATACTTCCTCTCAGTCTCCCAGGCATCAAACTTCAGGCATAGATTTGATTTTTTCCTGTCCTTTTTAATCATGTTAAAAATGCCCCTGTCCAGGTCTACTAAGTGAGTTGCATTAAAAATAAAAGGCTCATACTTCTGCTGCCACTTCACATTTTCCTTTCCATTCTGTGCACAGTGGGTTCCTGTGATAAAACCAGCTTTGATAACATCACTCTTTGCCACACTCAAAAATCCATCTATGGCTCCCCTGTTCACAGAGCAAAGTCCTGAGCCCAGCTTTTTTAAAATCTTCTATGGTTTGGAAGCAAGCTGTGGCCACATGGATGCCTTCTCATTCCCTAAAACTCCTGAATAAGAATCTGTTACCACACACAATTTTCTTTACCTTTATAGCATTTTTAAAAAATCCAAATATTTTGAGCATCTACCATTAGAGCAATTTCAGCGTATTTTTTCTTTAGTCCTCAAAACAACATTTTGAATTTGGTTGTATTCTTTCCACTTTTTGTATGAGAAACTGAATTCTCAAAGGATTTAAGTAACTGATCCAAGATTGTGCCCATTTTACAGATTTTATGTTTCCTAAACTTCATCTATTTGGAAAGAATAGTTTTTCTTATGCATATGTCTTACTTTCCATACTATTTTATGTTCTTTGAGATTAAGCATCAATAATACGTATCTTAATTCTATTGGCTCATGGAAAAGATTAGGAGCCTGTAGCTGCCATACTGAGTTTGAGGAGGTGGTGACTCATCTTTTGGATACTCACTAACCACAGGTTCAAAATGAAAACCTTTAAAGCTGTCTTTAAAGTTCTATGCAAAACTAAACCATAAGATGAAGTCTAAAATCATTGCGGCATCTCAGTGAAGACTGCTGGGCTGACTTGTTAATCATTGTTAATTATTCATCATTTCCCACAATCCTGGACGTTTATGTACTTTCTCAGGTGGTGCGACCTGATGATTGATCAACTTGATTATCCCTCTGAACATTTGGGATTTATTAGGTGCAGGTCAGTCTTTCAGCTACACTTTAATTGTGTTAACTGCAAGTGCAATTAATTGTGTCACCTTTGGGGAAGAATTTCACAGCTTCATTTGGGGGGAGGGTGGTAAGTCCCTTATTAAAGTGGAGTGTGTTGAAAAATCTCAAGAGAAAACCCAGATTCTATGATTTTTGTGAGGCTTGGCTGTATCCATCTTTTTTTCTGCTTTGTTTTGTTTTTCTTTTTCTTTCTCGATGCTATTCATCAAGGCTACTGGTAGCCGCTTACTTGTTGCAATTCAATTTTGGGAATATTAGCAAGTGCGAGTCATTTTACTTTCTGTAAGACCGGCTGTCAAAGTTAATACCCCATGCCTCCCACAAAACATAGCAGTACCTGTTCTCCCGACTTGATTTGCTCGTGTGTGGAGCTCTTCATCCCGATCCGGGTCTCCTTGGGAAGGTTTCATATGCCCTTTCCTGCTTCCAGCCTTAGCCCGACTCCTGCCTGTAGTCACTCTGGGTCCGCACGTAATAAATCACTTTAACCTGTTTCTAAAACAAGGTCAGATTGTGCTGCGATTTTTTTTTTTTAAGGATTTAAAAAATCTCTATATGGATGTTAATTCTCAGGGTAGAACTCATGGCCAAAGAAAAAGGACCAGCCTAGGGTCTCGAGGGTGGTGGGGGGCTGCGTGATGGGGCAGAGGGTCCCAGGGTGGGGGCAGGGTTAAGCAGGCTAAAGGCTTCTTGCTTTGGCCAAAGAATCTTTGCAATGTTGGAGTGGACTTCCAGGCCAGAAAGGCTGGGGGAATTTAACATATCAAACGCAAATAAAAATGACCCACAGATGGCTCACTTGTGAGGCAGCCTTGTGTAGTGTTGGGAGTCCTCCACGCCTGCGGTTTTCCGAAATATTATAAGTATACACTCCGATGAAGCTTGCTGTTGGCCTCTGCAGTGCCATGGCCCTTCGGCCTGAGACCCTTCAGGCCAGGCCCGGAGTCCCAGGTCCTATCGGCACAATTTCAGGCAGCCGCAGTCCTAAAGCCATTTAGGATTTTCTGTGGCGCAATTAAGCATGTGCAGCGCCCCACAGCCACGGAGGCGCTGTTTATTCAGTGAAAGTGCTCCGTAATTTATTTAAAATAATCCATCTTGCACAAATAAAGGGACCATTGACGGTCCCCCACGGCAGGGCCAGGCCCAGGCCAAAAGGCCCCTCTTGACGGCCTGTTTTGCTGGTCACAGCCAAATACCTGATAAAGTGATGCTGGTCCCCCTCCCCCCTTTCACTCTTCGCTCTCACTTAAAAAAAAAAAAAAGTGATTTTACTAAACCTTCTTGTTTTCTTTACACCAATAATCGGATGAGAATCCCTTCCCCCATTTTTTTTTCATTTTTAAAATAAAAAAAAAAAAAAACAGATTGGCCATTAAAAATGATTAATGCCAGCCAATTTGATAATCGCCGAGCAGGAGGTGCCAGCCATTCTGGGATTTAGAGGGGCCTCACGACCCACTTCTTTATGGCCTTCG
Organism: Marmota monax; assembly: GCF_021218885.2. Lineage (NCBI taxonomy): Eukaryota > Metazoa > Chordata > Mammalia > Rodentia > Sciuridae > Marmota > Marmota monax. The sequence goes on from NW_026694710.1 coordinate 20,684,361, forward strand.
GCTAATGAGGAATCACATTAGGCTTTTTACTGTATATGAATTGATTAGCTGAAAATGAGATTACGTCCGCAGGGCAACACCGCGACAAAGAGCCCTTTCTTTTCTCACACTTCCAGTGCTGGGACGCCCCTTGAACCTGAAAATGTTCTTTACTCCTGGTTTTCCAGAAAAAATACTTGATGAGCCCGGGGGTGGCTTAGAAATGTTATCTATGAAAATCTCCAAAAACAAACAAAAATACAATGATGAGGAAGAGCAGGAGTTGGGACAGGTTTCAGGGACACAGACACAGGGCTTCCAAGTTCAACTTGCCTGAGTGGGAAGCTGGTCTTTCCACCCCTTGCTCTCACTTAGGGCCAACCATGAAGCCTCTCTGAGCTCTGCTTTCCCCCTCTGTACAACGGAGATAATGACCCATATTTTATGAGCTTATTAGGGTTGAATGAGATGACAAGATACAGCCTTTAGCACAGGACCTGGCACATGGTGGCCCCTAGAAACCTTTTTCTCCTTTCTTCTTCCACTGCTCCTATACTGTCCCCCTCTTCCCTCCTTTCTTCTCCTCCCCCTTCTAAATGCATAGCTGCCATATATTTTATTAAACTTACTTAGAAAATAAACAGCGCTGGGAACAACAGATGGTGGAGATGCCAGTTTTTGCCCTGGAAATGATCGTCTAGTGTAGGCTGAGTCAAGAGAGGCCCAGAGCTCTATTATGCACCCCCTGTGTACCCCTCTCCCCTTTGCTTATGTCTGTATGCTACATTAGCCAGTGCCATGGACTAAATGCTGGGTCCCCCTAAAGTTCACATGTTGAAACTCTAACCCCCAACGTGATGGTTTAGGAGGCAGGGCCTAGGGGAGGTGATGGGTCAGGAGAGTGCCTTGTTTTAGCTCTGACACTTCCCATCTTGGAGACCTTGGGCAGCTCCCATCACCTGAGCCAGGCTGCTGTTTCCTGGAATTGCTCTGCCCTGGCCCCCTGCAGGCCTCCTTGCATAGTGCCCATCACCCAGGCAGGTGGTCTTCACTGAGGAGACCTGGGTGTGCCTCGGCACACACACAAGCATGCAAGACAAAGACATAGGAACAGACACACTCAGAGACACATTTGAGGGGCCACCTTTTGTTTAAGAACATCTGACCCCTCCAGTTTTCCCACATATGTGGTGAAGTGGACAAGAATAAGAATCTACCATTTACCACGCCTAGGCTGTGTCTGACCCTTCACACACAGGACCTGGGGTCCTCAGGAATGCTCAAGGGAGATGTCCCCAGTCACATGCTATGGGGGAGATGCTGACACTCTGAAGGCCCTGCTGGGGCACACAGCCAGTTCATGGAGGAGTCAGGATATGGGTCCAGGTCTGTATGACCCCAAAGCTGACCTTCTCCTTGGATCTTCACATCACACTGCCTTCCTGGCTTGTTGCCAACCCACTCTAGTTCCTGGCTCTGACATCCATGCATTCGAGGGTGCCAGTCCCCCCACTCTGCCTCCGTGCACCACCCATGCTCAGGTTCCAGCTGGAGTTGGCTGACTACCCAAAGAGGTGAGATGTGCCTACTCAGACCACCAGAGGAAGAAGCTTTGGGTTTGGCTGTGAAAATAGACTTTCATTTTATACTATCCGTATGGCATCTTAGTAGATCTTTCTTCTTTCTTAAGATCAGTTGATTATTCATCAAATCTTGTACAATTTCTTTATCTCTTTTGAACACCTAACCAATGGTATATGTGAGGGAGCTGAGCAGTAAAGAGCTCAAAATGTCCCCGTAATGACAGAAGCCCTCCTCAGCCTGAGCTGCAAGCAGTTTCCATTCATTTGCTTCCTCCTCCATCCATCTTCTTGGATTCTTCCCTTCACCCCCACCGTCCACCCTCTCTCTGATTAGAGCAGTTACTTCTGACTTTGTGCCTCTGTTTCTGTTACTCTCCACTAGAGAGCTTGTACTTCCCTTCGGAGACACTAAGTTTGATAATTAAATATTCTCTGACCACACCCACCTTTGCCCTTCCTTGTCCTGGGGGCCCTTGGCAACACAGAACCAAGAAGGACCTGCTGGGAGACCTCAGACTGGTTAACCAGCTGCTCTCAGGTTAATTCTGGAGGTTCTCATTTTAGCCGTCCTATTTAATGGGCTTGAGACTCAGTTTCCCTGTATGCTGAATGGGGGCTATTTACACCGCCCTCGTTGAAGAGGTCTTTCAATACCTTGAATCCTAGCCTTGTCTTGGATTCTTGATGAGTGTGTGTAGCTCTCGAATACACTTCCACACCAGGCTCACTTCACTGACATTGAACATTTTCCTGGAAAATACTTCTCATCCCATTTATTCCAAGCATCTCGTCCTCAAAAGCTCTGGCACTTGCACTGTCAGCACTCACTGGCCTTCACATCATCAAGACTGCGGACAACCTTTGAAGCTCGGAAACCACCTGTGGCTTCCTATTAGCATTTGCATACACGTGGGGGCATCAGAGCGTCTTTTAGCATATTGGAGAGGCTTCTTGCCTCCCTGGGTCCTCAGTAGGATAAGTGGCCCATGCTTCTCTCTCTCCTGTCTTCCTGCTTTGGCAGGCAATTTCTCCGTGTCGTCCACCAGCCTAGCTCATTTCTTCATGACAACAGTGTATTTACTGAGGATTTTACTGAAGCACTGATTCCCTTTTTATCCTCTAAGAAGGTCAAGGCTGTCGGTTGCAGTTGTCTTAACTCATGCTATGGCCATCATGGCTGACTGCGTTCATGTTGGGTCCTCATCTTTAGTTTCATCTCAGTAGTAATTGCCTTCCCCTTCTCACCAGAAGCAGGAGACACAGACAAGCATTTTGCAGGCGTGATGGAATACAAAAATGGAAAACACACAATGCTGGCCCCACAGCACACTGTAGAGCACAGGCTGTCTCCCTGGTACTCTCATGGTGGCTGACGGGAGCTGGGCCCCTTGGCCCTGCCTGACATCACCTGTGGTGACAGAGGGCTGCACTGCGTATCTCCTGCCTGGGGAAAGACCCAAATTCAAAACTGCAAGTGTGATTTCCATTGAAGACACACTGCATGTGTATCATTGAGAGTTAAAAAAATCTAAGTTGAACTCTGCTCGAGTGGGAGCCATGATGTCTGACTTCAACATGGTCCTGCGTGTTGAAGCCCTGAGTGGATGAGAACGATACCTTGCAGCCATGGGGAGGTGACACTGGGACCAGAGGGTCTGTGAGTGAAGAATGAACGCAAGAGACACTTTTACCAAATTTATTCACGTATCAATACCCTACGTGTCAGGTCTCGCGCTGGGCATCGGAGACACATATTGAATAAAACTTAGCATCTGGCCTCAGAAGGCTTGTTGTTTACCAGGGAAGAGAGGGTGACAAAGTGGCAGTGGTGCAGGAGCTCTGGGGAGGAAGAGGCAGCAGCTCTTGTCTGGGGAAGGCCTGGTTGGCAAGAGTGGGTGGGGTGAAGGGGCTCAGGACCAGGGTCCAGAATGCCATGTAATGGGTGGAGATCAGCGGCTATGAGGAGCCTCTGAAGCATTTTAAGGAGGAAAGAGTGATAATCTTTTTTTTTTTTTTTTTTTTTCGGCTTTTGTTAACCTACTAGATTTTTCTGTGAATCTTAAGGATGTTTTAAAAGCACTCTTCATCTCTGAACGGCTGAGTCCTCTGTGCTTAGCTCTAACTGTCCCTGTCCCAGGGCCAAAGGAAGTGCTCTCAGCCCAGAGCACCTCCAGCTGCACGTCAGGGACGTCCCACATCCACCTTCACTCACCTCTCCGACCCCACTTGAGCACCAATGGAGAAATTACGCAAAGGAGCCCCAACAGTGTCTCTGCTTTCAACTTCCTCTTAGTCAAAATAAAGGGAGGAATCAATGTTGTGAGTAAATCCGATATTCCATCAGAGGAGGCCCACCAGGAGGCAGGTTTTGCTTGATCCTGAATTCCGATGTCCCACCAAGGGCAGATTTTTCACCTTCATGAGCCTGATTTTCCCCAATTGAGTGAAGAAGAAAAACTTTAGAAATCAGGATAATCTGATGTTGTTTCCCAGTGTTTAAAGTGGGACTCACTACCACTGTGATCGTAAAAGAAAAATGTCATTTGAAAATGAGATTTTCTCCTTTTTTTCCAGATGAGGAAACAAAGAACCAGGTATGTTGGCTGACCATCACCCTTTGCCATTGGCAAGGAAGGCAGAACAAGAGGATCATGCTGCAACTTGGCTGCAGGAGATTTCAGTGCTGCCCCCAAAGGCTTTGACTCAGGGGAACAGGACAGAGCAGAGGGAGAGTCGGGGAGACTCATACCCATAATCCCAGCTCTCCCAGCCTCTGCTCCACCACAGCAAATAAATGAACCACACACCCCCATTCTGCAAACCACTATTCTATAAGATTCACTGGAATCTTTTTAAATTTGTGTTGGGTCCAATAATTTGATTTTCCCAGTTACTCTAGTAAACTTCCTTTATGTTGATAATAGTAATAATAATAATCCAATAGACAATAATTAGGCAGGTGCTGTTTTGTCTTCATCATATGGTAAGGGAATTGAGCTCAGAGAGTTTATGTAACTTGCCTGCAGACACAGCTAGTGTGTATTAGCAGACCTGAGACCCAGAGTAGTTTGTTTTTACAGTCAAATGTCCTCAATGTACATATATTCATACATTTCAATTTTCTTCCAAATTTTCTCATTTCCCTGTCTTTAAAAATTAGTCATTTAAAAATGAGTGGAGACATGATGATTCCCTGTTCAATATTACCAGTGGCTTTCCATCACACTTGAGTTAAATCCACAGCCCTTACTGTGGTCTACGGTCCCTGGTACCCTGGTTCTGGCCACAGTCTTCTTTGAATCGATCCCTTGCTTTCTTCCCCTTCACTTACTATGCTGTAGCCTCCCTTCCTTTCCGGCTGTCTCTCAGCTACTTTGGTGGCACGTTCACTCCTGGCCTGAGGTCTCCGTAGTTCTTGTTCCCACGCCATAGTTTGGCGGTTTCTCCACTCTAGAGATGGACCCACATGATCTCCCATCTTACACCTCCTCTAACAATATGACCTAGCACTCCTTCCTCCCAGTGGCCGTGTTCTATGGCTCTGCCTTTAAACCTGGGTGCACTTTGGGAGCCTCTGACAGTCAAATATGGTGGTTGTGATGCTAAGTGACTGTCAAGGCTGGTTATAAAAATTCCATGATGTCCTCATCTCTCTCCTTGGACATTTGTTCTTAGAAGCCAGCCTCCCTGCTGAGTGGATGCCAGAGTCTGCAGAGAGGGGCCACTTGCTGGTGTGCTGGCGGAGGCCCTGTTGAAGTCCTAATAGCCAGCATCAGTTTCCAGACATGAGTGCAGCCACCTCCAGGTGACTCCAGGCCCAGCCGTCCAGTTGCCACCAGCCCTGAGCCTTCCCCGCTGTCACCCTGGCGCTGTGGAGCCAAGATGCTCATGTATGGACCTTATCTGAATTCTGATTCACAGAAGAAAACCCAAACTGCACCTTGCAGCTGAGATGTCAGAGCTCCTATTCACACGTGGGTGAGGAACACATCTTGCTTTGTGTAGCCTCTGAGGCTTGGGTTGTTTTCAATGCAGCCTTGTTAATAGTTTTAGTTGTTTTTATTTGCTTTCTCTGCCAGTGTGGAAGCTCTCTACAGGTGAGGGCCAAGCAAGTCTTATTCACTAGTAGACACATCAAATCCATTTAAAATATTTTGTCATCATATAAAATATAAGCATAAATAATGTATATATATATTTATATTACATATGAATAATATAAATATAAATAAACAGGTAAATATTTAGGATCTCTGATGGTACCTAGCCCATAGATTTTATGACTGAATGAATGAATGATTTAATAAATTCACTCCTTGGTCATCTCTTTACCTCGATGGTCTCCTCCAGTCCTGATGACTTAAATATCTTCCATGCTGATAAATCCCAACTTCACATCTATGCCCAGACTTCTCCCACGAGCCACAAGCTCTCATACCCGGTGGCTACTGACAGCTTTGACAGGCATTTCAATGCAATATATCCAAAGTCGACTCCTGATCTTCTTCCCGCTTCCCACCTGCTCCCAAGCCAGCCCCCTCTCTGGCTTTCCCTCTGTAGTGGTAGAAACTCCATCATTGCAGTTAGGAAACCAAGCACATCTTGAAGTCATAGTTTATAGCTCTCTCTCTCTTTCTCTGCTTCATATCATACAATCCATCAGCCAACCCCGGGCTCTGCTCTCTAAATGTACCAGTATCTGACCGTTTCTCCCAGGTCCACTGTCACTGTCTCCTGACCCTCCCAGCAACTCACCTGTGGCCTCCGCCCTTTGTCCCTTCACCTCTGACTCAGAGCAGCCGGCTCCTTGTCCTCATGCACCCTCCCTTCGAGTCCCTGTCCAGTTTGCTGCTCCTAAAACACATCAAGCACATTCTACTCAGGCGCCTTGGCTCCCCATGTTCCCACTGCCCCAGATACTCTGCTTCCACAAATCCAGAGGGGCTGGCTCACCTTCTTCCCCTTGGTTCAGATATCACCTCCGCAGAGAGATGTCCTGCCCGCTGGGTGAGGTGGCTCTGCCCTCCTCTACTCCCAGTCCCAACCCTTGCTTTCTCGGTGTCACCCGTCACCCCCCAGCAGACTTGTTGGTCTGTTGTCTCTGCTCAGGACTAGGACATAAAGTCCACGTGGCAGGGGTCCTTCTGTTTGTTCCCTGCCCTTTCCTCAGTGCTCATGTTCCTAAGGATAGGAGAAGCGTGCAGTAAGCAGGTGTGGAGCCTGTAGCTGGTGTAGAGGTGACCTAGGCTGACCCCGGGACATTGAAAAGAAACACATGTCGAAGATGACCATGTGTTCTAATTTTCCTGGGAAGTCCTGTTTTATGTAATTAGTGGTTCTGTTTGCTCTAAAAGTGTTGTTTCAAATGATCACCCTGCTTATAATCCATGCTTGTATTCCAAGGAAAGACGCTGGGCCAGGGGTGGCTGGCAGCCATCTTGACCAAGAGGGAAACTGGCGGTTGGGTGTAATCAATGACGTGGGTGGCAAAGAGGAAGGCTGGGAGAGCTCTACACATCGGCTGACATGGCTGAGACACTTTTCCACCAGTGCCGAAGCCTGCCTGTGTTCATCAGAGAGCGTTTGGCACAGTGGGATTTTAGCAGTTTCTGGAGAAAATATTTTTCCACACTGGTGAGGAGCATGCCCACTTGTGGGGGTGTCTATTACTCCAGGTTGAGATTTTCATGAGATAGGTAATGGACTCATTATAAACTGCTGAAGTAAACTGTCAGCTTACCACTAGGAGCTGTGCTTTCAAGGACATTTGAATGGAGGGAACCAACCGAGTAGGCAGATTCTAAGGTGGCTCCCAAGGTTCTCAGCTTCCTGCTGTTTAAGTTCTTGTGTGTTGCCCTCCCCCCCGAAGTAGGGGCTGGGTCTGCTGATTGGCTCCTAACAGATAGAATATGGTGACTGGGATCTGATAGAACTGATGAGTGTCACTGTCAAAAGCACTGTGGTTGCTGCAGTGGGTACCTGCTGTCTGTCTCTCTCTTCCACAGCCCTCTCTCTGGAGGATACAGCTGCTGGGCTGTGTTGTGAACAGCCCGATGGTCAGGCCCATGTGACAAGGATGTAATGTTGCTGGAAGCTGTGTTGATTGAAGTCTCTGAGAGACCCTGAGCCAGAGGACACAGCAAAGCTGCCATAGACTTGGGACCACAGCTCTGTGAAATGGCACGTTTCTGTTTTAAGCTCCTAAGTTTTGGGGTAATGGTTATGCAGCAGTAGATAATCAATACAAGGAGAGAGTGAGGAATCTCTTTTCTTCTATCCATTCAGAACCCTGAGCTAGATCTCTTCCTTACGTGGGTGCATTGGAAGTGGAGACACATCACTGGGGTAAGTGAGCTGGGGCCCTGAATAGTGACTACTTTAGTCCTGTCCATCAGCCCTGTTTCATTCATCATGCCCTTGGAGATATTCAAATAAAAAGGAGAACAGTTAAATTCTAGGGATTTCAAGGATGTGATCCTGGAAGAAATGAAGTCATCAGGCATGATGTGCTAAAGAAATTCTCCAAAGAGTGCAGGTGGCTGATGCAGAGTTGGAGATCTCAGGTGGCTGGGGCTGGGTTGGTGGAGAACTATGCTGCCCCTATACCTAGCTGACTCTGGGCAATTCTGCTTTTAGAGGTGTTAGTGGTAAGGAGGGCAGGTCCTGGCATTGGTTGAGTACAGATCTTGAAGCCAAACTGCCCGCATCTGAAAGCTGGCTCTCCCATCCGTAAGCTGTCTAGATGCATTCGGGTTACTTCATTTTACTTAATTTCTCCATTCCTCAGTTTCCTCTTCAATAAAATGGGAATCAAAATAGAGTTATTTTGAGGATTACACAAGTTAATATAGCATAAGGCCCGGCTGTAGTTAAGTTTTAAATAAGCATTGCTAATGGGTTATTTTTTGCCATCAAACTGTCCATATTTAAGTTCCTCCTTAGGACAGATGTGCAGGCACTCCCCACCACGCGTTGGCCCTGGAATTCGTGTGAGCGGAAGCTACCCCCTGACGTTCCCAGTTTCCTTACCTGGAACATGGGAATAACTGTTTCACCCCCCATTGGCTGGTTGTGAATGGGACAAACATAACTCTTATAATATGTAAGCAGTCCACGCGGGTTTTGACCATGGTTCTCTGCCCTGTTCCATAGAAGCGTTTAGCTCAGCTTTCCAATTCTGAGTCAGTAGGTGCTACCGTCCAGATCTGGACTGTCCCCCACTGGATCACGTGTTCAAGGCTTAGTCTCCAGGATAGCACTGTTGAGAGGCGGAGGAACCTCAGGTGGGGCCTCATGGGAGCAGTGTAGGTCACTGGGGACGTGCTCTTGCTGGGTGCTGTGGGCCTCCAGCCCCTTCCTCTCTCTGGCTCTGCCACACACTGCTGCCCACATGCTGCCTCGCCCAGACCCAGGGCAAGAGCGTCATGGACTGGAACCTCCAAAGCTGTGAGCTAAAATCGACCTTTCCTCTTTATAAGTTGGTCATTTCAAGTGTTTCTTTTTTTTCTCCAATGGTGGGAAGCTGACAGAACAGGAACTCAGAATTTGCTCTTTAGAGATGACTTTGGAATCAGTTTTGCTGGAGTATTTCTGTTTTAGAAAGGGAGGTGCCTAGCTCATTTCACCTTTCCCCCCATCAGGACTTGTTTCAATTGAAAACCGTCCTATCGTTGTGCCATGGATTGTCCTGGAGAACTTGGCCTCTGCGGTCACCTGGTGGTGGTCTTGGTATTCTTCTATACCCCATGTGAGTTGGCAAGTCTTAGAAAAGTTCCTTGCTTCCCTAACCCTCAGTTTTCTTCTTTAGAAAATTGGGATAACAATGTCTCCTTCCCAGCACTATCTGAAGGATGGAGTGGATGACAACAGATAGGCACTCCCCACCACGCGCTGGCGCTGGAATTCGTGTGAGCAAAGCTGACTCTCGTCTTCCCGTGGACGCCTTTGATGCCTGTTTCCACCGCCTTCTTTTCCTCCACGTGTAATACCACGATACTTGTAAGAATCATGAATTCTTCCAGTTAATTAGTTTCATGCAGTGTTGCTGGGTGGCTTAATCCCCTTTCCTAGCACTCCTGGGACCATATGAAATGCGAGACGAGCATTCTTACCATAAACTCATATTCAGGAATTTAATGAACAGAAAATGCCATATACACCATCTGTATCAAAATTAAGTATTGGCTTGTATAGAGACACAGAAAAAGCGGGCCACCCGCTTCTGTAAATCCATTCTCTCTGCCTATCCAAGACTCAGTTCAGGACTGTGGTGTTCCCAATGATGGCCTTGTAGCTCCCTTACCCTCAAGACAATGACGCTTCACAGAAGGACTTTGGTCTCTTTGGAGTCCACGCCTCAGAGGGTTAATTTCAAGAACTAAAGTCAACTACTGAGTTTGGATGCCAGCTTCAATGCCAACCAAGGCATCCTGCCTCAGTTTCCCCCTCTGTAAAATGGTTGCAGTAGCCAAGGTAATTAACATCAGTTGCCATAAAGCAGCAAGTCTGGGTGACATCACACACTCGCACTTTCTTTCTCACTACGTCTGATGAAGCGGAGCATGCAAAGGTGTGAATGACGGTCTCCGAGAAGCCACCTGGAAGCAGGTGCGTCCCTGCTGCCCAAGCTCTGCTGCCCAGAATCTGGGTATAGAGTGTCATTCTGAATCAGGGGACAGTGGTGGTGGGAAGAGTGGTCTCCTTGGGTGTTGGAGAAAAATGCAGCAGTGAGTTGAATTCTTGATATTGTCTCTGTGACAGTGGGGAGGGCAGCTCTCCTGTCTCCTGTGGAGGCGTGCAGCACCGTGTGTGAGATCAGCCAGATGTGCTGGAGGTGCAGAGAATTGTCATTTTTTAAAATTAATTGATAGGAGCTTACACCGAGCGCGGGGCGGCCGAGTTCCGGCTCCTGGAACCGCCCTGGCTCAGGGCTGCGGAGCCTGCAGAGGCTGCTTCTTGGACCCTGCTACTATCAGAGCATACACCAAGCACTAAGCGGCCGAATTCCGGCTCCCGGAACTGAGCCCGCGGGGACTGCTTCTTGGAGCCTACCCTTATAGGAGCTTACACCGAGCACGGAGCGGCCGAGTTCCGGCTCCCGGAACTTCCCTGGACCGGGGCTAGGAGCCCGCGGAAACTGCGTCTCAGACCGGGTCCTGCTGAGGGCCAGTCAGGACTCACCCGTTGCTTTGGTTGCTCAGCAAGGGGAACGAAATGCTGCCATTCACATAGGATACCAACATGGCAGAGATCTGATGTCAGCAGAAAGCGGCGGAGGAGAGAACTTCATCAATACCAGCGGTGACATAAGCAGTTGGTCTCCTGGTAAGGGGGGTGAGGCACAGACACCCGAGTCTCCTCAATTTGTCCTCGAGCCAGAGGGGAGGAGCCGGGCCGCCGCCAGCCCCCGGAGCAGGCCCAGCGGCTCGCCAGCGTGGTGACCGCGTGACCCCAATTGGAGAGGGGGCGGAGCGGAGCCGCCACCCACACCTGCCAGGAGGGCAGACCCGCGACCCAGTGGTACATGGGCGTGGTAGGAGGGGCAGGGCAGAGCCGCCCTTCGCGCTTGCAAGGTAAACAGACCTGTGACAGCCTGGCGGGTCAGGCCCAGTGGCCTGCCAGTGTGGTACACACGTCACCCCAACTGGAGTAGGGGCAGAGCAGATCCTTCTCCCACGCCCGGATCAGGCCCTGCCGGTGTGGTGGTCACGTGACCCCAATTGGAGTGGGGGCGGAGTGGAACCGCCACCCGTGCCCGCAGGGTGAGCAGACCAGTGATCAACCTGCAGATCAGGCCCAGGGGTCCGCAGGCGTGGTAGGAGAGGCAGGGCAGATCCGCCGCCCGCACCTCCAAGGTAGGCAGACCTACAACAGACCGGCGGATCAGGCCCAGGAGCCTGCCGGTGTGGTACAAACACCACCCTAATTGGAGTAGTGACAGAGCAGAGTCGCCTCCCGTGCCAGGAACAGGCCCAGCGTCCTGCAGGCGGGGTAGTCACGACACCCCAATTGGAATAGGGGCAGAGCAGAGCCTCCACCCGTGCCCGAAAGGTGGGCAGATCTGCGACCGACCAGCGGGACAGGCCCAGTGGCCTGCCGGTACGACAAACACGTCACCCCATTTGGAGTAGGGGCAGAGTAGAGCTGCCGCCTGCGCCTGCAGGGTAGGCAAACCTGCAACCGACCGGCGGATCAGGCCCGGTGGCCTGCCGGCATGGTACACTCGTCACCCCAATTGGAGTAGGGGCAGAACAGAGCTGCCGCCAGCTCCCAGAACAGGCCCAGTGACCTGCCGGCGTGGTAGCCACGACACCCCAATTGGAATAAGGAGAGAGCAGAGCCGCCGCCCGCGCCTGCAGGAAAGATACGCAACCAGTATGAAAAGACAAGGAAAGAAAGGACCACAAGCAATGCAGGTCAACGCAACTTTAGAAGAGGTAACAGCTGCAGCAGATGGAATGTCAGATAAAGAATTCAGGATATACATGCTTCAGATGATCTGGAGTATCAAGGAAGACATTAAACAGCAAAATCAGACAATGAAAGATCACTTCGACAATGAATTACGCAAACAAATCCAGGAAGCAAAGGATCAACTATACAGGGAGATAGAGGTTATAAAAAACAAGCAATCAGAAATCCTAGAAATGCAGGAAGCAATAAACCAACTTAAAAACTCAATGGAGAATACTACCAGCAGAGTAGAACACTTAGAAGATAGAACATCAGACAATGAAGACAAAGTATTTCAACTGGAAAAGAACATAGACAGCTCAGCAAGACTGTTAAGAAACCATGAGCAGAACATCCAAGAAATATGGGATAACATTAAGAGACCAAACTTAAGAGTCATTGGGATACAGGAAGGTACAGAGCTCCAAACCAAAGGAATGAGCAGTCTATTCAATGAAATAATACAAGAAAACTTCCCAGACTTGAAGAATGAGACAGAATCCCAAATCCTAGAAGCCTACAGGACGCCGAATGTGCAAAATCATAAGAGATCCACACCTAGACACATTATAATGAAGATGCCCAACATACAGAATACGGAGAGAATTTTAAAAGCTACAAGAGAAAGGAAGCAGATTACATTTAGGGGTAAGCCAATCAGGATAACAGCTGATCTTTCAACACAGACTCTGAAAGCTAGAAGATCCTGGAATAACATATTTCAAACACTGAAAGAAAATGGGTTCCAACCAAGAATTGTGTATCCAGCGAAATTAAGCTTCAGGATGGAGGATGAAATTAAAACCTTCCACGATAAACAAAAGTTTAAAGAATTTGCAGCTAGAAAACCATCTCTTCAAAACATCCTCGCCAAAGCATTACAGGAAGAGGAAATGGAAAATAACAATGAAAACCAACAGTGGGAGGTAGGACAGTAAAGGGGGGGGGGAATAATCAAAGAGGAAAACAAACCATGTTTAGTAACATAAATAAACAAATATGGCTGGAAGAACAACCCATATATCAATAATAACCCTAAATGTTAATGGCTTAAACTCACCAATTAAGAGACACAGGCTAGTAGAATGGATCACAAAACAAGACCCAGCAATATGCTGCCTACAGGAGACGCATTTGATAGGAAAAGACATACATAGGCTGAAGATGAAAGGTTGGGAAAAATCATATCACTCATATGGACTTCGGAAACAAGCAGGCGTGTCCATACTCATATCAAATAAAATAGATTTCAAGCCAAAGTTAATCAAAAGAGATAAAGAGGGACACTACATACTGCTTAAGAGAACCATACACCAACAAGACATAACAATCATAAATATTTATGCCCCAAACAATGGTGCAGCTATGTTCATCAAACAAACTCTTCTTAAGTTCAAGAGTCTAATAGACCACCACACCATAATCATGGGAGACTTCAACACACCTCTCTCGCCACTGGACAGATCTTCCAAACAAAAGTTGAATAAGGAAACTATAGAACTCAATAACACTATTAATAACCTAGACCTAATTGACATATATAGAGTATACCACCCAACGTCAACAGTTACACTTTTTTCTCAGCAGCACATGGATCCTTCTCAAAAATAGATCATATATTATGTCACAGGGCAACCCTTAGACAATATAAAGGAGTAGAGATAATACCATGCATCTTATCTGATCATAATGGAATGAAACTGAAAATCAACGATAAAAGAAGGAAGGAAAAAGCATACATCACTTGGAGAATGAACAATAGGTTACTGAATGATCAATGGGTTATAGAAGACATCAAGAAGGAAATTAAAAAATTCTTAGAGATTAATGAAAACACAGACACAACATATCGGAATCTATGGGACACATTGAAAGGAGTTCTAAGAGGAAAATTCATTGCTTGGAGTTCATTCCTTAAAAAAACAAAAAACCAACAAATAAATGATCTCATACTTCATCTCAAAATCCTTGAAAAAGAAGAGCAAAGCAACAGCAAAAGAAGTAGAAGGCAAGAAATAATTAAAATCAGAGCTGAAATTAATGAAATCGAAACAAATGAAACAATTGAAAAAATTGACAAAACTAAAAGTTGGTTCTTTGAAAAAATAAACAAAATCGACAGACCCTTAGCGATGCTAGCGAAGAGAAGAAGAGAGAGAACTCAAATTACTAGCATACGGGATGAAAAAGGCAATATCACAACAGACACTTCAGAAATACAGAAGATAATCAAAAACTATTTTGAATCCTTATACTCCAATAAATTAGAAGATAGTGAAGGCATAGATAAATTTCTTAAGTCATATGATCTGCCCAGATTGAGTCAGGAGGATATAGAAAACCTAAACAGACCAATATCAATTGAGGAAATAGAAGAAACCATCAAAAGACTACCAACTAAGAAAAGCCCAGGTCCGGATGGGTATACAGCAGAATTTTACAAAACCTTTAAAGAAGAACTAATACCAATACTTTTCAAGCTACTTCAGGAAATAGAAAAGGAGGGAGAACTTCCAAATTCATTCTATGAGGCCAACATCACCCTGATACCTAAACCAGACAAAGACACTTCAAAGAAAGAAAACTACAGACCAATATCTCTAATGAACCTAGATGCAAAAATCCTCAATAAAATTCTGGCGAATTGGATACAAAAACATATCAAAAAAATTGTACACCATGATCAAGTAGGATTCATCCCTGGGATGCAAGGCTGGTTCAATATACGGAAATCAATAAATGTTATTCACCACATCAATAGACTTAAAAATAAGAACCATATGATCATCTCAATAGATGCGGAAAAAGCATTCGACAAAGTACAGCATCCCTTTATGTTCAAAACTCTAGAAAAACTAGGGATAACAGGAACATACCTTAATATTGTAAAAGCAATCTATGCTAAGCCTCAGGCTAGCATCATTCTGAATGGAGAAAAACTGAAGGCATTCCCTCTAAAATCTGGAACAAGACAGGGATGCCCTCTCTCTCCACTTCTGTTCAACATAGTTCTCGAAACACTGGCCAGAGCAATTAGACAGACGAAAGAAGTTAAAGGCATCAAAATAGGAAAAGAAGAACTTAAATTATCACTATTTGCAGATGATATGATTCTATACCTAGCAGACCCAAAAGGCTCTCCAAAGAAACTATTAGAGCTAATAAATGAATTCAGCAAAGTGGCAGGATATAAAATCAACACGCATAAATCAAAGGCATTCCTGTATATCAGCGACAAATCCTCTGAAATGGAAATGAGGACAATCACTCCATTCAAAATATCTTCAAAAAAAATAAAATACTTGGGAATCAACCTAACAAAAGAGGTGAAAGACTTATACAATGAAAACTACAGAACCCTAAAGAGAGAAATAGAAGAAGATCTTAGAAGATGGAAAAATATACCCTGTTCATGGATAGGCAGAACTAACATCATCAAAATGGCTATATTACCAAAAGTTCTCTATAGGTTTAATGCAATGCCAATCAAAATCCCAACGGCATTTCTTGTAGAAATAGAGAAAGCAATCATGAAATTCATATGGAAAAATAAAAGACCCAGAATAGCAAAAACAATGCTAAGCAAGAAGTGTGAATCAGGCGGTATAGCGATACCAGACTTCAAACTATACTACAGAGCAATAGTAACAAAAACAGCATGGTACTGGTACCAAAACAGGCGGGTGGACCAATGGTACAGAATAGAGGACACAGAAACCAATCCACAAAACTACAACTATCTTATATTTGATAAAGGGGCTAAAAGCATGCAATGGAAGAAGGATAGCATCTTCAACAAATGGTGCTGGGAAAACTGGAAATCCATATGCAACAAAATGAAACTGAATCCCTTTCTCTCGCCATGCACAAAAGTGAATTCAAAATGGATCAAGGAGCTTGATATCAAATCAGAGACACGCCGTCTGATAGAAGAAAAAGTTGGCTACGATCTACATACTGTGGGGTCGGGCTCCAAATTCCTCAATAGGACACCCATAGCACAAAAGTTAATAGCTAGAATCAACAAATGGGACTTACTCAAACTAAAAAGTTTTTTCTCAGCAAAAGAAACAATAAGAGAGGTAAATAGGGAGCCTACACCCTGGGAACAAATCTTTACTCCTCACACTTCAGATAGTGCCCTAATATCCAGAGTATACAAAGAACTCAAAAAATTAGACAATAAGAGAACAAACAACCCAATCAACAAATGGGCCAAGGACCTGAACAGACACTTCTCAGAGGAGGACATACAGTCAACCAACAAGTACATGAAAAAATGCTCAACATCTCTAGCTGTCAGAGAAATGCAAATCAAAACCACCTTAAGATACCATCTCACTCCAGTAAGATTTGCAGCCATTAGGAAGTCAAACAACAACAAGTGCTGGCGAGGATGTGGGGAAAAGGGTACACTTGTACATTGCTGGTGGGACTGCAGATTGGTGCAGCCAATTTGGAAAGCAGTATGGAGATTTCTTGGAAAGCTGGGAATGGAGCCACCATTTGACCCAGCTATTCCCCTTCTTGGTCTATTCCCTAAAGACCTAAAAAGAGCATGCTACAGGGACACTGCTACATCGATGTTCATAGCAGCACAGTTCACAATAGCAAGACTGTGGAACCAACCTAGATGCCCTTCAATAGATGAATGGATAAAAAAAATGTGGCATTTATACACAATGGAGTATTACTCTGCATTAAAAAATGACAAAATCATAGAATTTACAGGGAAATGGATGGCATTAGAGCAGATTATGCTAAGTGAAGCTAGCCAATCCCTAAAAAACAAATGCCAAATGTCTTCTTTGATATAAGGAGAGTAACTAAGAACAGAGTAGGGACGAAGAGCAGGAGAAGAAGATTAACATTAAACAGGGATGAGAGGTGGGAGGGAAAGGGAGAGAAAAGGGAAATTCCATGGTAATGGAAGGAGACCCTCAGGGTTATACAGTGGAGGGGGTAGAGAGAGAGGAGGGGAGGGGAGGGGAGAGGTGGGGAGGGGGGAGGGTGGAGGATGGGAAAGGCAGCGGAGCACAGCAGACACTAGTATGGCAATTTGTAAATCAATGGATGTGTAACTGATGTGATTCTGCAATCTGTGTATGGGGTGAAGGTGGGAGTTCATAACCCACTTGAATCAAAGTGTGGAATATGATATGTCAAGAAATTTGTAATGTTTTGAACAACCCACAATAAAAAATTAAAAAAAATAAAATAAAATAAAATTAATTGACTATTTCTTAGGGCAGTTTTAGGGTTAGAGATAAACTACCTGGAAGGTCCAGGGCTCCCACATGTCTCTCTTCCCTGGAGCGTAGTTGTTCCTATCATAAACATCTTGCATTAGGGCGAAACGTGCGCCGTGACTGACAAACCCATGTTGATATGTAATCAATAACTAAAGCCCATAGCTGAGGTTAGGATTTGCTGTGGTTACAGTTCTGAGGGTGGACGGGAGTTTTTAAAAGGCTGGTGTAGCTGGTGCCTCTCAGGCCCCCTGGCGTCCTCTCAATCCTCCCTTTAAAGTCCATGAATTACATTGGATGGGGTAGAGAGAGAAGGTGGGAGGGGAGGGAGGGGGGATAGTAGAGGATAGGAAAGGTAGCAGAATACAACAGTTACTAATAGGGCATTATGTAAAAATGTGGATGAGTAACCTATGTGATTCTGCAATCTGTATTTGGGGTAAAATTGGGAGTTCATAACCAACTTGAATCTGATGTATGAAATATGATATGTCAATAGCTTTATAATGTTTTGAACAACCAAAAAAAAAAAAGTCCACCTTGATTGTGCTGGGTCTTCTCCATCTGCTGCCTGAGATGCATTCTGGGCACTGCCCCGCCCTCCTGATGCTGACTTGCTCAAATTTGATGTGCATCGGTGTTCAGTCTCAGTGGGGACGTCTTTGACCAACGGAGGAGGGTGGAACTGGTGACAAGACCCCCTCTTCTGTCTGTGGTGAGAGCGCTGATGTGCACTCTACTGGGCAGCTCAGAGGGTGCTACTTGAGGTCCACCACATGCTTGTATTTCCATTGTCTCCTGTGGCCCCACGAGTCCAGGCACCTTGGTTGTGGTTACTCATCCTAATAAGCTAACTGCAAGCAAGCCCTGGTCTCACGTTCTGCTCTTTGAGGGAAGCTTGCTAAGTCAATTCCATTTCTTATCAGAAATATAGAACTAATAATCATACTTTGCTTCTAGGAATAAACACTAGATTAGCATATGAACACTACCAGGTGCATCATAAACCCGCTTTAAACAGCGGTTACCATGACGAGGACCCAGTGTGTCTGTGTGCTGTTGCTCATGGAGCTTGTCTACATTCATTAGTTCATTTTGGGTTCAAATAACTATGAAAATAAGTACTGATCATCGTTACTGTTTTACAGATAATAACACGAAATCAGCAGGGGTAAGAGATGTGGTCAACATTACGTAATTTAAAAATAAGGAAAGCCAGGCCTTGTAGATGCTAGCATGAGCTGATTTTATCACTGAACACAGGATGATGAGGCACAGAGAGGCTGGGAAACATCTCAGGATCACACAGCTCTTCACTGGCTGTTCTGGGGAGGAACTCCTAGGTGTTCAGGCTTGAGGACTGTGCTTGAGGAGGACAGGGAATAACCAAGGCAGAGCGTGGTCACCTGGTCTTGGCTGAAGGCACAGATGAAGGCAAATCATTTTTGCTCTCCTGTCCTCTCTCCTCAGTTCATGCCTGCTATTTTCCCCTTGTTATTATTGCTAAGCAGTGTGCTCAAACTTTCGTGAAAGGAAATAAATGCCTGCCTTTTAAAGAGTAGTTTCTGTGCCTCACCTGGAAGGAGATCTGCTTAGGATCCAGGATGTGAGATGGAATCATCTGCACCGTTTGCTCTCCTGTCCTGGATTCAGAACTTGTGAAGGCTTTTGTGTGGACTGCTCAGGAGGCTGAACTGCTGCTATGCAGTCCCCACAGCTGGCCAAGACTGACCTTCCCTTACCGAGGATGCTGAGGTCCAGCTTGAAGATGGCCCAGGCTGACCCCGTCTTGGGGTGTTTGAAGACTTTGGGGTTCCACATTTACTTACCTCTGGGCTTTTTATGTGTGAGCTTTGGCCATCATGGAATTGAGGGATGGAGAGGCTTGGGTGCTGCCCACAGGCGTGTGACGACAGCACAGGTGGGTTCCCCACTGCTTGCTGGCTGGCGCGCTGGATTCCTGACGTGGGCTCTCCTGTTCCTGCCCTCAGCCTTCCCCAGCAGTGCCAGGAAGAGTCAACGAGGCCCAAGGGATTTGCAGGTCTAAGAGTCACGGGTCTCGATGATGACAAGAGCCATCACCCTGGGTGATCAGCAGGAAGTGTCACATTTTTATTTTCTGGTTATCACTCCTTATTCTGCAATATAGAAATAAGACAGCGAGAGTTGATAGTGTGATCTCCAAAAGTTGTTTCTTAATTTCCATGATGTCACACAACTAATCTTCACATAGGGCTTACGTGGGCCACACCCTCTTCAAAGTCCTTCTCACATCCAGCCTCACCACAACCCTAAGAATGCATCTGTCACTATTGACATCAGCACATCATCACCATTAACAAAAAGATAAACTGAAGCAGAGAGTCAACCACCATGCCCAATGTTACATCCCCATGTCAAGGGCTGCTATTTGAACCTAGTGGGGTTCCAGAGCCCGTGATCTAAACCACTAACTAAAAAACTAGAAGGCGGAATCATTCCAGCCAACTCTCTCATTGACTTATGTGGAACTTAACTTATTTAGCACAGAGAGAGGGATCAGTTCTCCTAAGATCACACAGCAAGGTACTGGCTGCTCAATTCCAGTCTGAACTTTTCTCTTTTGCAGAATATCTTGGTCCCTGAAGTTTAGGAAGAAGGCCTAGTGCCTTGGGCATCAAGGATTGAAGCAACGACGGAGGGACTTTTATTTGAGATAGGGTAAGTAACCTGCCTCAAAAGGCAAGAAGGAGCAGTTGGAGCGATGTGTGTGGGAGAAGGAGGGTGCTGAATTTAGAAATCGTGTTGCATTAGGCTCTGGCCGAGCTCCAGCTATTTTTATTCATTATTATTATTTTTATGGGAAAAGGAACCTGCAACAGTTTAGGCCCTATTATTTGCCTTCGGGCATGAGTTTGTCAAATTTGGATCCAAGGCCAGCTCAGCACAGTGGGTGTTCATGGGCGGGGTGCGTCTGTGTGTGTACGTGTGCTCAGGTGTTTGTGTGTGCCCTTCTCTGTGTGTGTCCGTGGCATTAGTGTAGCAGGCCGTGCATCCTAGCGTTTACTGGCTACTTCTTGCCTCCAACCTACCTCCCTAATGTGTCAAGAATTATAAATTAATCACCTGGCTGGTTTGCACCGAACTTACTAGTGTTTATGAAAGGGAATTCATTGGATATGCCTGTTAATGGAACACGTGTAATAATACTAAAGCCTGTGATTAAAAAGAAATTTAAGGCCCATGAGTTTTTAATAGAAAAACATGTCATTTGAGTGTTTATTTGCTGGTGTAAAATGGGTGATTTTTTAAGGGGAGGACTGCTCGCCTATTTTCATTTCAGGAGGACCATGCTATTCACCCTGAAAGCCAGCAGTTTTCCAAAAGCCCATCTAGATTGCTTTCTGCAAAGCACCATTGGATAAAATAGGGCCTTTTTTTTTATTGATTCTTCATTCTGTCATGGAAAATATATTGCAGAATGGCCTGCTTATGGGTTTCATAATTCATTCATTCACCCCAAATCTGTCTCCTACCTATCATGGAGCAAGCACAGGGCTGCCGGGATTCAGAGATGAATATATATATGTGGTCTGTTCATCCATGTGGTCCCAAATGGCCTGCAATTTGATGAAGGGCAGACATGTGAGGAAATAGTCCTGATGCTCACTCCGATGGAGGTGTGGACAAGGTAGTGGGTGTGCTTCAGGAGGAGCCAGGCCTCTGGGAGGAGGCATAACTTAAGCTAAGCCTGGCCCGGTTCGCCACGCCACAGTAAAGGAAAATATTGCGAATTTAGGGGTCTCAGGAGCAAAGCTTGTTTCAGAAGAACTTTACTTTTGTTTCTACTTTTGGAGAAAAAAGTGCCAGTTTTCTAAGACATAATTATTGGTAAATTTTTCCATTCGCCCATTTACTATTTGGTTTGCATGAAGATGCTATTTTTGTTGACGTGTGTGTCAGTAGACACGCACACATGTGTACCCCTAGTATTCCTTGGTGAAGCATGGAACCTTGATTTTCTTACATTTTAGTGAGGTTTAATCATCCACATGATTTTATGGTGAGGTGTAGAAAGTTCTGCATGTAAAATGAAGCTAGTTGATTTTGGCTTTTCAAAAGTTTGCCTGTGGTTGTTTTAAAAATCTTTTTATTTTCCAGGGAAACTTTGCATAATTTCTCCACAAATCCTATTTATCTTTCAAAATGGCAAGGAGAACAAACTGCTTTGGGTTTCACAGGACTGGAAGACATTGCAAAATCTACACATTTTTGGGACATCTGAGCAGAGTTTCGGGAGTTTGAGATGGCTTTAAGAAAAAAAAGTTGTTTTACTTTCAGGCTTTATTTTTAGCCTTGCTGGTAGATTTTAGGAAAGGGAAAATAAAGTCCTGTATATTTGGACTTTCTAAAATTTGAGCAAATAAAGCATTCATTAGTTGCTCGTTCACTAAATGTTGATCAAGCACTCTTTTAATGAAATTTAAGAAGGAAGGAGAAATGAAATACACCCAACCTCTGCTGTCAAAGAGTTTCATGCTCCGTTGAGGGAGAGGGGCAAACAAAGGAGAGGGGAGTTAGATGGTAGAGGCGGTTATGGAAAAGTTCTTGAAAAAGGAGTGGATGAGCTGCGTCCTGAAGAACCAGGAGGGCAGAAGTCAGGAGGGACCTTGTGAGCAGAGCAATAATCATGAAGCAAGTCACAGGCGAGACTGGGCGGCCATCTGATTTTCCAACGATGGCGAACACGTCCAGATGAGGCAGTAAGTTTATGTCAGAGGTCTCTCAAAGCTGCTCCTTCTCAGACACAGAAATGAGAGGTAAAATAGAACAAAAGGGGAAACCCCACAAAATGGTTCAAGAACACGATAATATCTCTGTGGTTCAGAAGATGAAAAGAAAGAAGGAGTGGAGAACATTGTGGTCTCCAGATTTTAAAGAGGCAGAGGAGGCTTGGGGTTCAGACCCTGGCAGAGGACTGGGGTCCCCTCTGCTGGTTCCAGGATCAATGCTGCTCATCTGGGCAAGGATGCCATTCTCCAACTCTGGGTACAGGCACTGCTTCTTCTCAGGCTGCAGGAAGTTGTGCACCTTTCAATGATGAGCCACTCCAAGGTGGAGAGGCTGTGTCTGTGAGAGTCTCCAGGGAGGCAGAGACCCCAGTTTTCAAGATGAAACCCAGGCCTGGCTGAGGGTTATAGGGGGCCTTGTGCAGGCAGGCTGAGCTGGACATGGGAGCAAATGGAGGCACAGATACGCTCACCGTCACCCACAGAGACAGAAACAATACCTCCATTCAAAATGAGCCCTTGTCACAAGGCCCAGCAAGAGAACACAGAAAGCAATGCACAAACTCCACGGTGGGATGTGTCCTCACACATGGAATAAGAAGAATAAAGGAGTTCTGAAGAGACTTCCCAGAGTCTGTACGAAGCAGAAAAACAATTGGTAGTTTGGAAGGTGATGCTATTTTATCTCACATATATAAGGAGCTATAAAAATAAAAATGGCAGAGGAGACTGAGGGTATCACAGATCTGAGTTTCCCAGAGTTGAGGAACAAGGGGAAAACTGAGATAAATAGGAACAAAGCTCAACCAACACATTACAGCAGAGTTCTAGCACATTAAGTTTAAAAGCTCAGCCATAAGCTAGAAGAGAGGAGACGTGGATTAACCACTAAGGAAGTTATAAATATATGGACCGTGATTTTTCCTCATCAGGATTGAGGCCACAGTGCAGTGGAAGAATATCTTCAATGTAAAAAAAGAAAATAGCGATCAATCATAATTTTAAATACAGCTAAGCATTCA
This sequence comes from Marmota monax, assembly GCF_021218885.2. Classification (NCBI taxonomy): domain Eukaryota; kingdom Metazoa; phylum Chordata; class Mammalia; order Rodentia; family Sciuridae; genus Marmota; species Marmota monax. The sequence goes on from NW_026694710.1 coordinate 20,707,415, forward strand.
TTTACAAGGGAAGGTAAAATAAAGGAAAAAAAAATCAGCCACTCTTCAGGAAAGAACTCCTGAAGGAGAGAAGAAAAGAAAGTCCCAAAGAAGGAGATAGAGGCAAGTAAAAATTGCAAGCACAGAAGTTAAGAGAATTATCTTCATGTATTTAATGAAGGTGAAAATATGAAAAAAAAAAAAACTACTCAGCTCGATGTCTAGATGACAAGAAAAAGAAGCTAGAGACTGGGCTTTAAATGGTAGTTAACACCTGATAAACTCCTGAACGTTTTTGGAGGAAGAGGGAAATAGTGAATAATGAGACTTGTTAGAAAATTATGAAAGTCGCAGGGTAAGCCCTAAAATAACAACACAATTTATAGATTGTAAGGAGGAGAGAGAACAGGACCAGAAAGGAATAGAAGGGGGATTTCAATTCTAATGGTAGAATTTACTTTTTTACAATAACCAATGAAGCAAATTTGGGAGATGGATACAACATTAGATTTTTCCCTTTTTTTATGTTTGAATATCCCTTGCAGAGTGTTTCGCTGGTGTGGGGACATGTTAGAAGGCTCTCTGTTTTTGCTGGTCCCTGGCAATGATTTTGAATCATGGTTGGATTTCTGCAGGATCCTTAATCTAGCCCACTCCACCTCATTCCCCGGTCTGTGAAAGCTTTGTCACGTAAAAGTGAAAAATCAAAATTCTTCTTTTCATTCATTGAGGCAATCAACTTCTGAATAAGGCCTTAGCTTCTATGATCATCTAAAGCAGGATTTCCATAATAAATATTGTCCTCAACATCTACCATTTCTACTGGTCAAGAAACTCCCTGAAGGCTGAGACTCTACCAGGCTTGCTCCAACTTGCATTTCCTGTGCTGGTGCCTTGGCCCAGATAGTGGATTAATAAGTGCATGGGCTAAAGAAAGGGCTGCCAGGCTTACCCAGTAACCACTCGTCCACCATGCCCAACTCTGCCATGCCTCTGTGCCTGGGCCCAAACTCTCCTGCATGGCCCCTAGAAATGACCTTTGCATTCTAGCCTATGGAGACCATTCCTTTTATTTCTCCTGTTCTTAGTAAACCAGAAGCTTCATAAAGGCAGATCTTGTCTGTCTCCTTCATTGCTGAATGTCCACCATTTGTTAGTTTTTGGGACAAATGTGTTCTTATTTCTGAGCCCAGTTTTTAGGACACTATACATGGCCTAACTATTTCCATGGCTGCCTTTTGCATATTGTCTTATAAGTAATTGTCTTCCCCTTTAGGTGTGGATTCCTCAAGGAAAAGGTTCAAATCTTTTTTTAAAAAAAATTTTTATTCTAATTTGTTATATATGATAGCAGAATGCATTACAATTCATATTATACATACAGAACACAATTTTTCATATCTCTGGTTGTATTCAAAGTATGTTCACACCATTCGTGTCTTCATACATGTACTTAGGGTAGTGATGTCCATCTCATTCCACCATCTCTTTTACACCCTTGTCCCCTCCCTTCCCCTTCCTCCCCTCTGCCCTATCTAGAGTTGTTTCTGGGTCACATGTATGGTATGCAAAAGAGAGCCAGCCTTCAGTGTGTGCTTGCTGAATTGAATTGCATCCACAGGAAGAGGCATTCTGTGAATTCCCAGAGTGCTCAGAAACCTCCTGATGGTGCCTCTTTTTCCCCCAAACGGCCAGGTGATCCCACATACAGGTAAGTCTTCTCCCTCTTCTGAGGGAGCCTGCAGTTGGTTGTTTAGGATTGACACCTAGGAAAGGCTGAGATGATCCTAGAGTTGGGGAGGGAAATGGGTAGGTCACCTCCTCTGGGCCCAGGTTGGATGCTAATGAGTGGCCTGGGATCAGCACAGCCCCCTGCAGAGAGGACTCTTCTGGTCTCTCAGTCCCCCACTGCTGCCATCTGTTGATAATTACTGTCCGGTCTCTGCTGAGAACGTGTGATATTTAATATTTCCTCACCACTTGAACAAACATGTGGCAATAACGGCAAGGTACTTGGCCACAGGAGTAGAAAGATGTATTTGCATGAAAGAGTCAGTGTACACTTTGGGCCGGGCAAACAACTGCCTTCTCTTTGCAAAGTTACGAGAAGTCCCCATGGTTCAGAACCTGGAGAATAGGTACATTGACTTAGGGAGTATTTTTGGAAGAAAACTCTTAAAATCCAAAATATCAAGAAGATTGGAAAACAAAACAGAACGACCTCTTTTTACAACTGATATATTTCTCTTAATGAGCAATCCTAAAGTTTTCCCAGGTAACTTTTCTGCATTTTTAGAGAAAACTGATGCTCTTGCCAAGTAGCAAAGAATGAAGAAAAGCATTTTGTATACGTTTCTCCCGATAGAAAGTCACTAATTTTCCAGTCTTATTGGGGGTGGGAGAGAGGAGGTTTTCAGTTTTATTTGCAGGTGAAGTTCAACTTCCTGTTTCAAGAATAACAAGAGGATCTAACAGGGACAAGCTCTCTGTCCTGCTCTGGACATACAGTAAACTCTGGACTACTGATATGATCGCAAATTAACTGCTTCCTGAATGAACAGCTTTGGTTCATTCAGCATTTGGATCTGCCATGGAGTAACACGGGACCCGATGGCTGTCATTGGAGGGTGGTGGCTGGGGATGTGACGTGAAGCAGGAGTGAGCCTTGTTGTGAGCCTTGGGAGAGAGCATACATCACTGTAGGTCTTGTCCCTTCTTCTCCTTCATTTCCACTTGGGGGAAGTCAATATTACTCATGAATGTTTTCCCCCCTCCACATTTATTATGAAAATTTGCAGATGTACAGAAGCATTTCAGAGAATTTCAGAGTGAACCCCAACAGTCCTACCACCTAGATTCTGTATCAGCACTTTGCTCTACTTGCTCTGTGGCTTGCCTGTCCATCCAACTGTCCTCCCTATATCTTTTAACCAACCCATATTATTATTTTTGGTGCATTTGAAAATATGGTACAGGAAGTCTCCATCCTCTCTCAAGATAGAACCTCAGTTAATTCAGATTCCTCCTCCTTTACCACAAAGGCCTTCCCTGAAAGATTGGAGCTGCTGTTGGGCTAGGCATTGGCTATCCTGTGCCTGGACATAGAAAATACTGGCCATCTGGAGGACAGGAAGTTAAGAAACAATAAAATTGAATAATAGACACAATTAAACATTGTGATCCGAGTCACGAAAGGGAAAACATCGAATCGCTAGCATCTCCAAGACAGTCTCTTTTGCTACACTGCCATTGAAATGACATCTTAGAGCATAGCCTGGATGGTACCATTGACTTCCCGTGGCCACTAGCAGACACTGCAGTATGTTCACGGCCTGGCTGGACACAGTTTATTTTCCTTCAGAATGTGTATTGCTATAATGTGCCGGGTGTACGGGTCTAGGTGCTGTGTCAGAAGAAGCACATCATGGTGCCTCGTGCTTAAGAGTTTACGGTCAGGTCAAGGAAACAGATAATTTTAATATGCTGCTTAAAATACCTTGTGAGTATAAAGAAGAAGCCACCAAGCTACAATCCAACCAGAATTTACAGAGCATATGTGAAATTGAGTGGATAGTGAAGAGGCTTGAAGGCCAGTTGACAGAGGGGTTGAATAATGGGCACAGGGAGAGAAGGACAGGGTTGGACGGCCATAAGAATAAGCAGTGTCATCAGCAGGAAAAGAAATTAGGAGTGCAAATAATACAAGCTGATGTCACTGGTAGGAAAGATGGAGAAAGAGGGACTAATTTAGAGGAAGCCCAGGAGTTAAAGTGAGGAACATTTGAAGAATGGAGTGAGGTGAGCACAGAGGTAAAGGAAAGGGGGAGGCCAAGAATGAACCTGATTTTCTGACTTGAATGGGTGGGTGAATGGTGCACCCAGTGACTGAGATCAAAAGTATTAAGAAAGAGAAGAAGACAAGAATTTAGTTTTGGAGGCTAATTTGAAAGATCCTGGGAGACATGCAGGAGCAGGTGCTGGGTACTTACACCACAGTGAGCATGTGAAGTTGAAGCTCAAGAGAGAATTTGGACATCTAGGTGGATACTGGTTAAAACCATAAAAAGTGCATGGAGCACCTCAGATTTATCCCACAGGTGGGGTGAGTGCACTAGAGTGTGTTCATACCAGCTCTCATAGTTATTGACGGAAGGCTTCCAGGTGTGGAGTGTGTTACACACATCTGGCCTGCCTTTATAGTTAAATCATAAGGAAAATGACAAGCTCGAATTCTTTGATTTTGCTAAATTGGCTTGAATAGAACACAGGTCTGCTGATCTTTACTGCATCCATCTCTCCTCCCTCCATTCTTAATGACACACTAAACCATCCAGTCACTCTTTCATAATTTCAGCAAGTAATGAACACCCACCTGTGCCAAGCAGAGCTGGGCACGTCTCTGTAGGTACTCGGTACCTTCCACATGGACATCTGTGAAGAGCCTCAACCTCACTCACTTCTAGTTTCTACTTCATTAAACCAGAGCTATGTATAGACTAGAGGAAAACCTGAAGGGTAGGAGTGTCCAAAAGACACTTCTCAAGGGCCCTGGGGGCTTAAAAAATGAGAAGGTTTTGAGGTGATGTGGAAAATGATCCCTCGCAAAGAGAGCACGCACTACCTCAACTTATGCAAAACTATAAAGAACTCCCTGTTTGCATTTGCAAAAGGGAAATTCATGTTTCCTATGGCCTTTAACTCCTAATCTTTACTGGTTACAAGAGGGTATTGCAGGCAGTAGAGTGCTTAATAAATATTATATTGTTTGCTAATGGCAATGCTATTTGGGAGTGATATTTCCTTCTGAACGTGCTAGCCTGGTTTAACAAATCTGCTGTGTGTAGTTTCACCTTTCATTGTGCTGGTTGAGATGTCTCAGGGGCACCTTCAGCAGGGGCCAAGAAACAGCTCGGAAATGCAGAGGTAAATGAGTCTGCCGGATGTGTTAATAGTTTTTGTCTGTGCTGACTTCCCCTGTGTTGTAGGAATGTAACAAATACCGTGGGGGCTCCGCTATGTTAAGTAAATGTTGGTGTGCATTCTCACTCTGCAGATACATGGTGCTCAAGGCCAACAGGAACATTTTTCTGCACACCTACTGTATTTTTATAGTAGTGAATCCACTTGCTCTCAGTCCTAACCTAAGCATCCTTCATCCAAACAGCTTTATAGAATGGCTTAGTTGGTTAAATGACAAAGGGTTGTGGATCTTTTTCTAATTTTCCACTCCTCCCAGAAGAACCAAACGCCAGCCATGGACAGTTGTTACCATGAAGTGCAAAGGCCTGGTTTTTGTGAGCACAGCCTACCAGCAACCCAAACAGACTGGATTTGGAATTCAGTTTCTGCAATGGCTCTTATTTTCTCAACCTCTGTATTCCCATCAGAAACAGAGAATTTGTTATGGAAAGTAAATGGGTAACTTCCACCATCTGGTGCAAACATCCAGAACTTTATTACATTCTCTCTACTTTCCTTTCTTTCTCTTTCTTAGTTCTCTCTCTCTCTCTTTTTTTTTTTCTTTTAGACACATAAACAATCTTTCCCTTTGGATGGTTTTATGAACTCCCAAATGCATATGAAAGAAAATTCGCCTTAAAACAAAAACAGAAAAAAGTAAAAATAGTGTGGACCTCCTATCTTCCTGTTACTACATTGTTTTGCTTGTGCAGTTATCGTCAAATTTCTTTAAGAATTATCGACACTCACTCTCCAAGACTCCTCCTGTGTATTCTTTAGCTTCTGCAGTTTGGCTTCAGGCCCTCCTGTCCCACCTAAAATGCTCTCACCAAGGTGCAAACGTTCTCCCAGTGAAAATATTTCCTGTAAATCAATTAACCAACTTGTTGTATCTAATGAGGCACCTTAGCATGAATAGTGCTTTTAATTTCTTCTTATGTTTTTATTTGCTAGTTCAGTTTGCGGAAGGAAACTTATTTTTAGCTGATAGTTTTGCATGCACTTTGGGTAAGCTCTTTTGTCTTATGTGGGCCCATAGTTACTGTTCTGTACATACAAACCCATGGGGGTATCAGAATTGTGGTGAATGGGGAAATTCATAAGTTTGCTTCCAAGTTCCACTGTGCTTTTTACATTTTAAAAAGAAAGCATTTATTAAAGTAGCTACGCACAGACAATGTAATGTCAACCCCCACATATTTAAGTGGGACACTAATTTAAAGCAAAATTTAAAGGGAAGTACAGTTTGTAAAATAACAAGTTGTTTTCCCTGATCCTTTACTGTTTTCCATCATGGTCTAGGCTGGGTCAGGTTTTCATTTTGATTTAATTAATTATTGACTATGGATGTTTCCTTCAATGATCACAGACTATTTATACTTGTTGGTGGAAGTTCTGCGCGGGTGTATAAATATGGGCCCCTTTGTAGTACTTTTTTTTTTTTGAGTGACTTTGCAGGACACAGGGAGCAAGTGACTGTGGAATCTTCTGGCTGGTTCTCAGGCTAACCTGGCTGACTTCTGCTCTCCTTGAATCCAGCAGCCTGAGGGCTCACCCAGCTTCCTTATAGCATCTCTGACAAGGTTCCTGGTTTCCTCTCCATCTGCTGTTCTTCGTTGTTCTTTGACCTGAGACTTAAATTTTATTTTTATTACACATGTGTGGACAAACTCATTTGAAGACACAAATAGCAGCTTTGCTAGGCCTCATTTTTAGGGCAATGACTCTCTCTGTTGGCTGCTCCTTTGGACATTTGCTCCAGATGTCAGGCTGCTATGCTTCTGTTTCTGGACTTGTCCGGATCAGGCCTTACTGGCTGATTTCCTCCTTTAGTGAGGAGGACTCAGCTTGCCTTCATCTCCTTATTCACCAAAGAACTCTACAATATTATCAGAACTTTTATAGCTCAAAAATATTTCCTAAACATTCATCATGTACAAAACCTTGCTAGTCCAGTTTACAGAAGGAACCTTATTTTTAGCTGATAGTTTTGCATGCACTTTGGGTAAGCTCTTTTGTCTTACATGTTATCTTGCTATAGTCACAAGCATTTTATGATCTAGTATGGAGAACTGGTCTGTAAAGAAAACAGGAAGTAATGGAGCAAAACAACACTGGCAGTTTTAACAATTTGTACATTGTTATTTTACATGACTATTTTTAATAACCATTTCTACATGGCTACATTCCACTATCCAGATTCGGAGGCAGCCGTCAGTGTAGAGGCAAGCACACTCTGTGGTTATTTGGTGCCTGAGTGTGTCTTGGGGATCGCTGCCTCTCTGGAGGTCTTTAAATTAACACTGAGCCATCTTTCAGAAGTGAGTGTGGCCCAAGGGAAGTGACGGGAGTTTTAGTGCCTATTTTTATTATGACTAGGTTCATCCACATGTGACAGACGACCTCCGATTTCCCAAAGCTAGTCTCTGAATCAAGATAGCCCAGACTTTTTTGTCTACACAAAGTATGAGGTCCAGGACTTCTGATGCTGTGATTATGAGGCTCCAGGGCCTTCTTCCAGGCCTTTCAGATGTTATCTCACTGTCAGAGATGATGACAGCAGATCCAGCCACTGTTTCCTCATTCCACCGTCACCACAGAGAAAGCACGAAGAGGAGGCTGGCCTTTCACGATGGGGAGACTTCCAGGGAGCTGGGCGCATACTGTTTGTTAAAACTGGGTCCAGTGGCCATGGCCACACATGGTTACAAGGAGTGGTGGACAATGCTTCTCTGTAAGGTAAACTTGTACCGAGTAACCATCAGTTTCTATTCTAAGAAAGAAAAGAACATTAAATACTAGTAGAGAAAGGATAGTCAGAGACAATTACCTACATCCAGCTGAGATTCCACACCTTTTGCCATCGGCATGACAAAGAGGGGTTGACAAGTGTTAGTCAGGTTTTTATTGCTGACAGGTTTTATATTGTGACCAAAATACCTGACAAGAGCAACTTAGAAGAGGAAATGCTCATTCTGAGCTCATGATTTAGAAGTTCAGTCTGTGGTTGCCAACTCCCTCACTGGGTCCAGAGAGAGGAGGAAAGTTGCTCAGCACATGGCAGCTGGCAAACAGAAAAGAGGGGAAGATGCACTCTTCTAGGGCACGCCCCCCCACCCGCCGTCCTTCTTCAGACAAGCCCCACCTGCATATAGTTTCCACCTAGTTAGTCCATTCAAATTATGATGGACTGATTTCGGCTACAGCTCTCATAATCTGATCATTTCACCACTGAATATTCCTACATTAACACAGGAGCTCTGGGGGGACACCTCCTATCTAACCATAATAGCAAGTGACCAGGCGATGGCCCTCATGCTGATAGCAAAACCCACCATCGAATTTTATCTATTTTATGGCTATTGATTCTATGCTAATCCACAAGGGAATGAATATTCATAAAAGGCATCTTAATTATCAAATATCTCAAACATACACAGAAGGCTGACATCCATTATCTACCACTCGGTTTGATCATGGATGGTGATATTTGCTGCAGAGACCTCCCTTTGTTCTCCATAGGAAACTGAAGTGTCACCACCTCTTCTAGCCTTTCCCTTTCCTGAATGTTGAAACTTTACAGTGGCGTGGGGCGCGTGCATTGGAATCCTTGAGTTCTCTCTCTGTATTATAGAGGTATTGAATGATAATTGGGGGTAGGTTGATCCATAGGGAACCAAAGGCAATATTTTCTCAGGAGTCACTATTGATCTTCATAAAGCATAATCCAGCTAGTGATGTTTGTTTCTATTAAAAAATAACTTTTCATAGAAAATTAGAATATATTGGCACACATATTTGAAAGATATAATATGATACAATTAAAAATGAATATCTATTATATATAATAAAAACGCATCTGGAGAGATTTGTACATTATATAATTCACTTGACTGCATTGCTTTTACTGATATAAATTAGTGCTTGTGTGTGTGTGTGTGTGTGTGTGTGTGTGTTTCTGGGGACCAAAGCCAGTGCTTTGCACATGTTAAGCAAGCACCTACTACTGAGCTATATCCTCAGCTCTAGTTTTAGAAGAATTCTACTTAAGAATAATACCAACAGGTCTATAATTCTAAGTCATACAGCTGCGTCCACCTGGCTTAGGTCAGCTTCTCCAGGAAAGAGGCTGGGGACTCCATGGTTTTGCTTTTCCCTAGGAAGTGGGAGGAAGTGAGGGAGGAGGAACTCAGGAGCAGGAGAACTGCACTGGGATGCACTTGCAGTGAGGGTCTCAGCTCAGCCCCTGGGGTCCTGGAGTCGGCATGGCCCTTTGGAGTTGCTTGCTTAACGCCCCCATACCCAGGCACAGACTGATGGGTGAAAGCAGACCCCAGGCAGGGACATTACTTTGGTTCACGGGTATCTCTTCCAGGATGGTGAGAAGCCTCAGGGTTCACACTGAGGGTGACAACTGCTGAGTACCTGGCACTCTTAATTTCTGAGTGGGAACAATCTCAGCTCATTTATCTTAACCAACCGCACTCTTCTGACATTTTGTGGCCAGTTGCAAGTCAACCCACTAATTTAAAAAGAATGCTTGCTTTCATTTTTTATCAAGTATATTTGAGCGTAATATTGTTTAAACTTTTAGAAAAAGAAAACCAGTGAAGAATCTCAAATACACATAGACAAAGGAGGTGAACTAATTGTAACTGAATTTTTGGAAATTTTTTTTAAATGGACACAGGGGGGTTTCACATCAAACTTTTTGGAATCTTTAGAAAATATTCAAAGAGGTAAGATTCAGAGACTCTGGTCTTTTGGAAAAAAAGGCTGTTTTCAAAATCACATGAACCTGAATTGAAATTATACCTTCACAGTTACTAGCTGTGTGACTTTTTCAAGTCAAGTAAACTCTCTGCACCTCAGTTTTCTAAACATAAAGCAAAACACTTCTTCCAAGGTCCATTTGGGCTCCAAGCCTCCATGACTTATGGGGAAACACAGCCAGAGCTACCAACAGAGTGAATCTAAGAACTACTGTCAACCTGACCAATTTCATGGCTACCTGTCAATAGAATTAACATAGTATGTATGATTTCTTCAAAAGGCAACTTTCACACTAGTGTTGTCTTTGGGAGGTAGTAGAAGGTGACTATGTCAGGGTGGCTCTAGGGCCAAGCCTGTAATAGGAAAGGCTTAATGCTTTGGCTCCGTCTGAAGTGGGGAGCCAGGGTGAGACCTGACAGAGGCCAAACAGGGGCCCCGGGGCAGGTGTGACCTCAGAGCCTGGGTCCAGATCACATTCAAAGCACAGGGATTTGTGTAATTGGATTGCCATTTGCCCAGCACACACTGCCCTGGTCATCCTCACGGAGAGGCCCCCTTGCTCCATCAGTGCAGGAGCAGAGGAGACTTTAATTAAGATGGAGGGGCTGCCCGTGGGGGAGGCGTTGGATTCTGTTCAGCTCCTGACCTCAGCAAACATGAGTCATCCTCCGAGCTGGGGGCCGTCACTCTGAGACTTGAGTGTCTGCCATCAGCTCCCTCACACACATGCTCGCCTTTTTCCCTTTCCATTTCTAATTGAAAGAAGATATGCTTTATTTGAAGTGAGAATCCCCCTGTGTCCATGAATGTCCTCCACTCCTGCAAATTACTGCAGAGGGAATAATAATTCAGAAAGTGCAGACAGAAGGCAGTTCGGTGATCTCACGGTGGAGTCCGCCGGGCAAAGCAGGGGGCAGGGGATTAGGAGAACTTGGCTGCAGAACACCTATTGCCGAGCTAAGGCTGCATTCCCCGTGCTTAGAGCAAGAAGGAGAAGAGCCACGTGCCCTACCTCCCGGGTCGCGAGGCAGGCGCATGGCGTGATAGATATGGAAGGGGTCTCAGCCCTTGGAAATCCAGGATCAATCAATCTGTCAGCAAAGCCAACGGGATATTTATTGAACACCTGATGCATGAGAGAGGGGAAACCAATATACATTATGATTCATTATTTTAAAACATCCTTTCAAATATTCAGAGAATAAAATATGCTCCTTTAAAAACCAGCAGAGCGAGTATGTAAAACTGGTTGGATACCTGCTCCTGAGCAGCTTGTGGGTAGTGAAGGGGCATCTTAAGCTGATTTTTTTTCTTTCCTTCCTAAAGTAGCATTTTTGTTTACTCATTCAGGTGTGGGATGCTGCTGGCCTCCGAGGCCCCTGCTTCGGTTTTTGTCCTGGCTTTGTAACACAGAGACAAGAGTGGCTGGCAGGCAGGTGGTTCATCATCCTGGAAACCCGCATCCATCAATCCTCTGGCCCTTTCCAATCTGTAGTAAAGGAATTCTTTCTCATGCCCAAGGGGGATGGCTTCACTTAGGGCTCATGACTATGTTGCCTGGCCCAGAGCAAAATGTAAATGCTCGTTGGCCAAGCCAGTCTTCCTCCCCACCGCCTGCTCTTCAGTCCACAGGGATCCGGTGTCCCTCAAGTGGCTGCAATTTGCTTGGTGGAACTTGAGCCTGGTACTGTCAGATGGGGCATTGCCAGCCCAGACCAGAATGGACCATTGCTGGGACCCATGCTGGACGTCTTCCTTCCCAGGCCCCCACTGCAACAAGAGGGTGATGGCAAACAGGGGTTCCCTCTGTCAACACATCCTGCCTTGTGCAGAGGATGGGAAGCATAGGATTCATGACTCTAGCAGGAAACTGAGAGCCTGTCTCACAGAGCTGGGAGGTGGGACTAACTGCCAAACTCCACGACCCCAACACATGGCCACTGTCCCACTGGACTGTACTTGCAAGACAGAAAAATCAGTGATAAGGGAAAGATGCCAGCTTGTCACAGTTTCAGCCCCACAACCAGCTGTGCCCCAGATCTCTTGGGGCTTTTTCTTATGGGAACCAGTACATTACCCTGTGCCTAGACCACGCTAAGTCAGCATTTCTGTCCCTTAGGCTCTATTAAGGCTTAGATATGAGGTGATCCTCAAAAGCTCATGTGAGTCAATGGTGAGTTAATGCCTTCATTCCCCAAATTATTTGTATAAACCTAATCCCTTTTGCAAGAGTATCAAGAGGTGGGTGGGGCCTTTGAGCGATGATTAGACCTGAGAGTGGAGCCCTCTTGAGTGGGATTAATGCCCTTTGCAAAGATGCCCAAGTGAGCTTGTTTGTCACTTCTCCCGTGTGAGGACACACAAAAAAGCATTATCAATGAGGAATAGGCCCTCAGTGGGCACCTTGATCTTGGATTTCACAGTTTCCAGAATGGTGAGCAATATGTTTCTGCTGTTTGTAAATTATCCAGTTTAAGGCAGGCAGCTTGAACAGGCTAAGGCACCCATTAACTAGCAATGCTAAATCTCTGAGATTCTGTATTTTCTTTTTAACCTGGAAAATAAGCGTATACAAATTCCTTTTTCAAAATAGTTATGAAATCACAAGTGGAGGTTATTTATAAAGGCATCTTACATATGAGTTCCTGTGTCTGTTACTGCAAAGTTCCAAAGCCCTGTAGCTTAGAACAACAGACACTTCTTCTCTCACAGTTCTGGAGGCCAGCATCTGAGATAAAGAGTTGGCAGTGTCAGGCTCCTCCTGCGGCTTATGAGAGGCATCCTTTGCCTCTTGCAGCTTCCGTGGCCCCAGGCACACACTGGCACGTGGTACCATCGACCTGCCTCCATGTTTCTCTGGCTAACCTTCAGACAGCCTTCCTGAACTGACCTGTGTCTCTGTCTCTTCATTTGACCATCTCTTTATAAGAACATCTGTTGTGTTGCATCAGGCACACATGCCATTTCAATGTAATCTCATCTCATCTCGATCAGCTACGTCTGTAGTTACTTTTTTCCAAATAAAGTCACATTCCAAGGTACTGTATGTTAGGATTCCAGCCATCTTGTTTTAGAGGGACACAATGCAAGCCACAATTCATTGTACAACAGTGAAGTCATGTTGATTAAAAAATGCATAGCGTTAAGTTTCTCCAGGTTCAGTTTATTCATTTATGTAGTGTATATAACCATACTTGCTCTGCTTACCAGAATGAAAGATCAAGGTAAACAGGGGGATGTGGGAGTGATCAGGAACACTTTGCAAATATGAAGGTTTAGAGGATCATGAACGAGGGTCCTTTCCTGGCTTGGTGACTGCTGGCTTGAGCCTGCTCAGAGACACTGGTCTTTCCTCCTGGTGGGAAAGCTGCTGATGAGAAGCTGACGCACACACAAGGGCTTTGTTTCTTCCAGAAGGTCCCGGCAGCTCCCTGCTTCCTAATCTTGTTTTCCCAGACAGCAGACACTGCTGGGTTGTGAAATGGGATGAGTTCTACTGCTCAGTGGAGTGCATGCTGGAGGGACAGCAGGGGAGGGAAGAGGAAGGACCCAGTCTTTAGCGTGGGGCCAAGACAAACAGGGACCGGGACAAAATGCCGTGCTGGTGAGCTCCCTGCCCTGCCGTTACGGTTTGTATACGCAGCGCCCCCGAAAGTTCATGTGTGAGAAGATGCAGGAATGTTCAAGGTGAAGTGTTTAGATTCTGAGAGCTGTGACCTAATCAGTGGATTAATCCACCTGATAGATTAATGATTTCAATGGGTGAATGGGTGGGAACTGTAGGCAGGTCGTGCATGGTCATGGGGGAGTGCCCTTGGAGATTGCATTGTCCATGGCTCCTTGTACTCGAGTTCTCTCTGCTTCTTAGCTGTCATGAACTGATCTGCTTCCCTTCTTCATGCCCTGCCTCCATGACGTTCTCTGCCTCACCTTGGGCTAGTGGACTGAACTTCTGAAACTGTGAGTCAAAATAAGCTTTTCCTTCTCTGAGATGTTCCTGTCAGATCTATTGCTCACAGTGACACAGGCTGACCAGTACACCCACTAACCTCTTGGTCTCATGAAAGGGGCCCCTTGACCATCTTCCTGGTTATGGTTTTTGGGAGAGTCGGGCCTCTGGAGAGTTGGATTCGGGGTGCTTTAGGGTAACTGCTTAGGAGTGCACATCCAGACAGCCTTCCTGAACTGACCAGCACGGAGTCCTTCCCCACAGCTGTTGGGAGTAAAATCACTCTCTGGGCTCTCAGGAAACAGGCCTCTTATACCAGAGCCCTTTGGATATACTCCTGTTCCTGTTGCTGAGTTCCATCCCTCTCATTTGTGTTAAAGATGGCGTTCCCCTGTTAAACAAGTCAGAGGAAGACATCTCAGCCGTGGAACCCAACTCTCGCTCACTCCTGCTGCTGAAGCAGTCAGCTCATGAGTACTGCAGCAATCCGTTCACATGTCCCTGTGGATTAATTAGGTCTAAGACACTATCTAGGGGAGAGAGGTTCTTTGGTAGAACCAAGAATACAGTAGAGAAACCTAGGCCCAGATCCTGACTATTTCACCTGCAGGATCAGCCTGGTCTTGATCCTCTTAGGTTTCCTAATCATGAAATGGAGACTCCCCGACGTGAGCAGAGCACAGTGAGAAGTAAAATGGAGTAGATGAGATGAGGTGTAAGTTCTAGGAGGTACCTGTAGAGTGCCTGGCCCACGCACTCTCAGGCACACACACAAGTCCTTAGCCTACAGAGCTACATTTAAAAAGCAAACTATCATTCTTCATGAGAAGAAAGTGGAAGTGTGTGTGGAGTGTTGTTCTGAATCCTTCCCCCATTTCTAACTCCCTGTATTTCTCACCTTTCAGTTCATCACTCAGCTAATAACTGATCCTGTTCCCTTATACAAATTTTCTTGCTGGTACAACTGGGTTTTTGCTGGCTGAATACAAGGAAGACTTTTCTGTGGCCAGGGCTGCTTAGAGATGGAGTGGGGGCTGCCTCACAGATGCCACTCTTATGAGGGATGCGTAAGCAAGAGCCTGGATAACCACTTGGCAGAAATGTCCATTTTAATTATTTGTTGGATAAATATTTGCTGTACACTCACTATATACCAGGCATTGTATTAAGCACTGCAGAAACAAAAATAAATAAACCACTGGGTCTAGAAGTCTGGCTGGAGTTTAAGGTTGAAACTATATCTGGTGCTCAGCACAGAGTGCTGGTTCTCAGAGCTCAGTCTCTTCTTGTCCTGTCTCCCCCCCCCCCCCATTTTTCTCTGCTTGTAGCTTGGTGCAAGCATCCCTGCTTCTAACGAGTCTTATCTAAATTGCTTTGGTTTGAGATCAATCCCCATTCTGTGGGATCCCCCGGTGTCTCACTTTATCACTTTGTGCCACTGTCCTTGGTATCCTGTGGATTCTTTGAGGTCCAGTAGATAATCTTTTATTTGTTTTTGTATCTCAGCACTACCACAGCACTTGGCATAGGGAAAATACAGAAATAGCATCTATCGATTGAATGTAAAATGAAATTACACCTGCCCAACAAAGACCAGATTAGGGAGACTATTTTTTTTCTCTTAAATAATTTTTGAGATTATAAAATCGACACATGTATTCAGAGATTTGAAAGATTCAAAATAAAGAGAAGATAAAGAATATAAAACCGTATTTTCAATATCCCTAGCTAAACAAATGATAGCATGTTCTTCTGTCTATATTTTTATGCATGTACCTAAAAAAAAACACCTATTGTACCTTAGTTAATATATTACGATATAGTATAATAGAGAAGCTCTGGGAAACCAGTAGGTTAAAATGATAAAATTCTAACTGTCTCTCATGGAAAGTCCAAGTGGGTGTTTCTGATTGGAGGGTGTCTCTCCCTCCAGTGATATTTCAGAGACCCAGCCTCTAACACCTTGCAGCTCAGCCATCTTTAACCCAGGGCTTCCAACATCTTTGGCTTAGGGGGAGGGGGCTTATCTTGGCAGGGATTCTATAGCTGGACCTTGCAGTAGCCACAACACTTTCTCTCATTGTCCATGGTCTAGAACTTGGTGGTAGGTTAGGTACTGTAAGTCAAAAATTAATAATATGTTCACAAGGAACTCCAAGAAATCCTGAACAATTTAGCATGGCTCAGAGCAAAGAAGAAAGATGATATAGGTTTGATGAACTTTTAGTAGCCCTGATGCTAATTAAATGAATTCTCTATGTGCATTATGTATAGATTATATTTTTATTAGAAATTATCAGAAACCTTTCCCCATATTACTACATAATCCTAAATGGTGGATACATCTTATGTTCCTGATGTTATAGACAGATGTAGCAACTTGCCTGAGGCTCCGCAGATGATGGGCAGCGGATCTGGTCCTTACCTCTTCTTCTCCTGCCTCCTTCTACAGTGCTCTGTGACAGCATGTGTTCACAACTGCAAAGGTCATGATGGAAACGAGGAAGAGAATCTAGAGAGCATCTTCAAGCTTGATTGATTATGACAGATCACAGCTCAGATATTTCAAAAAGAAAAAAATATATACCAAAAACATGGAACAAAAATGTAATATGGATGGGGCTCGGTAGGTTGCAAGTGTTTAGAGAGCTCATCACTTAACGTAAGTGGTTGGTTTGGCCTGTGGCCACTGTTCTTTGAGTTAGCTTTGACCCTGAACAGCTTAGCTGACTGCCTGGCCAGCATGCAAGGCCTTCAGCCCACGTTTGAGATTTACAGGAGACGAAAACTGGCCTCTCCCATTGGTGAATACCGGCATTGACTCTTGGAACCACCAAAGTGTTTTGTTAGGCTGGCTATTTCTCTTTCTCACAATATCCCATTGAGGGTCATGCGTTCCTGGGGTGTGAAAATAACTGGGAAAATTCAGAATTCAGCTAATGCCTTTTTTTCTGGATTCTGAGCAGACATCAGGCTTGAAGAAGCCAAGAACATGTTTATCAACGCACAGAGCAAAGCTTCAAGCTTCCTGTGTAATGACCTCTCCGTGTGATATATGTATATCGAGTGTCCTGCTGTGACTAAGAGCTATCGAAAAAAGGAAAAAAATATAGGCACCTCCTGAAGCATGTATAAATTGCTTTTTTAGACTCTATAAAATTTTAGCTAGCACCAAACATAGAACTTCATTCATCATCCTACAAGTGAGCCCTGCCAAGGGAAGCCAGCTCTTCCTGAGCTGAAAGTGGCAACACTCCAGGATTGGCAGAAATCAAATGAATCATTTCCTGCTTTTAGTTTTAGATAAATAATCAGAAAAGATTGTCTAGATTATGATCCAAGAGGCATTTTTCATAGCTCTGAGACCCAGAATCCTCAAGAGTTCAGTGGAGGTACCCTTTCTTCTAAATTATTTTATTATGCAGTACTGAGATAAACGTACAGAATTCAAGTCAAACTTTCAATATAGAGGAGACGTCGGAGATGCAGTGTGGTGAGTACTTAAGCGTGTTTTCCTATTTTTTTGTATTTTGATGCTTTTACTCCTGGGCCTTGCTAACTCTGGAGGGACTGTCTCCCCCAGGGTTGCGTCATTCCCAGGGATGGTCTTCTGCTGGCCTGGGAGCCAGCATGCCTTTTTATATGCACACCAGACAATCCAGAGCCTCCATCACCCACCTCCTCTATCAGAGCCACTATCTTCTTGTTCTGTTCCCCTGGGAACCAGGTGCCAGACAGCGGGGTTCAGCCCTTGTTCCCCAGATGCCTCCGACACTGTTCACACTAGCCAATCCTAAGGCTGCTTAGCCCTCCCTGGCCATGCCTCCATGCAGAAACCACAATAAAGCATCTGTCCCATGTCCCCTCCCACTCCACATACCGCCTAGCCTACCTGGGAGCTCCCTCCTGTGGCCCCCAGGCCGTCGGAACCGCCTTCCTCTTGGGATGTGGTCACAGGAGGGCCGTCTGTTTAGTGGCAGTTGTCTGCCTCTCTGCTGGCCTTGCCCTCTCTGAATCCCATGCAGACCTCCATTTTAAAATAGTGAGGAGAAGAACATGTGAAGAAGAATCAGGGACGTGGATTTTGGTGCTGATTTTGTCACTGCTCTCCTGGGAGACCTGAGCAGGTGTCAGCAGTTCACTGGGCCTCGATTCTCTTGTCTCTAAAATGAGCCAGCTGGGTTTCTCTAGAAGAGTTCTAAAATTTCTTCAAATGCTCAAATTCTGTGAGTTTATTCCTCTAGATGTGATAGGTGTGAGTCATACATACTTCCAACTGACGTGAGTTCTTCACAGCGTTTACCTACTGGCTGCTATTTTAGACCCTAAGGTATGCATTAGAGACTTAAAGATGGGTAAGAAAACTTTCCTGCTTTCAAATACAGGATGCCACTTTTCACATTAATGGTGCTGTGTACAGAGTCTAGGAACATCCCTGCCAGCTCTCCTGAGGAGGCCTGCTGTGCCCCAAGGCACTGGGAACTTCTTATGCTGCAACATCAGACATAAGCTGAGAAAACGCAGAATCATCCTTAAATATACAGACTGGCTGTATGAAGAAGAGCTGCCTGGGCCTTCCCCACTCATGTGCGCTGCCTGTCCTGGCTGTACTCAAGCAGGAGAAAAGCAGGCCCTAGAGTTTGCACGTTGCTCAGGTGCTTCCTGAACTTCTCTCTGATCTTGGAAGTTCCTTAGTTAATGATTCTTCACAATTACACCCGTCGCTGAAGCCCTTCTGAGGGTTACTTGGGGACACTCTTCACATTATTGTACTTTTCTATCCCTTTGCATTTACAAAAGTGACACATGCTTCTCAGCATTAGAGTCTTCTGAGATTTAGAGGTTTTTTTCTCTTTTTTGTAAGAAGAGTCTGTTCTGTTACTGGGAGGCTGAGATTAGACCCAGACCCTAATCTTCATCATGACCCTCGTCTCCCAACTCTGTTGCTCCATGCTCAGCCTATTCCCTGGGATCAGCCACAGTGAGCATGTCCTACCGCTGCCTCCCTGAGATTTTGCTGTCCCCCCTCTCAGGTATATTTTCCTATGTTTGCAGTGGGGATAATATTTTCAAAAAACAGTAAAACAGGGTATTTTTCCTTCCCATAAGCTCTGCTGCCTAGCAGCTCCCTCTGCCCCATGAATCAGTGCCATTCATCGCTTTGCGGGGATTGTGGCCACCAACCTGAACAAAGACTCCATTGCTCAATTTTGAGTTTCATGCTAGATTTTTATTTTAAGTACATAGAAAGATAATAGTCCTGACAGCCTACTTTATATATAGAGAGATTTGTTTCCTTTACTTTGAATCCACAAAACTTCTCTTTACATATAAAAAACAAGGCTAAGCATCTCAGCTATGTTTGTCCTCAGCCACAGTGGAGAGAAGATAGGGAAGGTCATGTCGAGCAGAATGGAAAACCCATGTGATGTGGGGAGACAGCCAGGGTGAGGATGGAGGAGCTGCCTCGGCTTTTCAGAAAAACACAGGGTGTTATCTCCCTCATGGTCACTCTCTTTGGAGAATGTGCTGGGCTTATCCCTGATAGGCAGAGGGAGAAGGCCAAAGGGACCCAGTTTTCCTCAATTTCTTTTTGAAATTCCAGAAAGAATAATTGAGTGCACAAAATGCACTGCAAAGAGATAGATAGCCATCAAGTAAAAGTGGGGCTCAGCTCAGGTCAAAGAGGGTTCCATGATGGCATCTCCAGGATTCCTTGAAGATGGCAGGTGACATGAAAGGACCTACAAGTCCCAAGCTGAGCTGCGTGGGACAAGGAATGTAGTGAGAAGCGGGGTACGTGAGGGGCTCAAGGAGCATGGGGTATGGCCTCTGTAAAGAGACTGCAGGGTAGATGAGAACCCAGCCAGGGGAACAATGTAGGGCTGTCACGGGGTCCATGAGGTCAGAAAGAGCAGAGATGGGGAGCGAGTGGCGGGAAGGTGACGGGGCTTCCAGTAGCAACCACTAAGGGACTGGGGGCAGTTCCTCTGCAGAAGCTCTGAGGGCAGGGGCCAGGGAGTTGAATTTAAAATGACTCAGAATAGAGAGGGGTGCACTCCCCTTAACCCAGAGGCTACTGGGACCCATAAAATGCCCTGCTGCATTTTCCATATGGTCACCAGGTTTCCTCCATATGTGTCCAACCATAAGAAGAGAAGGAAACACTAAGACCTGAGCACTTGCCTTGAAAATTCCAGCTGACCTCTGTGCTAGTCAACCTGCATTCATCAGTTGGCTGTCCTTTCTAGGTAACTCGCTTCTCAAAAAATCTTGTCTTTTTGAAAGACGTAAGATTAATACACATGAAAGTACACACTCTGTAATGAGAACTTACGGTCCAAATGCTTCATTGTACAGCATGGAAGCTGAAGACGTGATTGTTCTAGGTCCCAGATCGAGTTACTGGGAGGCTGAGATTAGACCAGACCCTAGGAAGTCAGGAGGGGCTGGCCATCTTTCGATGACAGCAGTCCCATCTGAAATGTCATACGTGTTCATTTTGGTTATGGAAGTTCTGCTAATAGTTTATAGATTCTGATAATGTTTTATCATATTCTCTGACCCCCCTCTCAGTTTTTGTTTCTGAATAATTTTAGACATTGCTATCACTGTGGTTCTCAAAGTGTGGTCCTCTGACCAGCTGAATCAGTATAACCCAGGAATTTGTCAGAAACGAATTCTCAAGTTGCAGTCCAGAGTCACTGAATCAGAAACTCTAGGGTGGATCTCAGAAATCTGGTTTAACATACCCTCTGGCAGATTATAATGCACTAAGACCAGAGACCCTGCAACTCCTAGAAGAAAATGTGGGCCCAACCCTCCAACATGTCTGCTTAGGAATAAACTTCCTGAACAAGACTCTGGAAGCACAAGAAGTGAAATTAAAAAAAAAATCAATAAATTGTTAAGGTATCAAACTAAAAAGCTTCTTCACAACAAAGGAAACCATCAAGAGCATGAAGAGAGAGCCTACAGAATAGGAGAAAATCTTTGCAACCTGTACCTCAGATAGGGCATGAATTTTGAGGATATACAAAGAACTTAAAAAGCTTAGCACCAACAAAATGAAATAACCCAATCAATAAATGGGCAAAGAACAAAACAAATTTCTTAAAAGAAATATGAACTGTCAATAAATATATGAAAAAAATGTTGAACATCTCCAGCATTTAGAGAAATACAAATTATCGACATCTCCAGCAATTAGAGAAATGAAACAAAACTACACTGAAATTTTATCTCATTCCAGTTAGAATAGCAATGATTAAGAATGCAAGTAACAACATTAAATGTTGGTGAGGATGTGGGGAAAAGGGTATATTCATACATTGTTAGTAGGACTGAAAATTATTGTGCAACCACTCTGAAAAGCAGTGTGGAGATACCCCAAAATCTAGGAATGGAACCACTATTTGACCCAGTTATCTCATTCCTTGGTATGTATCCAAAGGAATTAAAATCAGCATACTACAGTGGTACATTACATCAATGTTTCTAGAAACAAAATTCACAATAGCTAAGCTATGGAACGAACCTAGGTGCCCTTAAGTAGATGAATGGATAAAGAAAATGTGGCACATATACGTAATAGAATATTAGTCAGCCATAAAGAAGAATGAGATTTGGCATTTGCTGGTAAATGGATGGATCTGGAGACTATCATGCTAAGTGAAATAAGCCAATCCCCCCAAATCAAAGGTCAAATGTTTTCTCTGATATGTGGATGCTAACACAGGATAAGATATGGAGGGAAATAATAGAAGCTCATTGGATTAGACAAAGGGAATGAAGGGAAGTGGGGGATAAGAATAGAAAAGACAGTGGAATGAATCTGATATAACTTTCTTATGTACATATATGAATACACCACAGTGAATCTCACAGTGAATCAGCACATCCACAAGACTGGGATCCTATTTAGAATAAGATATATTATGTGGAGGCACTAAATAGATCCTACTGTCATGTGTAACTAAAAAAAAACAATAAAAAAGACTCATAAATAAAATTTACACACCTATTTTTAAAACAATGGTGTGATTACCTGTTAATATCAGTAAATAAAATAGTACTTCTTTTTTCCCCCTTTCTTAGAAACCCACTTGAAACCACAAAATAAGTTAAAATAAGGAAATAGTAGAATCTAAAGTAGAATGATTCATGTATACTTAGTGCTGGAAACGTGGATGGGTGAGGGAAGGCGAAGACATTACCCTCGGACTTTGAGTCGGACACAGATTTCCCTACAGGCTGGTGGAGAAGACCCAGCCAGTGACCTCTTAGTACAGTTGAAGTAGGCGTGTTGGGGGGAAGGCCCCTGTTGGACAAGGATGCAAGGGCAGGGAATGAAACCCACTAAGGCAAGGAGCTCACAGTGCAGTGGGAGACAGGGGCAGGGAGCAAAGCGCACACATGCCCTGCGGATATTGGAAAATGAGAAAAGAGATGGGGAAAATGAAGCCCGGAAGGGAGGCAGAGTATCCCAGGTGACGGCTGACCATGGGCGGGAGGGGGGGGGGAGCGATGCCTCCCTAAGGGGAACTCACTCAAGGACTGGAAGGAGAGAGGGAATGAGCCGTGTAGACAGCAGGCAATGAGCATATGGGCCAGAAGGCACAGCAGACAGGAAGGGCCTGAGGTCGGAGGGCACTCCGTGTGCTGGGAGGAAGGCTGGCATAGCCAGGTGGTGAAAGTAAAAGGGGGGAGTTAGAAAAGTCACAGAAATGACAGGGCAGGGTGCTGGAGGCTCTACAGCTTCCTGTAAGGACTTTGGCGGTGTCTGGGTACCAGGGGGTTCCCAGAGGAGAACCTTCTCTGAGTCCAAAGGAGATGGTAGAGATGAAGGCCATTATCACCATCCAGGGAGAGACCCTGGGGTCAGAGGTGGAGGTGCTAAGAAAGGGTTGGATTCTGGACACTCGTGCTTGCCCCCCACTATTGGTATTCAGTTTACAACTTTTCAGCTGGCCTCGATTTTGCATGACACCATATCTATTGTGTTAAAATCAATGGCCATGAACATTAGTAGACAGATTTATGTCTTAGTCCATTCATAGTGTTCTGACAGATATTAGACTGGGGGTTGATAAACCATAGAGATTTATTTCTCATAGTTCTGGAGGCTAAGAAGCCCAAGGTCAAGGCACTGTGATTTGGTGTCAGGTAAGACCTGCTTTCCTGTTCATGGATGATGCCTTCTTGCTGTGCCCTCACAAGGTGAAAAAGGCAAGGAAAGTCTGTGGGGTCAAATAAGGCACTGATCCCATTTGTGAGGGCCCCACCCTCACAATCTCACTACTCTAGCAAGGCCCCATCTCCTAATGTCATCTTAGGGCTGAAGATGCCAACTTCTGCCTTTTAGTGGGACACAACACATTCAGGACATAATTTTCAACTGTAAATTAAAACTATTTTTAAAGTACAGTAATATTTTAAAGATAGTGCCTACAGAATTGAAGCAGGTGTGTGAAAGAAAGAGAGATGGCATGGATGAATCCATATCTTGGAAGTTGGAGAAAATGGTCTTGGCATTGAGACGAGGAAGACTGTGAAGGAAGAAGGGAAGGGTGGAGGGGCTAACCTCAGGGCCTCGATTATGGAAATGTTAGGGAGGGGAGAGGGGGAAAGAAAGAAAGGGAGAAGTTGAGTAAGCAGTGAATGATCTGGAGTTAAGGAAAGTAGTCTGGGGTCAGCAAATATAAATTAAAGCTCTGAGTGGATACAGGGAGAAGAGAAAAGAAATTGGGTGAGTCCTGGTCTTCTCCAAAATTTAAAAAAAAAATAGAAAATGAAGAAGAGTCAGAAGGGGAGACCTAGGAGCAGGCTTTGGTGAGGAGAAGGAGATCAGGGATGTGTAGGGTTCTGTAAACCAGGCACAGGGGGTGGCTCCAGAAGACAGTGTCCACTGTTGCCATAGTACATCAAGTAAGATGAGGACCTGAGGACGGAGATTCAAATAACAGATCCAACGATGGGGAAAACTATCTTGGTCTATTTTCTATTTTTATAACAAAAGCCCAAGGCCAGGTAATCTACAAACAACAAAAGTTTACTTCACTCATGGTTCTGAAGGTTGGGAAAGCCAACAGCATGCCAGTCATGGTTGACATCTGGGGACGGCCTTCTTGCTGCATTATAACCTGGTGAAAGGCATCACTTGGTGATACAGAGCAAGCATGGTTGGTCTCTCTTCCTCTTCTTGTAATGCCTCTAAATCCATCCTGGGGGTCCACCTTTATGACCTCTTCCACTCCTAATTACCTCTCAAAGGTCTCAACCCCAAATACTATTAACATATGGATTTTGAGATTAAGTTTCCAACATATGAGTTTTTTTGGGAGGGGGCACATTCAGACCACAGCAAGGACTTTTGTCACTTGGACATGTGGTTTAGCAGAGTAGGGATCAAAGGGATTGAAGTGGAAACAAGGGAGACAGATACAAAGGCTGCAGATGGCACGATCCATTTATATGACATTCTGGAAAATGTCTTTAGAGATAAATCCTGGGTTGCCAGGGTCCAGGGATGGAGGCAGGAAAAGATGATTATCAAGAAGTATGAGGGAAGTTTTGAGGGTGATGGAGCTATTCTGTATCTTGATTGTGATGCTGATTACATAATTGAGGCCATTTGTCAAAACTCCCAGAAAGAATAATAAAAAGAGTAAATTATACTGTACATGAATTATTAACAAGAGGTTCTCTGAGTTATTAAAAAAGATACTGGAAGTAGAAGACCCAGAGCCAGTAATAATTTATACCTCTGTTAAGCAGGTTTGCTCTAAAGGTGAGCAGAGACATGCAGTCAGAGCTTGAAAGGAAAGTGATTTCATATTTTAAGAAAATGGACAAAGGAAAGCTGGGGAGGAAACAAAATGTGATGGAAACCATACCAGTGACTTTCCATTGCCACGATGGAATCCTGAGATGAGGAACATAAATGAGGAAAGGTTTATGCTTCAGCTTGTTGTACTATGGCCCCATCCCTTGGGGCCTGTGGGGAGGCGGAACATGATGGCATAGAGCGTATGGTGCCTGGGAAGCAGAGAAGGAAGGGCTGGGGTCCAAAAACCCCTATTCAAGGGTACACCCCAATGACCTAACCTCCTACCACTAGACCCACTGCCTAATGTTCCCACCACTTCCCATGGTGTCACAGGCCAGGGATGACACCTTCAAAACATGGGACTTTGAAGGATATTTCAGACTCAAAGTGCAACAGGAACAATCCAACAAAGAGGAAAGACTGCTAAATGTGGGAGAGAGACGGAGGAATTGCTAACGAGGTGTCCTTGAGCAGGTCAGGTAGAGGGGTGTGGTCCAGGGCAGAGAGGAGGGGCAGTCCTTGGAGTCCAGTGTGTCAGGTCACCCACACCAACAAGTGCTGGGCATTGCCTAGATGTGGGGGAGGAGACAGGGGAACTTACACAAGTTCTTTACTGACTGATTTTATTTTCTCAACGAAATAGGAAGCCAGAGAGTGAGAAAGGAGAAGGTGTTGGGGTTTAAGTAGGAAAGAATTGGAAGGAAATATTTGTCTTCAAGGATGAGAAACGGAAGATAGGAAAATAGAGTGTGGTTCCCAGGGAGTTGGTGCTATCAGTGAAATAAATTCAGTGGACAGGATTCTCTGGTTTTCTCTGGCCAGAGAAGGGAGTGAGCTGGATTTAACAGGGCTGAGGCTTTGCCAAGAGAGGACAATAGATGTGAAAATAGCAAGAAAGGTGTGGGGATTCTGAGTTGGCAGTTTTCATGCCTGACGGGCCTCTTTGGTTACACTGTAGAGTCCTTTGCTCTGGACTGAACTGTGTGCCCCCAAACAAGATGTTGAAGTCCTCATCCTTACGGCAATGATATTTGGACATGGGTCTTTGTAGGTCATTAGTTGAGTGAGGTCATGAGGGTGAGGCCCTCTGGATGGGATTAGAGCCCTCAGAGGTGGATGTAGACCCCTTACTACCTGCACTGAGAGAAGGCCATAAAAGGACACAGTGAGAAGCCAGGAAGACAGCTCTTACCCCAAACCAAGTCTGCTGCTACCTTGATCTTGAATTTCCTAGCCTCCAGAAGAGTTGAGAAAATAAACATCTGTTGTTTGAGGACTGTGATATTTTGTGCCCAAGCTGATAGAGACAGCCCTTCTTTATTTACCACACTGCTGAGTGCACTCCCACTCATGACATCTGTAATTTTTTTTAATGCTCCTTTTCTGAGAGTGCTCCTCATTCAGTCTGCATCTCCTGCAAGTGCATGTTCCAATGCCACATTTTTCAATGAGGTCTTCCCTAGCTGATGAGTTAAGCTGCAACCCCCTTACTATACGAGACTCCTGTGTTTCTGCCCTCATTTTCCTGCTTTATTTTTCTTCTAACATGTAAACCTGCTAATAGTCTATATACCTGACTCATTTAATTTATGTTGTCTGACTCTTCCCATTAGATTGCAAAATTCATGAGGGCGGAGATTTTTGTCTTTAACTCATTGCAATACCCATACTGTCTCCAACAGTGCTTGGAACATAAGCGACACTCAATAAATATTTGTTGAGTCAATAAATGAAGTCAAGATATTTTTACTATTTGACATTATGTCTGAATTAGAAATTGACTTTCAAACCTTCCACACTCTTGTCTATGCCTCTGATGAACTTTGGTTTCTCTTCCTGGGTCTTGCCTTTGCGGCTAAGTCTTCTAGGTATGATTTTTAGGTCCAGCCCACATGACTTTTATGGTTGTATATTAAGCAGCATAATCTGTGGTTCCTGTGCCGAGCTCTCATTAGAGAGTGTTCAGGGTTCAGCTGATTCCAATTCCATTTTAATCTGTGGTTCTTTCTTGCAATTCCAAAGTTGAGGTTGACTTTGGAACATCATCTTTCTCGAGTTCCCACAATATTTGCTCTAGACTAATGAAAAAATGAATGATCATAAATATAATTACTCTGAAGGCCTGAGGATATTTTTGGTACACTTGGAAGGAAGATGGGTTTGAAAGAAAAGCAATTGACTGCAGAGGACTTGAGAGGTATTTTTCCCTGTTGGAGTTTAATGAGTATCAAAAATAAATAGCATTTCTCATTCTGATTGGATTTCTGAGCAAATGGAGAAATAAAAAATAAGGAACTTGACACCTGCGGGCCAAAGCCTCTCTTTAATTATTGCTGAATGTGGAGGAGACAGTTAAGTGTGGTGGGCCAAAGGGTGAGTGTGTATCCAGGACAAGCAGATTCTACCATTATTCCTAAGGCAGTACAAGGCTGATTTTGACCCAGCAGTAAGGATAGGAGTCCCCAAAGGACAACAGAGGCCTTCAGCTCTCTCCACAGCCAGCATGTTCCACAGTGGGAAGGGAGGGCGGGCCAGACCACACTCAAGGAGTGCCTGGGACATTTCCCACACTTACCAGTTCATGGAGTCTTTGTCATGTGGGTCTGTAGAGGTGGCAACATAAGGAAATCCCTTTAAGAACTGTTGGAATGAAAGATGGAGTGCCTCCCATCTCTTGTATAGGCAATAACATGGGCATTAATGCTCTCTGTGAAGTTTTGTTGTTTCCTCTCATTGGCCACATTTGATGAATCTCTGTAAGAAGCCAGTCACCATGCCAGATGTTGGACAGGTAAAATAGGAGAGGGGAAGGTGCAAAGACAAGCAAGCCCTTGCTTCCAGAGAATCTGCCATCCAGGGGCAAGATGGAGACCTGGGTTCCTGGATCATTGTGGATGTAGTTAGCAAAGCTGTTACAGGGTGCTGTGAAGGATGCCTCCTCACTGATTGCCCTAATGAGATGACTTGAATATAGTGAAGGGAAGCTTCTGAATTTGGTTTTGGTGTGATCTTGGAAAGTAACAGGAAACAAAACAAAACAGCTACTTAGGTGTATTAGCAAATTGAATTTTGTTTACACAAGATGGAAAGGCACATGGGCTCAATTTCTCCCGACCTGTGGGCCTCAGCCACATGGGCTAAACCAATCCCAGTGACATAGTAACTGACCATGCAATCTTGGGCAGACCACCTGCCCTCTCAGAAAGGTTACTTGCCTGTCTGTAAAATGGGGTAATTATAAGAGCCCTCCAACCTCACAGCCTCCTGAAAGACAGAAAGAGGGGAGATGTGAAATCCCTCTGTGCTCTGATTAACATAACTGATGTGACTACTTTGTTACATAATTTGAAGTTTTCTGGTTAGGAGATGTGATCACTACTTTATTTAATGTACTTGATTTTTAGTGTTAATACAATCAATCTGGAAATATATAGATCTCAGCCATGCTTCATATTTTTTCTTTCTAAATTTTGGGGTAAGCTCTATGATTTTTACTGAGATGCCCTTAACATGTAAGTCATTTAGACAGCAGAAAGAGAATCACACTGAAATTGTAGGATAAAAATCTTAGATTTATGCCCAATTTCACAAAATCAATTTTTCTTTCAATATATTAACACTAAAAAGCAAAACTCTAGCAACTAAAAAAGTTCTTCTGGAAAGAGAGATATTTTACCAAAATATCAGCATGCAGAGATTTTTTTCTTTTATGGCTGGTTTAAAAACCCCTTAAATCAGGGGGTTGTAATGGAAAGTCTGACAGGCTCAAATAAGGCAGTTCAAAAATATATTAACACTTAACACATACTGAACATGAAATGTATTTTAACATGCTATATGTTTATTGCAGATTAAATACTTAAAAATGGAAAAACAGCCCAAATGTTCCTTAAATATTTGCTTAATATAGTCAGAACACATTGCGAATTGTAAGCGTGAAGAGTACATGTTAAGTGTTTAACTAACATCAAATGCAATAAACTGTTTCATTTGAAATGTTAAGCAGGCGATAAAAATGTCAGGTGAGACGACAGATTGCAGTTTCTCCCAACCTTCCTCTAATTAAGGTGAAGCTGTGGAGAGACACCTGATTGATTAAAAGGCAGGGCCGGCAAGTTCCAGGGTCTGACTTGTGCCTGGATTCGACCCTTCTCCCTTCCACTGCCTGCCTAAAGGCATGAGGAACACAAGGTGTTTTTTTTTTTTTTTTTTTTTTTTTTTTTTAACTTGAATATGGTGAAGGGAAGCTTCCTGAATTTGGTTTTGGTGTTATCTTGGAAAGTAACAGGAAACAAAACAAAACAATTACTTAGGTGTATTAGCAAATTGAATTTTGTTTACACAAGATGGAAAGGCACATGGGCTACTTCGGAAAAGTTTAGGAGCACCTTTTTTCCTGAATCTCATGCAAAAAACAGTGCATGACTTTGTATGCCAAATATATTTTATATAATATTGAACGGGGAGTGACAGTTCTGTTGTTGTTAGCTGTGTGACCTTGAGCAAATTACTTAACTTTACTATCCCCATTTTCTTCTCTTGTGAACTAGAAATGATCATAGAACCCTATTAATTGTACTATTGTGACGATTGGATAAGTTAAAATGTAGAATGAGCTTAGAACAGGTCCCAGTACAGAGTGTTAATTCAACACTTCACTCTTAAAATTTCCAAAGTGTCTTGAATATATTAGGCAAATTTTTAAGATATATTTGTTTTTTTTCTCTTGATTTTAAAGTATCTAATTTGCAATAACACATAACATGTACAACTGATTTTTATGCAAAATGTATACTAAGTATTTATTTTCTCATTGTTTGGGGATTATCTAGCTAAAGGTTCACTTCACTTCTCCCACTGAACTATGATTTTCATGATAATACTTTTCACCTATTTCCATTGGTGACATGCGTAGGAGTTCCATGATAGTTGAGTAAATAAGCCTATGAATGGATGGATATTCCCCCAGATCACTGGATAAGTGTTTGACTTACTGATCTGATTAGGTTCTTTTAATATTTTTATAGTTCTAGAAGATTTCAGAGATTTCTGACTAAAGATCCTAAGTTTTAAAACCCGCTCCTCCTGAATTGTAAAGGCTTGCTACAGACCCACAGTCCTTTTGCAGTTCATGTGTCCATATTCTAGGGGCTCAGGTAAGGCAGGCACAAGGAAGTGAGCTCTGGTAATTGCTGCAAACACTAGGAAAATACTGCCCAACTCGATGACCCTGGCTGGGGACATAGATTCATTTTGCTTTAATTTCCTTGACTGCACAGTGGGGATAATAAAATACCTTCTTTACAGACTAAAGTAGCCAACATTTGGAAAGTGATTAGAACACTGCCCAGCACATAGTAATTTCTCAGCAAATATAAGTTACTGTTACTATAGTATTATATCTTTTTAAAATTTTTTTTGTTTTAACTAGCTATACGTGACAGTCGAATGCATGATTATTATAAGTATGTAAGTGATAAATATAATACATGAAATATACTGTTACATAGTGCTGTTATTATTATCTAGCACACTAAAGATCTTCTATCTAGTTTTTGCTCCTCTGCATTTTTGTTCTTCTTTTCCATTGCTAGTTGTGTCAATAAGGAAAGGGATTTTGCATTTTATTTCTGTGGTAATTCTCCAAAATTTCCCCTCCCTGTTCTTCTTGAAATATGGAGACAAATTTTCTCCTGTCTTCCCCACCCCCCTGGACAAATATTGCCACAAAGTGAGGACAGAACTGTCCTGCAAATAAGAATAGGCATGGGCAAGCCCCCAGAATGTCCAGAGTCTTAAGATAACTGATAAAGATAAAAATAAGATAAAAAAAAATCCTCCTACTTTTAAAAGAAAGTTATCAGTGGCTTAAAAAAAAATGAAACAAGTGATTGAGTCCAGCTGGCTCCGATACTAGAAAAGTCTGTCTCCTAAAGCTGGGGTGGCTCTGGGCACTAGGAAATTAATGCTGTGGAATTAATTCCAAGTTTACAGCAATTTTGCCCACAATTGCTTTTAAACTAATCTCAGGCGTGGACATTGTTGGCATAGCCTCTGACCTCATCCTTTTATCTCGGAATCACTAATGGGTCCATTTTTATATTTAGAAAAATTTCAGGATTTACCCTCATTCTTGATAAATTCTCACAGTTTATAATCAGATCCTTTCTTTTCTGAAATTCCTGTGTTGTTGTTAATTAACTTTAAGAAGACTTTCTATGCGTCTATGTCTTTACCCTAAATATGTGAGTGATTTTTAGTCCTGTGGTCAAAAAGGCATACGGTTTCTGAAATCCAGGTAATAATTCCTCCAAGTGGTCTGCTTTCAAGGCCAGAGCAGGGAAGGAAGTGGACTTATGAGTTCTAGGCGCTTTACCTTATGTACACTTGACAAAACTTATGAAAGAGCCTTGGAACCATGGCGTACTATATACACGCCACAGATTTTTAAAAATAACAGCTTTATTAAGACATAAGCACAGACCATAAAAT
Source organism: Marmota monax (assembly GCF_021218885.2). Lineage (NCBI taxonomy): Eukaryota > Metazoa > Chordata > Mammalia > Rodentia > Sciuridae > Marmota > Marmota monax. The sequence continues at coordinate 20,738,395 of NW_026694710.1, forward strand.
TCACCCCTCTGAGGTGTTCACTTGGGTGGTTTTTAGTGTATTCGTAGAGTTGCCCAACCATCACCATTATCTCACTTCAGACTGTTTTCATCATCCTCAAAAGAAACCCCTTACCTGTTACTCCCTCTCTTCACCCCTCCCAGGCCTTGACAGCCATTAATCTGTCTGCCACGTGTATACATTTGCCTATGATTTCTATGGATTTTGAATAATTCATCCAAATAGAATCACATAATATTTTGCCATTTGTCTCTGTCTTCTTTCTCTTAGCTTAATCCAAAGTTCATCTAAATTGTAGCATATGTCAGTAACTCCGTCCTTTTTATTGCTGAATAATATTCCTCTGTGTGGATATACCTCATTTTTAAATTTATTTATTGGTTACTGGGCACTTTTATTTTTTCTGATTATTTTTTTATTTTTTTTGGCTGTCATGAATAATGCTGCTATAAACATTTGTGTATAGGTTTTTTTTTTTTTTTTTTTTTTTTGGACGTAGGTTTTATTTCTCTTGGGTAAATAAATACTCAGAAGTAAAATTGCTAGATCATGTGCTAACTCTAGATGTGCCACTTTGGGGAAATGTCAAGCTGTTTTCTTAAGTGACTCTCATGTCACACATTAATTAATTCTTCTATTATTGCTGCCGCTGAGGAGCAAAAGAGGAAAAACTGCAAACTGATCAACGTGCTGGGGCAGATCTCACCTGATGGGTCACGTAATGTGGTGGAGGACCTCAGAGGAAGAACTGGTTTCAGAAGGCAGGTGAGATGCTGATTTGGGGGAGTCATGGTTGGATCTGGGGCCCTTGAGGTGGAGACTTTCAGGGCTAGTTGAGAACTCAGGATTGGACTTCAGGAAGAAGTCCAGTCTGGAGAAAATCATTGTCTTCTGGCAGCCTGAAGTCACAGGGGCTCCCTTTGTGTCCTGACACTCTGATTCGGCTTCGTCTTCCAGGCTGAAGTTTATTCTTTCAATCTGTTTTTTTTTTTTTTTTTCTCCCCTCGGTACCCTTTCTTTTTGGCAGTGTGTTCTTGACATCAGGAAATGCAGTGTGGCCTTTCACCTTCATCTCTGGGTTCACATGCTTTTGGTAGGAAGTGCCTGGAGGAAAGGACCATACCCCAGGGAGACGCTGTGGCTTGTGGGACACCAGTGCCTTCCTTCTCTAGAATGAGCTCCTTACCTCCTTGAAACAAATGGGAAGTTTTTTGTTCATTTTACCTTGCTAACTAACAACACGAGAGGTGCTTCCAAACTCTCACTCCATCTAAGCCTCATGATAGCTCACGTGGATATTTTTACCACAATTTTATAGCAGGGGTTTTCTTCTTTCTTCATGCACAGATAGGTCCTAAGTGACTAGAATAGTGTCCTGTACATGGTAGGGCTCAAAAAATTCTCACCAAAAGAGGACATTGCTCTGGAGAGGTCAATGAACTTACTTGCATCATACGCCTAGGTAGGAATCAGTGTCGGGTCCTGTTCATTTGGAGATGCGAGGTGCTGCCCTGTCTTCTTGCATTGGCTCCAGCTTCTCCTCTCTCTAACAAGGGGACTTTGCCAGATCAGAGTTTCTGATGTTTTGTTGAACAACTTGATTCATTAGTGGTGGGTTCCTTGACAATGAGCTGTGAAACATTGAGTGTTCTGAAGTTAGAACAGTTGCTTTATTTTGGGACTTCTCAGAGCCTTTCAGACGCAATGTTGCATTGTGAATCTTCAGTGCAACAAGCAGTACATTTGTCCATAGGATTCTCCCAGATTTCTACGTGTGTGTGTGGTGTGTGTGTGTGTGTGTGTGTGTGTGGCATTTATTAACATTTCCTAGGAACATAGTTTTACAGTACACGGTCTCCATTTCTTGAGTTCCTTTTGATTGGTTCTTTCTAGCCCTAAAGTTTGTTGACTTGAATTGTGGTAAAAGAACAAATTAAGGTCAAATCTTATTATGGCAAATATGGTTAGAAAAATATTACTATAACAAAAATATTTTAAAGACCTGGCCATAAGCCTAGAGTAATAGAAGCTTGCTGATGTCTTTGGAGTTTAAAAAAAAAAAAATCACTGCTCCAAAAACGGTTAGTACAATAACTGCTTTTCTTCTGACTCATTTTTACAATGGGGAGGGGAAAAGAAAACCAGCCCCTTATTGTGTGGTATTTACTCTTCCAGTGAATATCATTGACTGCCTCCCACATATTGCAGTGCCCTGGGGGTGGGATTCCAGATCTTCAGTTATTGGTAATTTGCAAGGTTATGGGGAGAATGCAGGCTCTTGGAGTTAGCTGGGGAGCGGGTCGTCCATCCCCTCTCCCAGACACACAACATCAAGGCATGTTTTACAAGATTGTTTTGGCTTCACGGCCAGGGAGAAGAGGAGGTAAGCTTTCTACAGGTGGAACACATGCTCTTCTTGTGTCCCTCTGGGCTTGGCTGGCAGAGAGTGGACTGGAGCGGGGGTCCCTGGGTGTGTCCCACCCCCAGCCTGTGGCAGCCTGTGGTCCTTCACAGCTGAGTCTTCTCATGGGCCCCACTAAAGACAGGGTCCTGCCTCAGCTTCTTACCAGGCACCTTTGGCTTCTCTCCTCCCCCAGGCCCTGGGGCTGAGGCAAATGAAGAAGGTAAGCTCTGCGGGACACACAGTAGGGCCTCCCTCCTGACCACACAATTCAGCTACCTTGGCCTCCCTGCATGGTCTTAATCCACTGTGAGATACATTTAAAGAACAGCATTCTTTAAAGTTGTATGGCCTTGATGGAATGAGATGATAATGTGGGCGCCCCCAGGCCAGGGCCTGCTTAAGGTGACACTTGCTTTTACTATTAGGTTATGACTCTGGACTTCCCTGGGCTGCCCTAGACTCAGTCTCCTGTCCCATCTACCTGCTGTGGCAGAGCAGGAGTCTGGCAACAGGAGCACTGGCACCTGGGACTCTGGTGGGGTCATTCTGCTGAACCAGACTTCTGCCTGTTTTTCTTTGTCCGTGTTCTTTGCTAGACTCCAACACCTCTGGACAGGGTTCCCTGAAAAATGTGGTTAGAGTGTTTATATCAGGCGATAGAAACCACTCAAATTAGCTTGAGAAAAGAGTGATCATAGTACTTAATGCTACTGCTGCTGCCATGGGTGGAAGTTGCAGATTCATAAAACCGGGACATCATGGCTGCATCAAGGGATGCAAATTCGTTCAGGACGCAAATAGACTACTTTTTGATCTATTTCTTCTGTGTTAACTTACTGCTTAGACTCATTTCCTCATAGCAGCAAAGATAGTTTCTGATAGTTCATAGCTTATAACACCACTACCAAGAGTAACCCCAGAGAAGAGAATATGGCTTTTTCTTCCCTGTCATCCATTCTCGCACCTTAAGACTATTCTGGTTGGCTCATCCTGTGTCGACCTGGGTGGACTAGGAATTATTCACAGTCTTGACCAATTATGGCCCTGCCACTTGTAATTGGGAAGGTGAAGTCATATGATTGACAGCCCTATCTGAATCATAACAAGCTGCTGAAGGGAAGTTCCCCTGGGAGAGGAAAGCCCAGGACCAAAACAAACAAAAAACAAATAAAAAATCAAATAAAAACAAACAAACAAACAAAAAATAAAGATACCACTCAACTATCTTTGCTTTGAGTGACAGTTTAAAATCCTTGGGTTTCTGGTGGTTAAAATAGCCTGAATCCCATAATAATTGGATGCTATGATTTGGGCCTGCCTGGCTGGCCTCCCCAGTTAGGCATGTGCGTCTTTCTGGGCAAAGGCTCCGTAGATTTCATAAGCACATCCAGACTCCAGCCCGTGTGAGAACACTGGCCTAGGGTGTCAGCCTCTGTAGGTGTCACGAGTGCCCTGTGCCCCTCCTGCCTCATGGCCCTGAGGTGCAGCCCTGTGTGAGGCAGTGCTCCCCTCCCAGCTGGCTGCCCACTGCTGACATCTGGCAGGTGGAGACCTGGAGGCAAGTTGGCTGTAGGGAGGGCGGAGGTAATTGCCTCCAGGTCAGACAGTCCAGCGGGGCTTTGTGGCCAAAGGAGACAGTGAAACAAGTCAGGGGTGAGCATCAGGCAGGGAGGAAGTTATGGTGGAAGAATAGATATGGGCTTGTTGTGGGAGACTGAGTGCCCAAATAGGGCTCATCAGGTGAAGCTCCTGAGATTTCATGCAGAGGGGGAAACTGAGGCACAAAAATGTGAGACAGTTAGCTCAGGACCCCTTCAGAGCTCTTGTCTCCTGTGTACAGTGCTCCTTCTGCTCTATGATGCTGTGCTGGACCTCCTGGCCCAGGTCTCCTCCTGCCTTGACATGCCTGGTCACTGCCCTTGTCCTCGATTCTCCTTGTCGCCACACAGAGGAGAGTGATGGACTTTAGACCCGGGAGAGAAGAGCACCGATGTCACTGAGAAGCTGACCGGGAAATCGAGGACTCCATGTGGCTGGACCACCAGCCCCTGGCAGTTTTGGGCAAGCCTCTTGCTTAGATGGTTTTGTTCTAGAACATTGTATCATAGACTGGGTAATTTATAACGAAAAGATAGGGCTGGAAGTCATAGACTCAGGTGACAGAGACCCAGGTGACAGACCCAGGTGAGGGCCTTCTTGCGCTGTCATCCTTTGGACGAAGGCAGAAGGCAAGAGAGGGCATGAGAGGCAATGGGGGCTAAGCTTGCTCCTTCAGAAGGGGCTCCCTTCTGTAATAATGATTCACTCCTGTGATAATGGCGTCAACTCACTTATGAGGGCAGAGCCACTGGTTAAACTTCCTCTTGACAGTCTCACCTTGTCACACTGTTACATGCCAGTTACACTTCGGTGTGGGTTTGGAGCAGGACAAAACATTCAAAGCATGGCACCTCCCATCTGGCAAACCTGGCCACCTCAGGGGGACCCCTCTCTAGGCACATTTCCTGCAGGGTCCTCTGAAGGGAGTCAGAAGGAAACAGCATGCACTTTTGCTAGTCCTGGTCTGGCTCCAAGTGAGAACAACTGCCACGGAGAAATGCAGATGCCTTCTGCCATTTTGTGCCAAAAAGGTACTCTCCCCCTGCAAAATTACAGAATTATTAGTTCTTAAAATGCACTACTTCTGCCCTTTCCATTGAAATTCAATCCAATTCAATTAAAACATCGTGGCAGCCTCCACGGGGCACAAATGCCCTGGAAAATGATTTGGGGGGTGTTTTCCCTGGCGGTGAATGGTTCCTCAATGTGGCGGCGACCACACACGTGCTTAAAAATGAAAACAGTCCTGATGGTAACGGAGCAATCCAATAATACTGACTCGCATTTATAGAGCAACTTCATTTTCAGGATAAATTTTGGGTGGCTTGATCTTGAGCAGAAGGTAACCTGGGCTTTGTCTCAGCTCTAAGCAACTTCTCTTTGCCCACAGTGTTCCCCTGGGGCCTGCCCTCTTCTATATGTCCCTGTTTGTCTCTCACTCCTTAAGGTCAATGTGATGGTGACTCATGAAAAGCCACTCTGGTGGCTGAATGACTCATGCTGCAGATATTCTCCATCTAGGCAGCGTTTCCAAGAGACTGTGAGGTGAACTCACACTGGTATCTACACCAGGGCCCGTTGGATGAAGGCTCTGACTCCTCAATGGATTGACCAGAGCCCCACGCTGGTCTCCACCCTTCTATTTTCTGTGTCCAACTCCCTCAACCAAGCCTGGCCTTTTCCTGTCTCAGCCCAAGTAATCACACTCTCAGTTCCCCCTCTATTCAAATCCTTCCCACCCAACACACCCCGTGCTCTCCTCTTCTGGTCCTCCTGAGCCCTTTCTGAAGTTTCTGTGACTCTTCTCCATCCATTACCTTTGGCTCCATCCAACCGGGCTCTTTTCACCAGGTTTGTGGATGGGCCTTGCTTCCAGGTGGGGGCACAGTTCTCAGTTAGGGATTGACGTTTATTATTCTATTTATTATTAGAGCATGTGGCCTTGTGTCATATACACAGTAGGTACATAATAGCCATTTATTGATTTGTGAATTTTCATGAATTGAAACTATTACTTTAGTAAGCACAACATTTTGGAAGTAGATGTATACCCAAATGAGTGTGTATAGTTTGATTAAAAGTCTCCAAGGACAAAAAAAAAAAAATCCACTTGGCAGGCACAGTGAGGGCCTGGGCCCTGGAGTCTGCAGATCTGAGCCTGTGGCTGGGTTCTGCCATAAACCAGCCCGGGGCTGCTGGGAAAGGCACTGTCTCTGAGTACACTTGCTCATTATAAAATAGGGTAATATCAATGACAAGGATAATAAAATGGCTACCTCAGGTTGACAGTGAGGCTATCAAGAAGGTATGAAGTAATATTTTCAATAGGACATGGGATGTGGAGTCAACTATTGGGGACGCTTTCTAACTATGTGATCTTGGTTAAGTTATTGAACCTTTCTGGGTTGTCATTTAAAAAAAATCAGTAAAATACCTGTCAGGATTTTTATAGAGATGGAATGACAGTATTTCATAAAGTGGTTAAAATGGTGCTTGTCATATAGCTTATTAAGTAAGTAGAATACTAAACAATAATAACGTGTGTACTTCACTTGTCACACACAGGCACACAATTTAGTGCTTTATTACTATTGGTCTCTCTTTTTTTTTTTCACTTTTATCGGGAAATCTGTCGTTGCCACTACCATTATTTCTACTGCTGCTAATTACAAATGCTTGAATTAGCTCGTGTAGTTCAAAATTCTCCAATTCTATTTCAGTGTCTTGGTATCCATGTGATAAAATTTAGGCCATTGGTTTTCCTGTACTATTAAGATTGATTTATCTCTTTAATTGTTTCTTCATTTTATTATCTTCCCATTCTATTCATTTCCTATTGAGATTGCTTCCTGGTAATCTATACCAGACCATAGAGGAAAGTCGGTATGATTTAGATTCTGTTCATTGGTGGGATCTTTCAGTTTCTTACCACCTACAGTTAGTTGCAGGTTTCCATGTATTTGCAATGTCACTTCTTTTCCAGAAAAGTTATTTCTTCCCTTTGTCTGCTGACCAAGTAATACCTGTCTTTCAAGATAGCTCAAACATCATATCAATGATTTCTTTCACGTCTTGCAGAATAATTTCCTCCCTATTTACCCAATACTGCATGCAGTTTTTATATGGTATTGACTGAAACCAAAGATTAAAGGGATGGCTATTTACTATGTGCTCCTGAACTCACAAGGAGCCTGGTATAAAGACAGCACATATATCAGTCAGGAGAGACTGCATTGTGTTTGGTAACAAACAGTCTCAAATTTCTGTGAGTGTTCATATCAATTTGTTTCTTACTTTTTTTGTGTGATGCTGGGGATTGAACCCAGGACCTTGTTCATGCAAGGCAAGCACTCTACCAACTGAGCTATATCCCCAGCCCCTTTCCTTACCTTTGCTAATTTAACATGAAGGATGATAAGGGGAACATTTCTAGAGACATTTAAGAACCCAGGGTCGGGGAACTTGAGAGCCTCCTAGCAGAATGATCTCGTATTCATTATCTCCTCAGTGCTATGCCAGAGGAAGAGACTGAAGATTGATGTGCATCCTTTTTATCCTCTCAACCTAGAAACTACCCTTGTAACTTCCACCCATACTTTACTGTCTCAAACCAGCCTCACAGCTGCACCCAAACTGCAGGGAGGATGGAACATACAGGAGGACACTTAAGATTTGAATATATACTGTCTCTACTGCAGCACTATGTAACTGTTTCCTGACTGTACCGAGGGGCTTTGTGGCTGAATAGAAAGTGCACCTGCCTATATCACAAGCAAGGTGAGCCCAGACGGTATAGATGTACACAAGCCCCAGAACTTCCTGAAGTCTCAGTTTCTTCTTCCGAGACTTACCTTTTTCTCAGTTTTGTTTTGAATATAAGATGATTTATGCAAAGTAGTTGGCCAGTCACAGATATATCATAAAGTGATGGTGGCCCATTCCTTAGGCAGTTCTTTGCATTCCCCTTACCTCTACCCACTGCTACCTCATTCCCTCTTCTCTGCTCCAGAAGGTTGAGTCTAAGGACTGCTCCACCCAAGGTCCCTTGATTTTGGGTTCTGCTCAAAGGACAACAGGGTGGGACAGAGAGGAGATGGTGGTGAGGTTTAGACTCCCCTGCTCCTTCTCTGATTCAGGGTGCATCTGGAAGTCTCAGACGGGCCCTGATCTAACCCATTCCAGTGTCATTTTCCTCTTTTACCCCTGCAAGTCCATATGCAGTCAGGGCTTCCCGTTGCCATGGATCTCTGGGTGTTTCAGGGTCCCCCGTGGGTTTCTTTGGCCTTGACCACACCTCTGCCTTAAAGTCCACCCACAATTCCTCCTAAGCATGCTGTTGGCTTTCTGCGATGATCCTGGCTGATGTTTTACCCATCTGGATTCTGAGCTTCTTGGAGGTACAGGCAGAAACTCATTTTTTTTTTTTTTGATTCTCAAACCTAGCACAGGGTCCAGGATGGAGTAGGTATTCATTTTCTTAAAAAAGAAGCTAATAAATATAAATTGATAAATAATAGCACTGGCTGATGCTCACAGATTGTTCTCCATGTGCCCCACATAATGCAACAGTACACCCCACTTCAGCCACCATCAAGTAGGTGCTGTCATTCATTCCCTCTGACGTCATGTGATGATATGGGAAGGTGAGTTACTTGCCTGCATCATTACCTGGAGAGTGATGAGCTGGAACTTGAACCCCCAGGCTAACTATGGGCCCCCTTCTCATAACCGCTCTCCTGATCAGTTGCTAGCTCTTAAAGAGGGACTGAAATGTTATGGCAACATCTCTAGTTTTCCAGAGATCTTTTGGGGAGACGCACAAAGACTTGCATTGACAATCATTCAGAAAACATGAAAAATAAGGCTGCCTTTGTTTCCTTGGGAGGTTCTAGGTCTAGGATTTAATTGATACACAAATGAATTTTCAGTGAAAGTTGGGGAGGAGTTTGCCTGAGGCCTTTCCTTCGCCTTAACCATTCCTTCCTGTTTAATGAGGCTATTGAGAAGAGGCGAGGTTCCAAGTCCGTGGGTGGGATCTGGGGGAAGGCGATGGCCTATAATGATGTCTGTGTCTCCAGGTTTCATGGGCTGGGGCTGGAGGTGAAGGGTGGTCTTAAATGCCAAGAAGAGGGAGCTAATGAGAGGGGAGCTACCCGTGTTCTTGGGAACAGAGATGCAACTTGGGGGCCTGGGAACTGCTCTGAGACTCCCTCCTCCCCCACCGAAACCCACCCTTCACGGGGCTGCTGGGGGGAGCTCACTAAGAGACACCGTGCCCACATCAATTCTCTGGCTATCTGTCCCAGCCTTTCTCCCAGCAGCCTAGCCGGTGCCCTTCCTTCCTATCCCCAGCCTCCTCTCAGTGCCCGATCAGAAGGCCTCTCAATTTGTGTGCCACCTACCTGCTCTTCTCTACTCCAGGCTGGGAGACCATGGGGGCAGGAGGGTGGGGCATGGAGATTTGGTTCCTTTTGCCACTGACATCAGCACAAAGTCTGGGACAAGTCAGTATCAACCCTGTCTTGCCAAAGAGGTCCCTGAGACTTAGATGAAGGCTCTCGTCCAGTCTCTGCAAAACTAGCGTGTGGTGAAGCGGAGTGGGAACCGGCTGGGCCTGCTGCCCTTTGCCTTTCTGCAAACAGAGCTGTTGCACACGGTACTGGTCTCACTTTCCTGTACAATGGGCTCAAGGGACTGTTATGAAGGGAGCACGACGGGTGCTCTGGAACTCAGTTTTGGGTCTTTCCTGCTGTCCTGTCACCTGAGGTGACATATGTGACTGAATCAGATTCCAGTAGAGCTACATGGCAGAGTGGACCATCCTCAGATGTGCTGTTGGTATGCATAGAGGTGTGTGTGTGTGTGTATGTGTGTGTATGTGTGTGTGTGTGTGTGTGTGAAAGAGAGAGAGAGAGAGAGAGAGAGAGAGAGAGAGAGAGAGAGAAGAAAATTTTGAATAATCGGAAACACCAGGCTAGGGAGAATTACATAATACCAGCAACATGTACTGTAAACTATATCTAAGTCATCGTTCCCTCTTTTGTGGTTACGCAAAAACACTGACTGTTCCATCAAAATAGTCAAAAGAACAATGGAAAGCAAAGAGTTTGTGTAGGAGGCACCCAAGACCCCAAGTTGAAAGAGAATCCTCACCCAATGCTCATTTAGGGTTAGAAGGGAACAGCCAGAGAAACCCCCAAGGCCGTCAATAACCACGAAAGGCACTTGAATCCTATCTTATGACAAAGGAGAGAAAACGAAGCCGGGCACAGGGACAGCATGGCACGAGGACGAGGCTGCACGTGGTGGTCAAGAGGCCCAGCGATGGCAGACAGCATGGAAGGGACTTGACGCAGTGAGGGACAGAACCACGGAGGAGCTGGGGAAGAGCCAGAGGGAAGGCCTCCTGCGGACACCCCGAGGCCAGAGCTTGCCTGGTGAGCTGGGCAGCCCGGAGAACTCTGGTTTGCCTGAGTGAGAGCTGCAGGTGGAGTGGTCGGAGGGGGGTGAGCCAGGTGAGGAGGTGCTGGGGTGCAGTCCATCAACCAATGAAAGGGCTTTGGCTCTTATCGGGATTGTGCTGGAAGGAGAATGGAGGGCCAGAGAAGGCAGCAAGGCTGATCTGACTTGGTTTCAGTAGAATCCCTCTGGTGACAGGGTTGAGTGTGGACAATAGAGAAACAGGGGTGGACTCAGGCAGAATTACCTTGAGTTAAGTCTACTGAGAGGTTGGATAGCTTGGAGGAGAGAGCTGGAGGTGCAGGTGATGTGAGGGGGGCAGATTCTGGGTAGACTTTTTTTTAGAATGGAGGAAATTGTCTTGTAATTTGCTGCCCCAGAGCTCTGTCAGGAACCTCGTCCACACTGACATTTACACCAATAGTAGGAAGTCGGTTTTGCCACAGGACTTTTGGAGGACACAGGGTGATCTGCAAGGCTGGACGACAGGATAAGGATCCTTGATTATTAAGACAGACTAGAGCAGTGGGATCCAGGGAAGTCATTCCCCAAACCAGCCGATGAATTCATAAATTACACCATCAAGTCAGCATCCTCGCAAATTAAGCCAGGCTAGGCTCCAAGACAATATGATGCGGCTGTAAAAAGTGAATGCTGTGCTAATAAATGTAGTAGTTAGGAGAAAGGAGAAAACTCACCTTTCTCTATTCTAGTTAAACCATATCTCATATATAAGCATTGTCATGGCTTCCATATTTCTCAAAGAATGGACAAGATAAACAGAATTAGGAGAAAAATGAACAGAATAATTATAATGTAATTATAATGACATGCAACTATATAGCATAAAACATGATTCAAGGAATGAGAGGCATCCTGTCAAAAAACTAAGACTTTTACAGAGTGGGGAGGGTGATAAATAATATTTGATTAATTCATAGCTAACATTACTAGGAGAGAATCCTTCATTTTTTCTTGGAGATTCCAGTGTAGACCAATTGGTAGAAGCCACAAATACATAGATATCAATTTTATAGAAAACATGCCCACCACCCAGAATTGTTCCAAGATGAAATGGTCTGATATAAAAAGTTTTGATATAAAAAGTTATCGACACTAGATGTGCTGAAGTTCAGTCTCTAAGACTGGATGATCTTCTTTCTGGAACTTCCAGCCCAGAGATTCTATTCTAAGATTTGAGTGTACAGGAACCACCACAATCATTTGAGAGCTGGGCTATAAACTTCACGAAGGACAGTACACTGATCTTGGCTTTCTCCACAGCACGCAGAATAATGTTATACTTAATTTTGATACTTAGAAAATTTTCTAGAGGAAGAATAGGTGCATGACTTGTAAAATTACTATAGCTTTTGTTATGGTTTACATATGAGGATTCCACCCCGCCCAATTCAAGTGTGAGACAATGCAATTAACTTTAGAGGTGGAATTATTTGGATTATGAGTGAGCCTTAACCTAATTAGTGCATTAATCCACTTGTATGGATTAACTGGGTGAGATATTCAGGCATGTGGGAGGTGTTTGGAGGAGGTAGGTCACGAGAGGCGTGTTTGGGGGTGTATGTTTTGTCCCTGGTGAGCAGACCTTTTTCTGCTTTCTGATTGCCCTGCCCTGAACTGCTTTCTTTTCTACACCCTTCTGCCATTATGCTCTGTCTCACCTTGGGCCCAGAGAAAAGGAGTCGATTGTCTATGGACTGAGACTCCTGAAACTGTGAGCCCCAACTAAACCTTTTCTTCCTTAAAATTGTTCTTGTCAGGTGTTTTGGTCACAATGGTGAGAAAGCTGACTAAAACAGCTTTGATTTAACCCTATTTAAGAGGCACACAAAATCTTTCTAGCTGTAGTATTTAGGCACACACTACTTCTATATTTTGACTGAAATATACCAAGAAGGGAAAGTTATTCCTGTCTAACTGTGACGTGGTATTCATTGATCGATCAACCTTTTCCCTTCCTGTCTTCCTAACCATGGCTGAATTTTTAAGACTGAATTTGCCTCTCTTTGTGTGTGTGTGTGTGTGTGTGTGTGTAAGCAGGAGCCAGATGAGTCACAAAGCCAATGTGAGGTGTGGTGTTGTCACCAAAGCAGCCAGGAGTGGAGGGAGCCAGGAACGGACCTCACACTGCAGTTCTTAGGGTCTGCAGTGGGTTGAAGCTGCATGAAACTAGTCAAGGGCCCCATTCATGAAATAAGAGCAGGGTCTTGTAGACGGCAGGTCCAGAACTGGTGCAGCAATTGGACCTTGATTAGAAAAGGAATTGAGCTTGGTAGGGATGGGCAGTTCTGTGAGGACCTGTCAGTGGTGTGGATCGGGCTGGTTTATGGGAGGAGTCGTCTTTGTGGATTTCCTTCCACCCTGCGCTCCCTGATAGTCAATACTTTGTCTTACTGACTTGGGGGCCACAGGACTGGTGTGAAGTGCTGTGCTCAGAGTAGGTCCCAAACCATGCTGTATTCTCTTGTCTCATCCTTTCCCCAAGGGGCCTTTCTCCAAAAGAGGCCTGCGATGATATCTTCTCTAGAATTATCATGAAGTATCCAAGAGGCAAAATAAGGGCTCATGTGCTTCTTTCCCTTTTGTTCATGAGCACTGTGAGAGCGGGGAGCTATGGAAGGCAGCCTGGGGTCCTTTAGGATTCCTTCTCTTGACAACCTGGTGTTATTTAAATGGGCATCTCCAAAGTCTGGGGGCACATAATCATGACCTCTCAGACCTCACAGGGTACCTGGAAAAGAACCACTCTGGGTCAGCTCTAGTGATGAGACTGGGAAAGTGGGTCAGAGCCTGGTGTCCGGAGCCTCGTTATCAGCACAGACTGTGTCTGCCAGGGGGAAGCTTCTGTTTACTTTCCGCTGAGTGGATTTGAGCGGTTCCCTTCCGCTGCTGCACCACTGCCCTGACATTGAATGATGGATGCAGAGAAGGCTTACCATTCATCCAACATCTGTTTCTCGGATTTTCCAGGCTGCTTGTTGTTTTGAAGTGCTCAGAATCAGTGTTTTAAGTGCATGTGGGCATAATATTCGGTATATTAATACACACTAGAGGCAGTTCTGCCTACTAGAAAGCCAGGTACTACAGGGTTATAAAAGTCATTTGATACCTTGTAAAGCCCAAGACACCTCGCCAATGCCCAGGCCCTGTTTCTTGATGTAGTCAGGTGATAACACGTGTACACTTGTATAGCCTTCTCCAGCAAGTGCCAAAAGTTCATGCTAAGTACTACATAAATTATCACCTAATTAAGTACTGTTATGGTTTGGATTCGGGGGAAGTGTAAACTCAATTCTCCTTGGAGAGCAGTATGCAGAAATATGATGTGGAATTAATTGTATGGGTCCAGGTCAAAGATCAGAGTACAAATGGAATTGCTTTTGTAAAAGGAGAATTGGGAAAGGATTTTTGTTGGCATCCTCATAATTTCATTTTTTTCTTATTCGATTTCTGCCAGCCTGCAGTCCTTTCTCCTCCCTCTTTCCTCTTGACAAATGGGCATCTTCTCCTCCCTTCTGCTGACTTTGTCTACCCCACTTCCTTGGCCAAGTGGTAGGAAGGACTTTGGCCCACTTAGAAAGTCCTTGGCTTGAATATTGGTTCTGCCAACTCTTGACTGACTTCAGACAAGTGAACCAACCCCTGGATCTCAGCCTCCTAATCTATCAAATATTGCTAATAATGGTGCCACATCACATGTTCAGTGCTTGGCTGTAGGATCCAAGAAGGGAAAAGGCAAGTGCCTGGAGCCATTCTCTCATGGTTCCAGCTCTTGCTGGGCAGTCTCTGTTTTGTTTCCAGTGTCCTCTGGTTGTGTTAGCTCCTGGCTCTGGTTATACCACCTTGTACTGTGTCCTCCCTAAATATACCTCCCTGAAGGGTATGGTGGTGTCTGTGTTTTTTCTGATCTTTGGATTGCCTGGCCAGACTGTTTGGTTTTTCAACTTTCCCATTACCTTTGTAACAAGGTTTCTGTGTTAATTTGTTTTTCCTGTTAGGCTATTTAGAATGGGCTTTATTTTATTCACTGGCAAAGGGTTTTATGAGACTACAAAGAATTCATACACATAAAACTTGTTAGATAGTTCCTGGGATGTAGTAAGCATTTAGCACATTTTAATTATTTTATTAGAGAATTTTCCATGTTGTACTATGAATGTGGGATTACCTAATGGGTATCTCTCTGTTCTATTTATCTGTGTCTCCCATGTCTCTACCCTAATACCTGAAAGAGGAAAAGTGATTAAGAAATTTGCAATGCCTGCTATGCAGTTCAGGTTTACCTCATCCCACTTTCCCATGTCTCCAAATTCCTTCCTCTCTGGACACTAAATTCTTCCTTGGAATCTGGGATCCCAGACTAGTGGTCTGAGAGTGTGGCTATCTGTGCCTGCCAGGATGGATGAGGGAGGTCCCAGAATCCCATCATGGCATCTTTCTACTTCCTGCTACTCCAGCTAGTGACATACTGACTGGCTAGTGGGTAGGTGCCATCTCCCACAGCCCTGGGATGCCGCCATATTGTCTTTGTTGGAATCATCTTCTTTGTTTCGGGTGTGTTCTGTTGGTGGATAGAAAACCCTGGCCCCTCCTTCCTGCTCCTGGAATCCTTCAGTGAATGGCAATGGAGGACCCTGCATCTTGATGTACATTTCCTACAACATCCTCAGGACATTCCTTATTACAGTTGAAATTTCCTCTGTTTGCAATTTATTTCTGATATCTTTAAAAATATTGACTCCAAACATTGTTGGACCTTACCTGCATATTCACATAATGTGGATGGTGTGACTGAACACTAAGATGTGATGTTTTCCATGTGTAGGTGGTTATCACTTCATTATGCTTTCAGAGGAGAAAGTCTTCTATTTTCTGAGTCAATTCTTGGAATTACACTTCAGCAACGTTTTATCTTTCCATATATTCTGTAAAAAGAGACCAAGGACCTGGAGACTACGCAACAGTTGATAGAATTTTTGCTCTAATCCAAGTAGTCTGTTGAATGCCATTGACATCCATGTGGGGAAGTCGTATATTAAAGTCTTATGGAGGGAACACTCAGAGGAGGCGTAAATCTCTACTGTTATGGCAAATAAGGAACAGTTCTCATGTGAAAGATTTTTTTGTGAGCATCAAAGGTGAGTGATGTTCCTCTGCAGTGGAGGAATAGGGACTTTGGGAGTGGATCTTGGAAGAGATGATAATCAAGTGGATTCCAGAGACTTGTAAATAAAATGTTATGGCTCGAATATGATAGTTTGGATAGTTTCTTTTGGCCTATTTGGAATGGGCTCTATTTAGAGCCTTCAAAAGCTCCTGTGTTGATGCAGGAAAGTTGGGAGGTGAAACGATTGGATTGTGAGAGCTTTTCAGTCCATCAGTCCAAGCCTGATCAGTCTGTCCTAGTCTAAATGGGCTGACTGGGTGGTAACTATGGGCAGGTAGGATGTGGATGTGGCTGGAGGAGGCAAGTTGCTAGGGTATGCGCTAGAAAGTCTCATCTTCCCTGTGGCCCCTCCTCACTCCTGTCTCTATGCTTCCTGGCTGCCATGAGTGGGGAGCACTCCTCCTCCACCACTCCCTTCTGCTATGGTGCTCCACCTCACCTCTGGCCCAGATCAATGGGCTCTGTGGACCATGGACTGAGCCTCGGGAACCTGTGGCTCCTCATCACTGCATCTAAGGACAATTCTTATTTTTATCAGGCACCATTATAACTACTTTACATTTTTAAGATAAGAGGTTCTATCAATTTTTAAGGAGGACTTTTCGAGAACATTGATAAAATCTTAGCAAATAAAGTTATCTCATTTTCAAAAGCTGATAACTCAAGTTCTAGTATGAATGATGGTCCTGTTTCCCATTTCTTTGGGACTCCAAGGAAGCATTATGTTTTAGATGATAGTCGTCTGTCTCAACAAAATAGATATTTTCTCCAGTTGTTATGATTTGGATGTAAGGTGTCCCCCAGAAGCCCAGGAAAACAATGCAAGAATTTTCAGAGGTGAAGTGATTAGATCACAAGAGTCTTAATATCATCAGTGTATTGAGCCACGAATATGGATTATTTGGGTGGTAAGTGTAGGGTGGTAGGGTGAGGCTGGAGGAGGCAGGGCACTGGGGTGTGCCTTTGGGGTTTATGTTTTGGCCTGGGGGACAAGAGCACTCTTTCTGTTTCCTGGGGGTCATGCCCTGTGCAGTTTTCCTCTTCCATGTCCTTCTGTCATGATGCTCTGCCTCATCTTGGGTCCAGATCTATGGAGTCAGCTAACCATAAACTGAAGCTCTGAAACGGTGAGCCAAAATAAACTTTTGCTCCTCTAAATTGTTCTTGTCTGGCACTTTGGTCAAAGCAATGAAAACTCTATTCATGAAATTCCCTTATAGTTCCTGAAATACTGTTTAAGGTCTTGCAAGTCAAAACCCCTGTCCCCTCGAACATATTCTTTGAAGTGAAAAATCCCTTGTGTCCTCTGATTGGTCAATCCTGGGTGTTATTATAAAATGTTCAATTCAAAGGTTTCTTACTTCAAATCATTTCCTTATTAGCTTGAGGTCTGAGTTAGGTGCCACCTTCACAAACATGGTATGCTTCTCTTACCTATCATTTTTTCCAGGCTTGGTGTAGTAAATAATAATATTGATCATATACTGCCGCAGTCTGGCTGGGCACAATTCAGGAGCCACTTGTCAAAAGAAACGAACTTTATTTTTAGAACCACACACGCCAAACAAAACAGCTCCTCAGGAAAAACCCTCAGAGCCCAACTGCCACCATCCGCTTCCCACAAGCCTCTCCACCTCCCCCACTCCTCCTGCTCTTGAGGCCGATTGGCTGGGTCACATGGGCGGAGCCAAAAAAGTCCCCCAATGAGCAGCTCCGTGGTCTGAAAGGGCGGGGAAACAGCTCAATGAGCATCACCGCAGAGGAGCCAATCAGCTAGATGTTGCTGGGGCCGCTGTGAGCCAATCATCAGCTGGCAGTCTGAAAGTTTGCTGGGGCCCCTTCGGCTCTGGCTCTCAATATCTCCCCCTCTCTGTTTAAACAACAAGCATGTGGCTTAGGGACCGTGCCTGCCTTAGGTTGTCCAATAGTACATATGGTCCTTACCTGTTATCGGATGAGCTGACCTCAAGGCGTCAGCCTCCTGTCTTAGGTTGGTACCATTGCAATTGGATCTTACCCGTCATTGACTACCGGTCCAGTATACAGCCACACCTGTAGATAGGTCTTTGTATCAGCGGGGGGGGGGTGAGGTTCTTTGCCTCACCTCTGTTGGTCCCCAAATTTTAGCTGAACGACCATGACAAGCAGAAGGGAGGAAGATACACCAAGCCAATTGACGGCTCCTTTTGGAAAAATTGTACCACCGATGACATCATCAGCAAAAATACCCCAACACTACCACGTTGCTGCACCAACAGATAGTTCACAATGCATACAAGTGAGTTCACAGTGCATACAAGTGATACATAGTCCAGGCAAGTTCTGCAAGCAGTTCAGTGATGGCTATTGCAGAAGCTGTAGATTGGTTTTATTGTTGTCTTCACCAGCACTGGGATGAAGATAGGAATTCTGGCAATAATGGCTAAAGAAAAAATTATGTAACATTCCAGAAGGCACTAAAAGAAAACAATTTTCTTAACAATTTACTTTATCTTGAAGAGAATTATTAAATATAATGAAAAGGAAAGGTGAAAGTAAACAAACAGAACTGTTAACCTCCTTTTTTGTTCACATTTTAAAACAATCCTCAACAGCTGTTTACCCAATTTAAATTAAGCCATTTAAATCACGTGAATAAAAAAAAATTATTTGGATCCATTTTTTCATGAGCGCTCATCATATATGATATATGGACATATGTACATTCAAACATATAACACAAAACACAAGTGTGCACACATAATATAATACATACAACACATAACATAATAGTAAAGGCCTTATAACTTTTTACAGGTGAAATCTCCACTGCAATGTTAAAAACTCTATAGTCAAAAAATAGAACTGATCAGCAAAACATTAACCTAGGTCTGTATGAGCTCAAAAAACAAAATAGAACTTCATGATGTGCGAAAGGGCAATAATAAAATAGATATTGAAAAAAGCATCCTGGTTCTGTCGCAGATGTAAGAATAACCAAACTGGAGTTTTGGATATCAGTTGTTATGGATTTGAGCCAAATCATCTTCTTTTTGGTCTGTAGAAATCGCTTTAGTTAGTCTCTCTGGAATCCAAATCGGCTGCTGTTCTCCCTGTGGAAACACACAAACAGACCTCCAACTCCAGACAATCACTGGGTCAGGACCTTGGTTAATCTCTCTGATGATATACTCACTGATTTATGTGTTTGTCAGCCCATGTACATTATGCACTGCTTGGAAGAAAGGATTTTTATCTTCTGGGAACTAAATATACTGTTTGGCACACAGCAACATGAGGGGATATTAAGTGAATGAATGAATAGGTGAATAAATGAATGAGCAAAGCCAGATCTAGGGACCAGGCAGAGGATTCTTTTTCCCAGTTTTCACTTTATTGTGAACCATATTTCATCTGGTTACACTGTAATGCTTTTTCCATTTCCAAACTCAGTTTGTTAAAAAGAATATATGTGTGTGTGTGTGTGTGTATGTATGTATTTATATATATGTCTATATATGTATATATTATATAAATATTTATATCTATGTTTCATATATATATTTACATATGAATATACATATGAATCTGACCACCTTATTGGCTACAATAGCCATAGGGACAGTGGTGGAAACATGTCACTCAATTTGGCAGAGCTATAAGAGTGAGATTGGAGAGTACATCAGTCATCAGCAGCTCAGCTGAGGGAGCTAGAGTCTTTATTTCCAGCCAAGAACTGGATGCGCTCTCAGTGTGGGATGAACAGCATGTGATGATTTTGTGAGAGGCTCAGCTGGCAACACTCATGAGGAATGACCTTGCTCGGGTTGAATGTGCGAGCTCAGGAAAGTCCCTATGAGGTTGAGCCTGTTGTAAATCTCTCTGCTTGAATCATCTTGGTACCAGTGCCTTCAAGTTCATGGTGACTTGGACGGTCTCCTCTCTCTGGAATTAAGTGTGTATATTGGCCAGGGCAGGCTCGGCAATGGCGATCTTGGCCGAGCTAGCTCCTGGAGGAATGTTGTAGTTAATTGGGTATGAAAATTTGGAAGAAGTGACGTAAAGAACAAGGCATTGTTCAAGTTACCTTCAAACAAGGCCACCAACATTCACCTAGAAGCCATCTTTTGGGTTGTTTAAAGAAGCTAGAACTGAGATGCACAGTCCAGAAGAAATCTGGGGGAAAATGATATCTGAAAAGTGATATCTGGGAGGGACCATTAGCATTTGAGAAATGGGGAGGAGCAACAAACACTGCCCTGACCCCTGCTCTGTCTCCTCTATCTGCATCTAGAAAGAAGATGGAACACCTTTGTGTTCTGTTGTGAGTGTTCTGTTGTGAGTGCCTCTGGCCACTCACAAACCTTCATTTGTGAAGTGACAGTATTCTGCTTCTCCCTCTCAATTCATCCCTTCTTAACTTTTTATTTTTGATTTGGAGGGTTTTTTTTTCAGTTCAGTGTATCCATGCTGTATACACTATCTGCCTGTTAGTCACTTAGTAGCTGTCTTATTTATCAGATCAATGGAAGTGGTATTGCAGTGCTCATGTTCAAGTACTCCTGATTTTCCTTTTAATGGCTGGAGGCGCAAAAGTAGTGCTGCTAGTAATTTAGATGTGCCAAAGAAAAGCTGTCTAGTTCTTCCTTTAAGTAAAAAGGTAAAAGTGCAGCTGGATATCTGTTTTCAGAGAGAGAGCAACAGGGAGTGAGAGAGAGAAAGGGAGAGAGAGAGAGAGAGAGAGAGAGAGAGAGAGAGAGAGAAAGATAATGCAATGCACCTGGATGCACATTTACATGACCTTTACTATAGTGTTTTTATAATTGTTCCATTTTAAGTTATTATTGTATTGTATAATTTACAAATAAAACTTTATCATATGTGTGTTTGCATAGGAAAAATACATACTATATATAGGATTTGGTATTAACCATGGTTTTGTGTACTCTGTGGGGATCATTGAATATATACTTCATGGATAAAGGGAGGATAACTGTATTTCTTACTTATTTGTAGAATTCACTAGTGACATCATGTGACTCTAGGGTAGGGCTTTCTTTGAGTCATGTTTTGTAAATACTAGGAAGGATTGTGAGGGATTTTCTTCATAGACAGTTTCTCCTGAATGTGAATCTTTTCTCCTGGTGAGAGTGCTACACCTCTCTGATATTTGCTATGCCTTTCTAATATTTTATAGTCTGTTTGCCAAAGTTGTCATAAGATCATTCCTAAAACTTCAGTTATAGCCCCTGCTGTTGCTAGGTAACAAAAATGGAGATAGACTATATTAGTCAGTTTTCTGTTGCTATGAGAAATACCCTAGGACTTACAGGGGGAAAGGTTTATTTTGGCTCATGGTTTAAGAGGTTTCAGTCCCTGGCCGACTGGCTCAAGGCAGAACATCATGGTTGAAGGGCATGGTGGAGGAAAGCTTCTCTCCACATGACAGTCAGGAAGCAGAGGGAGAGGGAGGAAGAGGCTGGAGATCAGATGTACCCTCCCAGGGCTCGTCCCCAGAGACCTGCTTTATGCAACCTCCTACTTATTCCACCTCCTGCAGCTTTCACTACTTCTCACAAGGGCATCAGATTATTAATCTGTCCGTGGGTTGCGGCATGGATGAGGTCCTTCCCAAGAGTCCCACCTCTGAACATTGCTGTATTGAGCGACCAAGACCTCAACACATGAGCTCCTTTGGGGGACATAGCAAATCCAAACTGTAACTCAAGCTATCACATTAACCAAGCTCTAGCAACCTGTGACAAGTCAAATAGAGTGTATGGGTGGGCAGTAACCACAGGGAAAGAAAAAATAAAAGAATGTATTTCATAGATTAGTTGGTGACAGAGTCAGGCCAGAGGCATTTCAGTGTTTCCTGACAGGACTTCCTGGGAGCCCATTGGGACTGAAGTGACACAGTGGGTATAGAGCTCCTCTTTGGGGGAATCTCGGATGGACAGCAGCCAGCTGAAGCAGAGGGGCAGCCTGTGTTAGAGGAGATGTAGTTGGGGGGACCAGGGGGAGCTTCCAGGCAATCCTCAACATACCCCTGGGAGAGAGATACTTCTATCCAGTTCCCAGGCCCAGGGAGAATGAAGCCACCCACACAAGCAAAAAAGCCTTTCCCCCCTCTTCTTCTTGGCAGCCCTCTCTGGACCTTATGGGATCTAGATTAGTAACCACTGAGTGAGGAAAGACATGTGTGCAAAGGAGTAAGGAAGCCAAACTCGCCTTCTCCAAGCACAGATGCTCACCTGGCCTGAGGTGTGCTGGGAGCAGAAATCTACACTTGAACAAGCACCGAGGCATTGACCAGTGTCTTAGCCAGAAACTTTTAGTAACTGAGTAGAGATCGTATTTGTGACAATGTAATTGGTAACATGTAAAATTGGGTTTCCTGGCACTATTTCATCATCTCTTGAATAATTTTGAGAAAGGGCATAAGAGACAAAAAATTCTATTAAAAATAATTTCCAGTGAGTTGTGCTTGTCTACTCAGCTGGCTGAGTTTTGAAAATGCTCCTCAATCACAAATAATGATTTCAAGTAGTCTCCATTCTGGATGTTAGGGAATCACTTTCTCTGATTTTTATTTTATTGTTTTATTTTTGGTGCTGGGGATTGAACCCAGGGGCACTTTTTTCAGTCAGTTGTTTCCCCAGACCTTTTTATTTTATTTTGAGGCAGGGTATCAAACTTAAAATCCTCTTGCCTCAGCCTCCCAAGTAGCTGGGATTACAGGTGTGTACCACCATCCAAGTCTGGCTACTTTCAGAGATGTATGATGGGCACATTGTGTTGGTTGTGTGGGGATGCTAAGTCTTTGTTTCTGAAAAATAAAGGAATCATAACTAGACTGTGTACTTCTCTGTACTTCTCTGTAGAAACTTTTTATGATCCTGATCTGGGGACAGGAAAAGGGAGCAGGAACTAAATAGTCCACTATGATGATAGACAGGTAGGCATGGGGGCTACAGCAGGAGCTATTTTTGGCGACTCCTAGTGCATGAATTGCCTCTTTGGGCTATTTCTTGGGTAAATCTTCCCAGTCCACTTGGAAAGACAAATGACACTAAAATTAAAGAAAGTTCCACAGTTTACTCTACGGCATTAGAATTATCACCTAACAAAATTGCTATCTGCAGCCAAAGGATACCTTGTCACTGTGTCAGAGTAAGTGTGGCCGAAGACACCCTGGGGAAAAAGAGAAGCCTGTCTAGACAGATTGGAACATCTCGTGTGCCTAATTAAACAGTCCCTCTTCACACAGCCAGTGCTGTGTGAAAAGGTGCTTGTTTATTAATTATTTGTGGAACATACCTCTAAAGAGATGCCCTACGTTTCATCTCCTCTCATAGCTTCATGGGAATTGGGCCCTGGGGATTAAACAATTCAATCCTGTAAGTTTCCAGCAGAGAAAACCTACAGAGCAGAGAAATGAACTGAACAGTGCACGGTGTTAATGCCAGCATTAGAATCTGGGTTTTCAACATCTATGCAGAACTCTTTCTACGGGAAAGTCTGCCAGTTAGGTAGGTAGATGATACGCCCACCCCTGTCGATGCTTCCGGACAGGCTCCTAGTTGGGACATGTTTCCTCTGCATGACTCCCTTATTTATTAAATTTCTCCCTTTGCTGTTTTCCCCTTTCTGCTATCAGTCTGTTTGCTTTAAACATGAAAATGCTCTTGAATGGAGTAACACAGAGTAGGCTTGGGTTCTCCAGGGAGCAGACTCTGAACCAGAGTTTGATTGCGTGGATTTTATTTTGGACATGATCCTGGGCAGAACTAGAGTAGGGAGGAGACAGGGGAGACACTGAAGCCTAGAGAGCCTTTTGTGTTAGTCATTTTTTTTTCTATGACAAAATATCTGAAAAGAACAACTTAAAAGGAGAAAAGGTTTATTTTGGCTCATGGATTCAGAGATTTCAGTCCATGGTCATTCTTATTTCTGGGTCTGTGGTGAGAACATCTTGGGGAGAGGGCTTGGTGGGGCAAAGCTGTTTGCCTCATGGCATCTGGGAAGGAGAGAAAAAGAGATGGAGAGAGAAAGGGAGAGAGAGAGGGAGGAAAGGAGAAAGTTGGGATGGGAGAAGAGGCAGGGGCAAGAATAGCCCCCAAGGGCACCTCCCCAAGGATTTCCTCCATCCAACTAGGATCCAGGTCCTTCTAGTGCCATAGGCTGTCATCCATGCATTTAGCACATGGCCTTTGAGGGACATTTCAGATTTGAACCATAACACTATAACCATAACACTGTGCTGCTGAAAGGTGACTGCTGGGAGTGATCAAGGCTCAATTGATGTGGGCAATTCCAAGACACAGTGCTCAACATATTACAGAATTGTTCCATCAGAAGAGTGAGAAGGCGGGGATTTACCCCCAAAGCACCACCTGCCATTGGTCGCCCAGGGCTACTCCCTTCTCTGTTCTTCCTGTTTGTCACACCTGCCAAGCCCTCTGGCAGCATTACTCACCTTCATCGTAGGTCTCCATGGACACATCATGGAGTAGGAAGAGGCTCAGAGGCCTCTCCTGCAGGGTTGCTCTCTTTCAGTTGTCCCTCTTAGCATAAACTAGATTGAATATTTCCCTCTGTGATAACTAGTTGATAGGTCAGAAAGGGAAGTGGCATATTTTTGGGTGAGGGAGGAATTGGTGGTGAAGAGTTTGGGTAAACAGAAGATTCCCTGAAGAATGACAGTCCATGGGGCTTGAGACAAGTTTACAGCAGTGTTAGGTAGTCTGCCTGTTCACAGGGTGCGGGGCACACCTTAGTGAATTACCAAAGTGATTGACAATCACCAGCCTTCCCAATGCTGTCCTCTCACTTTTCCTCCCACACACAATTTTAAACAAAATGAGGGGAACTGGGGAGTGAAGGATGGCACAGTGTTCAGTTTAATTTAAATTATCTCAGTTTAATTCAATTCAAGCCAAACATTCTCATTTTATTCCATTCCATTTAATGTAATTCAATTCATGAATATTAAACACTAATTGATTACTTTTATATGCTCAATAATTCTACTTATATGACTTTTCTTTGAACAAATCACCTTGAAGTAGCTTAGTTAACAGGCTGGAGCATTTTGTGTACCTACTGCTGTCCACAGCCAGATATGCTCCAATCCCAGCCTGACCATCAATCAGTAATGCCTGGGAGAAAGCAAATTGGACTGGAAGTTGCATTTATTTCTGAGGTGTTACTCAGTGCCTGTTGAGAAAGTAGATCACTTGGAAATACTTTGCTAAGTCTTTGTTTCTGAAAAATAAAGGAATCATAACTAGACTGTGTACTTGTCTGCATTCTGTGAGGGATGAATACAATGACAAAAAAGAACTTTGTAGCCTGAAAAACACTTGTTCTTACTCTAAAAATGCTCACTCAAGCGTGTATCTATCATGTAGGGTGTATGTGGCCATTGCTGAAAAATGGTGATAAGAAACACCAACCTCAATTTCATGGAGCTTCCGGTCTGGAGATGCTCATCGATGTTGCTACTATTTCCAACACAGTGGGGGAGGCCCAAATATCTAACTTACATATTTTTGTAGTTTTTATGATCTAGAAAGAGAAAAGAGGGAGGGAAATAGGTGAAAATTATATATATATATATATATATATATATATATATATATATATATATTTATTTCTAGCCTAGTGCTCAAGATACAGAGAGAAAGAATTATTTGAAGAATGGGTAGAATTTCATAAACTGGGAAAAGTCTGGTTTTGCAGTGAGTGCGGATCTCCTTGGATTCCCATTTCTGGCTCCTCCTCCCTCCCTCCCAGCTCCTGTGCTCTTTTGCTGCTGAAGCCTGCACCTAGGCCTCTTCTTTGCACACCTGCCGTTGGCTCCATTCACACTTTCAGATAGCTGGAAGCACCTGGTACAAGTGTGCAAGGGCAGTCCTTAGTTGATGACTAATTATTATGGGAGTGTGAATCTCAGCTCTCTGGCCTCAGATTGGGGCAAATTTTGTGGCATAATTTACATTTTAAAGCTCCTGGTGGGATTACACTGAAGGTACCCTCCCTGGGACTTTGCCTGAAATCACACCCTTGCTGGAGTCATTTTCTCGGTCCTGCTTTCCCCACCCTTCTTGGTTCTTTTGGTCACACATCCTTAATAAGTTGCTTGCATACAAGCTCTTTCCTCCAATTTTGCTTCTGGGGAAATCCACCAAAGATACAGGTTCAGGTAGAATTAGCCACCCAAATTTAGGAGGATGGGTGTGACTAGGGGAAGAGAAAGCCTCACAGATT
This sequence comes from Marmota monax, assembly GCF_021218885.2. Classification (NCBI taxonomy): domain Eukaryota; kingdom Metazoa; phylum Chordata; class Mammalia; order Rodentia; family Sciuridae; genus Marmota; species Marmota monax. The sequence goes on from NW_026694710.1 coordinate 20,764,296, forward strand.
ATGACCTGTGGGTAGGAATTGTGAGTTCAGTTTTTGCCGCAGTCTGGCTGCAGCAAAATAACCGGGGGTGATGAGCAACTTGTGTACATTGATACAGCAGGAGTGGGAGCCATTTATTGTAGGACAGGAGGGGTATATATACATTCCACACAGCTTATCTAATTAACATAAACTAGATACAGCAGTCAACCAATAAGGAACCTCCACACTTAATGGCTCGCTGGGCGTTACTTCACAAACTACTCCCTCTGGCAAAATGCCAGGAGCCATCCAGACTTGTTTACAGACCCTAACAAGTTTTGACATACATCGAGTTCATTTATTCAAGAAACATTTAATAAGCAATTCCTATGTGCCAAGCACTAGTCTCCGACCTTGGGAATAGATGAATGAGGTGGCTGGAGAAGAAATCACTGCTCTATGGAAAGTCCATTTTACATTGTGTGTGTTAGAAGATGGCTACCTAAAGAATGTGGGGCATCATTGATTCCATGAACTTTGGGGAAGGTTTTCCCAGGGGGTTATAGTAAGGCTGTTTATGACCTTCAGTTTCCAATTGGTTCTTTTCGAATCATCTTATTTCAGCTGGAGTTTTAGGGTATAATTTATCAAAGCTTTAGAGAGAAATTATCTTAGAGCTAGGAAAAACATTATTCTGTCATTTATGTGTGGTTGTATAATGAATTATCTCAAAACTTAGCAGTTTCAGGGAAGACTTAGCATCTCATGGTTTCTGCGGGACAGTGGGCTCGGGTCAGGAGTGGGTTCTCTGGCTCCGGGTTCCTTGCAGGCTGTGGTTGAGCTATTGTCTGGGGCTGCAGTTGTCTGTAGTCAGGGGAATCTACTTCCATGTCCACTCACTCCTATCCTGTAGAAAGTCCTTGCTGGCCACTGACGAGAAACCTAAGTTCCTTGTCCATATCGTTCTCTCTGTAAGAATCACTCACAACAGGGCAGCTCCTGGATGAGAGAAAAAAGAAAGAGGAACAAGATGGAAGTTAGTCTTTTGTAAGCCTCTGGGAGGGGAGAGCCCATCACTTTAGGAGAAGAAAGTGACGAGATACAATCACACACAAAGGATTTACAAGAATATGAAAACTAGGAAATGAGAATCACTGGGGATGTTTTGTAGGCTGCCTCCCACATGGGACCTTGTTTTATATTCTGTGCATTAGAGCATTCACTAGATTATTGCTCTGAGGAGTGGGGATATCATATCAGATCTCCAACATATCACTTGATAGATTCTTGCCTGAAATTTCCAAGGCAAACCACCACAATTCAAACTCTTCATGTAACGCTGGATCCCAGAAAATCCATTTCAATCTCTAAGCTATAGTATTTATTATCAAACATCTGTGCTGTTGTGTGCATTAAGTATGCAAAGTTGATTGTTGGATATAGGATTTAAAAAAATCACCTATGTTCTTTTGGGAAATTCTGCACTGTGGGCTGCAGTGGGGTGCTGCTTCTTAAAATCAGAGGATTACGAAGTTTAGACTAAAAGTGGATTCTTTCTCTCTTGAGGAATATTGCTATCTGCCAGGGGATCTTCTATCCCAGGGTTGAAGTGAGAACAGCATCTTCATGAAGTCAGAGAAGGCTCCATTCGCTGTTTCCCCTGAATTCTTAGTTTTGGTGATGACCTTGGTGTGAGCTGTAGCTTCAGGCGTGGTGTTGGCTCCAGTCACCAGGTGGTTGACAAAGGTGAGTTTGGGTCACTTCTGTGGCAGTCTTGTTTATAAATGGTAGTAAAAGGTAGTGGTTGGAAATCAAGATGTTAAAACCATGGGTTTGTGAACACCCCGAATCCTGCTTTGAGACTTACAAAGGCTTATTGATGAGAGTCAGATCTTTTTGAGCTTCTTCCATCTTGGCTTTGGTTCTCGAATTTCAGCCCTCACGGGGAAGGCTGGGCATCACAGCTGCTTGCTCTGAGCCTCTGGTTTATTGCCATTATCCCAGTGCATTGTGACTATTAAGTTAAATGTATCATTCCCAGTCCACCATAGGCTTCCTCATTAAACCATGTGGTCGCTGAGTTCCTAGTAAAGTGTTTGCATTATCTTAACTCAACAAAGCATCTAAAGAAATAACACATAGATATCTAAAAATGTCTGTCTTTGACTTACTTTTTCAGACTATAGATATGCTTCATATGGGGTACTTATTACAGAAAAGCAGAAATATCACATAAAAATTTAGTTTATTTTCTATCAAGCATTTTTTTCTAGACACAAATTTACAATTTCTCTTTCACACAGTTGAAAAGACATACACCATTTTACATCCTGTTTCTTTCAATTATATCACACATTTTTTCTTTATTATAAAACTAGTTGAAATGCCAATTTCTTTTAAGCAGCTGAATACACTATTTCCCTATGTGCCTTAAATACCTAAGGTTAAAATTTGAAGATGTCTTAGATGAATGGAAAAAAACCTGTGTCTCATTTCTTTTTAGTTCTTAGTGAAGGTAAAACCTACATATTTACTGAAATCCTCTTTTCTTTCCAGATGTGTTCTGGGAGTAGCAATATTGCTGAGCAAGTTACATAATTTATTACAGCAACTCAGTACAGAACATTGGTAACCTCACCAGTTTAGGGAGAGGAATCTGCTGTGGTAGCTGATGAGACAAGGCCAAAGTTAGCTAGAAATTTAGAAATACCAAGACTCTGGCAAATCAACAATCATGATAAAGATTCTAATGGCAATCCTTTTCTGAGCCTTTCTTTGTACTAGTACTGTCAAAGAAGTTTATCTTAAAAGTACTGTGTTATCTTCCATGTAATCTTAAGAGTTAAGTATGAGACTATTATCATAATACTACAGTTGTGGAAACTGAGCCACAAAGAGATGGATAATTTTTCCAATGTCACACACCTTGGAAATGGAAAAGTCAAAATTCAAATCCACATCTAGGAGTTACTATCTCTACCCACCAAAATTCAGTTGGTGTAATATAGCCTGTAGAGATGAACTAGTAATAGAGCTGGGACATTTCTCCTTACCTTAGTCACTGAGCACAGCCTACAGATAAACATGAAGGGCATCACACAAACCTGGATAGCATGTGTATTAGTCAGCTTTTTTCGCTGCTGTGACTAAAAGGACCCATCAGAACAATTGTGGATGACGAAAAGTTTCTTTGAGGGCTCACCATTTCAGAGGTTTTAGTCTACAGAAGGACAGCTCCATCCCTAGGGGCTTGAGGTTAGGCAGAACATCATGGCAGAAGAGTGTGGCAGAGGGAAGCAACTCACATGGTTATCAGGAAGCAGAGAGACTCCTGTCACCAGATATCAATGTCTCCGAAGACACGCCCCGTAATTCCTAGTCCTCCAGCCACACCCTACCACTTCAGTTACTATTCAGTTAATCACATCAGGGATTAGTTCCCTGATTAGGTTAAGGCTATAACCCAATAATTTCTCCTCCAAATCTTCTTGCATTGTCTCACATGTGAGCTTTGGGGAGACACCTCACATCCAAACCATAACAGTGTGGCCTGCAGACACTGAGGCTGTGACATAGCTGTGGCTCACAGGTCCACTGCTTACAGAGCTGCTCGGGGTGGTGGTGAGTGAGCGTGGAGTCCAAGCACAAGGCCCAGCACCACCAGGGAGTCTACATGCACAGGACTGCACGCCTGCTGGCTGATGTTAAGTTGACAAAAACATTTTGTTTCTTCAGTGATAAATTAACCTTCCTTTATTATGATGTCTTTACCTTACAAAATTTAATTTTTTTTGTAGTTTTTTAAACCCATTTGTAATAAAAGATTTAGACACACATTGTATAGCTGTGCAAACATTTTCTTTCTTTATACTCCTATTCTATAAGCTTTTTCCTGTTTTTAAATAATTAGCTTTCTTTTTTTTTACTTTTTAAAATTTTTTATTAAAAAATAAGAACTAGCATACGCACACACACACACACATATGCACACACACACACTCACCTAGGCCTGTGCAGGGTAAGGAAAAGTAATACCACTCTCTTCCACCTCCACATCCTGTTGCACTGGAAGACCTTTGGGGCAATAACACGGATGGAGGGGCTTCTGCTATGACAACAATGGCTTCTTCTGGAACACCTCCTGAGAGACTTGCCTGAGGCTGCTTTTCAATTCTCTTTAAAAGTAAAAGGAGTCCACTCTGAAATGATAGCAAAACATATAGTAAATACATAAGCAAGCCATGTAGTCATTTCTTATCATTATCAAATAACATATTTTGTACACAGTGACATTGGCAATACTTTTATGTGAATGGTAATGCAGTATGGTCACATAATACAGGTGTGCTGTATTATGCTACTATGTCAAGATGTTATAGTAGCATCAGGAATTTTTCTGCTCCATTATAATTTTATGGGACCACTGTTTCATATACGGTCCTCCATTGTCTGATGGAACTAGGCAATAGGAGTTTTTCTTCCTTATTATAATCTTACGAGACCTTGGTTTTGTAGGCAATCCATCATTGACCAAAACAATGCACACTAAGAGAGAAGGGCTTAAGGAAGAAAATTTATTCTGGAAATTGTGTGTTTTGAGCCCCAGCCTTTGTTCAGAGAACTGATATAACATTATTCTATCATCTAGGAAATAGCCTGAAGTTCAAACAAATGAGATTATTAGAAAAGGCGACATGCAGAAGTGGGAAGAATGTGGTATTAGAGTTGGGAGGTGGTGGTTTTACCTTGAACTAGCTCTAGCATTGCTGAGCAAGTCACTTACTTTATTGTACTGCTGGTTCCTTCTTCATCTGATGAGACAGTAGTAGTTGTGAGGATTGCTTAAGTTAAGAATGACTCTCAGCACTTTGCAGCTTGTTGGGGGTCATGTTGACGGTAGCCAAGGCCAACCAGGCCTCCCTGCTATATCATCTCTGTAATATTCCTACACCTTAAGCCAAAGTGGCCCAAACATGAAGCTCAGGCTTTCATTTTATTGACACCGCAAATCATCACTGCCTCAAAAATTTCTGCATTGGTAGAAACTTTAAGTTTGGAGGAGTGAGGAGTGGTGTCGTGCATGCAGGGTGAAGTAGGAAAGGAACCACTGCAGGCTCTTCAGAGAGCAAAGCCTGAGGCAAGACTTAAGATGACGGTTCCTTATTTCTGTGTGCAAGTTCAGGGTAGTGAGGGTGAGGGACAGGGGAAGTGAGCAAGGGGAGCCAAGTAATGCCAACTGCTGCAACACCCACCATGCTCTGCAATGGGCATCAGGGAGAAAAGAGGCAGAAGATCTCTGGTAGATACACTTCTTGTCTTTGGTCACCATACAGGACTTATCTGGTAGGAAAAATGAGACTAGACAGAAGTCCAAGGACGGGGAAAATAGAGGCCCCCTGCCTTCTCTCTTATTGATGAAGGTTCATCCCAAGGGGTAGCTGACTCCTGCCTCCTCTTCTTCCTCTTCTCATCAGCCTCCAGGGGGCCCAGTGTGGAATGCAGTAAGAGTCCAAAGTAGAGGCACTACCAGAACAGCTGGAGCCTTGTCCAAGAAGGGGGTCACCCAGGGAATCTGAGATTTACATACGTCATTTGTAATTTAACACAACATCTCTTTTCCTTGAACTCCTATTTGACCATACCCTGAATGAGATTTTTCTCTCAGTCCTTCCACAAGGACCTTCCCCGTATAGCCACAGGTCTCTTTGATGTCCCTCCTGCTCTGCCATTTAGATGTACAGGGTACTCTATTTCTTATCTCGCACTAGAAATTTCTTCTTTCTCTGGTGTCTTAAGGTCTGGCAACTTCCTTGCTGTACAAGATCTTCCTGCCCCAGGTGAAATGATTAGTATCTTTTCCCTAAATAAACCTTTTCCCCCTGAGAGAAATCCCGGCCTCAGCCCTTGAGAAAACCCACTTCTCCTACCTCATCACCCAGGCTGCCTCCCCTGGGCTAGTGACCCTTACTTTGCAGATTTCCCTCCGTTACCCACATTCCCACAGATACGATAGCTTCCCAGGTACTCTAGCAGGTCTGAGGCACATGTTTGGGGAGGAGGAAGTGTGTGGGAATCATTTTCCAACCTGACTTTCCTCTTGATGCACACGAGTTTGGAACTTGTGGCCAGTGGGGAGGTTGTGTAAAGGAGACTGAAACATCAGGGCAGGCAGAGGAAACACAGCGACACGAGGTGGAAAGGCAGGCAGCGCTTCTGAAGGAGGAGTGTGAATCAGGGGGTTCTCTTGTTCCTTTATGAGGGGCCACCCGGATGGTCAGGGTGCCCGACAGGGCCATGATGTTGTGAGAAAAAACAATGGAGACGGCAGGATGTCAGAGCACCAAGAGATTCTGGCTCAGGAGGGCAGCCGCTCAGAGCTGGCCTCACCCTGCCCTGGTCCTTCACTGTCCTCTCCCTCCCTCCCACAGCCCCCTCGGCAGGTTTCTTCACATGATCCGGGTTGAGCCTGGATGGTCCCCAAACACCTGGTTGAATAATAAATACAAATGACTGTGGTGGTCCTGTCAGCCCCAGCTCTTTGTAAAACAGCCGCTGATCTACAGCCCCGGCTACAGTTGGTTTCCCAGATCAGCCCACATCTTGTCCCTGACAGGCATGGAAGGCTGCCTAACTCTGTCCTTCCCCCGTGATCATAAGGTCTTAAGTAGCCAAGAGTTGCGAAGAACACATCCATCCCTGCATAGCGCCCGGAGTCAGTTACAAATCAAACACTGTGCTTACAAACTCTTACATTTTGAAAAGAACACTTTGCAGTGATTAAATATTTATGCACGGCACGCACTTGCAACCTGGATGATTTATGGAGACTTTATAACTTATAGTAAAATGTAAATTCTTTCCCAGTGTGACATTAAAATATATATAATATAAATATGAATATATATTTATATATAATTTATTTTCCCTGCACATGGGGTATCCAAGATGTTGTATGAAAAAATGTATCTGTTTTTCTATGTGTTTGCTTTTTTTTTTTTTAATGGTCCCCATAAATCCAGGGAACTCCTTCTTGGACCACTAGCCTCTTTCAATAGAAGCATGTTTTCACTGGGATTTCCACATTCATAATTATTCCTCTCATTTCTCTGCTATGAGAAGACAAGCTGGTATTTCATTGCTTTGGGGAAGTTAATAATATGGTAGGCAAAACATCAGGAAAAATTATAATGAATGAAGCTATACAAATCGGAGGGAAACACATGTCGCTGTTCTAAAATGTTCCTGTCATAAATCCTGGAAATTTCACTATAGTCACAAGCAAATAACTCCTTAGTGCATAAACACTCAATTAATTAAATGTAATATGCTATATAAGTCTGAATGAGTTCTAAATGGAAAAATGGTCAAATAGGACTTGAGACCAGTGACGAATACGTGTTCATCTCAACTGCTCAAAATGCCTCAGTTGGTCTCAGACTAAAATAAGACTTCTCCACAGCCACCTTTAAAAGAACTGCATATAGAGTTTATAAAAGTTCTATTATTGACTCCTTATTTAGTACATAGTGATAAAGCCTCACACCCAGACTTTAAAAAATCTTGTCTTAAATTTCTATCTCTTGGGATGTCCCTGGAGCAAGGGTTTGAAGAGTTCTGTTTTCTCCATTATTTCCAATTTATGGAAGACTGGGTTTTATTATCCTCCTGTTTCTCTTAAGTTTCTTGAACCATTTTTATATGGTGCTTAAGGGGACACATCTCACCTGACTGATATTTTGTAATCCCTAAATAGCTACTTCTCAAATATGACTCTGAAAATACTTCTAATAGATGTGCGAACGTTCTGAGAAGTGAAAAACCTTTTTCTGACTGACACCAGGCTGGGTCAGGTGGCTGTGCTGAAGGTTGTGTCCCCCATGCCTTTCCCTGTCACTGGTCCCACCATAGTTTAGTTCTCAGGGTATCAATTCCTTCTACATGTTTGGAACTGTATCATTTCCATCTTTGAGATCTTAATGACTGGAACTAAGATTTGTAGACTGACACAGAGTCATGTCCAACCTGTTTGAATGAATGAATGAATAAATGAGTGAACGAATGATTCAACAAATGTCTATTGAATTCCTATTCTGTGCCTGGCACTAGGTCAGACACTAGAGAGCTTTGAAAAACCAGAGACAGGGGGATCACCTGGAACTGAGGGTCTGCTATGTTTTTATAGGATTAGGAAAATAAAAATACAATAATTTTATAAAAGAATGGGAACTTGGGGAGAGGCTCTTGAACTCATTTGTGTTCTGACTGGGAGGCTTAAACCTGACACAGAATGTGTCCTGTTTGTAGTGTCAGAACTGACTAGCTCTGCAATCCAGGTTTTAAGTGTTTTTCTCCAGACTATGTGGCCTCCACTTCTATCTTTAATTGTACAACAAACACTAATAAAACCTACAAAACTGTCAGGAACAGATGAGAGACAAAGCAGGACTCATTGGGGGAGTTGTTGAGCCACTTTTCTTTTAATAGAAACTGGGAAAATCAAATCGATTGTTACAGAAGCAGCAACTAATAACAGAGGTGATGACCCTTGGTAAGAAGCTCCATGGATAATATGGTCGGCAATGCAAGATCTTCAGTACAGTTCTCTCTGAGATAGAGTAAAGGAAGGGGATTTGTAGGATCTAGTTTTTCTGCCTTAATCACACATTCCAGTCTCAAAGACTGTAAGAATGCACATTTATGTCCTGTGTCAGTCTCTGCAGGTCAGCTGCCATCTAAGAACCTGGATGAAGGGGCTGACATTCTGAGGCTGGCTGTTGTGGCAGAGAGAAACCAGCAAGAGGGAGCTTGCAGAAGTCATTGAGATGGCTTTGGCACCTTCTGCTTAGACACACAGGTCCCCAGTTCATCTGCAAGGTTGGAGATCAAGGCTGGGATATCTATCCCTTCAGGGGAGGGGAAAGGGCACTGCTGCTATGGCCTCAGGTGGGACAGAGGTTCTATTGTTAGGACAATAGGGTCCACCCTCCTTTCTACCTCCAGGGACGGAAGGCTTGAGAACCCTGGTGCTGTGACTTTTCCCTTGCTCTGTCCCTGGCTTGAGTATCTTCAGGCCCTCTGTCCCCTGTTGGACTCCTGCTCATCTTCATGATGAATGTGGACACCTGAGGGGTCTAGATTAGTCTCCACTCCTGGGGGTGCTCTGGCTCTGACCCCTCTGGGACATTGGTCACGTCAGGTTGTGCTTCTCCAGGGAAGGGGCTGTCTTATTCATTTGGCCACAACTCTCAGCACTGTCTTAGAGGAGAGGTGTGGGCTCCCCAGAAGTGCAATCCTCAGAGTTCTGCTGGAATGTCTGGGATTAGAGAGTGGCCTTAAAGTGACCACCTTGTGTTTTTCAGGGATGGAAACAATGTTTACAGGTAACTTTAGAAACACAGGCCTGTATTTTCTAGTTTTCTGTGCTAAGAAATGGTTTCCTGCAGATCAGTCTTCACCTAATTGCCCTTTTACTAGGAAGCCAAGTGCTGAAATAGCAGAATTGTTCTTTTTTTTTTTTTCCTGGTATTTTTCTGTGGTGTGAAGTTAATATCTTAATGCCCTGAGAAAATTCTCAAATAATGGTCAGGCTGCCTTGTATACGGGAAGTCCTTCATCGATTTTTTTTTAAACTATCCTGCATATAATAAGAAAAGAAAGAGAAGCGAATAATGAATACTTTCACAATCACAGGGAGACAGTTTAGTAATAATTGATCACAGGGATGCAGAGCAAGCTCGCTCTGAGAATCTGAGTGCCTGAATTTGAAAATGCAGGGACTCAGGGATCTTTCTAGTACTTTGATGTCTAGAGAATTGATCCAGAAATGTCCAGAGTGTACACTCCTGCAAGTCCTGCTTACTACATGGGGCATCTCTATTTAATGAATTCTGCATCCCATCTCCTGCCGAGAGTCCCTGAAGACCAACTTCTAAGGTTGATCTTCCTTGGACTGTGGGTGCTCTGCAGTTTAAATCAGTTTTACTGTCTTGGGAGAAAGAAAGAAAATGGGAAGGAAAGAGTCAAGAGCTGGGAAGGAGAGAGCTCAGCAGGAGAGGGGGAGGACAGAGAGGTGGCCAGGAAAGGAAGGTGACAGAGATGCCGCTATTGACTCTAGTGCGTGAAGTTCTAAATGAAGTGTATTCACTGTTTAAGGAGAGAGGGGAGGGGGAGGGAGAAGAAGGGAAAGAGAAGGGGAAGGAGGAGAGAAGGACAAAGACAGAGACAGAGAGAGGTAGAGATGGGGTGAGGACACAGGGCAGAGACCAAGAGGTGAGGGAGTGTGACCAGCTCTTCTTCTGGAAGTCTTCTCTGTCCCAGATGTTAGCACAATGAAAGAAAAGACATTTCCATTTATCAAAGACTTCTGTCTTTCTGAGTAATTTTTGTGTGTATCTTAGGTGTATTCCCTGCTAATATTGTTTTCTAATGTAAGTGGCTATGATCCCCACCTAGGGGTGAAGGGGGATGGCTCAGGACATCTCAGTGATTAGACAAGGCTACTGAATGACCTTCTCCCTAGGGCCATGGGGCTTAAACTCAGACACAAGTCAATGGCCTGATGGAACAGTCATGACATGAATTATTTAAACATGCCCCATGCGAGGAGGAAACTAAAGAGGGTGTTGGCTTCTTCTTGCTTGTGCCCAGATCCGTTTTACTCTGGTCTGTACACCTCCTAATCTGCTCTGTGTCTGTGGCGTCGTGGCCTCTGTTAACTGTAAGGTGGCTTCTTACCCATGGCCAGGGGCAGCCCCTTCACCCTGCCGGACTGCTTCACCTTGAGAAGCTTCTCTGGCTGCAGCCATGCCTCCTGTTGCTGTGGGTCCTGAGCTCTGGGAGCCCTGCCTGCACACTTTCTCCCTCTGTTCCCAGCTGCTGTTAACCTCTGCATGGCTCACCATGTCCCGTGTGCCCTTTTAGCCCTCCCAATGCTGCTGTAACAAATTCCTCGTTTTAAACCTGCTCTATTGTTCTGTCTGCAAGGCTCCCATTTTTCCGACCAGACTCAGACTGAAACGTCCTCTGGAACATGGGTGTTAATAGAAGAAAGTAGACAAGGGGTGGGAGGCAGAGTGGTCTTCAGAACAGATGTGACTAGGGACTGGACTCTGAAGACCAGAAGGCATCGACTGCACAAAGAGGGAAAGGAGGTTCTAAGGAGAAGTCGTGGTAATTTTCTGTGGTGTTTATGGGGTAGAGTTGCTGAAGCCAGGTGGGGAAGGGCAGGTGATGATATATGTCCAATTATAGTTTGGACGCACTCAAGGTCCAGTGAGAGAGCCAAGGTGCCAGGGAAACAGGGAGAGGTGAACTCAGGGATGATCCACAAATGTGTCTAATTGGAGCAAAGAGAACAGACGGAAACAGAGAAGTGCCTAAGTGTCAACCCAAGGCCAGAGTCCGCGCTCTCTCCCGTGTGTATTCCACTATTACTACTCTGAGTCCTCATTCATGGTTCCACACGGCGTGTGTATTCCTTTATTTATTCTTTTACTTAGCCAACATTTACTGAACTCTGTGCTGGGTGTGGGGCACCTAGAGACAAGGGCAGCTCAGCCCTCTCAGTGCTCAGAAAGAAGTAAAGGGGAGAGCAAAGCACAGCATGTCACCCAACACAGCAGGAACAAGCTGGGGAGGAGGGCTGGCCAGGGACGGTGGACAGGACAGTTAGAGAGACGTGGGCATGAGATGGGCAAGACGTGTGACAAGTCTGGAGTTAACACAGAGGAAGGAATTAGGGATAAGTGTTCGGTTTCGAGATTGCCACCTTCTGAAAAGATGGTGGTGTGGGCTATCAGGACAGACACGGGTCTTTCAACAGCCCAGGCAAGGCTGAAATTCAAACCAGGCGGCCAAGACCTGATCACTTATCTTTTTGTTTTGTCTTCTTTGTTTTGTCTTACAGATTATTTAGAAAGGGATGGAGACCCAAGGCCTACGGGCTTTTCTAAACAAATGCCTGCTCTGTTTTGAAAAGACAAGGGCTTTAGTGTTTTACTGTGTGGGGGGTTAAAAACCAACAAAATTCTCTCGATTATTTTTACATTTTAGTGTTTAAAAATTATAAAAATAGCTTTATTGAGATATAACACAAGTATCACACAATTCACCCATTTAAAGTTACGATTCGGTAGGTCTTAATGTGACAACAGGGTCTTACAACCCTCACCAACAACCAGCTTTGGAACATTATCATGAAAGGAGACCCCAAGACCACTAGTAGTCATTCCTGGGCTCTCTGCCCCTTCTCCATCCCCTCCCCTCCACCCCATGGCCCCTGGCCATCACTTGTCTACTTTCTTTCTCTATTTGCCTGTTCTGGACATGTTTTTAAAAGCACTCCTATCTAACTGTAATGATAAATCCTTTGACCAGCGCCCCACCATTCTGCCCTCTGCCAGGGGGAGAATTACTTCCCAGCTTGGAGCCCTGGCCTCTGCAGGGCCACATGGGTGGAGGGAATGGGTAGTAACTGCACTCCCTCCAGGTGCTGACATTTGGACATGGGACATGGGGACTGCAGAGGCCAGGGAACCTCCTGGGCAAGAGGCAGAAGCTCCTGAGCTGTCAATTTCCATTCCCTCCCCACCTTTTGTTTTTTAATCTCTGATGTAAGGGCTGCTACTTTGAAATGTCAAGGGAAGAGACTGTCCCGGCTTTCTAGAAGGTGCACCCATACCTACCTTCTGAGTAACCTGATTAGAGAGATGTCAATGGAAAATTCCACATTTTGAGTGAAAAACCAAAGGTTTTAGGGTGTGTCCCAGACACCCAGGCATAACTAGAAATTAAACACATTCTTTAAAATGCTCAATTGGCTCCTCAAACACTTGGAGGTATTTTCAGGTATTTGGGGGTTCTTCCATGTATAAAATATACAGTGTTTTCGTAATGTTGGTAATTTGGTGACAGATGCTGCTGAGGTTCAATATAATGTAGTATGTAAAAATGAGGAAGCAATTAAGGCATTTTTAGTTCCCTCTGAGGCTTGCAAAAAATTACTTAAATATAGCTCTCCAAAACAACATACAGTTTTTATCAAAGCCAAATTTAAATGTTATTTAATGTTCTACCTTCTGGCCAGAAATAGATGTCAAGTTTTTTCTTTTGATTGTTAATTTTAATTTAAACAACTGTTGCCTTGGTTGGCTTTCCCTGTAGCAGAATGTTTGTGAGTCTCAGAGGAAGCCCAGAACGCTTTTGTTTTTTTTTTCCTTTGCTGTAACATTTACAAAGGATTCTGCAAATATCAAAAGCACAGCAGAGCACATGGCTTGGTCATTTCCACTTTCTTCTCCTTCATGTCTCTGCCATTTGGAATCCCACCCACCTTTACAGGCTCAGCTCAAAGCCTTCGTGGTGGAAAGAGGCTAGACTCTACTGCCAGGGAAATAATTGTAATGGTGACATTCTTGGGCTCTAACTTCAGGCAAGAGCTCTGCTCAGATTCCTTGGACTGTGGCTCAGATTTGCTGAGCCTTGCCCTTCCCTTCCATTAGATGGAGATCACAGTACTTCTTAGGGTTCCTGAGACAAGGTCACACGTACCATTACCTGCTGTTACTACACCCAGCACCCATTCCAGTTTCTTCTGGAACCTGCACTGCCTCTGTATTTTGGAGGTCTTCCTGGTAAGCCTGTTGATCTGGGCTCTCCTGGTCAAGGAGTGACCATGTGCCCAAGGTGAGGCCCATCAGAAGCCCTCTCTTTGGAATCTGAGTCCACAAGGTCCTAGTCCTCAGGCAGGAGAGGATCATTCCTATTGTGCCTACAAGACTCAGGTCCTGGGTCTCCTTGGGTCTTGATATTTTTGTAACTTGTTTCTTTAGTTTTCCTTTCAAATTGGTGAACTTCTTGAATTTCTTTTCCCTCAAGTTATGCAAAACTGATTTTGCTGTTACTTGTGATCAAAGTGCTGCCAATAAATATGAGAAACCTTACTTCCTTCATCCTTTTCTTCCTTCCAACAAAACTTTTGATTGTAACAACACGAGGCAAGTGGTGGAGCACAGCAGAAGAGGGGTTACAGGGGCTAGGAAGGGGTGTCACCCTTGGAAAGGGACGGTTAGGGGAAGAGCTGACTCTCCAGGGGCAAATAGTTGTTGTTGGTCTTCAGTGATAATGGATGCTCCTCAACTTACAAGGAGGTTAAGTCCAGTAAAGCTGTTGTAAATTGAAAATATCATGAACTGAAAATCCATTTAATACACACACTTAACCAACTGAATATCACAGGTTGGCAATAGGGAGCACTGTGGAGCACACATAGCCCACCCAGCACCACGAGAGAGTGTGGTTCTGCACAGTGCTAGTTTGGGATAAGATCAACATACTGAATTTGAAGTAGGATTTCTCAGGAATGCACATTTACACCATCATAGATTCAAAAAATTATAGTTGATTTTGTAAGTCAGGGACAGCATAATGTCACAGTCCTGGTGAACATGGCAAGTGCACTCTGAGGGAGGCCCTTTATGTGTGTTTTTTAGAATACAAGCCTCACTGTATGTGACCTTGTCATTAGGTGCAGTTTGTGCTCCCATTTCACTCATATGGAAACTGAGATACAGGGAGAAATTTGCACTGGAACGCCCCACCCCAGGCCCAGGGAAAGGTAAGGTATTTTTTTTTTCTCATAGTGCATTACATCCCTGTGGATGATCCCTCCTGATGTCAGGGATTCTCCCTGCAGTGTGATGTGTGGCCTGTGTAGACCACAGGAATGGCTCCGCAGGGCGCTGTCAGTTTCTGTTAGCGTGAGCAGCACTAGGAGCCTCCCTGGTACTGGTCAGGTGTTACGTCATATCCTATTCAGTTATTTCCAACCATGGAAAATTGCACTAGGAGAGAATTACCATCAATGTTTACAGGTCACAACTTCAGCATCAGGCTGGATTATATGTGCTTGAGGATGAATATTTGACTAAGTGTCAGGCATATATAAGGGCTTCATAGATATTGAGGAGACTCCAAACTGATATATGGAGATATGGAGGAGCCTCACATAGAGTGGACAGAGGCTTGTTCAAAGGATGTGAGGTTCTGGGTAATAGTCATCCCAGGTCCCTGCCTGTATCACAGAGTCCTGGGGGCTGGACAGATCTGACATGACCTCTGTCAGTAGTGACAGTTTGGGTCCAATATCAGTGCTCAGCATCACATGTCGTGGGACATGCTTGAGGTTGCCAGCTTAAACATCTAAACTTTATTAAAACTAAAAACTCAACCTCTAGCAATTGTGATATAGTCACTAATTAAATTGCTTATCCAGGGCACTGAGAGTCAGAAAAGCCGTGGTTTCCTTAAGATACAATAATTTAAAATACCTTCTCTTTTCTGCTATAAATACCAATGTCAACATCAGGTGTGATGACACACATCTGTAATCCCAGCAACTGGAGAGGCAGAGTCAGGAAGATCACAAGTTCAAGGCTAGCCTCTGCAACTGAGTGAGACCTTGCCTCAAAAAAAAAAAAATAGAGACAAAGACCGGGGATGTAGAAGTAAAGTACCCTCAACCCAGAACCAAAACCCTCCAAAACCAGGACCAAAACCCAAAACCAAAAAGCCACCTATGCTGTTCAGCCTCTTACCTGCACATCTTCTAGAAAACCCTAATGAAAGAACAGACAACAAAGTGCGTGCCATAGCAAGTGCTGTTAAGACTGGGACAAGTTGGGGATTGATTCTACAACTCCCACGCTGACCTCCTTTGATGTCACAACAGGTTGGGTATCAAGAAACTCAACTCTTAGGTTACATAACTTATAAAAAGGGAAAGAGATATTCACATATTTTCCACATGTTTTAGGTTTATAACATTCATAATGTACTATGGTCTTGGATTGTAATTACCAAGATAAATGACGAACATATTTTTTAAAAATTACGTTCTTTGGCAGAGGTGGCCTGACAGGTTTCTTTGGTCTTTTTCCATGTGTCCTCGATGAGGTACATTGGCAAGAACCTCTGATACAACCTTCATCTCTCTTGAGTCTAGAGTATAATTTTCTGCAAAATGCTTCTACATTTTTCCATATGGGCTTTTCACATTTTCCATATCATCCTGGACCCAAAGAGGTCCAAGTCAAAAAGGTGGATTAACATTTTTACCTGTGAGGTTGGTGCTGCAACAACCATTGGATTCATAACCTTCTTTTGTTCTTTGACATCCACTAGTGCCCTTTCACTGCATATGTGCACATGTGCTCATTCTCTCTCTCTCTCTCTCTCTCTCTCTCTCTCTCTCTCTCTCTCTCTCTCTCTCTCTCTCTTAAAAATGCAGAGAACCTAAAAAGGTTAAAGTAGTCTAGTTTAATGTCCAGGTTCCTGCAGTAGCATGGATAGATTATTGCATATCAGTTGGTATTTATCACCCCACCCACTGCCTCACCCAAGAAGAAGCTTTGCCGATAAATATTTGACTTGAAAAAGACTGATTTGAGACAAAATGTGCCTTCCCTTTCTTTAAAGATCTCCATTCAGACTTTCTCAGACCACAGAGCACAACCTACAGGAAAGGGTACAAAGTCTCCAGCTCAGCCCTTAAGTAACCCCCTGAAGTGCTCTATGACCTTAGCCAAGTGTCTTAATTGATTTCATCAGCTCACTCAACTTCAAAGTAGCTCTCATTCTACCTGTCTCATAAGATGTAGCATTAAAATGCCAACTCTCCTAGGGAAGGTCGTCTGTTATACTTTACCAATTATTCCTCAGTATGAGCAAATAATCATTTAGTTTTCAGAGGTTTTGTTGCTCATCAAAACCTAAAATGCTCATCTCCTTTTAATTGTATTCTACCCATTGTTCAGAAAAAGCAAATTGTTAGATTGTGCAGAAAACTCAGTTATTATCATATACAACCTCATGTATGAAAACATAGATAAACTAAGAATGCTGAGTATAAAACAAAACAGAGAAATATCTTAGTTTGGCTTTTCTAAGTTAATAATGTCAACTTTTGCCTTTGTCTTTTTAAAATTCATTTAAAATCCATTTAGTGTTTGAATAGTCCATATGCATAGATTTTAAATGTGTTCCCGACTTTGCACAGGGTGCAAGAGAGGCCTGGGTGGGGTCCAGGTTTCCTTACTGAGTGCCCAGATCACTTGGCTGGTTTGTCTACAAGGAGAACACCTGCTTTACTGAGCATAGTGACCTGCCTCACCGAAAAGCACTGTAGGTCAGTTGAACGGCTTGTGGGTGCAGGTGCTGTCCAATGGGCCACACTTCTAATGCACTCTTCTGCTCTTTGCTTAGAGTCATCCAACTGTAATCAACAACGGTGTTCCTGTAAGAACAACTTCCTTTTGGAACAAATTGTTTTTAGTAACGGATTGAATAATAGTGTTCATTATGGGTTAAATGGTGTCTCTCAGAAATTCATAGGCCAAAGTGTACCCCTCAGTACCTCAGAGTGTGTCCTTATTTGGAGATAGAATCTTGACTGAAGCCATCAAGTTAAGATGAGGTCATTAGTGTGGGCGATAATACAATATGACTGTGTCCCTATAAAAGGAAATTTGGACCCAGAAGTACACATGGAGGGAAAATCAACTAAAGGGACATAGAAGATGACCTTCTACAACCAAGGAGAAAGGCCGGAGAGAGCTTCTGCTCACAGAATTCAGGAACCAACCCCATGACAGCTTGATTTTGCACCTCTGACTTCCAGAACTGTGGGATGATAAGCCTACATGGCTATGACATGCAGTTTGTGGTATTTGTCACAGCACCATTAGCAGACTAACACGCTGTGACCAGCAAAGTAACGAATAGCTACAGTGAATTGGGGCTGATGCATACTGAGTGCTGACCATGTTTCAGGTCCACTGTATGCTTTTTAAAAAAAGTTATATATGACAGCAGAATGCATTACAATTTTTATTACACATACAGAGCACAATTTTTCATATCTCTGGTTGTATACAAAGTATATTCACATCAATTCGTGTCTTTATACCTGTACTTTGGATAACAATGATCATCACATTCCACCATCATTAATAACCCCATGCCTCCTCCCTTCCCCTCCCACCCCTCTGCCCTATCTAGAGTTCATCTATTCCTACCACACCCCCCCTCCCTATCCCACTATGAATCAGCCTCCTTATATCAAAGAAAACATGTGGAATTTGGTTTTTGGGATTGGCTAACTTCATTTAGCATTATCTTTTCTAACTCTATCCATTTACCTACAAATGCCATGATTTTATTCTCTTTTATTGTTGAGTAATATTTCATTGTGTATATATGCCACTTTTTTTATCCATTCATCTATTGAAGGGCATCTAGGTTGGTTCCACAGTTCAGCTATTGTGAATTGTGCTGCTGTAAACATTGATGTGGCTGTGTCCCTGTAGTATGGTGTTTTTAAGTCCTTTGGGTATAGACTGAGGAGTGGGATAGCTGGGTCAAATGATGGTTCCATTCCCAATTTTCCAAGAAATCTCCACACTGCTTTCCATATTGGCTGCACCAATTTGCAGTCCCACCAGCAGTGTATGAGTGTACCTTTTCCCCACATCCTCGCCAACACTTATTGTTGTTTGTCTTCATAATAGCTGCCATTCTGACTGGAGAGAAATGAAATCTCACAGTGGTTTTGATTTGAATTTGATTTGAATTTCTCTAATTGCTAGTGATGACGAACATTTTTTCATATATTTGTTGATTGATTGTATATCATCTTCTGAGAAGTGTCTGTTTATGTCCTTGGCCCATTTATTGATTGGGTTATTTGTTCTTTTGGCACTCAGCTTGTTGATTTCTTTATATACCCTAGAGATTAGTGCTCTATCTGATATGTGAGGGGTAAAGATTTGCTCCCAAGATATAGGCTCTTTATTCACCTCACAGATTGTTTCTTTTGCTGAGAAGAAACTTTTTAGTTTGAGTCCATCCCATTTATTGATTCGTGATTTTAATTCTTGTGCCACAGGAGTCTTATTAAGGAAGTTGGGGACTAATCCCACATGATGGAGATTAAGGCCTACTTTTTCTTCTATTGGACACAGGGTCTCTGGTTTTATTCCTAAGATCTTGATCCATTTTGAGTTGAGGTTTGTGCATGGTGAGAGATAGGGGTTTGATTTCATTTTTTTTTTTTTTTGCATGTGAATTTCCAGTTTTCCCAGCACCATTTGTTGAAGAGGCTATTTTTTCTCCAATGCATGTTCTTTAATTGTACTTTTGTGGGTTAGTCTCTGTGTCCTCTATTCTGTACTATTGGTCTACCAGTCTGTTTTGGTGCCAATATCATGCTGTATTTGTTACTGTTGCTCTGTAGTATAGTTTAAGGTCTGATATAGTCATGTCACCTGCTTCACTCTTCCTGCTAAGGGTTTCTTTAGCTATTTTGGGTCTCTTATTTTTTCAGATAAATTTCACGATTGATTTTTCTATTTCTATGAGGAATGTCATTGGGATTTTGATCGGAATTTCATTAAATCTGTATAGTGCTTTTGGAAGTATGGTCATATTGATAATATTAATTCTGCCTATCCAAGAGCAAGGTAGATCTTTCCATCTTCTAAGATCTTCTTTGACTTCTTTCTTTAGGGTTCTGTAATTTTCATTATATAGATCTTTCACGTCTTTTGTTAATTCCCAAGTATATTTGTATGTATTTATTTATTTATTTTTGCAAGCTATTGAAAATGGGGTAGTTTTCCTTGTTTCCCATTCTGAGGATTTGTCACTGATAAACAGAAATGCCTTTGATTTATGGGTGTTGATTTTATATCCTGCTACTTTGCTGGATTCATTTACTAGTTCTAGAAGTTTTCTGGTGGAACTTTTACTGTGCTTTCATTTGTCGCTTTGTTATCAAGACTAGTCAGGGAAAGTCTCCACCAGAGGGCAGCTGTAGAGGTAAGTCCGACTTTCCAGACTATGTGGAGAAGAACATCGTTAGCACAGGGGATAGGAGATGGAAGGCTGCGAGGGGGCTTTGTAGGCCGTGTACTCATGAAGCAGGCAGGCTGGTGTGCTCTGATTAAACTGACAGGAGAGAGTGCTGCCGTATGCCAGGGCTGGGGAGATAAACCTGTTCAAAATCACACAGCACCTGCTCGGGTGTTCTCAAATAGAGCTTAACTCGTGGGTGTTGACTAACACGTGGAAGACTTCTTCCTCGAATGTACTTCCAGATCAACACATGTTTACAAAAACATCATGTCTAAATGTGGAGGAAGCATGCTTTTCTGAAAGCCTCTTACATCAAGTACCTGAAAGTTCTCCTTCTCAAGTCCCCAGGCAGGTTAGAGGCAAGTGAAGGAAAGGCTCAGAGGGAAGAGTTGATTCTTACTCCAAAGAAGAAAACCAAGACCCAGATAATCCCGACACACATGTAGAGACTGAGTCAGACCTGGAGCCCGTTAATCCTGATCCTCACGTCACTATGACTGTCCTTCCTGACCCTTGGGAGATTTAGCATCACCTGATTAGCATCAGGAGTGTCCAGCTGTCGAACTCCTGTATCCCTCAGGGTTCCAGGACAGGAGTTACTTCATCCAGGAAACCTCCCTGTTTTTCTTATCTCACTCAGTCCCTCCCTTCTCTAGAATTCACCCTTCTAGGACAACACTTTGTTCCCTCTTAACATACACTTCTTATTCTCCTCCACTAGATGGTAAGCTTCATTCAATACCCTTCCACAGGGAACAGCTGCCTTTTCTAGCCAATGAACGCATTTATGTGGAAGGACTGAATAAAAGCATTAAGCAGAATAGCCATTCCATTCCTGCGTGTCCAAAAAGAAATGGAAGCATGTCCACACACAATCCTGCATGCATATGTTCCTAACTACTTTCTTCATAATAGTTCCCAAACTAGAAGTGGCCAGCCCATCAGCTGGTGAGTGGACAGACAAAATATGGTATATTCATGGAATTAAAAAAAAATGAGTGTGGGTGAGTACAGAAACATTAAATTGCGTGAAAGAAACCAGACAAAAGAGATCACATATTGTATGATTCCATTTATATGAGATGTCTAGAGAAGGGAGGCTGTTGCCTGGGGCTAAGGCTGGGATTGTGGATTATTACACATGCACATGAGGCATCTGATTGGGGATGAAAATGTTCTAAAACTGATTTACGTTGATGGCTGTACCAGCTGCTCAACCTAACTAAAAACCACTGACTTGTACACATGAAATGGGCAGATTTTATGATATGTAAAATATGCCTCAGTGTTAGAAAGAAAGAATAAAAACAGTACCTAAATAGATCGGGAAGAGGTAGGACAAAGGTGACACCGAGGAGGATATAACTCTGGTTCTCTGGCAAAGTGCCCGTATCCTATAAAGATTCAGTACAACACTCCAGTATTCCAGGGTTTGGAAAGGTGCAGAGCAGTCTTCTGCTCATAGAACTGTCCGTGCCTGAAATCAGTGTTACCAATTTGCATCAGGAGTCCTGTTTCTGTTTTGTCGGTGGGGGAGTAATATTAACATTTACTCCTCTTAATGTAAAATATAAAAACTTGTCACATGAAATCTAATTGACCTGTGGTCTTAGCCCACTCCTCTGCCAGATGATTTTACCTAAATGTAAAATCAAGCAGTTCCCTCCTCACACCTTTTTTTTTTTTTTTTTTTTTTGGCACGGGGGATTGAACCCAGGAATGTGTAACCACTAAGCCTCATTCCCAGCCCTTTTGATTTTGAGATTTTTATTTGATTTTGAGACAGGATCTCACTAAGTTGCTTAGGGCCTCCCTAGCTTGCTGAGGCTGGCTTTGAACTTGTGATCCTCCTGCCTCAGTCTCTGTAGCTGCTGGGTTTACAGGTGTGTGCCACCTTGACTGGCTCCAAGAGTCTTGGTAACACTGAGGGAGAGAAAGGAGGGAGAGAGGAGAGAGAGAGAGATGGGGCGGGTAACTAATTTTATGCTTTTGGAAAAGATGGTATTGGAGCTGGCATCTTTGCTCTGAATTTATTCATTGAATGCTTTCATAGAGAAGATTTTATGTGATGTGCTTTCTCTAGAAATAGCTCATTAAGGCTTCTGCATAATAGATGGTGAAATAATTTTTCAAAGGAAAACATAATTAGTCACTCAACCTCCTCCTAATACTTGAATGACAGGACCATTTCCTAAAAATCAAGGCCATTCAAAGTAACGTTAGGTGTGGTTCTTTTCTGGCAGAAGCAGGTTGGATCTTTCACTGTGGTGCACTTCCATGATTCAAGGCAGTGTTCTCTGAGCGTTGTACCAAAATCTACAAACAGTATATCACTTTAGGTTTTGAACTATTTAGAAAAGGAAATGCTCGAAGCCAACTGGAGAAGACTGCTTACTCCTATCAGTTAGAAGTACTTATTATTCTTGGGAGCACCAGCCACACTCTTTGCCATGATTGACCAGCAGACTTCCCTCTGATACTGAAGGGGTGTTTGGGGAAGTTCTGAGTCTCTGGCATACTTCACCCCCAGTCACATTCATTTTCAAGGCTGAGGGGAGGTCTAGTCATTAGAAGTGTTTTTTTATGGCTAAGATATGATTTTTGACTTTGTTTTTTTCTACATAAATTGCTTGTGGTATGATAAGACCAAGTGCTTTAGATATTACTTAGAATAACCTCTTACATAATCTGAAATTTAAAGCTCATGCATACACACCCCTCTGATAATTGAGCTGGGAATTATTGCATATTAACTGAAATAACCAGAATGCAATCTATATCAAAGAGATTCAGAAGTCATGGAAGATAAGAACTGGTGAGGGTTTCAGAGATATAAATCTGTCTCCCTTGAGAAGAGGACATAAGGCCCCACAAAGTTGATTGATTTCCTGAGGTAGCACACCTCACTTTAGCAGCAAAGTCGGGGGCAAATGTGAAAATTTCTGGACTTCCATCCAGCGCTTTCCCACCACACCAACCATCTGCATCCCACCTCCTTCTCGCAGTCTTCTTCTCATAGACATTTTTCTATAGGCTGCAACCTGAGAGTGTACAAAGCACATGGATTTTTCTTTGAATGCGTGTGAGTACACCTTACACCTTGCTTGCTCAGTAACTGCTTGCCTCTGGGTGATTTATTTAATGTTTGTAAATCTTAGTTCTTTTTGATTTCTAAAGTTAGAATAATAATGTTTGAAGTGCAAGGTTTTCATGATGGGTAGAAGGAATGTATTTGTAGATCCTGAAGTGTAAGAACCCTCCAATGCAGGTAGTTATTATTTTTCTCACCTGTATGCCTTGGTGCCAGTACATATTGTGTTTGGCATCTGATAACAAAAACATATTTGTTTATTCAATTTTTGTTAAGTTAGTTACACTTCACCTTTTGCCTTTTAACTGCTTTGTGAATTTCGTATAGTCCCAGTTAGTTATTTTTAATAAATGTTTTTACAAAAAATATCAGCATTCTACAAGCGAGATTGATAATGTCAAATAATACTAATCTTTCCCAACTCTCAGGGAAAAAAACAAGATTTTAAGATTTTTTCCCCATCATTTTGTTTTATTAAGGTAGTATTTACCAACAAAAATGTATATGTTTAAGGTATATAGCATGCTGTTTTTTCCCTTTATTCCATTTATTTATTGGTGTATTATAATAATGGGATTCATTGTTGTGTATGTGTACATGCACAGGAAATAACCATATAATTTGGTCAATACCATTTATTCCCTGGTATTTCCCCTTTCCTGCATCTCCTCCTGTTTCCATCTTCAACTCACCCACTTTTAAAAAAATTTTGAGACTAGCTGAGGAAGCTGGCCTTGAACTTGTGATCCTCCTGTCTCAGCCTCCCAATTCACTGGGATTACAAGTCTGCACCACCACTCCTCGTCAGGCATGATGCTTTTATAATGTGTACATCTGAAATGATTAATTCAAGACCTCTCAGCTAATTTTAAGTATACAATACATTTTTATTAACTATAATCATGCTGTATATTAGGTCTCCAGAACTTGTTCATATTAGACTGAAAGTATGTACCCTTGGATCAATATCGCTTCTTTTCCCCCAATCCTAGCCCCTGGCAGATGCCATTCTGCTCTGTTACTATAAATCAATTGTCTTGTTAGATTCCAATGTGAATGTGATCATGTCGTATTTGACTTATTTCCCCTAAAATAATGTCCTCCAAGTTCATCCATATTGTTGCACATGCTAGGAGTTTTAAAGTCTGAATATCATTCCATTGCATGTTGTGTGCATGTGTGTATGTGTATCACAATTTCTTTAATAGTTAAGTGCCAGTGAGCACTTACGTTATATTCTGTGTCTTCTATTGTGACAAATGCTATAGTGTATTTGGGAGTTAAAACATCTCTTCAACCTACTGGTTTTATTTTCTTTGGATATATACCCAGAGCTGGGATTTCCAGATCATGTAGTAGTTCTAGTTTTGATTGTATTTCTGGAGCCTCCTTCCTGTGTTCCCTGTTGGTCATGCAAATTTACACTACCACCAGAAGTGCACAGGGTTTTCTTTCCATCATGTCTTCTCTAACACTTGTTGCTCTTGTCTTTTTGATGTCAGGTATCCTAACAGATGTGGTTAGATTTACATTTCCCTGATGATTAGTGATATTGAGCCTTTTGATATATCTATTATCAATTTGTATGTCTTCTTTGGTAAAATTCTATTCAGGTCCTATGCCAAGTTTCAAATCAGGTTATTTGATAGTTTTTTTGTTATTCTTATTGAGTTGTAAATTCTTTACATATTTCAGATATTAACCTCTTCATACTTATATTGTTTGCAAATATTTTCTATCATTCTCATTTACTGTTTCCTTTGCTGTGAAAAAACTCTTTAGTTGGATGAAGTCCCTCTTATTTATTTGTACTTTTGTTGCCTGTGTTTTAAGTGTTTTCTTTTAGGAATTCCATAGTTTTAGTACTTACACTTAAGCCTTTAATCCATTGTGAATTGTGTGTGGGTGTGTGTGTATGTGTGTGTGTGTGTGTGGTGTAAAATGTATCTAATTTCATTCTTTTGCAGGTGGATATAGTTTTCTTGAACCACGTATTAAAGAAAACATCCTTTTCCCATTGTGTATCCCTGCTGTCTTTGTTGAAAACTGGTTGACCACATATACATGATTTATCTTCTGTACTCTCTACTCCATTCCATTGCTCTGACCTGCACCACTAAATCTGAGAAACTTGTGAAGGGCAATGGGGGATTAAAGAATACACACACACAGATATTAAGAAAAAGCTGGAATCAGGTGGAACACTGAACTCTGATGGAGAAACAGTGACACAGTCCTGGCCCAAAAAACTTTATTATATAGAGTCCCATAGTCAGGATGTTAAAGACTATAGAGGCATTGTTCTTTGTGCATTAGAAAGTTACAGGGCTAGAAACATTCTTGTAGCTATTTCACTGTTGTAATGCTTAGGACTTCCTGTGGCACCCAGGAACACTGCTGTTCAAAGTTTCTACTAAGTGGGCAGGCTTGAAGATTACAGTACTTGTCAAGTCTTATAGTTCTCTTGCTATGCTCAGAATCCTCTATCCTCTGGGAACTGTCATCTGAGTTCTAGATCAAGATTGACTCAGGCTCTGTGCTTTGCACAGAATATGACACAACTTCCAGGCTTTGCAATGAGCCTTTTATGGTCAGGGCATCGCCATAGCAAACTGGGCTATCTTGACCCATATGTTTTGTACAGGAAGTTCCTAGCATTTGCAGGCACACCACAGCTGTGAGACAATCAGGGGCACTGATCCAGATCATCGCACTCCACATTCCATTGCATCTGGTTTTATGCCAGGACAATACTGTTTTGATTTTTATCACATTGTAATATACTCTGACATCAGGAAGTGTGATGCCTCCAGCACTGTTCTTTTTGCTTAAGATTGCTGTAGCAATTTGGGGTCTTTCATAAATCCATGCAACCTTTAGAATTATGTTTTCTTTTTCTTTAAAATATATCATTGGAATTTTGATAGGGACTGCACCAAATCTGTAAATGTTTTTGGATAGTATGGGCATTTTAAAAAGATGAATTCTTTCCATCAATGAACGTAGGATTTTTTTCTTTTATTTGTGTCTTATTTAATTTCTAACTTCAGTATCCTGGTTTTCAGGGTACACATATTTCAAATCCTTGGTTAAATTTATTCCTATATATTTTATTCTTTTTGATGCTAATAGTAATGGTACTGTTATCTTAATTTCTTTTTAGATATTTTATTGTTAGTTTATAGAAACACAAATGATTTTTTTATGTTTCTTTTTTATACTCATTGTTAAAATCCCATTTGTTTTACTAAAATAAATTTTGGATGCATGTTTAACTTTTGCTTAACTGTACAGATATCCCCAATTAAGTTGATCATTTTGTATCCTCAATGTTACCAAATTTATCAGTTTTTTTTTTTTAATTTTTTATTGTTGGCTGTTCAAAACATTACATAGTTCTTGATATATCATATTTCACACTTTGATTCAAGTGGGTTATGAGCTCCCATTTTTACCCCACATACAGATTGCAGAATTACATCAGTAACACATCCATTGATTTACATATTGCCATACTAGTGTCTGTTGTGTTCTGCTGTCTTTCCTATCCTCTACTATCCCCCCTCCCCTCCCCTCCCCTCCCCTCTTCTCTCTCTGCCCCCTCTACTGACATTCATTTGTCCCCCTTGTATTATTTTTCCCTTTCCCCTCACTTCCTCTTGTATGTACTTTTGTATAACTCTGAGGGTCTCCTTCCATTTCCATGCAATTTCCCTTCTCTCTCCCAGTTTAAACTTCCTTTTTTTGGTGTATTCTTTAAGGTTTTCTATATAAAAGATCAAGGTATCTATAAAGAGATAATTTTAGTTCTTCCTTTCTGATTTTGATGACTTTTATTTCTTTTTCTTGTCCAATTGCTTTGGCTAGGACTTCCAGTACTAAATTGAGTGGAAAATGTAAGAGTGAACATGTTTGCCTTGTACCTGATCTTAAGGGAGAGGCAGTCATCTTGTCACCATTGAGACTGATGATCACTGAACTTGTCATATATGAGCTCTACTGTGTTGAGGTACATTCCTTCCGTACTTGATTGGTTCAGGGTTTGTATCATTAATAGGGTTGGATTTTGTCAGATGTTTTTTCTGATTAATGGAGATAATCACAACATTTCCATCTTTCATTATGTAAATAAGTTATATTGCTTTTATTGTCCCGAATGAGCTGCAAAAAGCCTTTTTCTCTGCATCCAGAGAAAAATTCCATTTAATCATAGAGAATTTTTATTTTGATGTGCTATTTTTTTTTTCAATTTGCTAACATTTTGTTGAGGACTTTTGCCTCTGTGTTCATCAGGGATCTACCAATTTTCTCTTCTTGGAGTATCCTTGTCTGGTTTGGATATAAAGGTAATTTGGGCCTTGAAAAATGAGTTTGGAAGTGTACTTCTCTTCAACTTTTTGGGAAGAGTTTGAGAAGGATTAGTACTAATTTTTCTCTAAATGTTTTTTTTATAATTCAGCACTAAAGCCATTCAGTTTTGGACTTCTCATTGTGGGGTAGATTGTTGATAATAGATTCAACCTCCTCACTATTTGGATTCTCTGCGTGATCTAGTCTTGGTGGGTAAGTATCTATAGTAGTTGCTAATGACCCTTTGTATTTCTGTGACATTGACTGCAATGTTTCTTTTCTTTTTTTTTCTTTCTGATTTTGAGTCTTTTCTCTGTTTTTCTTAGTTGTAATAGCTAAAATTTTGTCAAATTTTTGGTCATTTCAAATAAGCAAATTTTAGTTTATTGATTTTTTTCCTCCTCTTTTTCTATCTTTCATTTCTTTTCTTTCTGCTATGGTCTTTGTTATTTTCTTCTTATACTTATTTATAGCTTAGTTTGCTCTTCTTCTCTAATACCTTGAGGTATAAAGTTAACTTGTTCGTCAACATACTTCTTTCTTCTTTTTAATGTAGGCATTTATCACCATAAACATTCCTCTTTGAACTGCTTTTGTGGTAGCCCATAGATTTTGGCCTATTGTGTTTGCATTTTCTCTTTCTCAATATATCTAAAGTTTTTCTTTTTAATTTTTTTCGACCTATTGCTTGTTCAGGAAGATGTATTTGGCTTTCCATGAATTTGTGGATTTTTCAGTTTTCCTTCTCTTATTGACTTTTAGTTCCTTGTTATTGGGTTTGGAAACAATGTTTTATATAATTTTAATGTTCTAAGGTTTGTTGAGACTTTTTTTGTGGCCTAACACATGATCTACCTTATAGAATGTTTTGTTCTGAAAGTAGAGTATTGAAGTCCCCTGGTATTGTTGTGCTCTACCTCTTGCTTCCTTCACATCTTTGATATTTGCCCTATATTCAGATCAGGGGCTCTGGTGCTCTTATATCCCCTTATCCACTGGTTTCTTTATCATTGTGTTATCAAAGTTATCTTATTTATTTTAAGTTATCTTGTTTATTTTGTCTGATATGAATATAGTCACCTCTGCCTTTTCCTTTTCTTATTCCATTTAAATGGAATATTTCCTCTTATCCCTTCACTTTCAATTAATAATGTCTTTAAAGTTGTAGCAAATCTCATGTAGGCAGCATAGAGTTTGGTGTCTTTTAAAAAAAGAAAAAATTATTCAGCCAGTCTTTTGTTGTATAATTTAGTCCATTTATATTTAAAGGAATTTTTGCTCACTGAGGACTCATGTGGCCATTTTTTTAGTTGTTTCTCTAATGTTTTGTAGATCCTTTGTTCCTTTGTTCCTCTCTTGATGTCTATTGGTGTAATCGGATGATGGCCATAGTGGTGTGATTGGACTCCTTTCTCTTTCTCTCTTCTGTGTCCACTTTAGGCTTATGCTTTATGGTTACCATGATGGTTACATAAAATATCTTATAGCTCTAACAGTCTATTTTAAGCTGATAACAACTTAACTTGGCACTCATATAAAAAAAAAAAAAACTACTTTCTGCCACCCTCACCCCAACAGTTCATGTTTTTGATGTTACTCTGCAGTGGGAGTGGGCAGTTGGGTTTTGGTTGGCTGAATACTCATGGCTGCAGTCCAGAGCAGGCATGCATGAAGCATAGGGTACTGGGCCTGGCAGGGGGGACTTGGGCTGGCAAAAACATCATGCTTGAACTCTATCCTGAGCTGTATAGAGTGACAGCTAGTGCCGTTCTGGTAGGGTGGGAAGGAAGAGAAGTGGTGTTTCAGGTCCTAGTGTCTTGGAAGTAGAACAACTTCATAGCAGTGAAACCTGTGTTGGGGATTCTGTGCAGGGTTCCCTGTGGAGCAAGCCACGGGGTCCACACTGCACACTGTGGGGCTGTTAGCAGTGAACACTGTGTGCTGGTGGGGAGGGAGGTCTGTGGTAGCTGTGAGGGCTGTTGGTTCAGAGGCCTCAGGGGTCCTCAAGCCACTGGAGACCAGAATGGTCTCCCAACAGTGCCTGGTATTGATGCCCCCTCTCTCTTCTTTGTCCCTAGCTGACCCTGAACACAACAGCTACAGTGTTCTGAAGTGGAACCCTGGGGCAGTGCTCCAAGGGAAAAGGAAGCTGTGTCTCCCTGCTCTTCTTTTTCTCCACTAAGGTTACTCACAGGCTGGGAGTTCTCTCCCCCATGCCACCAGGGCGATGGGATGATGCAGGTAAAGGAACACTGTAATTCCTGTTATTTTTTTATGGCTTCCTTGGGTGCTTTTCTCCACTGGGTTACTATAGTTTCTTAGCTGGACATGTGAGATACTGTCGAGAGGGGGCAAAATTGCGATGTAGGCAGTCGAGGGGAGAGATAAAGAATGTCCACGAGCTTTTGCCCCTTTCAATGCTTTATTTACTCAAATTTCTCAATACCGTTTCACTCTATAGGTTCTTAATCAAGAAAACAGCAATTCTTAATGCTAGGCATTACAATAGACATAATCAATTCACAACAAACAATTCTAGATTAATTAATTCATAGCAAACAATTCTAGATTAATTCTAAGCACTGCAAAACACACTTAATCATGATAGGCTAATGACAGACATTCCCTCTGCATGCTCAGTTCAAAGGTCTTAAGTCTTAGGCTTTGAGTCCAGCAGATGCACACTCACTCAGACCGCGGTGATCAGGTCCAGAACCAAGGCAAGTTTTTCCTGGCGTGGAGTGGAGACCAGTTGAGGAGGGGGACATAGGGAGGAATTGCGCCTCTCACCAGGGTCTAGACTAGGCGGTAGAGTTTGAGAGTGGTGAGGATCACACAGAGGATCAGGAACGATGACAAGTGATGGGATGTCAGGTCCTCATCAGGCTCTCCAGCCCGAGGGCATCCTTTTTTTGGTTGGCTGAATCCCTGTTCATTTGCTCTATCATTTATACTAAATTTGGGGGCTTTTGACCCCCCCCCCTTCAATCCTTATCAGTTACCACTGGATTTCTCAGTGACATCATTCACTCTGAGGCCAGAAACATCTGGCCTGGTGGTCTCCACCCTGATCTTCTAGCCTTTCCTTCTTATCAGGCAAGGACAGCCTGCCAGGGGCTTCACTCTCTTTTATCAGGGTGAGGGGAAATACCTTGTCTGAGGCATACTGGAGAGATCTGTGGATGTGCCTGGTGAAACTGCAGGTCTTTTAAAATGAAGTTTTTAAAATGGAGTTGCTTAAGCTCAGGCCTAAGGCCATCCTAACAGATCTCTCAGAATAGTTTTTGCTCATATATCACTGTCTAATTTTCTTATGGATAGGATGAAGTTGAGCTCAACTACGGTGTCATCATCTTGTTCAAAGGAGTATGTTGTTTAAATTTCAAGTTTTATTTCACATGTTTTTCAAAAAACCTTTGGTACTTCTGCTTGTTGAAATTCTCATCAAAATTAGTGGAAGGTCTTTAAATGGATTTGCATTTCATTCACTATGACTTTTCTGAGTGCTTATAACCTAGGAGAACCGTGAGATGACCAAACACTTGTGCCCTTGCTCTTGGGACATTCTGACAGGTTGTGTAAAGAAGTGGACTGAAAAGGATTCTTGGAAGTCCCAGGGGACATGTGTTGAGTTTTGAAGGTCAATCTAAATTAGAGGGTGGAATAAGTGGATGCAGCACAGGCCAGGAAAAGGGGCAAGTCCTAGTGAGGCCTGGGGGTCTGACTCAGCCTCTTTAGTCATGGTGGTAGCTCTGGGTTATAAACATGTAGTCATTTGTTGCCAATAAAAGTATGGTTTTACTGGCTTTCAGGACAGATTAAATAGACAATGGCATTCCTCACGGAGTCTGAGGAGGCCAAGTGACAACCGCAGATTAAATCGTACCACTCCTGGGTGAGCTTACGAAAATCTCATTTGTGATGTGCCTAATACCTTGGCATCTTCTTTCAAAGCTGAGCTTTCCGACTGCACCAGAGACCCGCTTTGATGCAACACGATGTAATCTTGATGTATTTTCCTTGGCTATCTGTGGGCCTCTTGTGAACTTGCACATTCATAAGTTAATACAAAAATTTCTATGATCTTCACTCTTTAATAATTCAAAATGAGACAAAACATATGGAAACTCAGAGGCATGGCTGAGTACCAAAACTGGATTGAAAACAAACAAAGGAGGCCAGACTAGAAAGCATTCCAGGAACAGGTATAAACACCAAAGTTGTAATGAAAATAACTAATGGTTTTGTGTCTACACCAGGCCTAGTGTCATTTGATTCTCACCTTAACCTTGTGCAGTAAACACCTGTACTCTCCCTGTTTTAGAGAAAAGAAACTGAGGCAGACAGGTTAAGTGATTTTTCCCAGGATGTGTAGACAGCAAGTGCCAGAGCTGGGATTTGATTCCAGGGAGTCTGATTCCCAAGCCCACACTCTTAATACCTATTACTAAATATTCTTGCTTATTTGAGGATAATGACACTTTTTGCTGTTAGTAATTAATTGAGTACCTTGAGCATTGGTCCAGCTTTTTCTGAATAGTGTTTACGTATCAGTCACATGTGCGAGAATTTGGGCAAGGGATACAGCATGCTCTTGAACCTCAGGAACTCGTCCTCATTCTGTCACTTGACACACAGGAGTGATCCCAGGATGGCATCTGTCTCCATCTCACAGAGTGGGAAGCTGAGGCTGGAAGAGGCCTAGTGACTTCCGTAGAAAAGTTTCTGGCAGTTGGTGACCAATATTGGGATTCAAGCCTGTTTTCTATCTAGAGATAAATGATCCTGGACACTTTCAAACAATTAACCTGTGGCTGTGACTCATGGTTGGAAAGCTGGGTGATCCTGAATAAATCACTTACCATCTTGGGATCGCAGTTTTCCTATTTTTAAAAGGAGAGACTAGATGGCATGATTTGAGGTCCTTCTTTTCTGATATAATTAATGTTGCATGCCAACTCATTATTCAAGATGAAGATATTGGTGATGATTTCATATGTGTTTTTAAATATCAGATTATTAGTTTGTGAATTAAGTGCATTCTAGTTAAAGTCAATAAGAACATCTACACTGAGAGAAAAGGAAAGATAGATGAGTAGTTCTCTTGTTATAGGATGGCAGAGTTCATTACACTGAAAGATGCGAATTAACTATACTTGGGGTCTGAGTTTGAGCCTATATTTGACTATTCCTAAAAAACAACGTTCTGCTGATGGGCTTATGAACCATTGGCTGGAATGGCCAGGGTCTTTGTGAAGGAGGCATTGAGGTGTCTTCATGCTGAGGGAATGCCCCTTCCATGGAAATTTTTGGTTTGAGGTCAGATTCAACAATCAGAGTCTAATGACATTCTGCTCAGCAGTTGTCCACAGTCTATGTCTTAGGGAAATGGAAGCTATTAGTAAGAAACTAAAACTACACTTTATTTTTAAAAAAGACTATCCATAAATAAAAGATAAGTAGAATAGAAGAAAAGGAACAGGAAAGGCAGGAGGAAGGGAAGTACTGGGAGCAAATGTATCACATGCTGGTATAATTATATCAACATGAACCCCAATATTATGGGTAACTATAATGCACTAATAAAATAAAGAATAAAAACCAAGCATTTTATCCTTTGTATAACAAAACCTCAAGACATTGAGTATCAAGATAACACTGTTTTAGATCCTACTTACTGTCAGAGGGCAGCACAAACGCAGGAGAACTCTAGTTGTCCATATTAGCTTGGAACACACTGTGGTCGGCCTGAAAATGGGCCCTAAAACAGAAAAGTCAAACCCTATTTCCTAGAACCTGTAAATTTTACCTTACTCAGAAAAAGGGATTTTTACAGATTTAAGTAAGAATCTTGAAAGGAAGATAGCATCCTGAATTGCCTCTCTGGCCTCAAATTCTAATGGCAAATGACCTTGAGAAAGACACACAGAGAAGAAAGCAACTGGAAGATATAGGAAGAGCTATGATTTAAAGTAGCCAAGGGACATGGGCAGCCGCTGACACCAAGGCAGAGAGGGGTCAAGCGCTTTCCCCAGGACCTCCAAAGGTGGAACCTCATGGACACCTTGAGTTTGGACTTCTTCCTTCTAAAACCATGAAAAAACGGATTCTGGTTGTTTTAAGTCCCCCAGTTTGTGGTAATGACACAAACATGGTAGCTGTCATGGTAGAACCTTATAGAAATAAAAGTGGTATCCACCAAAGATGATGTGGTAGATTCTGGAAAAGCTTCTTGGAAGCCCAAGCACAGCCTAATGTGGACGTGAGAAGGTGCTCTTCTCAAGTGAGAACTGTGAGTGTGGCCCCAATTGCACCAAGGGTTTGCCAAGCCTGGGAAGCCTAGGGTAATTTCTTCAGAACACAAAGCAAATGGACTCTGAGCTGTGGTTTCATAGAAAGACCCAGGTGATTAACACAAACAACCCCATTATCTTTAATATTAATAATACTGTCATATCATTTTATACCATTTAACGTGTCAGTGGCACATGATTCTATGAAGGTCAACTGATTCACTCTTTCTTATATTAAAACATCTGTAACATGTTTTCCAGGTTCTCTCTAAAGTTGACGAGAGGGGTGGAGTGTCTATGATTCTCAACTTGCTTTAATTAAAAGTTATATACATCACTTTTGATTATGGACCTTTGGAACTGGTAAAAATGCCCACATCAACTGCAAACTAGACTGGAAAATATTGAAGAAACCATGTATGTGTGGCACCATTAATAATCTTTGCCATGTATAGGCTTGAATTGTTATACTTGATTAATTTTTTTTCACTATAACACCTGTGCTTTGGTTGGGCACACAATAACATTAATCAGTGATTACTTCTTGAGCCAATTAGTTCAAAAGTCAAATTGGCTTCATGTTAAAGCCAAAGCCATGGTCTCTATGAATCCCTAAGACAACATTCTGGTTTGATGCTTTTGTGATTTTTCTTAAATTCAATTATAATTAAGCAAGGAAAGTAATCAATGAACCCCCTTCCATAAAAAGGAATGAGAAAAATTATGGTGGTCTTGGTAAGTTTTAGGCATTGCTGGATGGTGAGGTTCAAGTTTCCATGTTACAGTCTCAGGTACTTTGCACAGGCCTCCAAGACAGCACGCAGAATTTATAAGGACAGTGACACCAAAAAAAGTGTGGCTGGCTCTTTGGTGGCAGCACAACCCGCACAGTAGACTCAGGGTTGGTCCAGGGGAAATCAAAAAATGCAAGTTTCCTGCTTAGTGCAAAGAACAGGGAGAAGCAAGTGACCTATTTTGTGTGTCACCTAAAGGGACTATTAGATGGGACTTTTTCTGGGTGCTTTGCATTGACTGATCCCTGTTTGGTGATCACATCAATCCTGTTTGGTAGGCTGCATCGTTCCCAAGGAACAGTGAGGAAACTGAGGCACAGACGTTGCAAATAAGCAGCTAGCCCTCTCTCCCTCTGATTCCCTCATTCTTCCAATAGTGCACGGCTTCCCTCATTAGAAAACCAATTTCTTGGACTTCTCTGGTGGTGGGTGCTGCTGGGAAAGTGGGGCTGCTATTGTTGAAGCACTGTGTGACTACAAAAATGGCTCTCAGATCACAAGCTGCAGAAAAATATATCCCCCTTCAGAGGGTCTTTTACAAATAATCTATTTGTTTTTGTCAAGGACAGGTTTTGGTTTCATGGGATACGACTTTGTTTTCAACGACTCATTAAAGAAAGATGACTTACTGCCCTGTTTTCCAAATCTAGTCACAGACCACAATCACTTGCAGGAAATGGAATGTTTACTTGAGTTCATTATACAAGGCTCTGGATATGAGCTGTGGGATTTTTACACCTCATAGCAACGGTATTACAATTTATTTACAACTTCATGTTGGCAGCTGCACAAACTCTTATGAAAAAGGACAATCACACCTTGGGGACCAGTAATTATAGGCAAAGGTATAAATTGGGCAAAGCAGTGTAAGCATTTGGCCCTTAAGTTGAAGAGAATAGAAACGGCTCTGGCAATTGGACAGAAAGCCAGTCTCTTGTTCGTTATGAGACCATGAACTAATTAAACTGAACTTGTCAGAATAGACGGATGAATAGATTGAACTGGATTTTGGCACTGGCCGGTCCCACGCTCATGAAAACCAAGTTGTTTTAGTGATGTCACCATTTGGAACTTTTAACTATGATATCACTTTTGACAGAATTAATGTGGAATTAATACCATATGTACAAGCATTAATAAGTATTGACTTTGAACACTGAGTGATTATTTGAGGTTGGTTTCCAAAGGAAAGCTTTGAGATGTGTCTTTGGGGCATCTCCAGTTATCAGATATCAAACTGAGATTAGACATGGTTTTCGACACGTTCGTAGAATTTTTGGGACAAAATCCACATATGTATTTCTAGAAAATATTTTATAGGAACATGGGTTAAACATGCTTTAATATTAAGAGATCAGAGGATTTAAAATTAAGTTTACAGTTAACTTGCCCAGAAGGTGTTTTTCAATGAATGTTTTGGATTTTAGGTCAAATTAAAACTAAGGCATGAGATGCGCTTATTGATCAAAGTAATGGTTTTCTATTTTTTCAAGACCAAGTGCACTCTCTCATTCCTTTTGTTACCCTTGCAGACACTGTATAGAGGAGATCTATCTTCTTTATGTCCATCACAACCAGTTCTTTTGAATCTTGGGGGTGAGATGAGGTATGAAAGTGTTTACTTAATAAGTAAAACAATTATTTAATGCCTTATACAATCTGGTCACTCTTCACATCTCTTCAGATGTCTTGCAACTAATTCTTTATACTTGAGAGAACTGGTCATCTCAAAAATATTATTACAGCCCAACAACTTGGCACGTATGAGTTAAGCAACAGGCATAGGAAGGCCCAGGAAGCTCAAAATGGTACCCTGGCAAAGGGTGGAGCCAGAATGGAGCCAGGCCTGTTTTTGAATGGTGCAATATAACTCATTGGGCAGGATTTCCTGTGGGTCACTTTTTATGGTGTATCTCAATCTTTAGAGTATCCCACTGTACAGTTAAGGAGACTGAGGGTCTGAGGGATTCTGTTACCAAGAACTGAACTCACACTCATTCAACTTCAAAGACCAGGATTTTTGGAACAGGATGTCCTGATTTCCCAGTGTTTCCTTTCCAGGTGAGAAGCAGATAGATCAGGTGAAAAGGAAGCAGATAAACCTTGAGTTCGTGGTGAGAAGACATGTGTTCAGAAAACTTTGGATCCAGTTCTGGCTTGGCCACCTCACTGCTTTGGCAAATCTCCCAGCCTCTTCTGAGTCTTCTTCCTCTGGGATGCCAACATCCCCTAGGAGGAGTTCCTGTCAAACCTGAAGGAACATCAGTAAGTGTTATGGAATGCTATTTAAATGTTTGTTATAATTATTGAAATGTGATGTTTTTCACTGAAGTCAATGGTCTATAGTGTTTAGTTTGTAAATAAGTATTCTACAAAAGAGACATGATTTATGAGGATGTTTAGCTGCCTAGTACAATACTGTCATAAGAACAACCTTTCATTTTAAAATTATTATAAAGAAAGTGATAACAGAACCCACATAGACCAGCAGCATGGACTTTGGAACAGGACTGTCCGACCAACTTTGTCAATGTCTCGCTGTGGTTGTGTAGGCAAGGAAATCAGACTTCCTAAGCATTATTTTTTGGGAAAGTGGGAAAAGAGTTCCTCACTCTATAGGTTGTTCTATTAATTTGCTAGAATGTTCATGACCCAAGACCACATGCCTAGCAGCTTAAACACCAGGAACTTACTGTCTGACAGTTACAGAAGCTACAGGTCCCAGGCCGGATGTTGGCAGAGCTGCTTCCTCCTGAGAGTTGCAAGGAGAATTGGCTCTATCCCAGCAGCTGACATTGCTGTCGATCTTTGGCCTTCCTTGGCTTGGGGAGTTATCATCTTGATGTCTGCCTTCAAGTTCACATGACTTCTCCCTGCTGGAAAGACTGTATACAAATTTCCTCTTTTCAAAATACTGTAAGCTTTACTAAAGTAGGGCCTACTCTAATGGCTTATTTAAACTAAGTATATCTTCAAGGACTCTACCCAGACAAGGTCACATTCTGAGGTACTGGGCTTCGACATATGAAAATTTGGGGAAATTCAACCCACAACAGCTGTCGGTGGTTAAAGAAAGAGATAATGCACATGACTTATATGTCTCTCACCCCTGTGCTGTGAGGGTCTCACTCCTGTTGGTTCAGGGTTAGGCGGGAATTGAAAACTTGGACTTGCTCTTTTTATGGCTCTGCACAGAAACTTTATCACAGGGAATGGAAGCACAGAGTTTGTATTCATTAATTATAGTTTTCTCCAGTTCCCTTGGAGTTTTTCCTGATTTTGTGAGCTGCGGAGGGAAGTCCAGCCCTTCAAACAGACCAATATGTCCTGCCCAGCCACCTGCTTTGGATTCAAGTCTTTTCTTCCTTCCAGACAACTCCCAGGGGCTTTGTAACAGATGTGTAAAATGTTACAGGCTACCTTTTCATCATTTGTATTAAATTAAAACACACAAAAAACTTACATGAAAGGTTTTCCCCAATGCATTATATACAAAGAGCATATTAATGTTTCATTAGAAAAATCAAGTTAAGATTTATGGAGAAATTAATAGATACAAATAATAACCACATGAATAACCACTTAATTGGACACTAATCTCTTCTAGGCATACAAATACATGAAGAGATTCACACAGCACTGGAAGTGGACTATTGTACAGGCAAGGAAACTGAAACTTGAATGAACTACAAGTTTGAAGGCCAATGGCTGGCATGTGGCTGCAGCAGCCCTGACAGTTTTGCTTGCCATCTGTTCTGATTCCACAATCCAATATGAAAAAGAATGAGATGGGTGTTTACCAAGGGGGAGAATTTTCTGTCTCCTAGGACTGCACCTACTAACCCCCATTATCTAGTATCTCCCAGTCTCAATTTCCTCATTGGAAAGATGTTTCATATTTGCAAGGGAGGATTTATGAGGATTGGTTGTGAGAACTTGTGACAGAGGATTGATCTCATGCTGGAGGCTCAACACATTTTGTTGAAGAATAAGATAATAAATAATAAGTGAGTTAATAAGGAAATGTAGCTGATCCTTAAACATGAGTTTATAAACAAACATCAGGGATTACCACTGAGAGCGTAACTGCTAGAATTCATATTGCATTACTTTTTTAACCTTTATTTTATTTATTTGTTTATTTTCATGTGGTGCTGAGGATCAAACCCAGTGCCTCACACATGGTAGGCAAGCGCTCTACCACTAAGCTACAACCACAGCTCCATTGTATTATCTTGAAGATATTTAAAAGGCAACATCAGTTCAAGAAGAAATGGATCTCAACTTTGAAGCTCTTTTAGAACACTTTCCTTGGAGCTGAACCATTTGATAAAATGTAAAAGGTGTTTTATTACTCCTCAGAATGACTGCATGACACAGACATCA
This sequence comes from Marmota monax, assembly GCF_021218885.2. NCBI lineage: Eukaryota > Metazoa > Chordata > Mammalia > Rodentia > Sciuridae > Marmota > Marmota monax. The sequence continues at coordinate 20,803,079 of NW_026694710.1, forward strand.
CTTGGATTCCATGTTCTCCACCAGCCATCTTCAGACTCAGGCAGAGAGAAATAAAGTGGACATGTCACAGAGCCCAACTGTGAACCCAAGTAACTTGGCTCCAGAGATGTCCTCCCCGCATTATGTTAACATAGCATCCAAATGGAAGGATCTGTGGGACCTTGGGTAAGTTTTAGACTCTGATTTTCCAATCTGTGGCACTGAGCAAGATGCTTCACCTGTCTAGGCTTAATTTTATCCTATATGAAGTGGAGATTGCATACTATCTACCTCACAGGGAAAGGTGAAGATTTAATATGATGATTTCTCCTCAATTCTTAGAACAGTTCTTAACATAACATGTCTTCAATGCATGTCCACCACCAGCATAATTATTGTGTTGGGCTATCAGAGCGGGTATGAGTCAAAATGGGGCATTGAATAAAGCCCTCTAGTCCCACTCTGGTACATGCCCAGCATCTCCAACAATACCCAGACATTTCAGGACCACACCATTTACTTGCCTGGAAATCCAGAAAACCAATAACTTCAAAAATAGTCTTCTATAAACAAAAATGCAGATTTTTTGGGTACATCCAGCAAACTCTGATATAAAACCACATTTTCAATGTTTTAGATGGAATTAGGATGAATTTTGAAAAAAAATTTATTTTTTGAGATTTTATAAAAATAAATATCAATTAACATTTACTCCATTCTGGTTATTGTCTTAATCGTCTTACATGAAGTATCTTACTTAATTTTTAAGTGCATGAAATAATATTCTTACACTCGTCATTGTTCAGATGAAGAAATTAAGATGTGGAAAGTCTAAATAACTTGCCAAAGTCACTCAGCTGATCAATGGGAGACCTGGGATTTGACTCCTTGGAGTCTGATCTCATATAGACACTCTCGTTAACTAATTCTGTGGCACTTAGATTCATAGTTTTTCCAAATGTGTTAGCAAATATGTTTCTCTTTCTTTATAAAATCAAAATTCATTCTAATTTTTGTGCTTGGAAAAATAAAGTGCATAATGTCGATGTGTTGGCTATCTTACCGCTAAAGTCTTTAGTAAAAACAAAAAATAAAAATCGTAATTCATGATGCTCTTCCTGTGGTACGCAGAGCCATGACCCACCACCCCAAAGAAGTCCACCTACTAATCTCCAGAATTGGTGAGTCTGTTACTTCACATCTCAGAATGTGCTTGCAGATGTTAAGTGGAAGATGATGAGGTGGGGAGGTTATTCTGGATCTCCAGGGCCCCCAATGTAATGGCAAGGATTATTCCAGGAGGGAGGGAGGAGAGCAGGAGAATGGGATGTGAGGCAGACGCTGGGGAAAGGAAGAGAGATGAGGAGATGGAGAGAAAGAAAAATTTGGGATGGCCTGCAGCTCTTCTGAAGGTGGAGGAAGGGCCCCAAGTCAAGGAGTGAAGGAGACTTCTAAAAGCTACACACATAAGGACAAGGAGGCTCCCTGAAGCCCAGCAGAGCGCAGCTGGTTTGTACTTTGATCTGTAACAACTGCAAAGTTTTAAAGAACAATCTGTTATTTTCAGCTCCTAGATTTGCAGTAGTTTGTTGACGGCACCGTGGGGAATGACCATTCTCCCAAAGGCTCCTGTATCAGGAGTCTGTGCAAACCATGTGGGTCATCTTCTTCCTCCTCACTTTTATAGATTTTCTCTTCACTCAGAAATAAGGACAATGACCCAGTAATTCCACTCCTAGGTCACGGGAAAAGAAATGAAAACACATATTCACACAAGAACATATGACACGGATTCAGAGTAACTAAAATGTGGAAACAACCTAAATGTAAAATAATTGGTGAATGGATAAACACGATATGCTAATACATATAAAATGTCATTTGTCAATACAAAGGAATGAAATGCTGATGAATTCTAAAACCACCTACATGAACCTTGAAAATGTTATACTAAGTGAAGGGAGCCAGTCACACAGGCCTCAGCTGTCTGATTCCACTTAAATGAAATGTTCGGAATACATACACACACACACACACACACACAAACAACAACAACAACAACAACATATTATGGTTTCTGGGAGCTGGGAATAGAAAGTGGAAGAAGGAGAACAGTTACTAGTGGATATGCAGTTTCTTATGGAGTGACGAAAGTGTTTAAGACTTAGTTGTGGCCACAGATGCACAAGTGTGTACATAGACTGAAAATCACTGAATTGTGCTCCTTAAAAGGATGAATTTTATAGTATGTGAATTGCATCTCAATAAAGATGTCAAGAAAAAAGGTGAGGGAGGCAGGTATTTATACGTAGGTAGTAGATATTGCCATGCTTGGTTTGGTATATTAGGATTCTGCAACAAAACAGAACTGATAGGATTGGTAGATAGGTAAAGACATGATTGATAGATAGATAGATAGATAGATAGATAGATATTGTTAGATAAAGAAACAGAAATTGAGATTTATCAAAATGAATTGTTTCACACCATTATGAAAGCTGAGAAGTCCCATGACCTGGCACCTTCAAGCTGGACACTCAGGACAGCTGGTGATGTAGTTTGAAGCCCTGAGAGCCAGAAGTCAATGGTGTAGACTCCAAACTGGGTGTGAGGTCCTGGAGAACCTGGAGCACCAAGGGCAGGATCAATGGTCCAGCTGTTTGACAGAGTCAAATTCTCCTTTTCTCTACCTTTTTGATGTTTTCAGGCTCTTGAAAGATTGGCTGATGCCCACTCACATGAGTGAGGATGGATCATCTTTTTTTCCGTCTACTGATCCAAATGCTTATCTCTTCCCAAGCACTTGCACAGACACACCCAGAGTGTTTAACCAGATTGCTGGGCACCCTAGATCCAGTGAGGTGGACATGTAAAGCTCATTATCCCATCAGCCCTGAGTGATTTTCTTGGCACTTGTCTTCCTTTGTTTTCACGATGGATAAACCACCCTGTGTGTAGAGTATGACCAGGATCTAGGGGGAAAAATATTAGCCGAATCTGACAAGTGTGTCATCAGATAGGTGACAGACAGGACCCCAGAGGTCCCTGAAGAGCAAGCAATGAGGGAAGGATCTGAACCCTGATTTTGCAGCTTTCCAAGCCTTTGTTAGTAGAGTGAGCACTTGTTTCTCTTTTCCATCGATGGTTTGCTCTTAATAAACACCCTTAGAAGGAGCAGATATTAAGAGAATCATTTAGAAGAAGAGCAAGTACCAACCTCCCATGGTTGGGTGGGGTGGGTGGTGAGCAAAACTCTCTGAGGACCTGTGGTCAGGCTTTATGTCTATGTGATTGTCCTAGAAATGCCTTGGTCCTGGTACCTCAGCTAGCACCTGCTACCTCAGCTTGCCTAGCACCAAGGCAGTTGTGAGAGTTGAATTAGAGGTAGCAATTCATATTCTAGCAGTATCTCACTTTTGTTTCTCTTAACCTTTCACCAAGGAGAGTAAAATTTTGCTTAATAGAAAGGCCTGACACAATGGAGAAAATAGACATTATGAGGAACGTCTAATTCACATGACATGAAAGAAGCGAGCTCCCAGGCCAGCTGGGCCCACCCCCATCTCTATAATCAGATGCTCAGCCCCATAAGGCAACACAAAGACCTCCTTTCTCAAACCCCAACAAAAGCCCAACTCTCAAATTTCAACAAATTTGCCTACTTTTGGTCATTATATTTTTGTGCACTTACCTTTATATATTATAATCTTAATGAGGGAATATTTAACATATTTTCATATGCTATATTGAAATCTATAGTACCTTTAATTCCTTCATTCATTCATTAACTTCTCCAGATGTTTGTGAAATGCACACTATATACTAGGCACAGTGCTCAGCACTCAGCATAAAGAACCCCAAACACGTATCTATTTTCATGAAGTTCATGGTACAGACATTCATTGAAATTCAAAAGGAAGAATACACGAAAATAATGTACTGTGTATAAAACAAAGAAGCCACTTGCCTAACTTTCAGTTGACTTATGGTTATAATGAGAGGTGGATTGGGATTGGTGGATAGTAAGTATTTAACAAATTACTTATTCTTTTCCTAATGCAGTATAGAGCTGTGAAAGCAAGTGGTTTCTTGATGATGCACATGAACTGTAGAGTTATATTTAATAAAAAAAACCATCCATAGTACTTACAGAAATAGCATCTTTTGTAGCTGACATGAACTATACAGTCAAATGACAATTTTCAGTATGAAGAGATATATTCCATGTTTGTATAATGTTATGGTTTGGATGTGAGGTGTCCCCCCAAAGTTCATATGTGAGACAATGCAAGAAGGTTTAGAGGAGAAATGACTGGGTCCTAATGGGGATTCATTGAATGGTAACTGAAGCAGGTGGGGTGTGGCTAAAGGAGGTGGGATTTGGGGGCGTGCCTTTGGCATATATATTTTTATTTGGTGAGTGGAGTCTCTCTCTGCTTTCTGATCATCAAGTGAGCTGCTTCCCTCCACCACACTCTTCCACCTCTAAAGTGTTATTTTACTTCCAGAGCTGAGGAATGGAGCCCACTGTCTATGGACTGAGACCTCTGAAACTGGGGGGCCCCAAATAAACTTTTCCTCCTCTACCATTGTTCTGGTCAGATCTTTTAGACAAAGCAGCACAAAAACTGAAGAAGACATATAATTTTATCAAAATAGATTCTACTGTCTGTTTCACTAAAAAGAACCAATTAAAAAATTATGGATACCTTTTGCAAATTAGGATTATTTCCAACTAGATCTAGAATGTGTATATCATATAATCCAAGATTTTAGTCAACTGAGGGGAAAAATACTTTGCTGGACCCAGTTCACCCTCTTTTACACATTTTACAATGGGTAGGATTTTAATCAATCAACCTGCTGCATTGTTCACACCGTGGCTTTGGAAATGTTAGTGCCTTTTTCTTTCAGTTGCATCTCCAGAGCTCAACTCTGCAAGATGCTAAGGACTCCTTCCTTAACTGCAGTGAACCAACACCAAATAAGAAGATCTTGAATTTTTTTGACAGGCACTTTGGACACTCGTCTCTGAAAACAAAAGAAGGAAATTCTGCCACCTAAAACAGCATGTCTGGACCATGTAGGGACAAGAAATCAGTCATGAAAATAGTAGAGAGAAGAATCAATGTTCAGAGAATATTGATGGTAAGAGCAGAGGGTATACGGCAGGCCAGGCTGGATGGAAAGAAAGGGACAACAGTAGAAGAGGTGCCCGAGGTTGCAGTTGTCCGGGAGTTATCGCAGCTCCAGGCTTGTTTCCAGCCTCCTAGTCTCCTGAGTCCTTGGGGGTGTAAATTTGGATGGCCCAGTGCTCTCCTGTTGGCCCTGTCTCTGAAACTGCCACATGAGTTGCTTGGTCTGATGCTCTGGCTTTCCCCACCTGCTCTGAGGACTAAGAACTGACTGATGGAGATGCTTCTCCCTCTACTGAAGTGTCCTTCCCTGTGGAGAGAAGCCCATCAGAGTGTCATTGTTTGCATCTCACCTTGCCTCCATGAGCTCCTCCGAAGGGTTTTTCTGATGACTGGGATGTGAAGGCAAAACTAGGCATGCTTAGCCTGGTCCCACGCTGTTCACATTTCTCTCTTAAACCAGATTCCCAACAGGGAGAACTCTCTCTGCTGCTCTAAACAGCATGTTTTTAGGGACTTGCTTCTCACGAGGTAGTCTAACATAGCCAAGGTGGGATGCAAAAGGCTATGTAATTATAGTGTTTATTGTTAAGAAATTCAATTTCTCATGATCTAGCCTCTGCTAGCAATAAAATTGCTTTTTTTAAAAAAATTATCTTTTTAATTAATTAATTAATTGCATTGCAATTTTTAATACATCATTATACCATAATTTATCATATCTCTGATTATATATAAGGTATGTTGACACCAAATTCACATCTTCATACATGTATTTTGTATAATGATGAGGGTATATTAGAATTATAATACAAAAATAAATAAATTAATTAAAAATATATTTATCTTTTAGCTGTAGTTGGACACAATACCTTTTTATTTATTTATTTATTTATTTTTATGTGGTGCTGAGGATCGAACCCAGGGCTTCGCATATACTAGGCATGTACTCAACCATGGAGCCATAACCCCAGCCCCTAAAATTGCTATTTTATCTTCTATCTGCTCATACCTTTATATTATTCAGAGTTATATTCAAATTTGAGTGGGGTATTTGCTGGGGACCCTGAAGGTCATCTTTCCCTGTCCCTAAACTTGCTCTGCCACTTGCTCTAATTTTGCTTTTTTGGTCTCAGTATGTTCACCTCAAAATGTCCCTTCTTGATTCATAGCTCTGAAAAATGAGTTGATGTGCAAATTTTGAATAACTGCCTAATTGGAATATAATCTTGGCCCATTTATTCAATTTTAATTATTTTTGTACTTTAAAAATAAACATTTAAAAGAGAATTCTTATTCTAATAAAATTTTAAACTTGGGAAGCACACTCAGCAATCCATTGGTTATTTTATGCAAATGGTATTTGTTAACCACCCACAACACACTATTTATTGAGAACAAGGCAATAAGACATGGTCCTCAAAGTTGGCCATTTTAGTGGGAGATAGAGCCACTCAAAGACAATTATACTAAAAAAGGAAGCTCAGTGATAGATATATGAATGCTCTCTAAAAATGACTTGGCTGAAATGACATAGAAGATGTATTTTCTCATCTTGAGAGCACACTTGGCCTAAAGATAAATGTCATACACCACCATGAACCAGAGCAACCTAATTGTGGATTGTTTGGAATGTGATCAGAGGTACAAAAAACGATGGAAGGCTCTTTAAGAGTAAGGTTTTGTTTGATTGTTTTTGTGTACCCTCAGCTTAGAATAATATCTGCATACAGTAGGTATTCAGTATATTATTTCATCTATTTGTACCCCATCTATCCATCCATCCATCCATCCATCCATCCATCCATCCTGCTAACTACTTCATAAATATTTCAGTGCACCTTGAAAAGGTACACCAAATGAACAATGAAACAATGATATTTATTGTTTCAGATTAAAAGTCAATAACTGTTATCACAAAACAGCTACCAAAAGGCCAAGTCCCTACCATGGAGTGCCGCAGTCCGGCTGCAGCAAACTAGCCGGGGGGGGGGGGGGGGGGGGGGTGTGACGAAGAACTTGTGTACTTGATACAGCAGGAGTAGGAGCCGTTTATTGCAGGACAGGAGCAGTATTTATACATTCCACAGAGCTTATCTAATTAGCATAAACTAGATACATCAGTCAACCAATCAGGAATCTCCACACTTAATGGCTTGCTTTTGTTACTTCTCAAACCACTCCCTCTGGCATTTTGCCAGGCAGCATCCAGACTTGTTTACGAACTCTAACATTCCCCTGGCAAAATGCCAGGTGTTATTTTGACTGGTTTACAGACTCTAACAATGGAGGTGAATCTCTAGATGACCGTTGCGTTGTCAGGAAGCTCAAGTCTCTAAAGCACCCTGCACTGCACATTGGAGGCTTTCATCTTGCACGACAGGTGGAGTGGGTGAGTCTGAACATATTCCACACAGGCCATGGTGGTTTCTAAGCGAGGACTTTGAGGTTCCCTCCATGCTGACCCTGCTGGGGAGATTCCATGTAAGCACCCCTCATCCCCACTTGTTCCTGTAAGATGAAGCTGTTTGTGCTCAGTCCTCCCTGGGCCATTTGCCAGGCTGTGAGCCACCTCCTGTAGAACTTACTGAGATCTGATCTAGGAAGCATATCTGTCCTCTCTCCTCTGGTGACAACCAGAAAATTGGCATTTTTTTTTTACACTGCCAAGCAGCCCTCTTTTCATATCTTACCTTCCTGAGGTAAGATATAAAAGTGTCTTAACCATTCTGAGGAAGATGAAGATGGATGGAGTGAAGTCAGGGAGGAGGTTGGAAGGGTGGGAGTTAGCATTGGCACAGAGGAGGGACATATTTTTATCTATGACAGAAAGGAAAATGAAGGACAAATGAAAATGTAGAAATATGAGGCAGAGAGACAATTTGGACACTACTGTGTGGATTACAAAAATCATGAAGTACTTAGATCCAGATGTGTATCAGCTGCTAAAGTAAGGCTGTGTAACAAATCATGCCCACTCAGTGGCAGACAGCAATAAATATGCACTTCTACCTTATAAACAAGGATCATGTCGTTTAGGATGGGCTCTGTCTGTATCTGTAGGCTGCTCCGTTCCACATGTCCCTCATCTTTGTCTGAGGCTCGTGGGATATCCTGATCATGTCTTCTGCATGACTATGGCAGAGTGCAAGAGAAGCAGTCCAAGTCATTCAAGAAATTTTTGAGGCTGTGCTCGTATATTGCCCAAAGTAAGGCCAGAGCGAGAGCACTTTGTAACCTATAAAGTTACACAGCACTGATCTGAGGCGGGGGAGAATTGGGACCATTGTTAAAATCAACAAAAGATCATTTACTTTTACCTAGGCTCTGACTCCATCTCCAAAAAATTTTAATAATTTCAACACTTAAAAATATGGCAATGTAAGGACTGTGATATTAATTCTTAGCACCTGAAAATTCTCAGAATAATCCTCTAGCCATTAACCAAATAGCAAATCAAAGAATGCTGTATTTTTAAAAGTCCTTATATATCATTTATTCCACCTGTTTATGTTAAAAATGGGGAAACTGAGAACAGAATAGATGGATAATAGAGAAAGCTCACATTAGAAGCTGAACTCGAATGCACTATAATTTTTATTTTAGACTTTATGCAGCACTGTACTGGCACACAGATTAAAACCCCATTTTTTAGATTGCTGACTAAGGAATGGAGTTGCATCCTTGTGGTCCAATAGCAGCACAGGGTCTCTCTGCTTATTTATCCATTTGTCCATTCCAATGTCCTCCTCTCACCCAAGAGGACCCAACTAATTTGGAAAGAGGAAGAAGTGAATGTTCCTTTGGAAGTCATAATGCTGTGGAGAGAGGTGTGATATAGAGCTTACAAATTAGATATTAGCTTGTAATGTGATCTAGCCATGAGGGATGCCGATCCGGCTGGGGCCAGCCTGTGCAAGGAGTCAAGCTGCAGGAAAGGGAATAATCCCCCTTTATATGGCACTGGTGAGACCGCACCTGGAAAACAGGCCCCTGTTCCAAGCCTGGGTACCCAGGCCATGTGGACAGGGAGAAGGAAACTGTATGATTCATTCAGAGCTGGAGGAAATGACCTAGGGGGGAGAGATTAAAGTGCTTAATGAGTTCTCTTTCCTCCCTTGAAAGGGACCGAACCCCTAGCAGCTGAGAGGCTCTGTGGGCTGGTCCACTGTATTTGGATCTTTGGGTCTTTGAGGTGAGAGGCCCTGCAAATGTGATTCAATGGCTCCAGTCCATCCCGTGTCCTCTGCCTCCTCCTCTTTATGTTTTTTTGCTCTCTCTGGACTCTTCTCAGGTGTTCAGAAGGCTGTCCTACCTTTGGGCTTTTGTAACCATATCTCCCTTTGCCTGGCATCCACCCCCTGACTTTCATCCTTGGCCCCCTGAGTACTGTCCAGCCTGCCTGGCAGCACCAGAAGGCCTCCAAACCTGTTCCAGCATCGGCACATCTCCTTGCCCCTCTGTTCTCACCTTTACCAGCTTTCCCAGTGCCTTTCTCTGGGAAACTGTCTCTCTTTTGTCCCCTGCTCATTATATAGCTGGTACATTGTGAGGGTCAGTGAATATCTGCTAAGGTTTGCAGAGAACTTAACAGTCATGTGTGGGGCAGTTCAGCTGGCCTCAGGGATGCTACCTGTGCTGGGCTGCCTGCCTGAGATGCACAACTCCTAGTCCTGACCCATCCGAAGGCACCAGGAAGGATGCTGGATTAAGATGCAATCCATGTGGGTTCTATTCTGGATGTCCTGCCTATTAGCCATAGGATGGAAAGAATATCGTGGATCTTCCTTGAGCCTTGGCTTTTTAGTCTGTCTTTCCATGGAGTTGTCTGAATTAGTGCAAATCCTCTTCGTAATCACTGCATGGTCACCGATCCAGACAATCTAACCTTAAATCTAACCTTTGCTCTTCACTGGTCCAGCTGCATGATTTCTCTGAAAGTTCCATTCCTCCTTTTGGTGTAGGATAGTCATATCTGTACCACACCCAGAGCTTGTAGAAGGGAATTTAGGGTTAATGGAAGATGGTGGAGAAGAGGTGCTCAGCATGGCAGGAGTAGCCACACCCAATCCTGGGATGCCTCTGGGAGGCTATGAGCAGAGACCTGTGTGCCAAGACAGGTTCACACCATTTGAAATCTACCAGGAAGCCTGAGCTGGAACCCTGGGCCATCAGTATCCTCCTGTCATCCTAGGAAAGAGCTGGGCAGTGAGGTTTCCTCATGGGGCAGACATGACTGCCAAGGCCCAGAGGTGCCCATGGGGTGCAGAGCTGGCATGCACTTCTAATTGAGTCAAATTCTCTTCTGCAGGCTATATGGGGCCAAGGGGATCTCAGATTCAGCAGCTCTCAACATATTTGTAGTGCCTGGTGACTCACATGTCTCAGAATGGTCCCTGGGCAGCAGGGCCTTGTACATTGTAGCTGTCATCTGTACTGACGAGAAGAAAGGAATGGCTGTCATTTAAAACAAAATCTGATCTCACACTCTCTGACCCCCTCAGGGAATTTTTGAACCAATTCAAAATTGGGTATATGATTTTTATTTAGGAAAGCATATGGATTGGTGGGACTAGCTGAGAAAAAGACCTGCAGACTTGTCCTGCATCCAGAGATGTGACAGCATGGACTGAGTCATGTTGCTGGGGTTGAAGCCTGGTGCCATTCCTATAAGCAAGTCCTCCACCTGAGTATCGTCTATGCAGAGGGGATGAATATATATATATATATATATATATATATATATATATATACACACTCACACACACACACATTATATGATATATAATGTGTATTCCAATAACTAATGGGAGGCAGAACCCCACAGAAAGATGCAGAAAATGAATATTCTTTCTTGCTGGAAATGGCACTTATCTTTAGGGCAGAAATCTCATTGTCTTGGAAAGAGAAATCAAAGAGTTCTGACCAGCAACTTCCTGCTGGCCTCATCTGGGCTCAGAAATCAGCCCAATTCTCCTGTAAAGTAAATGTGCAGAGTAGGTTTACAGTTATTACAGGATCTATCTTCCACTGCCTTTCTGGTATGAACATAGTCTGATCCACACTCCTGGACTGTATTACAGAATTGTTTTTTCCTGTGTACTCTTTGATTTGTTTTAGCATCCAAGAGGTAAAATCATTGTATGTGTGCTAATGCTCCGTCACTGCCTGATTGGGTGACCTAAGAGCAATGACTTTTGTGTTTTGCTGCATCCTTTTACTAACTCAAGAACAGATCTACTTGTTCCTGTTACCATCAAAATGTAGGGTTGTTTTCTTAAGACTCCAATGAACTTCTAGCAGTTTCTTTCCAGGGGCTATGCAGTCTAATACAGCCTTTGAGATGACTTGGGGCACTTTGAAAGAAAGTGTGACCCCTATGGGTATGCGCACATTGGGCCCCTCCTATTGGAGCCTCTTTGGTTATTACAAATGCCTTCATATAATTAAAGGATCACTATTGGGGATTTGAATCCAGCAACACAAATGGGAACTCTGGTCTCCTAGGTTATTTTTGATCCTGATTGCCCTCAGTCATGTCCCAGTGACGCCGGGTGTGCTCTCCCACCTGCAGGGGACTTAGTCACTCCCTCTCACCTCTGCTGAATGCTTACTTCAGGGACGAGGCTCCCAACTGCTGGCTGCTGAAGAAGCCAGTCTTGCCTTAAAGGCACCATTTAACTCAGTACTTATTTTCTCTAATTCTATTAGAATTCCCCATGATTCTGCATCCCTTCTTCATTCTTCTCCTTCTATCTCACTGACCAACCATTTGCCAAGTGTCTGTGAGGGGATCAGGGCGTGGAAGATTAGAGAATTAAAGGTCAATAATGACATTTTCTGTCTTCGAGTGATTCTTAATCCAGTGAGTTTGCATCTTATTCTCCTGGGTGATGCTTTAGTCTTGGTGCTTTATTCTTTTTGGTCTGAATCTTCGTGTGTGAGCTTTGGCTGAATTTTTGCCATTCTCTCTCATCTCCTTTCCATTTGCTCTCTATTCAGGCGACTGAATTCCACTTGCTTGGTTTACCTTATCAGCCCTTTAATCCTGACCTTTCTGACTCTGCCAGTGTCTGGACCTGTTTTTTTCCGTGTTGTGCATCTTCCCTTGGATCAGACTCAGGAATCACTATGGGCTGTGCGGCTTAAAAGAAGAGCTTAGAGAAGAGCCTATTAAATAGCGAATGACAAAGACTTTAAGGAAATTCACCAATCCAAGAACTCTGCTGTTTTTTGAAAAATATTTCAGTCATGCAAGCACTTGAGAAGATACTGGAAAATGTGAATTAAAATGAGATTTTGTTTTTTATGATGAGCAATGGAAAAATTGCTTGTGTTATGGCTTTTTATTAAACATAATGACTCTAAGTCAAAGAAGTGGATACACTTGAGAACAAACAATAGAACCTTTGAGTTCAAAATTGTTTTCAAAATAAAAAAAGGGAATTTCAAAGTGAATACACTAAAGTGTTTTATTGTGTATTGAGTATATTTATAATCCCACTATCAAAAGGCTATGGTAAATGTTTCTGTTTGATCTAAAGACTTCAAATAAGTGACTCAACACATTTAAATTTGAATCCTTATGTCCCTTGTTCTCACACACCTGTTTGTCTCCTCTTCTTAGGGTATTAGTTGATGACATCATAAAAGTAATATACGTACCTTCTTTGAAAAGTTTTGGATGTCCATAGTAAGGAAAAAATTAACTATTCCTCATTCTCTATTCTTACCCTCTTTCTTTTTTAAATTAATTTTTAATTCATATATGACAATGGAATGCATTACAATTCTTTTTACACATATAAAACACAGTTTTTCATATCTTTGGTTGTGTACAAGGTGTACTCACATCAATTCATGTCTCCTTACATGCACTTTAGATAATAATGTCCATCATATTCCACCATCATTTCTAACCCCATGCCCCCTCCCTTCCCCTCCCACCCCTCTGCCCTATCTAGAGTCCATCCATTCTTCCTATGCTCCCCATTCCTACCCCACTATGAATCAGCCTCCTTATATCAGAGAAAACATTCGGTATTTGGTTTTTTGCTTACTCTCTTTCTTAAGCTTCTCTTATTGATAAGATTATTTATGCTCTTATTTCTAAGAATTGCTACTAAAATAATATTAAATAGTATATTATAACGTACTTCTTGATTTTTCTATTGGCTGTTATGAAAAATGGGACTTTGGCTCACATTTACTGGTCTTGTTAAATATTACATTTAAAAATGTGATTCTTGAAACATCCCACTTAGATAGTGTTTCTTGATTCCCCATTATTTACAAAGAGGAAATCAGGGCTCCACCATTGACATCTCCTTTTCATGTGTCTCCCATATTAGTGATACAATTACTAATTCTGAATTAGAACTTTAACATTTACATCCTGTTTTTTTATTATATTTTGCTTTTTCAAAAATGATGCTAAAGATTTAAAAACAAAGAAATATCTCCACAGTATTACCATGATGTCAATATGATAATAGTAAACATAGTGTAGAACCAGAAGGTAGGTTTGGACTCAGAATGAAAAGAAAAAAAGTAATCTTAGGTTATTTAGAATTGACAAAGAACATTTTCCATGCTACATTCAAACTGATGTGCTTTTCTTGGATTCTAATTGCTTGATGTCATGCCACACTCTAGTTTGCTGTATGCTTCAACCAGGATGTTCTTATACACCTTTGGAATTTTCTTGCTAGTTCTAATTGCTGTCTTTGACCTGCTGACAAAAGAGCCATACGCTTTATTTACCATGTCCATTAAATTTTCTGGCTTTCTAGTCCTACCTTTGTTTAATTGTCTACTCTGTTATTAGAGATAAAACTATCAGAGGGCTAAGAATCTGTTCACATGTGGCTTAGTGTTTCATGACCCTGCTATGGATCCCTTTTTCCAGACTCTTCCTATTCATTTCCTCCATTACTCAGGCTAGATTCAATTCTGTAATTGAAATCTTCAGATTTCAGAGGCATGGTTTTGTAGAAGTGTATTTCTCACTCCTGTCGCAATTTACCCTGGGACCAGAAGGAAACTGCACTCTATCCAGTCACTCTGGAAGCAAAGCTTTCCACCAGGTTCTTCTAGTTCCTGGTCCGGTATGTCCTGGATCTCCTCTGCAGTCAGCCAGCTGGAACAAGACAGGCAATGCAGAAGGCACAGGGCCTCCTCATGTCCTGGGGTAGAAGTGGCCAGTGTGTTCCTGATCACATTCCACCATCAGCAAATCACATGACCTTTTCAGATGGAGAGATGCCAGAATGTCCAGGAAGAGGTGCAGAAGGCAGACTCTACCAATATTCTTCAGTTCCTCTTTTCGTGTCCTTCTGTTTCCTTGAAATACATAATCAAGGATCCGCCCCCCGCCCCACCAACAGAAGGCTACATGAAGACAAATGCCTTAATCCTTTCTATGCATGGAAATCTATTTTATTTTCACACTTAATATTGTCACTGGCTATGAATTCTGGTTTAAAAATAAAATTTTTCTTAAACCATTTTTATCTATTATCTATTGCCTTACTATCTTGCAGAATTCTTTAGAGTTTTTATTTTCCTTCATATCCACTGTTCTCCTCTTCTTACAGAATTCTTTGAATAAAGGATGACTCTTCTAGTATGATCCACTAAGACTTTATTTTTACTTTTTTTTTTTTTTTTTTGGTACTGGGGATTGAACTCAGGGGCACTTAATTACTGAACCACATCCCCAGCCTTACTTTATATTTTGAGACAAGATCTTGCTGAGTTGCTTAGGGTCTTGTTAAGTTGCTGAGGCTGGCTTTGAACTCACAGTCCTGCCTCAGCCTCCCAAGCTACAGGGATTATAGGTGTGCACCACCATTCCTGGACTTACTTTACATTTTTGTCTCTTATTTTGTTTTGTGTTCTGAGATCTTTTTCTCAGGCAATCTTATTGATTTTAACATTTCAGTCATTATATTTTAAATTTCTATTACTACGTTCTTGTCTCCTAATCTTTTATATCAACCTATTATCATTTTGTTGATGTGAGCTCTTTCAAGGGTCTGTTAATTCTCAGTGGAGTGGTTTCAAGGTCTCATATACTGTGGATTCTCTGTTTATTCCAATTTCAAGCATTCTTTTTGTCCATTCTGATCTTTCTTTTCTATGCTCCTTTTTTTCTCTGAAATGTTGAGACCCTTAACTGTTTTTAAAAAATTGTTGAATGAATTTTCTGTTTCTCTGATCCCTTGAATGCTTCTCATGTAATTATGTATTTAAGGGAGATCTTTCTCAACAACTTCTCTTAGCCTCCTGACCTTGGATATGATTAAAATATATATTTGGTTTTTGTTCCTAATTCTCAGCACAGATCTCTTAAATCTGGAGTGCCTTTTGTATACCAATGAGCCAGCTCCGGGTAGGGGACTCTAGAGAGCTTCAGGATGGGAACTGGTTGCCAGAAAAAACAACTGCATGGTTGGAGAGTTGGATCCGTAGCAGGCTCACATTGAACTTGTGAGGGACCAGGGGCTGCAGGTTGAGTTCAATCATAATGGCCAAAGTCAGTCATGCTGACTATAAAGAAATATTGATTACCTCCTTGCTACACACACACACACACACACACACACACACACACACACACAACAGGGTTCAGGCAATTGCCTGGGTGGTGAACATATTGATGTACCTGGAGGGTGATCCACCCTGACTCCTCCACAGGGACAGATATTCCAGCAGGTGGTGCCCCTGTGTGCCATGCCCTATATGTCTCCTTATCTTAGCTGTTCTTCTTTATGCTTTATAAGAAACTATATTAGTAATTATGGCACTTTCCTGAGACAATTCTAAAGAACTCCTGAGCCTCTGGGGGGATTGTGGAAACCCTCAAATTTAAGCTGGAGGGGCAGAAGTGTGTGGGTCACTTGGGACCTTGTTTGCAACTGGCAAAGTAGGGGTGGTCTTTGGGACCTGAGCTCCTCAATACTAAGAGACTCACGGATAGAGACCTCATCTGCACATTTGTGGTGTTGTGTATCTAGTTACCTACTTGATGACCTCACTTCAACTATCTTTAAGTTGACATTTAAAAATTGAACTCATGATTTTCCTTTGAATTTTGTTTCTTGTCTCAATCAGCCTTGGCTATGGTACAGCTTGCACAACAAACTACTCTCAAAATGAGTAACAATATACACTTATTTTACATGCACAGGTCTGATATGGCCAGACTCCTTCTGTTTCAAGCTTCATGACAATAGTCCCACCTCCCATTTGCCCAGAAGGTCTCTCGTCCCAGGTAGTGCCTTTTCTACTCACCTTGTGGCTTAAGCCAGAGGTACAGGTGTTGATCTTCATTTGTCCCTCATCTCCACCCTCACATCCATTCTATTTGAAAATCCTTCATTTTTTTAACCTTCTAGATATTTCTCAAATCTGCCAACTCCTCACTGTCCCCTCTAGCAGTATATCTGGGCTGCTGTAATAATCTGTATGGAGTATGGTAATCTTCATACATCTGACAACAATTTATCGATCATATTCCTCTTAAGTACCACACACAGGGATTTTCTTATAGACGCTAAGCACAGCTGTGTCCTTGTTCTCCATCAGAATTTACTAATTTCATGACACATCTCTTCCAAGAAGCAGAAGAAAGCTCATGAGCAAAACAGACTACAACACTTTGCCCTCGCAGAGTTTATAACCCAGGGAAGAAAGCAGAGCTTGTTCAACAGGCTTTCCTGCTTCCTCTTGTGACCTCCACCATTCTGTCCATCTCTCTGAAACCAGAGCAGTTTTAACAGAGAGACAATCTCAACTCCTTGTTTAGGCTCTTTGGTGGTAGACCAGCAGCCATACTCCTTATCACGGCCTGCCAAGCCCTATGTGACCTCTCTTTAGCTACATCCTTCCCTCATCTCAGTCCCTTTCCACCTCCTCTGCTGTGCTTTGACCCCAGCAAGCTCCTTTCCTTTTTAATTTCTAGAATATACCAAGGGCCTTTCTAGCCCAGAGACTGGCACATGAGAGTTCCCTGCTTTGCATAGTATATTACTGAATCTTTATGTAACATTTCTAGTCTCCACTTAAAAACCACCTTCACAGTGACTTTGCTAATGACCGTAATTAAAGCTCAGACTTCTAATCGCTCTCAGGGTGCTCTGCTCACCAACCTTATAGTGAACTTGATTTGCAGGTCTGTCCATCTGTATGTCTGCATACATCTCTTTACCTATTTAATTTAGTCTGTTTCTTCCGTCTGGATTCTATGTAGGGTTCATATTTTTGTATTCATCCCGGTGTACTTCATTGCTAGCACAATGTCTAGCATAAACTAGTTACTCAAAAAAATCGTTTGTATGTTAAACAGATTCATGAATTGGCAAGCTTCAGCCCTTGGGAAAAAAAAATAGTATCATAGAGCGATGTGAATACCGTGCGTTAAGGTCCCAGTGGTACCTTCTAGGCAACCACAAAATGGAGGGTAATTGGTGAACTTGACCTCATTAGAAGAGATTATTCTGTAATTAGGCAAAACTAGGGCAGGGCAGGCGAATGATTTTCTTAGGGTAATATAGAAGATCACTGTGGAGTTGGGTGAGGGCCAGGTTCTATCCACTGGTCCTCAAGTTCAGTTCCTAAACAGGTCCCAAGGGAACAACTCAATTTCCAACCCCACTGGGACCCACTCGCCCAAGAGAGAGCCAGAAAGAAGAGGCTCAGGCCAAGCCTGAGGTTTTCCAGGCCACTTTGCTTTTGGTTTGGCTCCGGGCTCCTGCTTCCCTTTGCTATTGTCCCTTGGGCTCCTGACCTTAAATAAAGCTCTCAATCTTCTGCTCAGAATGAACTGGTGACTTTTAATTGTGTTTTCCACTTGGGGTTCTTTGAAATCTGTGCTGCTTTGCTTTTGTGGGTTAAGCTTGACCTTTAATGTTCTCTTGGCAGAATTCTGTTACTGGAGGGGCTGGGATTTTTGATTTGTTAGAGAGAACGGAGTCTAAGCTTTGGACTTCAGACCCTTAAGCTTTCTGTTAAAAACAGAGAGATGACTAATAACCATTTAGTGTGCAGTGATGGCTTAGCAGTATTTACCACTGATTCAGGCTCTCTGGCTCCATTACCTAGGATATTTTCCTGACTTAAACATTTCTCAGTTCTTTAGCCAGCAGCTGTCTACATTTTTTTTAATTCCCCAAATCTCCAGAAGTTATGATTTCACATTTCTACTAGGCTCCTTTCACTGTTCAATCAAAAAAGCCTCTTGTGCCTTGCCGCATGTGTCCTAAAGTGAATTTAACACAAATAACAAGTAAGGAACACAAACAAAGGATAAAACCTGAATCTTCTCTAATGGGGTCCAAGCCCAGCACCACTATCCCTGGCTTTTGGCTGTGGCTAGTTGTGCGAAAGGAGGAACAGGGTTAATGATAGAAAGACACACACACACACACACACACACACACCATGAGCCCTTAATGGAGTAGGAATGTATGATTCAGCCTCCCTCCCCTTCAGCAGCTGCTGGAGTCTCCATTCTGGAAAGAGGGAGAGAGCCCACGTAAGAACTCGAGGTAATTATTCTCTGAGGATGCTGCTTCAAATTAATTCCTCAGCATTGCAATTATTTATTAATTGAGACATGGGACAAATATGAATTGGTTTGGGGTGTAAAGACAACAGAGACTCAGTCAGAGGCCTCGGTGCTGTGTATGTGTGTTGGGGGGGGGAGGTGTTTTAAATTTATAGTATGGAAGGGCAGCCAGGAATGGAACATTCAGTGGTGGTTCAAAATCTTGGGTTTATGGTAACAGTCAGCACACAATATGTAATTTTATAATCTATGTCATTCACCCAGAGATTTCCATGTTATAGGCACTATGCTAATTGCTTTATAATGTTTGCCCATTTCATTTTCTTTATAAGCAGAGAAAGTAGGTACTTGTAGGACCCTATAATACAGAAACAGAAGCTCAGCATAATTTTTCACTTGTTTATAGTTACAACACCCAATCTTTCTGAACTTCCATCCCCAGTATTAAAGGAAGCTTTTTGGGCTACAGTTTAAAATTTCCAATGACATTTCCCAACTTTAACCCTCTGTGAACTCTGTGATACTCAGAACTCAGGAGGAGAGCCTGAGAGATGAGTTTCTTCTGGGCATCAGGCCTGCTGGGCTGCAGTGTGGGGGGGTTAGAATTTTGAGACTAGGGTCAATGGCCGTGACTTCAGTCCCACTGGGTCTCAGACCTGGGTTTCTTCTTCCATAAAGTGTGTGTTATCATATTAATTTCACTATTTTTGTTCACTGTGGAGAAGGATGAATGAGCTAATATGCATAAAATTTTTGAATTATTTTGAACTTTATAGATGTAAGGAAGGACCATTTTTAGATTCATATCAGATACTATAAGATGTAGATTCTGGTTCCATGGACTAATAAACTCATTAAGTAATGAGAGTTGTCATCGATTGGCTGCATATTATGTGCCTGACAAGAAGCACAACACTCTGTTTTCATTCAATTGTGTAAAGAAATTCTTCAAGTTACCTATTATTACACCCATTGTACAGAAACATGCAAGTTGATAGAGGCCAAGGAACCAGGCCTTTGGGAAGAGGTAGTAGTCAGATTGGGATTCAAATTAAGGTCAGTCTGATTTTAATTCCTAACCTTTTTTGCAGTGTTGCCCTTTGTGAGCAGATCAGTTTAGAAAGTACTCCTGAATAATAAGCTGTATTAGAGATCAAGAAAACAGCTGCTGATTTTTTTCATAAGTAAATGCATGGCCCGATGCTTATATGAGTAAGAATTATATTAATTACTAAGTAATATAATTCAAGTAACAGAGGCCCAGTGGAAGCTGGCTTTCATAGAAAAGGACTTCATTTTTATGCATAAATGCTAACAGAGTTCTGAGCATGCTGAGCTGTGGCACTCTGCCTGTGTCACCAAGAGTCACCCTTCCTCTCTGAACTCCCCTTCCTTTTTATTGACCATTTTCATGCTCTGTGTGAGAGTTCATATCATCCTTGCTATAGGTCATCACAGGAGAAGCCTCTCTCTACCTTGATCTAATTCTTACCAGCCTCAGATGGGTCACATCTCCATTGCTGAGCCTGTCCTTGTATTCAGGGGATAGACTGCATGGTTGGTGGAGGCTCCCATGTCCACTCACTCCAAAGCTATGTGTGTTGAGTGTAAAGGTGAAATTGTTCCCAAAGAAAAAACTGAGCTGTTGCTTCTGGAGGAAAGAAGTGTGTGTACAGGCAAAAATAAAATTAAAACATTTTTTTAAAAAAATGGCTCCTTTGGTCTAAAAGTCTATGTTGGTGCCAATATCATGCTGTTTTTGTTACTGTAGCTCTGGAGTATAGTTTAAGTTCTAGTATTGTGATGCATCCATCTTCACTTTTGTTTCTAAAGATTGCTTTAGCTATTCTGGGCCACTTATTTTCCAAATAAATTTTTTGATTGTTTTTTCTTTTTCTATGAAGAATGTTATTGCAATTGTAATAGTAATTGCATTAAATCTGTATAATGCTTTTGATAGTATGGCCATTTTGACAATTTTAATTTTGCCAATCCAGGAAAACATGTTTGTATGTGATTGCCAGAATTTTATTGAGAATTTTTGCATTTTTAAAAATATTTATTTATTTATTTTAATTTATATATAACAACAGAATGCATTACAATTATTATTACAATTCTTATATAGAGCACATTTTTTCATATCTCTGGTTGTATACATAGTATATTCACACCAATTTGTGTCTTCATGCATGTACTTTGAATAATAATGATCACCACATTCAACCATAATTAATTATCCCGTGCCTCCTCCCTTCCCCTCCCACCCTTCTGCCCTATCTAGAGTTTGTCTATTCCTCCCATGCTCCATGGAAAACAGTATGGAGATTTCTCAGAAAACTTGGAATGGAACCACTAATTGACCCAGCTATCCCTCTCCTCAGCCTATACCCAAAGGACTTAAAAACAGCATACTACAGGGACACAGCCACACCAATGTTTATAGCAGTGCAATTCACAATAGCTAAATTGTGGAACCAACCTAGATGCCCTTCAATAGATGAATGGAGATTTTTTGCATTTATGTTCAGCAGGGATATTGGTTTGAAATATCTTTTCTTTGATGTGTCTTTGTCTGATTATGGTATCAGGATGATATTAGCCTTATAGAATGAGTTTGGCAGGGTTCCCTCCTTTTCTATTTCATAGAATACTTTGAGGAGTATTGGTGCTAATTCTTCTTTGAGAGTCTTGTAGAACTCATTGAGAATCCATCTGGTACTAGACTTTTCTTTGTTGGTAAGATTTTGATGGCATTTTCTATTTCATTACTTGAAATTGATCTGTTTAAATCATGTATGACCTCCTCATTCAGTTTGGTAGGTCATGTGTCTCTAGATATTTGTCAATGTCTTCAATATTTTCTATTTCATTGGAGTATACATTTTCAAAATAGTTTCTAATTATCTTCTGTATTCCAGCTGTGTCCATTGTGATATTTCCTTCTTCATATTTTAGTAATTTGAGTTTTCTCTTTGTTAGCATGGCCGGGGGTTTATCTATTTTATTTATTTTTTCAAAGAACCAACTTTTTGTTTTGTCAATTTTTTCAATTGTTTCAATTTCATTGATTTCAGCTCTGATTTTAATTATTTCCTGTATTCTACTGCTTTTGGTGTTGATTTGTTCTTTTTTTTCTAGGGCTTTGAGATGTAGTGTTAGATCATTTATTTGTTGGCTTTTTATTCTTTTAATGAATGAAAGTTGCCAAAAACATTCACTGGAGAAAAGATAGCCTATTCAATAAATGGTGCTAGTAAAACCGGAAATCCATATGTAGCAAAATGGCATTAAACCTCTCTCTCTCACCCTGCACAAAAATCAACCCAAAGTGGATCAAAGACTTAGGCACTAGAAAAGAAACCCTGTACCTAATAGAAAAAAAAAATAGGCCCAAATCTTCACCATGTCGGCCTAGGATCAGACTTCCTTAACAAGACTCCTAAAGCGCAAGAAATAAAATCAAGAATCAATAAATGGGATGGATTCAAATTAAAAAGCTTCTTCTCAGCAAAGGGAACAATCAATACTGAGGAGAAAGCCTACAGATTTGAAGAAAATCTTTACCATGTACATCTCCAATAAAGCATTAATCTCTAGGATATATAAAGAACTCAAAAAACTTAACACCAAAAATAAAATATCCAATCAATAAATGGGCTAAGTAAATTCTTCACAGAATAAGAAATTCAATTGATCAAATATATGAAAAGTGTTCAACATCTCTAGCAATTACAGAAATGCAGATCAAAACTACACTACGATTTCATTTCACTCCTGCCAGAATGGCAATTATCAAGAATACAAATAACACTAAATATTGGTGAGGATATGGGGAAAAACGTACACTCATACATTGCTGGTGGCACTGCAAATTGGTGCAACCACTATGGAAAGCAGTATGGAGATTCCTCAGAAAACTGGGAATGGAACCACCATTTGACCCAGCTATCCCCAACTCCTTGGTTTATATCTAAAGAACTTAAAATCAGCATATTACAGTAATGCAGCCACATCAATGTTTGGAGCAGCTCAATTCACAGTAGCTAAACTATGGAACCAACCTAGGTGTCCCTTAGTAGATAAATGGATAAAGAAAATGTGGTATATATACTCAATGGAATATTACTCAGATTTAAAGAAGACTGAAATTATGGCATTTGCCAGTAAATGAATGCTAAGTGAAATAAGCCATTCCTCCAAACTAAAGGCTGAATGTTTTTTTCTAATATGTGGATGCTAATTCACAATAAGGCAGGGGGCACTAGAGAAGAATAGCATTACCTTAGATTATTAGGTGGAGGGATGTGATGGGAGGGGAAGGGAGGGAATGTGGGGATAGGAAAGATAGTAGAAAGAAACAGACATTATTATTACATGTATATATGTGACTATACGATCAATATGATTCTGCAACATGTACTTTCAGAAAAATGAGAAATTAGATCCCATCTATGTATGATATATCAAAGTGCATAAATGTATTTTACTGTCATATATAACTAGTTAAAACAAATAAAAATAATAATAAAAAATAGTCATTCACACCTTTACCCTACTTTGTTTTGAATGTTATTTTTCAAGATTTACATGACATGTATATTTTAAATATCTATTGAGTAAATCACTGTCACTATTAAAACTATTTTTCTTGATCTGTCAAAAAAATGGCTTCTTGGCTAGTTGGAGAAATCTAAATTGTTTCTTTCCTCTCATCTTAAAAATCTCCTTCACATCTCAGAGGTAGACTTCATGGCTCCATGGCTCCTGTTTCGTCGCAGCGCCACAGCACGCCTCTCTATTCACACACAGTATAACTCCAAGGAATATTGGGGTGCCAAACACAAGAGAGATTCCTAGCAGATAGTGCAAAGGTATGACACACAGATAAGATTATAAGAAACATTTAGCACCTGGCTGGTGTTGGTGTGCCCTGGCAATCCGCCACTCAGCTGACAGTAGAGGTGAAAGGAGAGTGAAGATGCCATTTCTGCTGAGCCTATTTCTGCATCTGCCAGATAAGAAGCTCTGATCCCATTTCTCGTACAAATATTAATTTATACAAAATTCCAAAGTTGTTAAGCTGGAAGAACCCTGTAGACAAATCTCACTGTCTCTCCTTTTTGGACTTTTGGTTGAACTGAGACGGAACAAATATGAGTGGCTTTCCTTCCATCACACAACTAGGTGGAAGCACAGCGAGCTCAGGAGTACAGAGTCTTAACACCCTCTGAGGAATGGCTGCTCCCTGCAGGTCCTCTGCAGCAGATGGGGGATGAATAAACGAAGGCCAGGCATTCAACAAGGATGGCAATGTCTTCCAAGAACTCCCACCTTCTGCCTTGGCCTTAAATGTTCCCGTAAACATTTCAGGGCTAAAGGAGAGGTTACAGACCCAGACCTCAATGTATTTGCTCCTGTTTTGCCTTTGCTTAAGTTAAATATTGTTTGTAGATGATTCAGATAAATCAGCTCTACTCTGAGCCTGTCTGGATGGCTAAAAGGGTGCTGTTTATTTCTGTAAGAGGTTGCCCAGTGGGGTAAGAGGGCTGTTGGACTGTTGCCTCATTTCCCATACGGCCTTCTTATTTATTTCAGAGAATGCACTTAACAGGTTTTCCTGGTTGTCGTCTGTCATGCTTCTGCTGAACTTGAGCGCCCCAGTGGTGGTGAACTTGTTATTTCCTTCCCTCGTGACTCCTTTGGTGCCAAGAACAGTGCCCGAAATCTGTGGCTGCTCCATCAATGGAAAGTGAACTCAGTATATGAAAGAGTGGATTGATTAATTAGAAAATTAGAGGAGGTTCTCAGGCTTCAAGTGCATGAAAGTGTAATAGATGAGTGATAGAGAACAGCTGGTCCCTGTGTCCATTCAGGCAAAGAAAACAATGAAAAGAGATTTAGGTTGAGCTGTTGGAATGTGCACCAGCCATTAGGAAGGATGGATTGGCAATGAGTGTGGAGCTCATGGAAATGCTTTTGGCTGTAGAGAGGGCACTGAATTTAAGAAACCTGCTCTGTCGTTTATTACTATTACTAGTGTGACATTGGGAAAAGTCATGGACTGCCTCATCTTCTCAACAGAGTGATTTGAGATAACCAAATGAAGTCATGAAGCTGTTGTGAGAATAAGAATCATTCAATGGATGGCGACCTAACACAATGTTCACGCCTAGAAGTTACTGTACATGCAGCTCCCATAATTTTCTTTTCTTTCTTCATCTTAATATTCAACACTGTTATTTTTATGCAGATAATATTCTTCCTATGTGTGAAAAGCCTTCATAATCTTCATATACCTTGCATTGTAAATGGAGAGGGAAAGCATGGGAAGGATGGAGAAATATTAAGAAAAATGGGTGGACATGATTCGATGTGTGAACAGATGTGGAAGTCAAGGCAGAAGAAAAGACAGGGACGAGATGCATTATAGGGAGGGGTATTGTGTATGACATTCATTCAGGTCAACAAAGAAATGGTCACATAGTCAAGAAAGGCATCTCCTGGTGTATAAGACCTAGTCATCTTGAGTCACTTTTGCAGATAGGAGACTTTAGTTTTTGATTTTTTTTTTCTCTCTCTCTAAATGCCATGAGACTCTCCTGAAGTGAATTCTTCGCCTAGATGGCTGGGTTTCAGCATCACCTGAAACGTTTCTGCAATGTGCAGCTTTTGGGACTCTGGCTTCAAAGACGTTTTTTCTGGGGAGGGGCTTGGCATTGGTATTTGTAAACAAACTCCAAAAGTGATAGGGAATCACCATCTGGACTGAAGATATTAAAAAACAAAACAAGAAAAGATAAGACAGAGCTCTCCATCAATGTTTGTTTAACCCAAAACATGTTTTCAAAGGCTGTCACCTAAGGAACACCCCAGAGAACTTGGAGAGAGGCTATTCCTCACCATATGTAACTATCTTTTTGATTACTGTGTGGCTGGGTCAAAGCAATTTTTCATTTTCTTTTAGTCCCCTGTCTCAGGGTCTGTACTTTTGGATAAGAGCATTGTTGGGTTGGGAGATGGAAGGATCTTGCCCACTCATCGGCTCTTTGTTGTGGCACAGAAAATAGGGACATCCTGCTTGGCCAACTCTGGACCTGAAAGCAAATGAATACCCATGATTATACTCTTATTATAACACTTTAAAAAGGCTTTTTTTTTTTGTTCTGCCCACTTTTATGCCTACTTCATGGATGAGGAAATTGAAAATTAGAGAGCTCACTATTTTTTTTAAGATAATTAGCAGTAAAAAAAAAAATCAGTGCTTCTATTAACATCTGAAGTCCATTCCTTAGTCTTGCTTCTTCTTCTCCCCCTTTCCTTTTTCTTACCATTCCATCTGTCTGCTTCTTTTACTACGATTTAAGTTTTTTAAGGGAAGGACTCATTTCTTTGGTGATGTTTTCCTTTCATATGTTGCACACAGATGTTTATCAAATTGTATTGTGAATTAATGAATGAAACATTTTCTCTTTTTAGTAATGTCAGTGGTTAAGTATTATAGTCAAAGGCTGCTCTGTCTTCCAGAAGGTCGAGATCTCTCCACGGGCCTCAAGACATGCCCTGTGTCTTCAGCGAAGTGGTGGACCTTAACAGGAGGCTGCAGCTTGCTCTGTGAACAGGACTCAGCAAGGTGTTGGTGACCCTGACTTGCCTGAAGCCCATGCCAGTTGGGTGACACCATTGTGGATGCAGACCTAGACTGGCAACTTGTATAATCATATCAATCCTGGTCCATTGTTGAAAGGTGGCTTGGGAGAAATAATTCAAAATTGAGCAGACACATTCTGCCAATCTTTGCAAACACTTTGCTCAATACAATGTGACCTAACTACAATCTTAACAACAGTTATTGAAGGTCAGGGTTGATTTGGGATAAGAATGGGTAATTTCCCTGGTGAGATGGCCATTAAACAGTTGATGATCTTGGAAATATTTAAATGTTTTGGGAGTTGATTCTTTTAGTTGGAAAATGTATACAATATATAGCAACTTATGCTACTGTGAAGAGATATAGTACCCAAGTCCATTGGCATATACTTGGTGTAGGATAAGAGCACAAAATATATTAGTTAATAATATTGCACACTTATCAGAGATAAGCCAGCTGGGCAAGAGAAGCCATTCCGAAACTGAAGGGAAGAGATTGTCATTGTATGGGAAGTTTCAGTCACAGGCAAATACAGAAAAATCCAATCTAGATATTCTAGTGTATTGATTTGAGTCATACCACTAAGCTCTTACCAATACCTGAGGCAAATTTCTGATCTTTAAGCCTAATATCCAAAAAAATTGTCCATAAAAACTTTCCTAAAGCATTAATATGAGTACATAAATACCAAAATTAATAATTTATTTAAAATTAGTATATTTCAAATATTAAATTTTAATGTAGCTTATCCATTATATGGAGAGCCCACTCAGGATTTAGCCCATAACCCCAGGTGAAAATGGAAGGAAATCAAAGGATGACTACTTGTATGAGGTGTGTGAACCTCCTGAAATTGCAAGAGATCACACCAGGTTCCATGGCATGTATCTGGTACATAATGATGCTATCAGCCTTCTAAAGGTGAGAAGTCACTGCTTTGACTTGTTGTTTTATAGGGAGAGGTCATCTTGGTGACCTTCAGAGCTCTGCCATTAGTCACCAGTGGGAAGATATGTACTCTTTGCACTTCAATATTCCCATCTGTGAAATAGGGTGAATGAACTGAATGATCTCTGAAGTACTATCCCAGCTCTAACACGTTGTCATTTCAAAGTTCAGACCTCAAGTCTCAGTCCATTTACAAGACAGCATTATTAACCTTTCCAAAGATAATGCCAACCTAAGCCTTCTCTAGAAATATTTCCTTCTCAATATTCTCAGACTCATTATGATAACCCAATTTCATTCCCTCTTTTCACTATTCAAATTTATCTGGTAGATGACATAAGTGACCAAAAAATCAAAACAGCATAGAACTCTCTCTGGATGGGTGCAGAAACCAAATGGTCTCTTAGCATTTCAGTCTTGATTCAACAGGAAACAAAGCAATGAAGTGGAAGTGCCTGTCACTAAAGAAAGTTGTTTTGCCCCCCCAAAAACACCTCCCTGAAAGTACCGAGTGGGAATGAAAGGATGATGTTGACCATGACCCTGTTGCTCTGTTTGTGAAAGCCCATAAACCATGAATTTCTTGACTTTGCTAGTCCCTCTGCACTTAATAATGTAGAAACGGTTCCTTTCCCCAAAGACTATGTGGTACACTCATATTAACGAGAGAGAGAGAGAAGAAAGAGAAAGAAAAAAATGTTCAAGTCTCAGAGGAACACTAAGTTCAGTGGTGAAACCTTAGAAGATATAATATTGTTTTTCTGAAGAGCATGTAGTGAGAAAATAATTCATGTTTAAAAATTAGTTACTTTTAACAAATACATGATAGATTATAAGAGGAATGCATTTATTTTTATTGCCATTAATTCCATTATAAAAGTCAGCCTGGGGAACCAAGAAAAACAATCTCAATGGGGTTATACTCTAGGCTTATAGGGAGAATAATTTATGTAAGTTATGTTGATGTTTGCTAGAATATCAGCAGGTGCTATCTTTTGGAACCAAAAATTTGAAATTTGGATTGAATCTTTGGTTTACACTAAGTAGAGAAAACCAGAAATAATCCAGATATCAGCAAAAAAAAAAAAAAGTTGAAAATAGACACTAACAAAGGCAATGCAGATGTTTTAGCTTTTGTTGTTGTTGTTGTGACCAAAAGGCCTGACAAAAACAAATTTAAAGTAGGAAAAGTTTATTTATCACTCACATTTCAGAGGTCTCAGTCTATAGATAACTGACTCCACTCTTCAGGGTCTGAGTGAGGCAGAAGAAGGTGACCAAGGAATGTGCCTCAGAACATAGCCCCAGTAAGTGGAGAGAGAGCTCTGCTCAACGAGGACAAAATATAAATAGGCACACTCCCAATAATCCACCTCCTCCAGTAATACCCTGCTTGCCTAATTACTACCCAATTAATCCTTATCAGGGGGTTAATGCACTGATTAGGTTAAGATTCTCACGACTCAATCATTTCACCTCTAAACTTTCTTGCCTGTCTCACACATGAGCTTTTGGAGGACATCTAATATCTAAACCATAGCAACAGGCTAATTTTTATTATAGCAAGTTATTCTACATTTCACTTGAGGGTTTTAATAATTTCTATTGTTCATCAGTGGTAGTTGACTAACCACTTCAGTTTGCTTAACACTTGGGTCATTCCCAGAATGTGAGACCATTATGGATTAGATCTGAGGTGTCCTCCAAAAGTTCATGTATGAGAAAATGCAAAAATCCTAAGTGAAAGGATTGGGTTATGAGAACCTTAAACTAATCAATGTGTTAATCCAATGATGTGGGTTAACTGTGGTAACCATAGAGAGATAAGGTAGGTCACTTGGGATATGTCTTTAGGTGTTTATATTTTGTCCCTGGTGAGCAGAGCGCTCTCTCTCTCCCTCTCTCTCTCTCTCTCTCTCTCTCTCTCTCTCTCTCTCTCTC
Organism: Marmota monax; assembly: GCF_021218885.2. NCBI lineage: Eukaryota > Metazoa > Chordata > Mammalia > Rodentia > Sciuridae > Marmota > Marmota monax. The sequence continues at coordinate 20,832,303 of NW_026694710.1, forward strand.
TCTCTCTCCTGTCTTGTTGCTGTCCTTTCTTGTCCTGAACAGCCTTCCTCCACCATATTCTTCCACCATGATGTTCTGTCTCATATTGGGCCCAGAGAAGTGGAGTTAACCATCTGTGGATTGAGAACTCTAAAACTGTGAGCCAAAATAAATGTTTCTTTTTCTAAATTTTTCTTGTCAGGTCTTTGGTCAAAGTGATGAAAAGTTGACCAACACAGGGACTTTCTGATTTAGAACTGGAAAGGTTCTTGGTACACCAGGAAGGGTTCTCTAACCTAAAACAGGCTGAAGAAGCATTTGAAGTGTAAGTACTCTATCACTAAAGGTGTTCAAGTGGAGGATGACCAGAAAAGTCTCAGTGATGTGCCAGAGGAGGTTTTGTTTTAGGAGAAGGAGAGTGAGCTCAATAGCATTAGGAGGAGCTATCCAAATCCAAGATGTTGAGAGAAATTACAAAGAAAAATAGTCTGTGGTAGATCCAACCACATTGCTAAATCCTCTGGATTTGTAAATCCTTCCACATTTAGGTTCTATATTTAGAACTCAAGTGATTGAATCTTCTAAAGAGCCCCCCTAATCCATTGGGTGAATTTCTGCAGTAAACTCATCCATCAAGAAAATATTTTAGACAGAGGCAGACATTCAGAATTTTACAATGAGAAAATCAAAGGCTCTGGGATAAAGACTTAAGCTTTAGTCAAAGTCTAGCTCTCATCAGACTTGGACAATTGTTTAACCTTGCTGATCATTGCTTTTCTCACCTCTGAAATGAGGATGATCATGTTGGACCTATTCTTTGGGGTCAACGGGAGGTTCACAGAAGCTAGTGTATGTCAAAAAATCGTGAACTGCAGAGTACAGTCAGGCTTATTGCAGATGTTTTTCTTTACTACCATTCACCCTATCACCCTAAGTTGTTGACAAATCTAGCATTGTGCCCATAAGCCAAATAGGTCTATACAAGTTCTAACATTTTTAATTAGGCTGCACTGTGGCACCCCAAATTGGCATGATATATAACAGATAAATTCTGATTACAGATATCTCTTCTTGGCATTTATCACTTATCACAGCAACTCATAAATATAGGTACCTTCCAGCTTGTTGCTCTAGTACTCCCTTGAATTTTACTGTCATCCTCAGCCAGCTTGTGGGACACTAGAAAAGGGACATGGAGATGTCATACTTGCTGCTTAAAAACCACACCCAGAGGGGTTGGGGTTGTGGCTCAGTGGTAGAGCACTTGCCTAGCATGTGTGAAGAAGTGGGTTCAATTCTCAGAACAGCATATAAATAAGTAAAATAAGGGCTGGGGATGTGGATCAAGTGGTAGTGCGCTCGCCTGGCATGCGTGCGGCCCGGGTTCGATCCTCAGCACCACATACAAACAAAGATGTTGTGTCCGCCGAAAACTAAAAAATACATATTAAAAAATTCTCTCTCTCTCTCTCGCTCGCTTTAAAAAAATAAAAAAATAAGTAAAATAAATACCCATTGACAACTAAAAATATTAAAAAAAAACATACCCAGAAATAAAACCATCAAGTTTACTGATGTCTATTGGCTGGAACTTAGTCACCTTGCCTAATCTGGAAGGGAAGCTAAGTACTATGACCTAGTGTACCTCCAGGACTCTTGGAAGAATGACAGGAAGCAGGACAGTCAGTCACTGTGAAATGTGATACCTATGCACACAGGTTTTAGATTTACACATTGTGATTATTCCTGCCATCTTAGACAGTTGAACATAGATTTTATTTTAATGAACAGTTAACAACCTCTGCCTCAAAATTCTCACATCTACACTATCAGTCCAGCTACTGTAGAACCATGTCTAGTGTTTGGCTTCTTTCAAGGTACTAACACAGCTCAGTCTCATACTTAAATATGCTTATAAACAACCAGGACATACCTATTGATACTGACAATAAAAATCAATTTATAGATCTCTGGAGTTTTAGTCAGCTTTTTTGCTGCTGTTACTAAAAGGGCCCAACCAGAGCAGCTGCAGGGGAGAAAAGGTTTATTTTAGGGCTCATGGTTTCAGAGGTCTTAGTCCATAGAAGGCTGGCTCTATTTCTCAAGGCTCTAGGTGAGGCTGACCATCAAGGCTGGAGAGTATGTGGAGGGAAGCAGCTCATAAGATGATGACCAGGAAACAGAGAAAGACAGAGACTCCACTGGCCAGATGGAAATATATACTCCAAAGTCACACCTCAATTCCCACCTCCTCCAGCCACACCCTACCATTTCAGTTACCACTCAGCTAACCCCTATCAAGGGATTAAATCACTGATTGAATTAAGATCTTTACAACCCAATCATTTCTCCTCTGAACCTTCTTGCATTGTCTCACACGTGAGCTTTTGGAGGAAACCTCACTTCCAAACCGTAATATCTGGTCTCCTTCAATTTATTCGCCATTCATTTGTGCAGCACTTGCCATGTTCCGGGCATATTGCTAAGTATTAGATACCCAACAATGGGCAAAACATGGTAACAATACACCTCTTGAGGAGTTCATGGGCATTGTTTTATTTTCCTTGGTTACTCCAAGGAAAAACACCTTTCTTCTCCCACTTGGTGTGTCAGTCCACTATGGATAAATTCATTTAAACTTGGAGAGGAAAATTCGACTTCATCTTATAAAGGCAGCCCATGTTTTTCTTCTACCATATTTCTTGATTCTTCTCAATGAAAATCAGCTGCTTTAACAAAACGTTTAAATTTAGTGACAGGCAAGAAAGGGAGTGTTGAAGAAAAGCCTAGGGAGTACAATTTGTGAGCTGGTTGCAAAAATGCTTTCCAACCTCCACTATCAGTTGGGACATAGTCACTCCCCAGTGTGCCTGGGCGACTGGTTCAGGCCTCCCTGCAGACACCAAAATCTGAGAATGCTCATGTTCCTCATGTAAAATGGCTTAGCATTTGCATATACCCTGCTTAGATTCTCCTGTCACTTTAAATCATTGCTAAATGGCTTAAAATACTTAATACAATGAAATGCTATGTAAATATGTGTTATCATGTAGAGCTGAGGGCATAATAATCTATACATGTCCAGGACAGATGCAGCATTTTTTCTTTCAAATATTTTTTATCTGCCTTTGGTTGAATCTGCAGATGTAGAAGCCACGGACACAGAAGGCCTATGGTACTTAGCTAACAGAAACCCCTATGTCAACTCACTTAAGTAGTGAGGAAAAAACTGATATTTCCTCAAAGACACCTCCAAAATAGAGCATTTTAAGGACTAAGTATCAGGACAATCAAAGAAGAAACTAGATCTTGATAGTGTAGTCAACAGTGTTTTTTTTCCTAAACTCAATGGGTACATCATCCTTCTTTCTTGCTAATGGAAATATGGTTTTCTTTGTTTCCTACTCTCTCCCTTATCCAGATTTGTGTTTAACTAGACTGTCATATGAATTTCATTTCTTCTGCCAACACTGATTAAAAAAAATAGACTAAGATGGTCGTCACCAAAGGGTAGGTCTAATGGGAGCTTCTGTGAAGCATCTTCCTGTTCATACAATGGCATAGATAGTGTAGGACGGGGTCCTCCTCCTTTTCCTGGGTATTATATCTGGACACCTAGAACGTCAGAAGTCATCTTGTGATCTTGAGGGAATATTTTGTGTGACCACTTCGACAGACATCTGGAGTTCTTGATGTCACAAACAAATCTGGCTTTGTGTTTGGTTCTCTCAATTCTGTGTGTTAAGTTTCCCATTCAAGAGCTATGCGTTTTCATTTTTACGTGTCCACCACAGAATGATCAACATGGTAGAATGTTGGTTATGCAGTTGAGACCTGGCATTGTAAATCAAAACCAGGGGTTCCACTAAAGTGCAAGAGGGGCCTTCATAGGAAAAGTGGGCTGGGAGCAGGAGGGCACTACTTCCCCAGTTCCCAGTCCTGTCTCCTGGGGACCCAGAATACTTCTACTTTATAATTTGACCACCACACAACACTTCTTTTGACCCAAAGGAAAAAAAAATGACTTTTAAAGACAGTGACTTTTCAAAATTCAATTTATCTTTGGGAGAACAATAAAAATGACCCTTTAAGGCAATCATTTAGAACCCCTCATTCCTCTCAACTTAAGTCTGTTTGTACTAGATCTCATTGCCCTACTTCCAAACTCTTGACTTCATCAGCTTTGATCTTACCTTCAACCCTTTGAAAATTTGGCAAATGACCTGATTCCTGAACTTTATGGAGACTTTCTCTTAAATGCCAAGTGTCTTCCTATCTCTCACCATCTCTCAAATGAGGAACAGATGTCCTATAGTGTATAAGGTGAGACCCTGTAGCTCTGATTCCTAGGTCTCCTCTTTTGCCAACATCCTATCTGGTTCCTCATCACAGCTGTCCCAGTGTCTTCTGTGGATAGAAGAATGTTTTAACCACTGAGATACAGTTTTTCTTATTCTAGAAGCTCAAATGACAGAGTGCTGAGTTTCCTTTAAATCTTGGTACTCATCACAGCCACTCTTCTTTCCCCCCAAATCATAAGCCACACCGTGCTTCAAGCTTGCCTTGTACTGAGAGAGTGGCTGCTTGGAAACACCTATCCCTTATGTTTTCAAAGACTGAACCCAATTTCTTTTTTTTTTTCCACTGTCCGAGATTGCTACCACAATTACATTTTCCTCTTTAAATACTGTAAATATCTTGCCCACAGAATCTGTGGAATTCTCGTCTCTCGGGACACATGAAATTGAACTGGACTTGGTCCTCCAAAAGATGACTGTTGTGTTGGCAAGCCGATGGTTGGGATGACCTGGAAGGTCTACTCTGGCTCTCATTCTGATGATGTGATTCTAACCAGATGGGACCAACGGCGAATTGGCCGACTATTGATGCTACCTTTGCGCTTTTCATCCTGGGTTTACTCTTCTGGTAACTGTATATTTTCTTTGGCCAGGGCTCTCCATTTGTGATACACAGCATGTGCGTCACAAAAGCTCTTTGTGTCTCACATGGAGCAGGCTGCAAAAGGGTTTGTGAAGGAACTGAGCAAATCAGCTGTCTGCATCTACATTTCTGCTTTCTTATGGAAACCCTGCAATCCTTCACAGATTGTGGCTTTTAGTATATTTTATTTATTTGAATATGGCCAAAGACATGACTTCTTAATGTTATGGTGTCATGTCTGTGTCTGAAGAGAAATAATAAACTGTCGTACAATATCTCACCATGTATGGCTTCTCCTTAATAATAGAGCAGGCTAGTTATTAAACAGTAATTTAAAGATAGTTGGACAGTCACTAAGTAAATATAGCTTGCTTAGAGACCAGATCTTTTATGAGTTTAGCAATTATATCTTAGGCATTACGTATTACTCAGAAATATGCACTATCTATAGTTCTGTATGCTTCTTTTTCATCTACTCATACTATACTGGGAAAAGAAATGAAAAACAAGGGGGGGATCTGTTGGAGATAGTAGCTGAAGGATTTCTTTGTGGTTCACTCCAGGGGCCACCAATATACAGAATTCTGTCTCTGTCATGGTCCCATCATAGACTGAACAGGGAATCTGACTGTAAAGGTGAGAATGTTTGTACTTCAAAAGGACTGTACTGCTCAACACTGGGCATATCCTGTGGTAGGATGTTTTTATCTTTCCTGTTTCTTTTCCATTTAATGAAACAATCTATGGCACTTATTGGTCAGACTCTTCTTGTGCTAAGATTGAAACCTCCCCATTGCATTTAAGATGAAATTCAAATTCCTTAACCTATCAAGTTTTTTGTTATTTGACCTCAAGCTATCTTTTCTAGTCTCACTGCCTGCTGTTTTTTCTCCCTAAATGCTAAGCTAAAAAAACTCAAAACTGTTGACTGATCTGGAATGCTTTTTAGCAAGTCTCAAAGGTTTGGTGTACTTTTTCCTTTGTTCGAACTTCCCACCCAAAATCAACCACTACTAGAGGACTCCTATTCATCCTTCAAAACACGGTTTCAAAGCCATTCCCTTCCTTTCAAACACTTATCAGATATCTCATAAGTCTGGATGCCAGGGATGCTCCTGAACTCAAAGTGCAAGTTTAATAAGTAGGAAAGATGGAGAATTTAATAAGCAATTCCAACACAGAATTCACTTTATAATGAGTTATCTAGGGTGCTATGACACAACAGTGTAACATAGTTTTATAAAATGGTATTTTAATCTAGCTTGGAGACCCTACCTAGAGGTCTGCCAGTTTCTTCTCTTGAACAACTGATTAATTCCACATCCCTAAATACCTCTCTAATTGAGTTCCTATACTTCTGAATACTATCTGACAACCCTGACTATCCCAGGTTCAGGTAGCAGAAAACTGGGGACAGACCCTGCACCTGAGAGCCCATTGAATGTATTCCAGCCAGTCCATCCTAAGCCTGCTTACTCTGTGCCATATGTTCCTTCCCCTGGAAACTACAGTAAGGGTGCTTGCCCACAGCTCCCCTTCTCCCTTTTGCCTTGGAACTAACTCTGTGCTTTCCCATGTGGTCCCAAGTGGCACAGCATGTACTCTTCATGAAACTATGAGCAATAAAGTTGTGAATCTGTCTCTGATCCATCTTTCCTGATCTGAGTAAGACCTCAGCAGAACTCACCCATGGTAATGTGTTTCAAACAAGCAGGGGAGCATATTGCAACCTAGAGGGGTCACGGGTGGAGATCTGTCCTAAAAGATGAGGGGAAAGTAATTAGGTGAGGAGGTCAGTGTAAAGAGGAAGATCGGTGAAGGTGGAGGAAGGGAGGTGTGTGAGGTCAGAAGAAAGCCCTGGCGACGTGTTAGGAATTGAGAGAATGGCATTGTGGTTGGGGTGGAGTTCGTGGGAAGAGGGAAGAGCATGGGATAGAAAAGCAAGCCAAGGCTGACCACGGAGAGGCTAGTGGTGACCACTGAACAGAAACACCAGTGCTTCTCCATTTCTGTTTCAGCTTTCCGCCCCCCGTTTCTTAGACTTAAACTCCTTAAAGAAGGGAACCAAGTCTGATTCTTACTTGTATCTCCAAGACTTGCCAGGTACAGTTTGGAGAGTCAAGGGCTTTGTTGGATTGAATTTAATTAAACAGGTAGGTGGAGGACGACTCACCAACAATAATGCAAAATGAAGCTTTCAAAGTCATGGGAATGGGCTGGCCTTAGCCTTACACATGTTTTTTTTTTTTTTTTTAGGAATTTAAAACCGTCTACTCTTTCCTCAGGTACTTACTAATTAGTGTGTAGTTTTAGACATGTGGTATAATCCACCCTGCTTTAGTGTCCTCTGATATAAAATTGATGTAATAATTGTTAGCTTAATGGAATTTTTCTTTTGATGAAAGTAAACATTGGATGAAAGTAGATATTGAATGTAAAACATCCAATAGAGCAATAACTAATAATATCAGGCACTTAAAAGATGAGTTCCCTTTTCTCCTTCTCCTTCTTACATAATCCTACAACATCAATAATAGGTTTTTTAGAGCTGTTTGTTTTGGATTGAAATGAAGATTGGAACAAACCCTCAGGCTAATGACAGAGCTGCCCAAAACTCTCTAGGAAGTATTGGCTTACAGCTGTGAGGAAAACTCTGAGAATTCCTTACCCAGTTTCTGTGGTGCGAAGAAGCAAGTGGTAGAGAGATGAGCTTTCTTTATTAAGGTACCATCACAGGCCTGGTTCGTCTTTTCTGCTAGATTGCAAACTCCTTTGGGTAGAGACTTTATTATCATCTTTATTTTTCTGGCACCTCATGGAGCCCCACAAATAGTAGATGTTAAATAAATATCAAATAGTGAAAAGTTAATGGAGTGAGTGAATGACAGGATTATAGTGAAGTTGCCCAAATATTTTTGAATTTTTGATAGTTGCTGCATATCAATTCTGCACCATGTTGATTTTCTCCATTATGTTTGATTGAACATATTTAAGATTTTTCAAGTTTATATCATTTCTGAACAACCAATAGTGACTTCTTAAGAATTCTGTGCATGCATTGTTTATACTTCTCATCTTTAAAACAGAAATTATCAATGGGTGAGTTAACAACGTCTCGCATGTGCTTATTTTAACTGAACGAGATTCTATTAGATGTTTGGATCATTAGCAGTTTTCACCATAACTGTCATCAAACCTAGCTGTAGGAAGCACAGGAGATTCACCACACATGTCTTTGTTCTGAGGGGGGCTGTAACATGCCCTCAGAGCTGTCCACATCACTTTGGCTTGTATCTTTCCAACACACTCATATGTCCAACAATGAAATTAGGTTTTGGGGAACTAATGACATCTACTGCTGGACATTAGCTGTCTGGCTTCACTTCTAGCAGGGAATTTTTAATCAGCAAAAAGATTGAAATAGTATGCCTTTAATGTTCCTTCTAGATATAAAATTTAATTTATTCTTGACACTTGCAGGGAGGATGAACTCTTCTTAAAATTCTCCTAGTTAAAAGCTAAATAAGACCCCTTACTGGTATTCTGGAAAATATTTAAATGACTCCCTTCTAGTTATTTTAGCAATAATGGAATTCAGCTCAGGAAGTTTATGTTAAATCCAATCTCACTGGGGTTTCAGTGAGCTTTTCACCTTGCCTGATGGACGATAAAGAGTCAAGGCCTCTTTGAGCTGAATTGTGCCCTCAAGACCCTACCCGTTCTGGGTAAAGAGAGTACATTTCATGTAAATGGAGAGTTTTCTTTAATGCAGATCCTGATCCAACTTGGAATTCTTGGTATCAGATTGGACTACTCTGAAAAAAAATATGACAGTTATTGTTGAAAACTCAGGAGGATTTTTGTTTTTTTTGATTGGGCAGTGAGTGCATAGTTCTATGTTTATACTCTGAAAGCTGGTATGTTAGGAGGCTGGTATGTTAGAGGCCTGATCCCCTCTCTCTACTCTGTTGATCTTCCTCTAATTAATTAATTAATTCAATTGGTGCACTGTACTTATATATAAAACTGAAATGCATTGTGACATATTCACACATGCACATGGCATAATTTGGTCAACTTCCTTCCCCAGTTATTTCCCGTTCCCTCCCCATTTCCTTTCCTCATGGTCTCTTGCTTATACTCTACTGATCTCTCTTCTATTTTCACAAAAGGATAATAATTTCTACTTTTCTCATCCTACAAAGTTGATATTATTCTCAAATATGATGGTGTAAAATAAAGCAACTTGTAGTTTGGAAAACAACAGAGGCCTGAGTCCTCAGTCTGGAGAGATTTGAGAAGCAGAGTCTGACCTGAAGTGATATTTCTACTCCAATCAATGCGCAATTGGGTCCCTTTCATTTAACATCCAGTGTTGGGGGATGTACAAAATCATAACACTGTTTGGGGCTTTTCTTTTCATTTTCCTATATAAGGAATTCCCATCTTGGGTCACCTTGTCTCTGGGAAAGTTACCTGATCTACGAAACTTATCTAAGCTGAAGTATCAATACATGTGGTGGGTGAATGCAATGTGTTTTCATGTGTACACTGGGATGCAAATGCCTTGAGAAAAAATATACACACACATGTATATATTCAAATGTATTCAAAGACACTGAGAAAAAAATAAAAATATATATTAAAGTGAATATAGATTTATTTTAAATTAGAAAGTCAAGTTCACATAAAATTTTAGGGCAAAATTTTTAGAAATACTAAATGGATTTCATGATTTTTGTAGGATGATAAAGCTACGTTTTTCACAACTCCTGGGGGCACAAGTAATTTCCTCTACTATCAAGGACACTTCAAGGGAAATATTTCACAAATACTGGTTTGATTAGAGTTAACTCCTCAACTCAGTAAGTACAAACTCACAAGCACTTCAAAGTTTAGCGGCAAGATACAGGTGTCCATAGGTTTTCTGTAAAAGTGAGAAACAGAGATGCAGAAACAGATACACAGAGGGAAAAGGCAGATGGCGAAGGGAGTCGAAAAAGAATTTTCACTAATGCTTTTTGACTAATGCTTTTTTTGCCTAGACTTTCTAGAATGAGATTAACCATGGTTATGTTCTCTTCATAGTGGATTTCAGAACTTTCATATAGGACAGTCTCAAAGGAGTAAGTTTGTTGGGAAGGATGATTGAGGCTCAGATGACAGACACACCATGAATATGCTTTTATTCTTCACACAATGAAATAAATAGATGAAAGAATGGAGGGCAAGGAAGATAAAGGAGGGAAACTTCAAGCCTTTCAGGCCCCTGTCTGGCTGGGACTATTTGATGCCTTGGGTGTTTCTGGGAAGGTAGAAAGTGGGGAGGGGATGCCATCCTCACTTGATGTAGAAACCACCTGGGGTAGTTACTGAAGTTTCATAAGCTGAACTCCCCTCCCAGGCTTACCTCCTCAAGATCTCCAGCCAGTGGCCTAGAAATGTACATTTTTATCAAGTGTTCCAGATGATTCTTTTAATAAAAAGTACATGGGGAAATAGCGGTTTATGAGGAACAGAGATTTTTGAACCAGATCAAAATAAAAAAACCCAAGCCACTTCTTGGTATCCTGCTGTGGGCACATCACCTTGTCTGTCTCCACAATGGAAAGCATAGGCTCTCTTTCTCATGGGACTGAACACACCACATGAACCATCCAGATGACAGTCTGGCACGGAGCACACACAGCAAGCTCTCGTTTCCCTTCACCTTCTCCCCTCCCAGGATCCCAGCGGCCGGATGGCTTCCCGTGGCGGCAGGCTGTGGAGTGGCTCTCCACGCTCAGGGAACACTGTCTCCGGTGGACATGGAGTTGCAGCGACATCGACACTGGCCGTGAAGTGAGTGTGGTTGAGGTTCTCTGGCTTTTTAGGATTCTGTCTTGGCCAAAGAGTTTTATTATTTTGTTCTTCACATTCCACCTCTGGAAGGGTTGTTTGGACCAGTAGCAAATGTTTCAGAGTTAATCTCTTAAAATAAAACAAACTAAAGAACTGACATCACAAAGATCCTCCATCCACACCAAACCTCGAAACCTCACTTCCTCATTCTTTTACAAAAGTTTCAAATGGAAAGAAGAGAAATATTAGCCTCTGAGGACAAAAACAACAGGAGGGATGGATATTTACATAGTAATGGGATAACATGGATCTAGTTCTTCCACTGGTAAGGTGATTTATTAAGTGGAAAGATCTGTTGTATGTCCAATGTACACTCTAATAACATTGCATAGTAGGCACTGCAAGATGCTAGGGATAAAGGATTAACTAGACGTATTTCTGACTTCAAGGATTTTACAAATTAGTACAGCAGACAGATGTGTAAAGATAAATTCACGATAGGAATATATTATGTTAGTGTCATCAACAAATTTAACAATTCATCACTTCTATAGGTTCATACTACCTCATGTTATCTTCCAGACAACTTTGGAATCAAAGCTTCTGTCTAGATACATGCAATTATAATCAATACCCTTCTCATTCATCTCAATATTGAAAGTAAGTTGCAGTCTACATTATTAGTGGTGAACAATAAATGCATAACAGTTCTGAGCTCACTTTGCCAATATATTTTACACAGCAGCCGCCGTTATTAACTCACTACTCTCTGCCAGCACTTATTAAATACTTGTTCTGAAATAGATTGCCATAGTCTTTTATCCCCTAAGGGAAACGAGGGGATTAGCATTTATTGAACTCAACTAAGTGCCAAGTTCATTACACTAGTTTTCCATACTCAAGGCTATAGTGAGTTGTCTTCGAAGGACTTGGGAACAAGGAAAATAAGATTACCCTCTGAAGGCTAAACTACAAAGTCAGCACATGGTGGAGGAAATTAGCAGCCATAAAAAACCCAGGCCAAAACAACAGTGTGGGAATGACTCAAGAGGTTACTTCAAATGGAGGTAGCCTGGGACCTAACAAAGTCTGGGCCACACCTGCATGATAAGGTTGAGTCATAGACATTGGTATTAATAAATATGAATGGAAAGAAAACATAGAGCTGAGTTAGTCAGGATAGTACCTCCAAGAAAATGCAGATGAAGATGTGGTTAATACATTTCAGACAGCCTGAGGATAGGGCATCTTGATCACGGGAAGTTGGACAGGTTGTTCTTAAATTGTCAAGGTCATCCCATTTTGTAAATGTCCAGAGGACATCTTAGAGGGGAACTTTCCCCAGGATCATTATGTTCTTATAATTCTTTTTTTTAACAGATTGCTTTTTAAAATATATTTTAAAATTTGATTTTATTAGTCATACATGACAGTAGAATGCATTTATGCACTTTGATATATAGATGGGATATAATTTCTCATTCTTCTGAGTGTACATGTTGTAGAATAATTTTGGTCATGCAGTCATACATATACATAAAGTAGTGACGTATGTTTCATTCTACTATCCTTTCTATCCACATATACCCTCCCTCCCCTCTCTTCATTCCCCTCTTTTCACTCCCCTCTACCTAATCTAAGGTAACTCTATTATTCCCTAGCTGCCCCCCGCATTGTGAATTTTCATCCACATATTAGAGAAGACATTTGGCCTTTGTTTTTTGGAGATTGGCTTATTTCACTTAGCATGATATTCTCCAACTCCATCCATTTACCAGCAAATTCCATAATTTTATTCTTCTTTAAAACTGTGTAATATTCCATTGAATGTATAACACACATAACAATATACCCACCAGCAATGTATGAGTATACCTTTTCCCCCACATCCTCGCCAACACTTATTGTTGCCTCTATTCTTGATGATTGCCATTCTGACTGGAGTGAGATGAAATCTAGTGTAGTATTGATTTGCATTTCTCTAATTGCTAGAGATGTTGAACACTTGTTCATATATTTGTTGATCAAATGTATTTCTTATTCTGTGAAGTGTCTATTCAGTTCCTTAGCCCATTTATTTTTCAGTGTTGAGTTTTTAAATTCTTTGTATATCCTAGAGATTAATGCCTTATTGGAAGTACATGTGGTAAAGATTTTCTCCCAGTCTGTAACCTCTCTCCTCACATTATTGATTATTTCCTTTGCTGAGAAGTTTGAATCCATCCCAATTTTTGATTCTTGATTTTACTTCCTGTGCTTTAGGGGTCTTATTAAGGAAGTCAGATCCTAGGCCAACATGATGACGATTTGGGCCTATGTTTTCTTCTGTTAGGCTCAAGGTCTCTGTTCTAGTGCCTAAGTCTATATCTACCTGAGCAAACTTCTGAACAAGACTTGGTACTGTAAGAAGAGTGGGGCAGAAGGATGGCCTCTATCACTGAGAGTTCACATGATCTTATTCCTGAGATACCTCTTTTCTTACATGGGCATCAACTTTTAGGATTGAGATAATATCATCTCAGTCTCTGTTCCATGCCTTTTGGAGAAGATTAATTTGCTTCCTAGAATTTCCAGGAGTGCTCCATGCTGAGGTAGAGGGGCAGGCTGGCATTCATGGGGTTACCTTTGGGTCTAGTTTTCTACTTTTTGCTCTCTTTGGATCTTGTGACTATTCCTTATCTCTTGTCCACCATGGGTCTGAGAAAACCAACCTCTTGCATCACCACCTCTCAAAATGTCCAATCTTTACAAGGCCAGAAGAGGCATAAAAATTTATCTCTCCAGTTTGAGATAAAGGATTATTAGATCAGTGCAAACAAGTTTAAGTTGAGACTCTGATATTCCTGCTTTCCTTGTCCTCTGTAGTCAGTTCTCTTTTGCCACCCCTTTGCCCATTTCCTATTCCTTTCTCAGAATGGCCTACCTACCTAGGAACCTGGACACACACACACACACACACACACATGAACATTATTTCATTTTATTTAGAGATTAAAAACTGTCTTCAACACCTACCCACAATTCAACTGAAGTTTGAAATAACAGTCAAAGAAGACATTTTTGGATGTGTCCCCATTCCCAATTCGGTTTTAAGATATGGTTCAAGTTCAGATTTCCAGTTATGATATCATTCTCTTGCCTTCCTCTCTCTTCTGTGAATTTTGATTTGTTTCACAGAAATGGATCAGCTCTGGGACAGTCACAGACTAGATGTGGGCTTTCAGAGAAGGTGCCACGTACAAGAGATGCGGTTCTGCTTGGCCGTAGCTGGGTTTGTACTATTGATGGCACAGGCTTTCTTCTCTTTGTCTTGGTTCCTTATATTTATGTCTTCTGCTATCTGTAAGGCTCTGGTTTCCAAGGCAAGTAGCACAGATAAATGTTTTTGACGGATTATAGTAACTCCATATGTTAGAAATTATTACTATTCTCATTTTATAGCTGATAGAAGTAAGACTTAGTGGAGTTTAATGTACTTGCCCAACACTACCCAGCATTAACAGAGGTGGAATTTACCTTCAGGTCTAACTCCTTCCCTGTGCTCTTTCTGCAGCACCAATAAAGCTCATATTTTACCCAGGGCCCTATGCTATGTCTAGCTGGTACAAGAATCCCAAAAACTAAAAGGCAAATCCTCTTTCGCAAACGTTTTTTTTGTAGAGCTTTCTTAAGATATTGCCCTAATGTGAGATCTAATTGTTGTTTTTAAAGAGTTCAAAAAGTCATCCTTTGTCCAAAAGACTAACAAAACTGCCTTCTCTCATCTGTTTCACTTCCAGGACACGTAATGCAAATACACTGAACCTGATTGTCCCATTTTCCCAAAGCGGGCATGAGGTCAGGTACCTGCGGTTATTTGGAGTGAACGTGTCATGAACGAGAACATGATAGTTACGTGCACACAAGCAGCTCAGCCCCAAGAGATCCACTGCAGCTGAGCTTGTGCTTTCAAGAGCAGTTGGAGAAAACTGAGCTCAAAGTGGGAGTTAGCACGCACAAGGCTTTGGGCAGCATTCATTTATGTGCTTTCAACTGCTATCTCCAGTCACACTTAGGCCCTGCTTTCAAATGTACATTATTTTAATAAATACTCACAGTATATTTGAGGAACAGGAACAACTGCACATATTAGGTATGTGGTCAGTGTTCTTTGGAACCCAGTTGGACTGGTCTCAGTGAAGCCTTTGTTTACTGTACTTTCCCTCTGCAAGTTGTGATGTTTCCTTTTTCATGTGAATATTCACAAAGTCTGAGTTATATGTAGGGCGAACAGAAGAAAGGGGATCACGAGAGGAAGAATAGATGGAGAGATCAGAGAGATGTGGTTGTGGGGAAGTTATGATTCCTTTCAAAAAAATGAAAAAATTGGAGAGGAAAAGGGAGTCTATCAATGATGGAGTGATGATAGAGAGCAAGGAGAGAGACAAAGTCGGAGAATCAGGCATGGATCAGGCCATAGAGGACTTGAGTGCAATACTAAAAAGCCTGGATCTTATCCAGTGGGTAGTGTTTTATGGTGAATTTTCCAATCAGAGGCAAAATAAGTGATTAATGAGCAAAAGTCAGATGGAGATATAAAAATTAAATAGGTTCAGGTTTTATAAGTTACAGCAGCTTGATTCAGATCCTGGGTCTACCACTTGTCTTTAGGATGAGCTTACATGAAACCTCTGTTTCTTCTGATAAAAGCACCAATGGCAATTGCAGAGCTTTCTGTAAAAACAAGGCTGGGGTGCCACATCCTCATCTACTGCTGGGCATGCAACAGTTTCCCCTCAACGGCATCCGTTGCAGGATCTGGATGGTGGAGTTGAAAATAAAAACTATGCACAGGTGAATACTTAATGTCTTAGGTGAACTAGGTGAGGGTTTTTCTTTTGACAAGAATAGCTTTGTGATATGAATGGATAGTGTATTCTAACACTTGGCACTTACCAGGTACCAGTATAAGCACTTTACCCACATTGCCCCTCTCATTGTCATGACAGTAGAATTTTTAATAGGACAATAAATAAAAATAGATCTAATTTTCCTTTTACAGATGAGAAATTGGCAGCACAGAGGTTCAGAGACATGGTCTATATCTTACACCCCCACCAATGGCAGAGCTGGGATTCAAGGCAGCCTCCCTCCACGCCCGCCCTCCTAATTCCAGCCTCATCCCACTTCCTGTTATTCTTATCACTCACATCTCATTAAACTTTACTACATCTGAGTGGCTATACAGTTCACAAGAAAGCTTTGCAGACTTTCTCACTTAATCCTTATCCTTGTTTCCACTTACTCTAGACTCTAACACTGGCAGATCCTTCCAGGAATACATTTCTTTAAACAAAATCTAATATTAAATTTTTTTGACTGTCTGCAGTGCCAGGGAATCATTTAGCCACATCCACCTCCTTCCCAGTTCCTCATGTTTCCTTTGGTTTGATTTTAACTCCTTAGTGGTCACTTCCACCTCCATCTTCACCCCATAAGAAAATGCTTCTTTCCTGATTCCGTATTTGTCATTTAGATGTCTATTCTCCTGCCTGCTTTTAGTTTAAGCCAGAACTTGTGCCTTGAGCTCATATGTATCAAAAATGAAGTCCCTGATCCAGGCACCACCTGTCCAAAGCTAGTCATCAGATAGACAGGATAGCTTCTGCCCTGGTCAGAGACTGGCCAGTGAGGTCAGGATTTAAGTATTTCATGGGTAAAAAGCAAACTTAGAAGGTCTGGGTTTGTAGCTCAGTGATAGAGTGCTTGCCTCACGCATGTGAGCCACTGGGTTCGACCCTCAGCACCACATAAAAATAAGTAAATAAAATAAAGATATTAAGAAAAAAACTCAGAGAGGTCATCTACTTTACCTCAGGTTGTACCAGAACCTTCTAGGTGTCTATCAATTTTCATTTCCCCGTTATTATTTTTTATCATGGATTTATAGTTTTTAGCTGTCTCCATAGCCCGACATAAGACCCAGGTTCCTTTCAGGGATCTGTGGTCGCAGGGCCGACTCCTAATGAATGGCATGTAAGTAGAAGGTGGGTGTTGCTGGAGACGAGCAGAGGACAGCTGTTCCTCATCGCTGCTGTCCTTCCTCTTCATCGTCCCTTCCTTTCTGATGGTCAGAATGTGGGCAGAATGGCTGAAGACCAAGCATTACCATTAGGCAGGAGGTGGAAGCTACATGTGGAGGAAAAATAAAATAACAGTGTAATAGAAGCAGCCTGGATCCCTTGTGATCAAGCGGGCACCTTCCCAGCCTTGCAGGCTGACTTCTGGGATTTGATATATCAGAGATAAATAAACCTTGATTTTGTCTGAGCCTTTATTATTTTAGACTTTTCTGTCTCAGCGTTGACCTGAATCTTGACTGATGTAGAATCACTGCAGCCAGGAGGCGTCAGCCGGGCCCTTCAAGTCTAGTTGTTTTTTGCACCCTACAGCGACTGGCAGCTCCCCTCACTTGCATCCTGTGCAGATGCAAGAGGAAACAGGTAAAAGCATCTGTGAGCTGCAGGGCCTCATTCATACGCCAGCAGAAGCAGCGCTTTGCATTGGTGGAGAATCGTGGAAAAATACTTAATGGCTCGACTGGCTTTTTGGTTGAACAGGTAGGGGGAAAAAGCAAAAAGCCATGTTGTGTTAAAAACCTGGATTCCAAATGAACCGGAAACTCCTTTGGCTGATTCCTGGCCTGAGAGATGCCTTTCAAGTGGGGAGGGATGGGTTGCTCCGGAGCGCCCAGGACCTCTCTGACTAGCTGTGGTTTAATGCTGCCCAAACTTTTGTGTAAATACACCTACACCTTAAGTAAAATAGGAAGGACAGGGATCTGAATTGCCCTCGCCGGGATACTGTCTGTGTCCAACATCTGCTCACGGAGGAAATTGTATTAGTAATAAGTCAGATTCCTAGTTCTGGGATTTGCATGTCCTCAGGAGTGAGTGGCCAGGCTTTCGGGAGCATGTTTGCTCTGTGAAGAGCACTGGGGCAGTCTCTGCTGGCCAGAGGTCTCACACCAAAAGCAGGTTTCACACAGGGCTTTTCATACCTTCTGCCTTGAGCCAGGCTCAAATACCAAGAGGTCTCTAGGGGGTGTTTTTGCAAGTTTGCTCTTTTTCCTTTTGCAACTGGCAAAAGGGCAACAAAAGCCAATGCTTAGAAGGTATGCCTATGCCCTGAACACTTTATTTGGGCTCCTTTGAAAGGTGTTGGTTTGCATCCCAAAGCAAACCACTGTTTTGGAATATGCTAAGGTTGTTTTCAGCTCTCATTGCATAATTCAGGACTGGTGATACACTGTTTTGAAAAGATAGGGTAAAACACAGTCCTGGCAGGAGAGGTGGCTCAAGGAATTAGATGTGGAAATCATAATGAGAATAATGCCTCGTACTCCTTGAGTGTGTTTAGGCACCAGGCTTGGTGCATATGTTGTGTGACGTGATCCTTCCAGCTATGCTCTGTGCCAGAGTGATATTAAAAATATTTAACAGCAAGTAGAGCACACACCAATGGGTGAGAGCAGATGTTTGCTCAGTGCTGAGTCTGGGTTCTGGAAGTTCCTAGCCTCTCCAGGCATTAACCCTGTTGTTTCTGCTTTGTGGAAGAGGACACCTCCCCCATCCCATCCCTCTTCTCTCCTCTCCTCTTTTGTCACATTCTGTCCTTTCTTCTAACCAAGTACTCTGAAGAGTGATTAACCCGCATGTGAACTGTACTAGCAGAGTCTGAGAGCTATGCATTGGAAAGAAAGACTAAGAAATTATATTAAAGCAGCTGGGTTTGAAGAGCAAAGACAGGAGTAGACTGAGGATTATCAGTGATGGCTTAGAGCAGCAGTTCTCAGCATTTTGATCTTAAGACCTCTGTCAGTCTTAATGAGTACCGAGGCCCCTAAAGAGATACTGCTTTTGTGTATATATTATATGCCATTGACTACTTTTAAAGTTTATTAATCAATTTAAGAATAAAAAATTACAAAATATGTGCATAACATTTTTATAAAAATTCACTATATTTTCCATAACAAAACATATTGACTAATAAGTGTTTTATTTATTTGTTCTTTTATTTTTTACAAACATTCCAAATGTTTGATTTAATAGAAAACAGTTCCTCTCCTATCTGCTTCTGTAGTCAGTGAGTATGCTATGTTATTTTGGCTAAAATATATAAAGAAAATCCAATCATGCAAATATGTACAGTAGTCAAAAATCAGGGGGCATTAAAATTAGCTTTTCAAATAATTGTGGATATTCTTTTTGATACTATAGCAACACTTGTTAAGGATAGTTTATAAAAGGTCACTTGCAATATGCAATCTGAAATCATATTGATAAACTTATGATATTCTAATACATTAAATTTTGTTAATCTATTTCGACCTTTGAATGGATATTTCACCAATGGATTTTGCACAAAGATCATTTGGAAAATATATTATTTCATTGAATTATCCAGATACCCTAAATTAACACTGAGATGCAATATTTGTTAATCTCACCACTAATCTCATCAGAAAAATCTATGAGTATTTAGGCAGTTGTCAATCACACAGTGAAAAATACAAAAATCCCACAATTCTAATTTTCCCTTGAAAATGTAAATTTTTATCATTCACAAGAAATACTGTCATTTATTTTCCTTGACTTGGCAGCTTCATTTCATTCACTTGCAAAAAAAAATGTGTGAAATGCCCAAATTTGAAGAAACATAACCTGTCATTCTTGCAAATAAAAGTGATATTTTATGAAAAACAAGCAAACAAGTAGTTCAGTTTGTGACTCAAATAATTGCACCAGTGTTAGTGCTGGAGACATCCCTTGAGCTTAGTCCTGTAGCCAAAATATTTTATGGATGCTTCCCCATTCTCTGTACAAAATAGGAAAGTGTGGCCTATAATTAAGGATTGAGATTAAATAAAATTAATAACCTTCAGTGTTTTGTAGCATTATTCTAAAGTGAACTGTCTTCTTTTAGGCTTTACAAATTTCCTGCAAATACATAGTAGTGAAAAACAGCTGAAGTTCAAATCTGCAGTTGAGATATTAATTGTCTTCATGTTTGCAGCTGTGTCTTTCCTTGGACAGGGTACTGTGTGGCGGTATTAGCAGTGCTGTAATTCCTTGTCCCGACTTTTCATTTGGCAGGCATCCATCAAGGTCAACTCTATGAGGTTCCCTTACACCCCCAGCTATTGAGTGCCCTTCTTAGCCAAAATAATATGTAACCTACCCAACAAAATGCTTCAGTGGCTTTTAGTTTGAAAAGCTATAGCAAATCATTGTTAGCTTAAATATCTCATTGTGCTGCCATTTAAAGTGATATTCAATTTCTTTTCCTTAAACTCAGAATGTTCTCAAAATGGCACCTCAATTTCAATGGGATCATGATATTAGTGAATGCTTTGCTGTTTAAAGCACAGCTAATTTTTTGTTATAGTCTCCTCTTTTATTTATGGTCTTTCTGCTATCATATTCTCATATTCCAGTTTTCTATAGTTTCTCTTGTGTAGATTCCTCTCGTGTATTGGTCAAAGAACCCTCTGAAATGTCATTCTCACATTTTTTTTCAATATATTTGGATGGTGCAGTTACTGACCCCTAATGTATCAGAATGTGACCCCATTGGGAAGCAAGGCCTTGGCAGATATTGTTGTTAAAAAGCATAAATAGGTACAACAAAGTGTACTCATTCCCTGTTTTATTTTTATGTATTTATACAGAAAATTTTGGAATTTCAAAGAAATGATTTTTTTGCCATTAATGTGTTTACAGGACTTATAGAAGGTATAACCAAGGATAGCTAATAAAAGCATACTAGGAATACTAAGAAAAGTTGAATTACTTTCTGAAAATGCACAAACTTATTCTCTAACCTTATAACATTAGAAAATAGAGTAAACAAATACCATTCCATTAGCAATGAGAGTGATTGTATTAACATGTCAAAAAGAATTTGAAAAAGTGCTCTACAGTCATGGAAAACTGAGTATAAAAGTCAAGCAACTCTTAAGATCATTACAAAAGGTTTTAATTTTGCAAATCTCCTGAGAGTCCTACAGGTCTTGACTCTGTACTTGGAAAAATGTTGGTTGAGAGTGTTACCAGAACTTAAGGCTGAAATGTTTTTATAGACTGGTACAAGCACGACATATGAATTTATTAGTATTAGGAGCTGAGTTTTACCCTCCCCAAAGATAAGCTGAAGTACTGACCCCTAATGTATCAGAATGTGACCCCACTGGGAAGCAAGGCCATGGCAGATATTATTGTTAAAAAGGAGTCATAGTGGAGTACGGTGGACCTACTCCATTATGTTTGATGTTCTTGAACAAAAAAGAGACAGTGACGCAGGGAAAAGATGGCATGAAGCAGAGAAGGAGCACTCCCTCTGCAAGCCGGGTGATGCCAGGGACTGCCGGCTGTCACCAGAAGCTAGGGCATGGTATAGACCCCCTCAGGGCCCTGGTGGGAGCCCACCAACCCATGGCACCTTGATTCCAGACTCCCCACCTGCAGAACAGTGAGAGAATAAATATCTGCTGTTTTAAGTCACCCAGTATATGGTGCTTTGATACGTCAGCACAAGGAAACTGAGAGAATTGGCTTGTCCTAAAGAAACGTAGGTGAGCGAGACATCAGGGACCTGGAAGCACACGGCCTTCAACAGCAGCTGTTCTTCATAGGTTTCCACCTGCAGATGCTACTCGGCACTGCCAGGCCAGTAAATCATCTCAGCCTTTCAGGCTGCATGCTGTCTAAAGGAAGAAAAGTCTTCCCTTGCACACAGAAAATTAAACCCAGGCCTTGCTGTCCTCGTGCCTGCCTGGTTCGCGTAGGATCAAGGCTTTGGGGCTGTGGAGTGCTTTACCTCCAGCCAAGCTTCAAGTAGATATTCTGAATAATACTTAATCAGAGAGGAAAAAACAAACAAACAAACTTATACTGAGAACTTTGTCCTGCACTCAGATGCGTTTGCCACAGGGGATCTCCTAGCATTTTCTTCTCAGAAAACTTCTGGGCTTTGTGACATACATCTTGGCCTTTTCAGGTTTGTTTTTTCCCCCTCTGTGCAACATTCATCGATTATATCATAATCTCATAGATACTACTACTTATCACTAGAGGGAAAAGTGAAGGCAAATTAGTCTTAGGAAAAGTGGGCTGCAGATTATCACAAGTTGTCTTTGTTTAATAGATAAGGAAACTCAGGCACCAGAGGAAGACGATTACGTTGATTAATACTAGAGCAAAAAGAGAAAAAGAAATACCGACCCCAAAGCTCTGACTTCCAATCCTTACTGCTTTAACTCGTAGCCTTCCCCTGTCCCTGCCAACAACCTCATTTCTACTGAAGCTGTCTTCAACACCAGACCTCCCCATGACTTAAGCCTCAGATGTTAGGAGCTTCCCCCAGCAACAAAACACTGCCTCATGCTTTCCCCTCTTGTTGGACTAAATTCATGGTCTCTACATGTGGGCTACCCTGGTATTACTCTTTTGGTACAGACACGAACTATTTTGCCACAATTAATGTTTTGGTCAACAATGTGCAGACTTAAAGCCCTGAGTTATATGACTAGGCAAATAAAAGCAGACCACAGAATTTGGTCTACTCTGGTTGGCTATGATTCACCCACACGGACAAGCCCGCGGTGTTGCTCTTTCCCAAGAGCCTCAGGAAAATCAGACCATCATATTATACTTCTTTGTCCCTTTATACAGATGCAGTCAGACTGTCGAAATTGTGGGGCTCAAATATTTAGCTTGTGTAATGCAGTGGAACAGCTTCAACAGGTAGAGATTAGTCAAGTATCCAAACTGGAAAACATCCATACATCACTTAGGGGAGAGTGAAGTTCTGGCCATTATCGCAGGAAAGGAATAGCAGAGGAATCTAGGATATTTACAAATTTCAAAAAAAAAAAATAGATATAAGAGGCCTCTTTTTTCTGGAGGGCTTCAAGCTGAAAAATAAAAATTATTGATTGTATGAATAAATATATTTTCTTGAACGATTTAGAAAAGCTCTGTTTATTCATTTACCGACAGTGTTTAGAATATATAGTAGCCGGTGTGTCTGCAGATGTATTTATGTTGGACTGTTTGGCTTGGCCTCACCTCTGTAATAATTTATAACAGTTTCAGTGTAAACTTACCACTGAACAGGTCACAAAGGTCCTGGATTTTAAGCATCGTCTTTGCAGATAAACCTACAGCCCCGGTTCCCACCCTGAGGCCTGACTCATTCTTCACTATCAAGTTGGTGGATAGTTTTCAGTTAGAGAAGTGTAAATGTTAAGGAATTTCAATTCATTTTCTTATTTCATAGCTTTGGGATTTAAAAAAAAAAGAGATTGTGTTTGTTGTTAGAAGATCAATCTTTAGAAACCCTTATTAAATTAAAAATTACATTCTCTCATTTTTTAAATAGATGAAGATCTACCTTTTTTATATTTATTTATGTAATTAGCAGATACTGGCATAAAATAGGAAATGACTCTTTTGGGTGTTTTCTTAAGATATAACCATTTTGATAAGTTGATGAGAGGCATCTGTGTTCAGGTTGTAGTTTTGCTTTCAAATTTTTCTAGATATTTTCCATTAGATTTATATACCTCTGTAGATAAAATATTGACAGATTGTTTCTGTGAAAACATGTTTATTATTAATATATTATAGTTTTGTTATAAAATCAGCAAAATACAATAAAATTTTAAAACTTAACTTTAACTACCTATACAATATATTTGTTAATTTGACAATAAAAATAGTATTTTTCTCCAGAAAAAAACCAAAAAACTTTCAACTCTTCAAATAGTTTACAATATGCATTTGAGAAAGAATGGACATTTTTGAGGGAGATCTAACTGATAAAGACCCACTTAGTGATGAGAAAAATGTATGTAGTCTTGTGTCTCAGGATGGATGATCCCTGCAAAAGATTCTCCTTATTAGCAGGTTTTACCCTACACATGTGTTGACAAAACTGGGTGTCGTGCTCTGTTCAGCTGCCGTTTACTGTTCCTATGTCCATTTGATAAATTCTGCTCCCCACATGTTGAAGTATGACATTAGAGAGGCACACAGAGGCAAGCACATAAAGCAGGGTTTATTTAAAAAGGGGGAACATAGACTTCTCCCAGGAGGGAGAAGGGGGCCACAGCTGGTATCTTGGTATCCTAAGAAGCGAGGGAGTTCTGCCTTTTTTAGAGTCTTAGGCCTCCTTTGCTTTCCTGGTCTCTTTGTCTATCCAGGCCTGGGAGATGCTTGGTGGGATGGCCAAAAGATGAGAAGCAGATGGATGGGGAAGGGCCCCATGGAGCAGCCCTGGACACATTAATTAACAACATTCCAACTCCCTGTAGGGAGGGGCAATTCCTGGGACAGGTTACCTTAGCAACAGGTTGGAGCAGGGGCAGGTTATCTTGATAGGGTGGAGGAAGAGCTCTGAAGGCATTTCAATCCTTCATGGGGCAGTCTCCAACTTCCTGGACCCACTCAAATTGACCTCCTTGATCCGACCTGCCTTGATTTACCTATCTATACCGACTGCCTGTCTAATTCTGGCTTCACATTCATCTATTCATCCAGGGAATCCTCATCAAGCACTTATGCTGGATTATGTCCTTTGCCTATATTATCTTTTGCACGTGTTCTTTGGCAAAAATGGGTGTCCACACCTGGCTTTTACAGCTGATAAACTGAAGATCTGAGAGATTAGTTAAGCTGCTCGATATCCACGCAGCCAGGACTTGGCAGAGTCAAGATTTGAAAAATAACAGACAATCTGTTTCCAGAACAAAGGTGTGTGATTGCAGGGGTAGGTGTGGAATGAAACAGACCAGTGTATAATCCTGTCGAGGTATCTCTCTACCATGGGACATAGGCCACTCATTCGACCACTTCAGACTTCAGGTTTCTACTGTTCACATGTACTTCTGTTTTAGTCAGTTTTTTTTTTTTTTTTTCTGCTGTGGCTAGAGAACCTGACCAGCACAATTGTAGAGGAGAAAAGGTTTATTTGAGGGCTCACGGTTTCAGAGGTCTTAGTTCAAAGAAGGCCAGCTCCATTTCTTGGGGGGGGGGGGCTCAAGATGAGGTTGAACATCATGGCGAAGTGTGTGGCACAGTGAAGCAGCTCACACCATGATGATCCAGAAGAAGAGAGGGAGAGTTCTCCACTTGCCAGATGCAAACATATATCCCAAAGCCAGGCCCCCAATTAATCACTTCCTCTAGCCACACCCCAGCTGCCTCCAGTTACCTCTTAGTTAATCATGTCAGGGATTAAATCACTGATTAGATTAAGACTCTCACAACCCAATTATTTCTCCTCTGAACCTTCTTGCACTGTCTCACACGTGAGTTTTGAGGGACACCTCACATCCAAACCATAACAGTACCCATTGTCTCCCCAGTCAGCTTGTTCCGATCCTAGGAACCCTGAATGTGGGCCTGGGAATGCCTTTCTCAGGCTTTTATCATGAAAGTCGAAGAAGTCTGATGACTTCTGACTCATGCATCAGGATAAGATGTTCCACGGGGAACTCAAAGTTAAAAATAAACACAGCCTCGTAGAATGAATTTGAAAGTTCTCCCTCTTTTTCTATTTCCTGAAGTAGCTTGAAAAGTATTGGTATTAGTTCCTCTTTAAAGGTTTTGTAAAACTCTGCTGTATACCCATCCGGTCCTGGCTTTTCTTAGTTGGTAGTCTTTTGATGGTTTCTTCTATTTCCTCAATTGATATTGGTCTGTTTAGGTTGTCTATATCCTCCTGACTCAATCTGGGCAGATCATATGACTTAAGAAATTTATCGATCCTTCACTATCTTCTAATTTATTGGAGTATAAGGATTCAAAATAATTTTTGATTATCTTCTGTATATCTGAGGTGTCTGTTGTGATATTGCCTTTTTCATCCCTTATGCTAGTAATTTGAGTTCTCTCTCTTCTTCTCTTCGCTAGCATGGCTAAGGGTCTGTCGATTTTGTTTATTTTTTCAAAGAACCAACTTTTAGTTTTGTCAATTTTTTCAATTGTTTCTTTTGTTTCGATTTCATTAATTTCAGCTCTGATTTTAATTATTTCTTGCCTTCTACTTCTTTTGCTGTTGTTTTGCTCTTCTTTTTCTAGGATTTTGAGATGAAGTATGAGATCATTTATTTGTTGGTTTTTTTCTTTTTTTAAGGAATGAACTCCAAGCAATGAATTTTCCTCTTAGAACTGCTTTCAATGTGTCCCATAGATTCCGATATGTTGTGTCTGTGTTTTCATTAATCTCTAAGAATTTTTTAATTTCCTCCTTGATATCTTCTATAACCCATTGATCATTCAGTAACCTATTGTTCATTCTCCAAGTGATGTATTCTTTTTCCTTCCTTCTTTTATCGTTGATTTTCAGTTACATTCCATTATGATCAGATAGGATGCATGGTATTATCTCTACTCCTTTGTATTGTCTAAGAGTTTCCCTGTGACATAATATATGATCTATTTTTGAGAAGGATCCATGTGCTGCTGAGAAAAAAGTGTAACTGCTTGATGTTGGGTGGTATATTCTATATATGTCAATTAAGTCTAGGTTATTAATTGTGTTATTGAGTTCTATAGTTTCCTTATTCAACTTTTGTTTGGAAGATCTGTCCAGTAGCGAGAGAGGTGTGTTGAAGTCTCCCATGATTATTGTATGGTGGTCTATTAGACTCTTGAACTTGAGAAGAGTTTGTTTGATGAACATAGCTGCACCATTGTTTGGGGCATATATATTTATGATTGTTATGTCTTATTGGTGTATGGTTCCCTTAAGCAGTATGTAGTGTCCCTCTTTATCCCTTTTGATTAACTTTGGCTTGAAATCTATTTTATTTGATATGAGTATGGACACTCCTGCTTGTTTCTGAAGTCCATATGAGTGATATGATTTTTCCCAACCTTTCACCTTCAGCCTATGTATGTCTTTTCCTATCAAATGCGTCTCCTGTAGGCAGCATATTGTTGGGTCTTGTTTTGTGATCCATTCTACTAGCCTGTGTCTCTTGATTAGTGAGTTTAAGCCATTAACATTTAGGGTTATTATTGAGATATGGGTTGTTCTTCCAGCCATATTTGTTTATTTATGTTACTAAACATGGTTTGTTTTCCTCTTTGATTATTTTCCCCCCCTTTACTGTCCTACCTCCCACTGTTGGTTTTCATTGTTATTTTCCATTTCCTCTTCCTGTAATGTTTTGCCAAGGATGTTTAGAAGAGATGGTTTTCTAGCTGCAAATTCTTTTAACTTTTGTTTATCGAAATCATAGAATTTACAGGGAAATGGATGGCATTAGAGCAGA
The DNA here is from genome assembly GCF_021218885.2 of Marmota monax. Classification (NCBI taxonomy): domain Eukaryota; kingdom Metazoa; phylum Chordata; class Mammalia; order Rodentia; family Sciuridae; genus Marmota; species Marmota monax. The sequence goes on from NW_026694710.1 coordinate 20,859,388, forward strand.
TTATGCTAAGTGAAGCTAACCAATCCCTAAAAAACAAATGCCAAATGTCTTCTTTGATATAAGGAGAGTAACTAAGAACAGAGTAGGGTCGAAGAGCATGAGAAGAAGATTAACATTAAACAGGGATGAGAGGTGGGAGGGAAAGGGAGAGAGAAGGGAAATTGCATGGAAATGGAAGGAGACCCTCAGAGTTATACAAAAGTACATACAAGAGGAAGTGAGGGGAAAGGGAAAAATAATACAAGGGGGACAAATGAATGTCAGTAGAGGGGGCAGAGAGAGAAGAGGGGAGGGGAGGGGAGGGGGGATAGTAGAGGATAGGAAAGGCAGCAGAACACAACAGACACTAGTATGGCAATATGTAAATCAATGGATGTGTAACTGATGTGATTCTGCAATCTGTATGTGGGGTAAAAATGGGAGCTCATAACCCACTTGAATCAAATTGTGAAATATGATATATCAAGAACTATGTAATATTTTGAACAGCCAACAATAAAAAATTAAAATAAATAAATAAATAAATATTAAAAAAATAAATAAAAAAAAATAAAAATAAACATATAACACATAGGTCCTTTTGAAAACTCAATCTTCCTTATAGAACTATAAGGAAGTCCTCAACTCTATCCTATGTAATTAACAATTTGATTCATATTTATCTGTTATTAAACAAACTTTCTGAAATCTCTTAGATACATGGGTGTATGCATACATTCTCAGACCCACACACATGAATGGATCACTCTCAAAATAAACTATTTGTACCTAAAAAAATAAAAAATAAACACAGCCATATGATGTTAACGCATAAAACAAGTAAGAATAAAATGGGAAATGACTCTTTCCCATCAATTAAAAAGAAAAACAAAAGGGTAATAATAATCTTACATTCCACCCTTTCCTACTACCTACTGGTAATGTTTTCATTAATATTTACATCTGTATATAGAAGTGTGTATATATGTACATATATTTATAAACAAGATCATATTGCATTTATACAAGTAGGTTCATGCTGAGTTTTAATAAAAACTGTAATATGGGCGTGATGTTTCCAAGTCCAAATTTTAATAACTACATTTTGCAAATATGGATGAACCACTATTTATTCATATAGTCTCAGATTGGTAAACATTTACCTGCAAAAAGAATCATTCTTGCATATATTCTCACTTACATGATAATCACCATAGGAATAAATTCTCAAAATGAGATCCCTGAACACAAGTGTATGGCCCTTTAAGTGTTACAAGATGCAAACTGCTCTCTAGCAAAGCTGTGTGAATTGACACCTCCAGGATTGTGCATACTCCTTCTGTAATCAAGACCAAGTTTCTCTACTTTTAAAAAGTCTTTTGCAGTATAATATATGGAAGTTTATGCCTTTTAAATTTATTCACTTGTTATAGTGAAAATGAATATTGTTTAAAACATTTTTTCACAATTTTAGAACAGTTTTTGATTAACAGAAAAATTGCAGAGATAGTGGAGAGTGTCCATATATCTGTTTCTCCTTTTGTTATCAACATCTGACATTACTCTGGCACATTTGTTTAGTATTAATAAACAGATTTCAGTACAGCATTGTTACCTAAACTCAATGCCTTATTCAGATTTCCTTAGTTTTCAGCTAATTCATTTCTCTCTCTAGGATGCCACATTGCAGTCAGCAGTCATATCGCCTCGGCTGTACTTGGTCTTGTCGGTTTCTCAAATGTTTCTTGTTTTTGGTGATTTTGACAGTTGGGAGGCATACTGGGCAAGTGTTGGTAGAATATCCCTCCATTGGGATTTGCCTGATGTTTTCCTCGTGACTGGGCCATGTTATGGAGAAGACAGAGAGGTAAAGGGCCCCTTTGCCTTTCATCCCATTATATCCAGGGTGCATCTGTCAGCTTGACTTAATGGGTGCTGATGTTAACCTTGACCACCAGGGGAAGTAGTGTTTGTCAGCTTTTTCTAGAAAACATCACTTTTTTGCTGTTCTTCCACACCATACTTGTTGGAGGGAAGTCACGATTCATGTTACATATCTGGTGCTGGGACTGAATTCACAGGATGAGAAGTTAGGAAGGAGGACCTGTGGGCCAAGGGATTGCCTCATGGTAACAAGCCACACCAGCAGATCAGTGACAATAAGGCATCTGACACCTGGCACCAATACCTGAGTATAAGACGGGTATGACTGCTGTTTCATTCTGGCCTGCTAATCTAGTTGAAAATTCTACAGCACACTGCAACCAAGCCCAGGGTCTGGAGATCTGTGAAATGCAGCTCCTGCTTAGCTAAGGTGACACAATACAAATCTATCACAACGCCTGTCTTGTTTTGCACTTTTTTTTTGTCATCTCAAAGAGTCTTTATTTTCTATAATTTTACAATATAATAATATAATTAGTACAAAAATAACATTTTTTGAAGAAGTTCCGGTAAGTGGTAATGGTGACCTGAGCACTGGTATTAGCAATGGGAATAAAAAGCAGGAATTTAGCAATACCATGTGGAAGATATGCTTTTGGAAGCCATAGATTTTTTTTCAATTCCTTTCTCCATTCTGGCCAAAACATCAACCTCCTCTGGCACATAGCCTTTCAATTTCTACATGCAAGAGGCCACAGAGTAGTGGCACAGAGTAGTGTTGAAGACATGAGTTCTGTAGTCAGATGACTTGGGTTTGAATTACCTTCTGCCACTGACTAGCTTGGTGACTCATGGAGAGTCATTCTCTAAGTCTTCGTTTCCTGTTTTTTTTTCTTTTTATATATACATGACAGTAGAGTATATTTTTGACATATTATACATATGTGGAGTATAACTTCCCAGTCTTGTGGAGGAGGATGATTATACTTGTCGTGTATTCATGCATGAACATAGAAAAGTTAGGTATGATTCATTCTACTCTCTCTCCAATTCCCATCCCCTCTCCCTTCCCCTCATTCCCCTTTGTCTAATCAAAAGTTCTTCTATTCTTTCCTACTATTCTTTATTGTGTGTTAGTATCTGCATATCAGAGAAAATATTCAGAGACTGTTTTTTGGGGATTGGCTTATTTCACTTAGCATGATAGTCTCCAGTTCCACCCATTTACCAGAAAATGCCACCATTTCATTTTTCTTTATGGTAAAGTGATATTCCATTGTGTATATGTGCTTTATTTTCTTAATCCATTCATCTGTTGAAGGGCACCTAGGTTGGTTCCATAGTTTAGCTATTGTGAATTGAGCCACTATAAACATTGGTGTGGCTGTGTCACTATAGTATGCTAATTTTGAGTCTGTTAAGCCAAGGAGTGAGATAACCTGGTCAAATGATGGTTCCATTCCAAGTTTTCTGAGGAATCTCCATACTGCTTTCCAGAGTGCTTGCACAAATTTGCAGTCCCACCAACAATGTATGAATGTACCTCTTTCCCCATATCCTCACCAATGTTTATTGTTATTTGTATTCTTGATAATTGCCATTCTGACTAGAGTGAGATGAAATCTCAGTGTAGTTTTAATTTGCATTTTTCTCATTGCTAGAGATGTTGAACACTTTTTCATATATTTGTTGACTGACTGTATATCTTCTTCTGTGAAGTGCCTATACAGTTCCTTTGCCCATTTTTGTTTTGCATTTTTTGAAGGAGAACCAGCAGGCAGATCCTCACTATCCATTCCTTCATCTTTACCAAGAGAATCTTGAATTTTTTTAAGCAATAATGTTTATGGCCATTGGTGACAATAACAATGAGTTCCATCAATGAAATGTCACCAGGAGGACTTTTTAAGGACAGGCTCAGATGGTACATGATTTTTGCCTTTTGCCTCTCATTTTCATTTGGGAGACTGATGCAATGTTTCAGGCCAGGTAGCCAATCTCAACCTTTTTGCAACCTCAGTGTGACAACATAAAAACAAAAGCTGTCCTTGTAGAGCAATTAAGAAGACAAGCTGCCAGATCTGTGTCCTAATAGAATAATAGAGCCACTCAGGCAGCTCAAAATCATGGGGTGCCAAATTAATACCTTTATTGGGATAGGTCACTGTAGCTTTTATTCTGAAAAAAAAAGCCACTCCACCTTTATCTTGATATATCACTGTAAATAAAGAAGAAACCAAAATCAAAAGGCATGAGTGAAGATAGAACTTTGTTACTTTGATGAACTACATGGCATTTTTGCACAAAAAATATTGGAAGAAGGCATTCTCAATCTAGAGGCAGAACTAACAAGAATGTCTGTACTTCAGCTTGAATAAAGTAGGAGGTAATGAAGGTGAAGTTGGTGTGCTAGAATAGTGAAACTATTTATTAGAGAACATATTTATTGAAATGGGGAAATCACGCATTTTAACTTTGCATACATCATGCAATCAATACCCTGCATGATAATGAGGTATTAATTATAAAAAAAAAATTATAAGAATGTACAAGAAATAAAGGACATCATCTCTAGCACTTCTGATATTCCAGGCCTCAAGTTTGCAGACTTCATATGGAAGATACGAAGAAATGAAATACACATTCATATTTGATCCACTCTCCATGACCAAGTCACCTGGTTTCTCTTCATTTAGTTAATCATTATCATCTGCCAAAGGATGGATTTGATTGGGCAGGCTTGGCACTGTATAATATGGAGCTCTTTATTGAAATGAGATAGCACCAAACTACTTGAGAGCTGCTATGTGTCTTCTCCAGTCTTGACTCACTTAGTGCTTCACTTGTGGACCAAGTGGTAAAGTTGTTCTCCTTAGGAAGTGATGTAAGCCTTCCAATTCTTGGAATAAGTTAAGTCAATCCTCTTTAAAATAAAACTGACAGTTTGAGTCATGGTAATCTCTGGAGGCCCCACAGGATACTTTTACAGCTGGTCAAGTACCCACATGTTCTAAGGCTGAAAGTATAGAGAGGACAGTACAAGTTCAGAAGCAGCGAGGGAACACTTTAGAAAAGGAAAGAAGCCATGGTGCCTAACTTGAACATGAGTGGGGTGGCCAGAAGACACTTCTTGAAGAAAGTTCAGCCAATCAGGAGGCCAGTCTCCAAGATGGCCCCAAATGACCTCCACATCATGTTATTCACTTCCTTTGTGCTCCTCACCCAAATTAAATCAGTGTTGATTTGTGTGGCCAGTTGCATGAGGTAGAGTGATAGTATATCATCATGACCAGTCTACAAAAGATGGTGACCTCATTCTGATCACTTGCTTTACTTGTTTGTTGGGATGACTATCCCTGGGGCTTCTTCCTCTTATGAGAGCAACAGGCTTATTAGATTAAGGACCCAAATTTATGTTCTCATTTAACCTTAATTATCTTTAGAGACTTTACCTACAAATATAGTCATGGTGGGGTTTAGGGGCAACATGAATTTTGTGGTGACACAATTCAGTCTTTTAACCCTTGCTTGGGGAAATCCAGCTTCCGTGCTATGAGAACACTCAGATAACATATGGAGAGGTCCACTTTATGAAAACAGAGGCCAACAGGCTGATAAGGAATTAAGACCTGCCAACAACACCTGCCATATGAAAGAGCTTGAATGTGGCTTCCTGGCCCTTGTCAAGACTTCATTTTCCTGCAGTTCCATTTGCTTCCTTGATGGAAACATCATGGATCCTGGGCTAGCACTACCCAGCTAAGCCACTCGTGTGTTCCCGCCTGCTGAAACTATCACATAAATATTTGCTGTTTTAATCTTCAAAGTTTGAAGGTGTAATCTGCTGTACAGTAACAGATAACTAACACAGATGGGTATGAGTGGAAAATAGGAAATATGGAAGAGAATAATGTTGATTAACCAATGTTCCTGGCTCCAAATTTCCTCTAAGTAAGACGATAGTGGTTTTAGTTGAAGGGTTTGAGTGGATGGATGAGTTTGGAATTAGCATAATAGGAAAAAGAAAGAAAATGAAAGCGAAGAAAACACTCCCTGAGGGTGTATATGAGGTTGTAGACGGTAATTCTGAGCTGTGTAGCCACCTGGATGTAGAGGAGGGTTTTGCACTGCAGGAGTGGTAGAAAGAAGGGTAGAAAGGGACTGAGGATGCTACTGAGCAAGAGTAGTTCTATAATCCACCACAGACAGCCTGAGTCACTTTTTACTGGAGATTAGCTACTGATGGTCATTGGTTCATCTTGTGCTTGTTTCCTCCATCCTGACACACAGGTCTGGCTTCCCTGGACCCATGCTCATGTTCCACCTGAGGGCACCATCTTACTTCTGGTCCCCGTCATCCTGGACTCGTCACTGTTTGCTGAATTCCCAGCCTCACAGTACTCCCGATGATCCTGCGAGGTCTGCAAGTCCAGGACTGTTTTCATGAGCTGAGGCCCAGGAAGGCTAAGTGATTAATCTAGAGTCCCACAGCTAGCCAGGGGCAGAGCCAGGTCTATGACTTGAAACTTTCTGGCTCCTTGGCTGAGGCCAGATATTTTTTTTTTCTTTTTTAGCTTTTCCTCTTTCTGACTATGGAAGACCAGACTTAACAGGTACATTGGGAGCAGGCCACTGAATGATGAGCAAATTGAGCTGCATTTAAGATTTGTGCATCCTAATATCTTAAAATATTTTTTTAACATTTTGGGTTTGGCATAGAAAATTATGCCAACATTCTTTTCCTTTCATTTTCAAACCCACATGTATTTTCAGGGAAATTAAGCTCATATGTTTCTGATTCATTTACTGTATAACTCATCAAAATATTGTTTTATAAAAGCTTTTGGCAGTTCATGAAACCTTTTAAAATATAGACTTTTCACCTCTTGCTACCATGGAAGCCATGTTTAACCAAGAGCACTGCTCTAACCAACTCTAAAGACTTTTCCAAACATCATTCACATGAACACTAAAGACTTAATTGAGTTGTTGTGATCATTGAGAATGCAAGTCAACAAATGTCCTTTGAACATGCACTCACTGTGTGTGAGTCAGAGGTGTTGGGATCTAGAGTGATGAAGATAAACAAGAGGTGGCCATAGGTTTCAAATATTTGCAGTAAACGAATGAGGGAACAATGGCAGCCAAACCATTTGTTAGCACTTGAGAGGATCTTGCTCCTGGGCCAACCCTTTGTAAACAGTATTTCATATGATCCCTCCAATTTCTGAAGGTGTCACTGTCCTTATTTTACCTTGAGAGCCTGCTTACATTTAGTGGCCTGCTCCCAAGGAAACCTGAGCTTAGGGAATTTACTCAGTCAAGTCATACAGTTGATTCTGAGGGGATGCAAGACATAATCTGGGGCAGTTTGATAGCAGAGAGAGCTGTTTTTCAAGCTTTTATGTAGGTTAGGAAAGGAAGATCCAGAGAGGTTGACCTATGTGCCCAGCTTGTTAGAGGAAAAGGCGGAACTTCAGTGAGTCTCATTTTTGTTAATGGCATGTAATTTATTTCTCTTTAAACTTTAATTCTGACCAAAAGTCTATTTCCTTGTGAGTACTTTGGGCATCTTTTGGCAGACATCATGATCAACATGGAATCCTGCTCATGCTTTGTGGATGGCTTGCTTGAGATGGCAGCTCCATAATCGCATGAGTGAGTGTGTCTTTCAGAGAATTGGGACTTTCAGGAAAACCATCCTGTCTATGCTTTAAAATTAACTTTTGTTTTACAAGATTATTATTATATTGATAATAGAGCAAGAAGTGTTGCCATATTTTGAATCATTTATGGTAAATACTTTCTTAAATTACCTAATTTTATCCTCAGAAAATCTCCATGAGATATGTAATGTCATATCTGATTGAGTACTGAAGTAACAACCACTAAGAGACATCAGTCTCTCAAATTTGATGCCAGGGAGTTTGAAAGACCAACTAATGTCAGGGGATGATAAAAAAGAATCTGACTAGTTATGGTACAGTTATCTGTTTTCAGAATATTTAAATGTCTGGAATAAAACACGTCTACCTAAGAGAGCTGATATTCTCAATGGCCAATCTGAGAACTGGGGGTATTAAAATAGAGAAAAAAAAGGTATATATGGAATTGTGTGTATATAGGTATATATACACACATATATTTATGTGTGTACACACATACACATAATGAAACAATAATTCAGTGAGTACCTATTAGTCTCAGTTCAAGTGCATTAGCCAAGACTTTGCATCCACCTGGGGTTCCTGGCCCTGACGAAGCCCTATGCTGACTAGTCCAAGTAGTTACTGTGTTTATTCCTCCTTTTATCTCTCTTTTAAAAGAAAACTTAATGTTATATTATATACACATATATGCATATACATATTAAATATGTATGTGAAGTATGTTGCTTAACTTATTTTGAGTTTTATATATTCCTCTTTCATTTTTTTACTCAACACTGTTTTTCAAGATTAAATTCTGTTTCATGGGGGATTTGTATTTAAAGTATTTTTACTGTCATATAATATTGCACTTAGAGAACACACACATATATAATGTTTATATATAGTCACTTCCCTCTTTCCATGGTTTTGTCATGTGCTGCATCATTTATCCATGCTCTACTACTGTCCAAACATATTAAATGGAAAATTCCAGAAATAAACAATTCATAATTTTAAATAGCTTTTATTATAATATGTTGTTTTGATTGTTCTCTTTTATTAATTATTATTTTTAATATCTTACTGTATCTAACTTACAAATTAAATTATAATTTAATGATTGCAGGTATGTATATATAAATATATGAAAGCCATAGCATATAGAATTTGGTATTATTAACAGTTTCTGACATCCACCAAAGATCTTGGAACAGATCCTTCATCAATAAAGGAAGACTTTTATATCATAATTTTTCACTTATATTTTTGCTGACAGTAATTTACCTCTTTTCTTTATTGTTTACTATCTAAACATATATCAATTTTGTATCAACCTTTGTTGCTCAAGGGCAAGAGCCTCTCTAAATTAAAAGATTTATCAGTGCTGGATATGCAAGTGTCCACAAATGTAAAATAATGCTACGCTGCTTTCAACATCATCAACATGGCATTCAATGGTATTTCAATGGAGAAGTATCTGGTGGCTGCTCTGATGAGCTTGCCCTGCCCCCAAAGCACAAAATAAAAGATCCTTCACTTAAAAATGATGTAGGAAAAAAGAACTCAGAACGAGTCAGGTGGATTTTCAGGCAAGCGGTTAGCATGAATGTTCTGAAAAGAGCCAGGGATGGAATGAGCTCGCTGATACAGACAAGTAATCCTGAGGCTTGATGTGCAGCAACAAGAGGAACGAAAACACATTCCAAGCAGATGAAGCCCTTCAGAGGTTTCTCCTGAAGGGGGACCATTTATCTAGGCTTAAGGGAGCCAATGAGGGAAGCTAAGGCATCCAGAGACCAGCAAGGTAGGCAGCCATGATGACCTCTCAGTCTGAAGGGCAAGTCAGGAAACTGCTGAAGAGCCTGGTGAGAGAAATGCTGTGGGTAAGGGCGGAGGAAACCACGTCACAGGTCAGGGAGGGAACAGCGGGATTAGATACTCCCTGTGCTTTCTCCACTTGTCCTCAGATTTTCTTCTTGGGCCATTCAATGGCCAAATCCCCACTAGCCATCAGAAGGTAGGAGGCCTGGAGGTTGCCACTGGGGAGAGTGTGTTCTACTGCAGAGTGGGGCACGGAAGGCACCGTGGGCCTGGCGGTGTTGGTAGGTGAATCTGTACTGTGCAGAGGGGACAGGAGGAGGGCTGTGCCAAAGAGGGACCAAAGAACAAGCTTGGGAATCAGCGTTCAGGTGACTATGAAGGGCAGAGTTAAAGTTGGAGCAGAGACAAGATGGTTTGGGCTTAGGCTTGATGTCTTGGAAAAAGTGCAATCTCTTCCCTTGGTGCCCACGGAAATTCTGGTAGCTCTGTGGAGTCTGCTTTTTACTGTGTGTTCCTAAGAGTTTCTTGAGTACTCACCAGAAATGTGCTGCAGGGGGGCTTTGGAGCTGGGAGATGGTCGTTTTCTGCCAATCTTGTCCAGGAGCAGAGACAGATAAAGGCCATGCTCATCAGAGACATATGTTCTCAGCTTCTCAGTGTTCCTCTGGGACTCTGTAAACACCTCAGGACTGTCCTCCACCTGGAATTATCTGAGCCCTTTCGTCCCACTAACTGTGACCACTTCCTAAATTGTTTCCATGTCAAAGACTTTGCTTTGCTCTCCTCACAATACCTTTTCCAATTCACCACTCCCTCTGGAGTTCAATGTTTCCTTTAATATTCACTAGATTGCTGCCTATTTCACAAAACTTATCCTGCTTAAAATTGAACAGGAAATGAACATGGAGTGGGATTGCTTTCCTTAGGATCTCATCATTAATCAAGAAATAGATTTAAAAAGTGCTATTTTAAAATAGATTGCTCAAGTGTCCACACCAAGAAAAACTCTGTGCAGGATGGAGAAGATCCACGTTCTTTTCTAGGAGACTCACAATCTGCTCATGTGTGACTACAAAAGAACTCTTTGTATAAAGGATATTATTATTTGAGCAAAGAGAGAAATGTCACAGGAGTTAGGACAGTGGTGAGAGAATATCATTTAGCATCATTCACTGATAGCTTTCATTTCAAAGGCATAAATTTGAACTTGGAGTTTCCTCATCTATAAAATGAGAAGAATAATATTTATAATTATTAGGATTATAGTTTTGCTTCCACTGGGAAGTGCTCAATTGCAGTCTCATACTTGTCTACTGAGCCTCATCCCCAGCCCTATTTTGTATTTATTTAAAGACTGAGTTGCTTAGTGCCTTGCTGTTGCTGAGGCTGGCTTTGAACTCGTGATCCTCCTGCCTCAGCCTCCTAAGCCCTCTGGGATCACAGCCGCTTGCCACCACCCTGGCTGGACTTTTTGTTTGTATCCATGACAAAGGCTGCTGCTGGCACTAAGTATCTGTGAAGAGTGTGAACTGACATGTTTGTGATGCAGGCATGGTCCTGCCACATAAGGAGCTCCCTATCCAAAATGCCACAGGGCTTCCATCTGATACACTGTGCTAAACATGAGCGAAAACCAGTTTCCTCTTTCCTGGTTCTAAGTTTTCCACCTGCAACTGTTTTTCCTCATCTCATTGTTTACCCTCCTACCCTCAGTTCAACTACAGGTCCCTGGTCACCTTGCCACTGGTTACAGCCCCTATTGATGGTGGTAAGCCTACCGTGCCCTTTGGAGTTGGGTCTATTCGAGTCACATCCCCAACTTCACTACTCCTTAACCTTGTGTCCTTGAGAAGTTTAACTACTTAAAATGCTCCTTCAGAGACTAAGTTGAATAGCTTCTTCTCTGTCTTAAGTCCTCTTGGACACCTTGGAGAATATAAAATTCAAAACAAATCCTCACAAAAGGGAATGAAAGAGCTAAGGTCTTCAAAGAGCTTCATGTAAAATAAGACACATGGAGGACTTTTCATGAATGGTGACTGTCCCTTCTGCAGAGTAAATGTGTTTGATGTTTTATGCCAAGGTGAAAAACTCCACAGTTAGGTTTCAGAATATCTAGCATATCCTAGCAACGACGGTTTGCAAAGTTTTGGCAGCCAGAGGAGGAAAATAAGTTAAATTTTATAAATGTGAATAATGAAATCATTTGCGAGGCGACTGAAGGTTAAGAGGCTGGATGGGGAGGAAATGTTGTTCTGAATGTGTGGCCCTCATCATGCATCGTTTGGGATAATACCAGGTTGTGTTCTCCTGAATGGAGGACTTCATGCCCGATCTCCTCCACTTGCTTGCAGAGAATGGCCTCCTATGTGGCACCCCACTCCGCTGTCCCACCCTCTCCAGGGCTCTGGGGATGGAGTAGTCAGGCTGTATTTTGAACTTCCTCGACTGAGCACCTTGCCAAGCCCAGAGTGTTGCTGTAGCATATTTGAGAGTGGATTTTAACAAAGTGCGACTCTTTTGAAATAATTGACCGATACTGAAACGTTCAGTCCCAGAGTTAGACTTTTGTCATTCTTGAAGCAGTAAATGGTCCTCTGCAAATATTTAGAAATGCTGTGGAAACTCTGAAGTTCACATCCATGGCAACCCCGAGGACGAGGACGGCAGACTGTAAAAGGCATCCTGCCTTCCTTAACAGAGTGGCTGAATGCCTAAATATTTGTCAGAGGTGAAAATATGGAGGCTGATATAAAAGAGCAAGTTCTTCTAGTCCATTTTAAGAAGGCCTTGGTTGACATCTGACCCCCACAGTCCTATAAACGGCAGCAGAAATTCCCTTTCCACTTAAACTGCATCTGCTGGGCAAGGTTTCAATAAAGCAGCAATTCATGGAAAGGTCCCCCCTTATTGCAAGTGTCAAAGTTCTCCTTGTTTAAGCTCACTGTTGGCAAAGCCTGCCTGGCCTCAGCTGTGAACTCTGCCTTGATGCCTAGTTGACAGAAATAGACTTAATAAGCAATTGTAGTGTGTGTGGAAGCTCTATATTTATATAAAGATGACATGAAATAGAGTGGGGTGAAGAATATTACATTTATACACACCCCTGAAATGAATATGATCACTTATAATCAACATTCTCTAATAGTGCTTGAAAACTTACATTTGCCTATATTACCTAAGTAAATATCCAAAGATAAATATACAAAACACACACACACACACACACACACATACACACAGAGAAAATCTATTTGGTTTGGAATTAGGAGCCATGGATTTAAACTCACTTTTGCTTCCTTATTTGTGGAAGATTATGGATAAATTACTTCGGTTAAGGATAACTTCTAGCTTTTTACACCATGCCATTGAAGAATACAGAAGGGAAAGGAAATAGAACATATGAGGAAGAGCTCATTATTGTGCGAAGGTGATTATGTCCTTGTGCATGTCAAGTTTGAGAATCTGCGCTATGTTCTTGGTGCAGTTTTATTTGGTCATGTGACACTTAAGCAGGAAATAAACTTTGGGTGTCTGATTTTGCACTGGGATACCGGACCTTGGTATGAACTGAGGGCAAGTTCTTAAAGTGAGATTGAAAGAGGGTAATATTCAGAACTCAAAGGAATGTCAAAACTTCATGGATGATTTAAATAGGAAAGTCAGTAAAGAAGGCCAAGGAACAATACATGAATCTGGGAAAGTCTTCTAAGGACAGACCTCAGATGCATCCAAAGAGTTCAGTCAGAAAGGTGTCAAGGCTTGAAGGTTCACAGTGGCCATGTGGAATGGTCTCAAGGAGGGTGAAATCCAGGCTTCCAAGGAATGAGGAATGGAGTTATCCATCCCCCAAAAGATAGATTATGACTGTCTTCAAGTATACAATGAGTTCTTGTAGAAACTGAGATGAATCTTCACCTATTTCGCCTCCACAGGACAGAACAATGAGCAACGTGAGGTTAGTTGAGCTTATATTTAAGTAGGTACGTCTAGAAATTTAAATCATGAAAGAAACGAGTGGCTGTCTTAGAAAATGCTAAGTTTCCACCACAGAAGTCATTGGCCTGAGATAGAAAATCACCAGAGATGATTTGTTGCACTATCTCTCTTGCACAGAAGAGTGTACAGGATCTATTCTGAGACAGTCTAGAGAATGGGTAGTGTTGGAGACTCATTGTCCTTGAACTTTGGGGAGCCCACAGCTGTTACCCTGATTCATCATTCCCAGACCACAGGGGGCTGTAGGACTGATTATTATCTTTTCCTGTAGTGTCCAATATCAGTGGGACAGAGTTCACTGGGAAGGGCTTGTGGTGAGCTGTTGAGCGCGGAGCGCAGAGTTGAGAAAGCACAGGTCTGTCTCGAACTCTGTGGAGTCTCACCAGGGGATCCTCCCAGCATCTCAACTTCATCCTGCCGGTGCTCTGGGAGGAGGCCCTCGGCATTTCTGCATGTCTGTGTTGCTTCACTAGTTGATTAAAGGAAAAATAAACACCTCTAGGGTGGAGGTCTGCCTCTTACTGGGATCAGACTACATCTAGCTTCTGGGTTCTCAGGGGGTGTCTCAGAGGACACTAATGATTGTGCTTGGGCAGAGATTTTTCAGGCTGAGGGAGCTGCTATTGGCAGCTCCTGCAGTGCATTAATTGACTGGCAATTTAATCCTTTATTAATCAATGACTCAGTAAGGATACCAAGTGGTAGATAGAAGGAGGGAAAGGTGAACCAGGCAGCCAACAGAGCTGCCTCAAAAGACTCCAAACCAATTTATCATTAAGTGATTTTTTGAGTATCTAATATATATATATATATATATATATATATATATATATATATATATATATATATATATGTTCTCCACATCTTATCTCCTTGATGTCCTGTGAATCTCAGAAGTTCTTTTGGAAAAATTTTAAAGTAGTGATTTTGGGGTATTGTTATGGCTTGGGTGTGAGGTGTCCACCAAAAGTTCACATGTGAGACAATGGAAGAAGGTTCCGAGAAGTGATTGGGTGATGGGGGCCCTAACCTAATCAGTGAATTAATCACAGGGTGGGATTAACTGAGTGGTAACTGAAGGCAGGTGGCGTGTGGCTGGAGGAGGCGGGCATTGGGGGCATGGCTTTGGGTATATATTTTGTATCTGGCAAGAGGAGTCTTTCTTTGCTTTCTGATCACCATGTGAGCTGCTTCCCTTTGCCACATTCTTCTGCCATGATATTCTGTCACCTTGAGCCCCAAGGAATAGAGCTGACTTTCTATGGACCAAGACCTCTGAAACTGTGAACCCTCAAGTAAGATTTTTTTCCTCGTAAAATTGTTCTCATCAGATTATTTAGTCACAGTAGCAAAACCACTGACTAAAACAGGTATAGAAATTATATATTTCTGGTAGCTACTTTGAATATGGTCTACTCATGAATGTGCTAGTGAAGAGTTTCAGAAATAGTTTAATGATATATGAAATCTTGAAGTTCATGTGAGATAAGTACTTAGTTTTCCATAGATCTCCCAGTTTGCTGTTGCTACTGTAGCTCAAAGTGCCAACTATGACATTACCAAAAAAGAATAAACAAGTTAATAAATAATTACATAGAAAAATGTATATATAAATATGTTTGTGTGTGTGTGTGTGGGTGTGGGGGTGTGTGTGTAGGAAGAAACCTCTTTGAGGAACAATAAAACTCAAGTAGACTCTGGACATCAATCATCTCTTTTAATTTCCTCTGCTCTAGACTGAATGTTGGTGTTCCCTCCAAATTCATATGTTAGAGCCATCATCCTTGATATATTTGGAGGGGGGACATTTGAGAGGTAATTAGGACATGGGGATGAAGTCCTCATGAATGGGATCAGTACCTTTTTAAGAAGAGACATAAGAGGAATGGTCTGTCTCATCTATGTGAAGGTACAGCAGGAAAGAGTAGGACGGAAGCAGGTGGGGTGCTGTCACAAACCCTTAAAAGTGTGAAGGTGGCTTAGGAACTGGGTCACAGGTGGAGGCTGGAGGGGTTTTGCGAGGCATTCTAGAAAAGGCTGATATTTCTGTTAAGGGGCTTTTACAGGTAGATTGAGTGAGAGCTCAAGAAGGAGAGGAGAGCTGTAGAGAAAGTTCTGTTGTCTCAGAAAATACATAAATGATCCTGTAAAGCATTTGGTGGCTATGTGGATGCTAAAGGCCGTTCTGATGAGGCTCAGATAGAAATGAGGCACGTCTTATTAAGCAAAGAAGAAAGGTGATCCTGTTGTATCTGGAGAAGAACTTGGCTGGTTTGAGTGTTCCTGTGTTTGAGGACGGTAGAGCTCATAAGCAATGAAAGTGGACATCTGACTGTGGGTGTTTCCAAGGGAAGGGCTGAGGGCTTGTTTCCTCCTGATGCTTTATAAGAAAACGTGAGACAACAGAATGAGTTGGCAGTGAAAGTGTAAAATGAAAAGCTTTAAAGAGATATAGAAAATTCTAAATCTTTCCGTATTATAAGAACGAGGAAAGCATGTTTGGAAGTGAACACTAAGGACACGGTGGGCAGCCACTTGATGAGGAGACATGTGTGACTGACCCAGGGACCTAGTCAGCCATACCAGTGGGGATACTGAAGGACCTGAAATGGGACAGAATGGAGGAAGAGTGTCAGACTTCTCCTGTTTTATAAGAGGAGGGTACAGCTGTAAGCAGGTGAATGTGCACCGTTCATCAAGGCAAGGGACGAATGGCTGCCAGAGGTCACTCAGAGATCATCAGAGTTCCTTCCTTGATCTCAAAATGGGGAAAATGGGAAACCACTGCCTTCATTTCAACAGAGAGATGGCTCCCACCTCAATCACTGGGGTAAAGCCACAGAGAGCCATTGAGATGGGAATCACAAACCCCTACCTGACGATACGCTGGGCCAGGATCTCAGCCCTGCTGGGCAGTGGCTGATCCAGGGGGCACTATTTTCAGCCTTAAGATAATGGAGTTTGCCTTTTTTTTTTTCTTTACCTGTTTGAGGACAGTCACTGCTTCCTTCTTTCCTATTTACCTCTTTGGGTGGAGATGTCTCTTCTATACCTGAATCACTGCTGTATTTTGGAAGCACACAGCTTGTTTGGTGTCACAGGTTTACAAATGGAGAAGGATTTGTCTCAGGGTGAATCGTATCTTGATTATCACCCATATCTGGATAAGATGATATTTAGATGAGATTGTGAACTTTAGATTTTAGAGTTCATAATCAAATAAATGAAGATTTGGGGGACTATTGTGATGGGATGACTATGCTTTGCATGTGAGAAGGGCATGAATTTGGGGGACCTTGGAAAGAATGCCATAGATTGAATATGTCCCTCTGGAATTCATATGATGAAGATCTAATTCCTGGTGTGATTGTATTAGGAGGTGAAGCCTTAGGGAGGCAATAGGTAATGAAGGGGGAGCCTTTATCAAGAAATTAATGCCCTTGTGAAAAAAAAAATAGTGCAAAAGAGATGATCTCTCTCTTTGCCTTCTGTGGAAATGGCAAGAAAACAAATGTCTGCCCTGCAGAAAGAGAGCCCTCACTGAACTCTGAATCTTCAAATACCTTGACTTGAGTTCCAAGTCTCCAGAACTGAGAGAAATCAATTAAACCAAGGTTAAGAAGGAAGGTATTCAATATCATCTTAAGAAAATGTTTAAGACCATTGGATTGTAAGTTTTTGGACTCCAGGAGCTATATCTCTTCTGTCTAACTACTCTGAGCATAGCTTGCAGATCACTGTTATACCGTACATATGTATTTGTTGAAGAAATATATTAATGAACTATTTGGTTATGCCAGAGTAATGAGCAACAGACAGGGATATGGAATAAAATGCTTAGTAAGATGCTAAGAAGTGGGGAACATGTAAGAAGATATAAAGACTTGGCTACTGAACATCTCTGCATGCAATGATTGGATTTTCCCCAGGTAGGCAGCAGAGCTTGATATTTACAATATACACATACATTAGACATCTGTTACTATCATGAGAAAAATAAATGTGGCACTAGAGGCACTATCTCTTCCTTTCAAATGCTTTTAGAACATTAAATGAACACAGGAAAGTGTCAAGTTTCTGAGGTATGTGATTGGTACTGAGATTTGAAGACTACATATCCAGGTGGAGATATTCATCCTTCCATGTTTCCTACCTTCTGTCATGAGTGCTGTTCTTTTCTACTCTGCTTTGTGACCCCCTTTTGAGATTATCCCAGTCTCCATTTAGAATGAATCTCCTTTTCCTCTCTCCTCTAGAAAATATTCATATATTTATTTTTAGCAAAAGCTCTTGGAGAAGGTTTCTGATATGGCACTAATTATAGTTTTTCTTGTGTGCACTGTGGCAAAGTCACAAGGTGCATAAAGAAGACATCCAATCAACACCAGTAAATTTATGAGTAAGTGAATCATAACACCATCATCTCAGACATCCAGACTTCACAATCATCCTTGACGTCCGTTCCTTAAGTGCATGACTCATAAATATTTGATGAATTAAGTTCAATTGGCACAAAGTTTGTGTATATAGTGAAAACAGTCCTTTGTGATCTGTTGTCACAAGATGTGCTGTGCTGAATCTCAAGGGTGTACCATTTGATATTTGTTTAAATAGAGATTTACTGAGTGCCTACTACATGCTAGAGATAAATCTTGAAGGCAACACAATTGTCTATTCCTGATCTTGACTGTTTTAAAGAAACAAAAAGAATGATTTTTAAACAGAAATGAATGATTTTAACCTCCAAGAGAAATGCTTATAGTGGAAAGATTCATCTTTGAGGAAGAGGTGGTATTTTGAATAAATAAAATCCAAACATTTGTGAGTTGTTGGGCTGGCAAGAAAAAGGCATTTTAATGTGTCAGAACTTTATGAGCAAAGTGTTCAGTATGATAAAAATTGGGAAATAAACAAAGGATAAAAATAAATTCATTGGCTTTAATTTTTTAGTGACCTTGACTCTTCCCACACCTCCTGCACGATCACCCTGCTGAGTTTTAACCTACATTTATTGGAGTCTATCAGGGGATGGACAGGAGAGAACGTATAATTTATGAATCTTTTTTTTTTAAGCATCAGCTGAACACATTTTTAAAAAAAATCTAATCATGTTGTCCATCATATTGAAACTTGACTTTGAAGACACAGAGCATAACAGAGAGTAGCAGAGGACAACCGAGGAGGACTGAACCAAGAGGGATCTGGCCCTCTCCCATGAACACTGGTCCGAGGCACCCTATGAGCTAGATACTAGGAAATTCCTAGGCTCTCTCCCTGCGCTTCTCATTTCTGTATTTCATGAAGACTCAAGAGCCCCAGCTGATAGCCTTGTGGAGGTGCTGACAGGCACCCAACTGTGGTACGGCATGATTAACTCAATGTGCTGCTGCAATTAGCCCATCCAAGTCATCTGGGGAACAGCCCTTCTCCCTGTGCCACAAGGCAAAAATGAGCTGTCAGTCCCTGTCTGGCCAGAGCCCAGGGTCCGTGTGGGGGATGTCACTGGGCAAACGGTTGCTGTGTCTTTAAATAATGAGGGTAAACAGGTCCCTCACACAGGTCTCTGCTTGTGAAACTGAGTACATGTTAAGCAAAGCTGTCCAGGGCTGCACTTGGAGCAGGGCTCCTTTTCCTGTG
This sequence comes from Marmota monax, assembly GCF_021218885.2. Lineage (NCBI taxonomy): Eukaryota > Metazoa > Chordata > Mammalia > Rodentia > Sciuridae > Marmota > Marmota monax. The sequence continues at coordinate 20,878,359 of NW_026694710.1, forward strand.
TACATTCGTTTTATTTTATGGCCATGTAAAAGCAACTCTGTGGCGCTGGCTGCAGTGGGAAGATCAACAATGCTACAGAGCAACCCACCGCCGAGAGCAACCAAGACAGAAGACATCAGGAGAAAAATATGGAGGCAGATCTTCCAATCACCTCTGCGAGTAACCCTTGTCAACAGTGAGAATAATTGATGTTGACAGAGAGGAAAGTAGTAATTGGAATGAGACTTGTTTGAATAACAGCTTAAATGTTTCTTTCCTTGCTCTCCAGATGACATGCGCTGCAAAGCCGGGTTTCTTTCTCCTGGCTGGTTCACAGAGGGTATTCTGTATCCAGGGGACTTAGGAAGGAAAAAAAAAAATAGAGCCTGTAAATTTGCCTCTTTTGGGATACCTGTTGAGTTTGGATTTTAGACTCAAATGGGCAATTTATGGATACTTAATCCAAATATTTTCTGCTATCCCTTTTAGGGCATGTTAAAGCTATTGGGAGACTGGGTCATCTCTGAGTGGTAGTGCTTCGACCGCCCGACTGGTTAAAGCAATGGAGGCCGGAGCTCTCCCACGGTCTTCTACCTCCGCAGCAGGTCTGACTGCAGTGTCCGCCCCACACCGCCACCATCCAGCTGCAGTCAGGGTTTCTCAAAGGAGCCCGACCACTATCTAGATCCTCTTATAGGTCACCCTGTCCCGTGAAGTCTGTATAAGGAGATTGATCACAAGGTACAACTCACAGGGTTATGGAGGCTGAGAAGGCCTAGGTTCTGCCGTTTCACAGCTGGAGACCCAGGAAACCAGGGGAGCAATGCAGAGGCCTGAGAGCTGGAGAGCTGGTGATGGGGATCCCTGTGCAAGTCCCAGGGCCCAGGAACCAGCAGCAGCCAGGGCAGGGGAAGGTCAACGTCCTCAAGCTGGCAGGTGGCAGGAGGGGGTCAGACAAGTAGAACCATCCCCTCACTTTTTGTCCTTTTTATGTCCTCCGTGACTCAAGTGGTACCTACCTGTATTGGGCAGGGTCATCCCAATACAGATGCTAAGCTTGTCCTGAAAATGTTCACCGACACACCCAGCAGTGATGTTCAACCGGCGGTGGGGGGGCCTCCTGTGGCCCACTTAGGTGGACACATAAAGACTAACCGAGTTAACACGGGAAAGCCCAGTTCCATGGCGGGGCAGGGTCTCACCTTTGTGTTCTGCCATGCTGGCCACTCCTCCAAATTCTCTACTCCCTGGTGGTATCAAGATGGCCTTGCCGCTTGCTGTCTCTCTGATCCTCTCTCCTTCCACCTTGCCCCTGCTCATAAGCCCCAGCGGGCTTTCTACCTATTTCCTGAACCTTCTAAGTCGGCTTCTGGTTACTCTTGCCGCTCCCTGTGCCTGGGTTGTTCACCCTCCTGGTCCTCACATGGCTGAATCCTTCTTAACACTTGGGCTCAACGCTCATGGTTTCAATGACACTTTCCACAATCATGTTCCCTCTCTCCAAATGAAACAAGTCTCCTGGAAGCCTCTCCTTGGTCCATTTTATTTTCTATGCTGCATGTGTTGGTTTCTAAAGATCCCATTATCACAGGGGCCTTGGCTTGCTGGCCATGCTGCCCTGTCCCCACAACCACAGCGAACCTTCATGAAACCAGAGACATTTCTCTATTATTCACTTTTGCAACCAAGTCCATGATGGGAGCTCAACAGGCACATGAATCTGTGGTTCCCAGGACACGGCGCGTTGTGCAGAGCTGCTTTTCCTTTGCGTGGATCAAGGTCTCTCTCCACCTCATCTCCTGCCTCAGAGCTGAGCTCCTGTGCTCCGCTAGTGCCGCCTCCCTTACACGCTTTACTTCCCTGCCCTGTTCCACATGGCTTTGCATGATTCTGGGTTTGTTCAGCCATCACAGCGGTTCCCATCCTGTGTTCAAGTCACGGGTTGGTGGAGATAGCCTGGCCGGAGGTGGGATGTGGATTTTATTTATTTTTTAGGTTTTCGTGTCTATACCTATGAATCAACAAAACCTGTGTAGTGAATATGTATAGCTGGTGCTCAAAAAATGCTAGTTAAATAAACTCATACTCATTGCCTCACGTGACAAGGCTTCAAAAAATTGATGTCTTTTGAAGGTTCTTTTTGTTGCTGGCAGGCCCCCGACTCCTTTCCCATCTCTGACACCCTCCTTTAATTCTCAAGTAAGGGAGGAGGGATTCTTCATCCGACTTGCCAAGCTGATCCAAGCTCTCTCTTCAGCTTCCTGGTCTACCTCTTGCCTCCCTCGCTGCACCATTGCTCGCCTTTCTGCCTCATGCCCTTTCTCTCTCCTTATCTGAAATGGAGAAAAGGAACCCTGGAGCTTCTGCCACATGTTCTGCTCCCTTTGCTACAGGCTGAAGAGGGAAGATCCCAGCTCTGGACGGAACCAACCTGGGTGAAGGAGGTCTGGCTTTGGCCTTGAGCTCTAGGGGCAGGCATCTGAAGAACCTTCCCCCAGGCTCTGTGATGAGCTCCCTCGTTGCAGTTTTAATAGAATAGTAGTTTAACATGCCTTGTTCTGTTGACCCCATGTGTATAATAAATGATTTTTAAAATATCTCTTCTATCCATTCTTGAAAGTTACATTCACCTTTATTTCTATAGATTCACACTTGGCCAACAACTAGTTTGAATTTTCCTGAGAGAGAAGCATGAAGTTACTTTTGCCCTCTTGGGAGCCTCATGATGGGCAGGTAACAGATGCTTAATGTATCTGTGGAGTGACAGACACATTAATCAGGAACTTCTCATTCCTGACTTGCTAACTCAATTCTACTTTCCTCCCTGCATCAGGGACCAATCTGCTCTAGAGAATTTGGGTCCCTGCAAACACACTCTTTAGACTTTACCAGACAGTCCCAACGTTTTGGCTGTGAGTAACAAGAATACACTTGGATCTTCATAGTATATTGAAAATCTGTAGCAAATTCAACCAGGCTCAAACAAAATTGAACTCATCTATCTTCAAATCTAGTCGCGAACAATTTGGGAATAATTTTTTAATTTATATTATCATCAACCAAAGAAGTTTTTTAAACTTCTTAAGAGTGGATTGTTATTGGCCCAGAATTAGGAGACGCTCATTACTAGCAAGCTGGATTCAACAAAATCACTTCTGACATATCTAAGACATCCCAGCCAGCAGATGTGATGCTGGAGGAGATGATGGGTATTTTCAACACAAGGTGACATCATGTTTTGGCATGTCATGGTCATGGTCCAAAGACCTCATGCTCGCCTTTTAAAACATTTTGGTAAGAAATAAAAATGCAAGATGACGGAAGTGATTTTTCTCTACATGCTTGCGCCTAAGCAAGTGGGAAGAAAGAAAACACTCTTTTGACAATCTCACTTGCCCTTTAGAACTTAGTTGCAATTATGTTTTGAGAAATCCTCTGATCTAGTCCAAGGGCTTACAGACACAGCCTTTTGGGGCTGAAACGAAGAGGGCCAGTTTTTATTTGGATTCTTCAATGTGCTGTGTATTTCACATTCATTATCTCACTATGATTTCATAGGTGCACTATGATTTAAGTATTATCATCCACATCTTCAGAAGAGTAGATAACAACTAAACAGGGCAAAAGAGCCCAGCTGACACATGGCTACAAAGTGACAGAGTTGAGTTGAGTTGGGTACAGACTTTTTTTTCTTCACATCCAGTTCTTTTTGAGCCATGTGACACCATCCGAGAGATCATCCCTTCCAAACCTTCCCCTCAGAGATGAAATATAAAATCTACAGAAAATGAATGCCTTCCCAATGTTCCCAGAGATGGAGAGTCAGTTTACAAACCATGAGCGAAGATTAGAAGGAATGTTCAACTTCTGTTAGCCGAATTAGCCAAATATCTGTTTGTGCACAATTGATTGATTGATTGATTGGAGTAAGGGGTGCTTAACCACTAAGTCACATCCTCAGCCATTTTTATTTTTTATTTTGAGATAGTGTCTCTCTAAGTTGCTTGGGGCCTTGCTAAGTTTCTGAGGTTGGCCTTGAACTTGTGATCCTCCTGCCTCAGCCTCCCATGTCACTGGGATTATGGGAATGCACCACCATGTCCAGATCATGAGAATTTTTTAAATACGAAGTTTCAGCACTTTTATAAAAATGCAGAATTTGAAAAGAAAAAAGGCAGCAAATTGCGATTCACTATTTTGAAATACCAGGAGAACATTTCCTGAATCTATGGGGAAACAATAAGATGGCATTTGGGTTACCCAGGTCTTACCAAGTTGCTCATGTGGTTCCATCTACTGTTATAAATGCAACACACTTACTGGATTAGTTTGATAGGAATTCCATAACAAGTGTCACAGATCAGGAGCCTGAACCAACTGGAATTTCTTTTCTCTTGGTTCTGGATGTTAGAAGGGTCAGATCAAGGTGTCAGCAGGTCGGTTTGTTCTGAAGGCTGGCAGAATATAGTTGGCTCCAGGCCTCTGTCTTGGCCACCTTCTTCCCGTGTGTTCCCATGAAGTTTCCTCTCTGTGGGTCTGTGTCTAGTTTTCCTTTTCTTCTGAGGACATCGGTTATATTGGTTGGATTAGGGCCTGTCTTAATGATGGGATCTTAATTTGGTTATCTCTTTAAAGACCCATTCTCCTCTTACAGCTACATTCTAAGGTACTGTGTGTTAGTACTTCAATGTATGAATTTGGGGAGAAGCCGGATTCACCCCATAATATACACTCACACAGACTTGTCTCGGTAGGGAAATATTTCTAAAGTTTACCATTTAGAAAGTATAAATTTGATTTTCCTGAGTACAATATATACTTTTTGAGATTTTTAAACTATTTTTTTTCTTTGAGTAAAGCTTTTAATAAGAAAACTATTAAAAACATAAAAACAAGAAGAAAAAAATGAAAATAGTCATTGGAGAGAATAGAATGTAACTTCAAAAATAAGGTAAGCAAAATAAGCCAGGTGCTGTATAAAATTGTCAAAGAGGGGATAATAATACCATGGATATTAAAAACTGAATAGCAGAAAGTTAAATGTTGACGGAGGAATTGGAAGATAAACTCAGGGGAAAATATTATTCAGAAAGGAACAACAGGTAGTGTGTTATTTTCTAGAGTTGCCATAATCAGTTCCACAATCTGGTGGCTTACAACAACAGAATTCGTTTTCCTCTCACAGTTCTGGAGGCCAGAAGTGAAGTCAAGGGGTTGGCATGCTGCACTCTCACTGTGGCTCTGGGGGCAAATCCTTTCTGGCCTCTCCTAGCTTCTTGTGGCTCTAGGAATTCCTTTGCTTGTGCCTATGTTGTTCAAGTCTCCACCTCTGTCCTCACATGGCCTCCCTCCTATGAGTTTCTGTTGGAAGGCTGTTTCTCAGTGAATTTAGGGCCCACCTGAGTCTAATGACATGGGATGGGCTTTGCAGTGCATGCTTTTGGGAAATGCTTGCTTAGGGATCAGATAAAGATGGATTGGATTATCAGTTCTGCTATCAACATGTGATCTGCATGAATCAGGGTACTATCTCTCCTTCACTCTGCTAAAAATATCAGAACAGTGCTATTGGAAATGCTATGCTTTTTAAAATTTAAATTTCTAATCTACATCATTAGTATTAAGCAAAGTGATTGACTTTGGGGCCTTAACCTTATATCCTGTGATTTTGTTATACTTAATTATTAACAGTTATTTTTTGACAATACTTTGATTTTTTTTTCACATCTAACAAGAGAGACAATTTTATTTCCTTATTCTCAGTATCTGTATATCTGACTTTAGTGTCTTATTTTACTATCTAGGACTTCCAATGTAATTCTAAACAGAAATGAGAAAGAACCAATTTCTAAGTGAACTATTTTTTGAGGGCTGATTTTATGAGTTAATTCTTTACAAGAAAATAAGAGTGAAAAGAAAACGTGTAAGAAATCGTAGGCTTTTTCTCAGACTTGCCAGGCTGCCAAGAAGAGAGGAGGGTGAAGAACCCCAGGACCTGGGCTGGTGTCAGGCTCCATCACTAAGCAGCTGGCTCCTCACCTCTGTGCAAGTTGGTCATTTTTTTTCATCTGAAAAATAATATTCTGATATCACATCCCTGTTATGAAGATTAGCTGAGTTAATGGTGTGAAAATACTTTTACATTCTAAAGATAACCTAGAAAATCTTTTAAAAGTTACCTTTCTTCAACGGCATCTTTCAAGCAAAAACCTAATATTTAAAGGAAATGAATGCAAACCCGTTTCCTTGGAAGAGGCAGTGAGGAGGGGCCTGGAAACTGAAGCTGAAATCTCTCACCTGGCCCCACCTCTGCCAGCTGAAGTTCTGTAGATTTTGGGGAGGCTTCTCCTGAGTGTCTTTTTAAAATCACTACTTTAAGGTCCTACATAAATGTTAGTTTTATATTAATATCACTTTTTAATTTTTTTATCATTCCTATGAGACAGAGTGACTTTGTTTTCAGGTTTTAAATATGAATAAGCTAAAGCCCAAAGTGGTTATCGATGGATACACTTTAGCCCAGTGTTGCTTAAATTAGCTATAGTGAAGGCTAAGTTACTAGACAAGAAAGGCTTACAAAATACAAGACTGGTTTTTTATTAGCTTCAATAGCCATAAGATCATGCTGTTGAAACCTACAGAAGTTTCCATAAGTCTCCTTTCCTCACAAGTGGGTCAACCCTTATGTGACCCACATACTAGGTACCTCTGCTGTGAGAAAAAAGTGATGAATCAGTGCTCAAACACACACACATTGAGGCTCTCGGTAGGTATTAGAGAGATTTGCATAATTGATTTTGATCAGTTTTTCTGAACTCTCGAATTTCTTTATCTATAAAAGGCACATATTACCCAACTATTGCTTGAGCTGGCAGCAGATCTTGGTGTTGTCCACATGGTGCTGGTTCTGCAGGAATGCAGGATGCTGGAATTAAAGGGTTCATGGCGGTTTCCATCAAGATATCAAAGGAAGACCTAGGAGGCCAGGCAAAGTGTAGCAAAGTCAGATTCTCTGTGGGATGCCTCCAGAGGGTAATGCATGTAGCTGTGAGAAAGAACCCAAAGATGGAATGGAGACCCCAGGGATTAAGAGATGCCAGCTATGTGGAATGTCTGCTGAGTCAAGAAACAGCCTAAGGGAGATGCCGTGCATGGTGGGCTTCAACCAGCAAGGTCTAAGGGTGGGGCTGTCCAAGGCCTTTGGAGATCACATCCCACCACCATGTATCCCAATATCAGACATGAACCTATAGGCCTAATGTCTGCCTGGCTGGGTGTTGGTCTTGTTTTGGTTCCATCCCTTCTTTCTATGCCCTTATCTCTCCTTTTTGGAATGGAGATATTTATTTTCTGCCATTGTATATTGGATGTGTATAACTTGCTTTTGATTTTTACAGGGGCTCCCAGCAAGCATTTACCCTGAGTCTCAGAGACTTTGGCTTGGACTTTTTGGCAATTCTGGATTAAGATGATGAGATCTCTCTCTCCCCCCGCTCCCGCTCCCCGCTTCTTGCCTGTAATGAGGGAGCATGTTCTCTCCACCATGCCCTTACATCATGATGTTCTGCCTCATCCTGGTCCCAGAACAATAATGTCAGTTGTCTATGGACTGAGACTTCTGGTACTGTGAACCTAAGTAAATTTTACTCTTTCTACGTTGTTGGGTGGCATGATGTGGGGCTTTTCCTTAGCCTTCCTCTTGTGTTACCAATAATGTAAAGGTTTTCCTTATGTTAAGTTTATCTGAAATCACCGAGTATTAAATTATATGGCCACAGGAGATATAAACATAAGTAGTTTGATACAGAAAAAAAAGGCAGGGTAAAAAATAACAAAAAGCTATTCCCAGTAGCAGTGTCAACTTTTCTACAAGGTTAATTAATCACTGCAGATGAATGTAACTGCAATAGGTGACAGACTGAGGTTGAATGAAAAGTTGCAACTGGGAAAATATCAAGCAAATGACATAATATATTGGTGATAATCAAATATACTCACAACTACTAAGTCCTTGAGAGTACATAAGATTTGAAATAAAGGAAAACCAGATAAACATCTAATGTATACATTGAAATCCTATGTCTGGACATAATACTTTGTATTTAATAAGTTTGTTGAGCTCAATGATATCCTTCAAAGTGTTTTAAACATAGAGATTCTTTACATTATGGGGAAAAAGTATATCAAATTTTGTGTCCGAAGATCCAGTTTCATTTTTAATTTTTGCAGAAAAAAATTTAATCCAACTGAGTGGTCCTTTTATTCCAAATACTTAAGGGAACAAGAATGACAATTGACATGGAAATATATATGCACTATCACCAGTATAATTCCCCAACACGGACATGCTTTTCTTCAATACTTCTATCTAATCAAATATTAATAAAACTTATCTAATAACATCTGTAAGCCCCTGGCTTTGACAACCAAGGACTGGCATTCCACTTCCAAATCTAAGACCTATTAAAAATCTATGATCTAATTCTTTTCAGCCTCCATGAGAGCATGTCAATGGATCTGATTCTGCGTGATGCAGTGGCAAGAATAAGTGAGTTTAAAATTAGAAGATAGGCTCTGGGCCTGTCACATTTCACCTCTGTATAATATCAATGCGAAAGAGGATAATCATAGTCTTATGCTTTTCCTACTTAATAAGAATTCTCATTTTCTTAAATAAAACATTTTTGCTGCCAATAAATATGTGACACTCCTATTATATGCTGGAACTTGTGAAGGGAAAGCAAAGGTAAATAGAATGCAGAACGTGAGACCTGCAAGTTCACAGACAGGTGAGAAAGGCAGCCAGAGATCCAAGGAGGAGCTAGCTCCAGAGGAACTCAGAGAGGTTCTGAGGGAGTCCAGTGAGCAGACCTTAAAGCACTAGTTTCAGGAACCAAGACAACATAAAAGATCTCATGCAGGAAGTGACAGGGCTTTGCTGTGGGCTTGCGAACACCAGACTATCCTCTGGACATCTCTACTTCAGTCACAACAGGCAACTCAAACTTAGGCTAGGAAAAGACTCTCCCTCTCCAATGAATGCATCCTCCAGTATTCTCCATCTTAGTAAACAAAAGCTACATCTTTTCAGTTGCTCAGGACAATAATTATACATATATATGTAATAAATATACATATATGTGTAATTATTTATATTATATATATACATATAATTGTATATAATGTAATTATATATAATAATCATACATACATAATATGTATGTTGCATTTAACTCAATAACATAAAATAGTTCCGAAACATATTGTCATTTTAATCACTCCTTCATCTCTCCAAACCCATAACCACAGACCACAGGGCAGGCCACCCTTCTGTCTCTCCTTCACCAGCAGGATCGTGGTAAGTAATCTACCCAGAACCTCTCTCCACCAGTCCTTTCTCCACATAACTGTCAGATCCCTTTTTAAGGAGTAAGTAGAATCCTTGCTCTCTTCCTTATGATGACAATGGTTCCTTTTCACTCTAATAAAATTAAACACAAATATGTAACCCAAACTTACCTGTTAGGCTGCTGCTCAGCCCCTCCAGGAAGCCCTCTGAACATGAGCACGGGATCTGGATGAGGTCCCGATCCCATTTCCTGGCCTGTGTTCCCATAATACTCTTTGTGCCTCACACTTGTTGTGCTCTTCTCACCACACTGAAAAGATCTGTGCATATTCCTGACAGTGAGAGAGGTCCTTATGCATCTAATATGCTGAGAGGTCCACAGGGGCAGATGCTCTCTCTATTTGTGACATCCTTAGTACCAGCAGGATTTAGGAGGCCTATGGTGATTGTTATTTCTGCACCTGTATGTTCATGGGAGTTTTAAATTACCTCTAATGTGATGACTCTCTTGAATTAATCTCAATGACTCCTTGAATATGAGATTAAGTCTTTATTCTGATAAGGAATGTTATTATGATGCTTAAACTTATATGCCAACTTTACTGGGATACGGGGTGTCCAGATATCCAGATAAACATTAGTCTGGGTATATCTGTGAAGATGTTTCCAGAAAAAGTTAGTATTTCAATTATTGAACTAAGAAAAGCAGATGGCCCTTTCTAACGTGGGTGGGCACCCTCAAATCTGTTGAGGGCCTGGACAGACAAAAACGTGAGAAAACAATAGAATTCTCTCCACCTGACTAATCAAACTGGAATATTGATCTTCCACTGTCAGTGCTACTGGGTTCCAAGCCCTCAGACCTTGATTGGAATTTGTACCTTCAGCTCACCAGGTCTCAGGATTTTAAACGGTACTACCAGGTTCACTGGGTCACTGGCTTGGAGATTCAAGAAGTGGGAATTCTCAGTGTCCATAATTAATCATGTGAGCCAATATCTCATAAAAATATCTGCAACTGATAGTAAAGGTATAGAAGATATTTTTCACTGGTTAAGTTCTCATTCTTTATCCCCTTTAGCTTGCTTTTCTCCATTCTATAATAATAATAATATCTCTTGCCACCCTTGCAGCAAGGAGCATCCATTGCACACAGGTCTAGCTGATAAAATTAAAGCTATGGTCTGAAGAAGCTCTCTTGATGTCAGTTTCTATTTTTTTAGGAAGGTAAGACATGTGCACACATGAATCTAAGAGTAATTCTATGAGTACTTATTCTGAATTCTAATTGTTCTATACATCTTTTTGAAGGAAGATACTGTAGAAGATTGAAACAGAAGAATTCTGATTTAAGCACCATAATATAAGCTGGGCCATGAGATATGGGTGGTAAAAGAGGAGGATGGCAGGCATTGAAAAGTCTTAAATCTTGATATTCACCTCTAGGAGGAGGCAATGCTTAGTTTAACAACAACAACAACAACCAAAAATAGTAGGTGGCAACTGATTGAGAACTCAAATGAACTACCCTTCCTGGTCCATCCTTGTATTCAAAATTTCTGTGTTATAGGCTCTGTCTGGTTTCCGGCCCTTAAAATTTTTGGCCCTATCAGACACTGTCTTAGTTTGGGTTTCCTCAAAAGCAGAACTTGATCCAGGGATGTGGAAAAACAATCAAGTAACTGTTAAGAAAACAAGAGCAACTGTCCCCAAAGTTAATAATGAATTCGTGAAGATCCTTGTTGTCTGTGGGAACTGCTGATATTTTTGTGGCCTGTCATAGATGGATACAATACTTCAGTCTTCAAAGAGCAGAGCAGAGCAGGTGTTCACGTAGGAGGTGATGCCAGGGTGAGGTTGGGTGGGAAACTGAGACTGGGAAGGGGAGAAGGTCAATAGGAGGGTGATGCTGATCTAGGCCACAGGAGCTTGGTTCTACTGAATCCTCTGAAGAGCCATTGCCTTCCTGGAACTTTTGCCCACAGGACGGGAAACAGGACATTTGTGTGTGACATTTCTTCTACTTTGTGTTGGTTGAGAGGTGACTTTGGGGTATTGACACATCCGCCTGTCTGGGCTGCACTTCTGTGCAGAGGTTTCATTGATGCTCACTCAGAAAAGGCCCTTTACTGAGAAAGAAAGTTACAAGACTGACCTGAGAGCTAGACATGATCATAGTGTGAGTGGCCGTCCCTATGAATGAGCTCAAAGGGCGTGAGCAGAAAGGAGGACAGTGTGGGGCACTGAGGCCATCTGCCTCGGGCAGAAACCCTTATGGTCTGGACTTCACCCAGCAGCTCTTTTCTCCGTTCTGTCTCCTGTCATGAGTTGTTCACAAAATCATCCTTCCTTTCCTCTCTGTGGCCCTGGGAAACCTCCAGAGGATCCTCCTGACCCTGAACTCTGCAGGTGGGACAAAGTTTGCATTCAATGTTGCCTGTTCTGGGCACTGTACTCTCGAAGGCGGAGGTCCAGTCAGTAAGTGACCAAAGCCTAGAGCCTTCTCTCTGCCCCATTCCTTGTCCCAGGAGCTCCTGTTTCCTTGTAGGCTTCAACTAGCCAACATGTTGGGTAATTTATCTCCACACCCATGTGACAGATGCTGTGCTAGGGAACCCGTGGACCTGGCCTTGTTTTGTCCTCATATCAACCTTTATGGGGTGGCCACCATGCTCCCCGTTTTATAGCTCAACAAACTGAAGCTCAGAAGAAAACTGCCAGATTCCTAGGTAGCAGAATCAGGGTTTGAAATCCATTTATCAAAACTACAAAACCAAAGTCTCAGAACTCTACCCCCTGGCTCTGTCTATTTGCACCCTGACACCCCGATCTCACCCACCCTGCCTTTGCACTAGCATTTAGACTGGGATCTACTATGAAAGCTGAGGCTCATGAAGCTGAGCCCCCTGAGATCTGTTATAGTTCAGCCTCTTTATTCTCCCCCACCCCCCGAAATTCCCTTCCCTGTGACTGATGCATATCTGGTCTCTGCCTTGAATGCTCCCAAATACAGTGACTTCCCTGGCTTCTCTTTGCAGTCTGTTCCATTGCCTAACTGTTCCCAGTGGCCTAAGATTTTCCCTGATATTTAGCTTCGATACTCTGCATTGCATCTCACAGCTTGTTAATCCTCTTTCTGCCCTGGTTGATTAACAGGAAGACCAATCCCTACCTTCTCACAATATCTTTTTATGAATGTGCCGGCAGAATGATGGTTCCCTCAGCAGGCCTTCCTCAAGCCAAGCCATTCCAGGTCTATTAACCTCCCCATAGAGGTCTCACTATCCAAGCCAGGGACTATTTGCATCTCTGTTCTCAACCGTGTCAATTAGCCTATGTCCTCGAATAATTTATAGTATCCAAAAGGGAGCGCAGGCTTGGAGAGGCAGCCGGCTCCAGGCAGAGAAGAGCACGATGCTGTTGAAAATCACTTAGTCCTTTTGCAAAGTGATATCTTAATTATTTTTCCCCTGAGGCACAAAGCCAAGGTTTCTCCTTCTCAGTGTCCTTTTTATGAACTTGGAATTAGAGACTGTGGGACCTGATTCAGACTCTATGGACCATTCCCTTATTTGGAAGCAAGTAAATTGAGGCATAGAGGGAACGAGGAAATCGCCCAAGGTGTTCTGTGGCTCAGTGATCGGGTGAGAATGAAGACCAGCTCTTCAGCTGTCTAGGTCCATATTTCCCTCACGGTAACCCTAAGAATGGGCTCCTAACAATATGATACACCTGGTTCAGGCAAAAGCAGCAGTGTCCAGGAGTGTGGGGACATTACAGGCAATGGAGCAGCGCAGGGCTTGGGAAGGAGGGTGCTCAGCGTCCCCTGTCAAGATTAGTAACTAGTGGATCTGACCACAAAGGACCACAGGAGGATGCAAGGAGCAGTGTCTGCAAAACTTGGAGCAGGAGAAATTGTGTCGATTAGACAAGCTAAGAATACAGTGGAGAGTCACAGAGGCTTCTGACAGGCTGTGCAAGAAAATATTGTAAGATGCTGGTGGAGTGTTCTCTCCAAAGAAAACAGTATTAGACAAACCATGATAGGATTCTACAATTTGCTTTCCACTCTCTAGTATCCTTGGTCAATCACCTAACCCTTCTGAGTTTGTTTGCTCTTTTATAAAAGAAAAATAACAAAATAAAGCTAAGCATTTTTAATAATATTGGTTCTCTACAGTATATCACATATCATGTGTCTCCATAGCATAATTATGTCTCATATGTTACACATGATATAATCATGTTTTGTTATATGTTAAACATATAACAAATTCCCTTCCCTGTGACTGATGCATATCTGGTCTCTGCCTTGAATGCTCCCAAAATAATAATAAAAAATTAAAAATGATAATGAGGTCTAATTCTTGGAGTGGATGTGATAGTTTTAAAAAGTTTACCAAAATGCTCAGTGGTAGCATGTGGTAAATGCATAATGAATATTTGCAGCAGCTATTGGCTTTACTGAGCTTTTTCTCATTATCATCATCACCTTCATTTCAATAATTCAAACCTTAGCTTCATTTCTAGACCTTTTTTACTCTTGGCACATAAAACTTCCCCTCATCTTCTCAGAGAAAAGGGATCATTAGATATAAGATATTTTACTTTGCTGTCCCTACTACTGACAAATGTACTGATTTTCATGCCTCCTCCTAACCTCATTTCTCCTCTGAGCAGGAGCACATTTCCCTTTTAAATTTCAAGGATACAGACTTTGCCTTCAGAATTGATGTTTTTTCTAGGACTCTGAGTTGCTTTATCAGAGCTTCTGTCTTCAGCATGTCCATCTGCTGCAGGCTGGCCTTCCCTCCAAGCACGTGCCTAAAGGGGAATCTGTTCATTTTAGCATTTTTTGTAGTATGGACAGATTGAGGATTTCCCAAGTCAGCTAATTGTGTTTCCTTTTTATTTAACAGTTTGTTCCTCAACTTCTCTCCTCTCTCTTCTATTTCATTTTCAGCCGAAGAAACCACGCTGCCTTCAGTACTGTGTTGGGAAAGTTCCTTAGCTAGGAATCCAAGTTCATTGCTTGCTGCTTGCAAAAATGCTGAGACACAGTGCAACTGTGCTTCCTGCCCACGTGGAATGAGCGTTGCTTTGCTTAGTTTCCACCGTAGGCTCCTCATTCCTTCTAAGCCCTCTCTAAGGGTGCCTTCACTGTATGTCTATCAACAGTATGCTTAAGACGCTCAAGGTTTTCTAGCAAAACTTTATCTCAACATTTCTATATTCTCTGCCCATTTCCTATTCCAAAGCCAGCTCTCCACATGGCAGCACCCCACTGTACTGGTACCAGAGTCTGTATTAGTTTCCTGTGGTCACCAGCAGAGCTTTATTGTCTCATAATTTTGGAGTTTAGGCTATAACCAATATACACCAGGCTAGAATCAAAGTGTCAGTGGGGGCTGTGGCGTCTCTAGAGGAATCAGGAAAGACTCTTTTCTTGTCTCTCTCACCCCTTGGGGATGCCTGCCTTGCCTGGCTTATGGCCATGTCAATCCATTTCCATGATCCCATTGTCTTTTCCTTTTCTGTGTGTGTCAAATATCTCTTCCTGCCTCTTCTAAGGACACTTGTGATTACACTTAGAATCTACCTAAAAAATGCAGAATTATTTCCCAACCCAAATCCTTAATATAACCACATCTGCAAAGACACTTTTTTCCATTCAAAGTAACATTTGAAGATTACAGGGAGATAGCCTGTTACGTCTGGAGTCATTATTCATTCTACTCTAGAAACTAAGTCATTTCTAAAGTATGTGAGCATCTTCCGTATTCTTCATCTCTAGTGTATCTTTAAAAAAGAAAGAGAGAGACTGAGATTAAATGTATGTAGAGTTGTAGAGACAGCCATTAGCATGAGCCCATAAAATTGCTGCACACTGTGGTAGATATTGGACATCCACAATCTCATTTGATTTTAACAATGACACTTCTTAGTAAGAACTTTTATACCCATTTTACAGTTAAAGACTGGTAAATGATGTAACAAAAGTATGATCCATCAGAAGTTAAACTGGAGTTTGTCTAGTTCTAAATCCTGAGTTCTCCTGACGCCTAATCTACTCTGTCCTTCAGCCTTGGCATTAGGGCCTCTCCGAGGTTTGAGGTATGCCATTCACAGAGAGAACAAAAACGTCTTAGAAAGAGCAGTCTCAAGAATGACCGACATTTTCTATTCAGCTCCCTCAACAATGATGCCGCTGTCACTCATCCTTGGCAGTTCATCATATGTGTGTGTGGCCATGGGTGTGCTTTCAGCTGACCACATTGGTCACCAGGCTACGACCACACAATTCTCCAATGGAGTCAGAAACTCAAAGACGACTTCATACACACAAGGCCTTCTCAGAAACATTCTCAGGGACTACGCCCCATCTATCTTCCAAGTTAAATGAGTTGAGTTGAGGGAATATCTTGTCCTGGTTACAGAATTCCATTCCAGTGTGATCACTCACTTGTCTTCCCCAGGTTGGCCTGAGAAGCTGGACACGAATTGACATGCATACGTGTAGGTTTGGTTAAACACGTACTTGGAGAGAGAAACCCATGTGCTGTGTCAAGAAGCCCAGGCCATGCAGCTACCGAAAGAAGTGATGGGGAAGAAGACAGACCAGGAAGAAGGCTGACAGGCATCCTGCTGACAGCTAGCACCGCAGCTTCAGACAGGAGGGCAGCTGCCTTGGATTGTCCATCTCTTGCCAAGTCATCAGAGGTGACACCATAGACAGAGAGACCCAGCCTTCCCAGACAGCCCTTAAACACTGGAACTGGCCCAACTGAAACCATTTTTATCTTGGAACAGAGGTGAGGCTTTTGCTGAGCCCCACCTGCTTAAATCCCCAGTTCAGAGTGCTGAGAGATTAAAATGACTTGCTTAAAGCACGGAGTTCAGGGGATGGTTTTGTCATGCAGCAATGGGTAAATGATACACTTGTGAACAAATGCAGCCTGATCAGGGTACAATACTTAGAAGGGGAGAGGAGGAAGGTAGGGATCTGGAGATTCCGTTGCCATGCCCAAAGTAAGGTGACACGGGCCTGAACTTAGGCAATGACATATAAAAATGAACAAAGCAGAGTTGGGATTGTGGCTCAGTGGTAGAATGCTTGCCTCACTGGGTTTGATCCTCAGCACCACATAAAAAGTAAGTAAATCAATTAAAGGTATTGTGTCCATCTACAACAAAAAAGAAAAACAGTACAAAAAAAAAATGAACAAAGGACCTTAGTTCCTCTCCTTTTTTCTCTTACTTTTAAGTCTTTATCTGGGCTGTCTTGCACATCTGTGAGTTTGTAACACCACATTATGCTGTCTGGGAGATCCTGGGTGACTGTATATTTGAACAAATTAACTAATAAGATGTGCTTTACCATCTTCTTTTCATTTCATGTGTACATGGCAACATATATGCGCATATATATATATATATATATATATATATATATATATATGTATATATTCATGTTTGCAGTTTTTGAGTTATAAATGTAGGAGTAGATAAACATTTATGGCCAAACAAGCATAGTGGCCAGATTTTTAGGCCATTCCTCTCTTTTTTTCCCCTCAAAAAAAAAATTGCCAGATTATATCTTGCTCCTGATTGGCATGATGCACATAAGGGGCACTGGTGAAGTATTTAGAAGGTTTGATTCTACAGATCTGCTTTCTCTCTAACAAGCTATATGACCTCAGATATTTTTCTTAATTTCTCTGTGCCACATAGACAAGATGAATCTACACTTAGGATTTTTGAGAGAATGAAACGAATTGCATCAGTAAATAAAAAACTGGAGATGGTTAGCACATTTCTGGCACCAAATACTTATCAGTAGAATAAAATGGAGATATAAATGTGTTATTTTGTGATACTTTTCTTAATCATTCTTACAAGTCCTAGTTTTAGTTGTCACATTGCTAATGTGTTCTTTCATGTAAGCTTTTTTTTTTTTTATCCAACATTTTTCCTTTATGGGGAACTATTGGAACCATTTTAAATTAATTCTTCTGACTACATTTCTATGGCTCTCTTAAGTAGCTGAGTAGAACCTTAGACATATGAAATAATGACTCAATTTAAGTTGCTGTATTTTTGTAAAGCACTGGAAAAGAGGAAAGCACTTCAAAGTAATTAACATGAACATGCTCAATTACGTTTCTGTGTAACATGCCAACACCACTGCCTGGAAATTCTGAAATCAGGAACCTCAGAATCCCCCAACTGCTAGTACAATGAGATCCTATGGTATCCCCCCTCTCTTCTCTAAGGATGGTCTTTCAGAGAATCACGAAGCATTAAAAGGTTAGAAACTAAGAAAACAGTGGCAAAAGGGGGTAAAAGAGTTCTCCCACCAGGCCGGTGGGTGGAAGGGTAGGGTCACTGAATGTAGCCTTATTTCTGCTGGCCATGTTTCTTTCCTACCCAAGCTCCAAAGTAAGCGGACTGTGTAAGCGGGAATGAAATACACAACCCCCTTGTGACTGTGAGCAGCAAAGCATTCTCCGTTTGTGGTTTTCTTCAAATGAGGCTGCTTGGAATATGTGTTTGAAAACACTGAGACTCTTTATTAATCAAGCACTTCACTTGCCCTGCCAGCATAACCTTTCATTGATGTCAAAACTCCCTTAAAAATGGTTTTGGAGCCACTTCTTGTACACAGACTTCAACAGAAGAAATATTTTTGGAATTGTAAATAGAATAATTGAGGCAAATATTTGCCCATTTGGAAAGCTTCTGTAATGGCTTTAATGTTCAGTTGCATTTTAAATATGCAGATCTGGGGGTGGGTGGCAGGCTCCAGGGACAAGAATGAAGTATACCCCAAGATCTGGAGTGACTTAGGCCAGTAAAACTTTAAAATGGACTGAACCAGAGGGGAGATATAAAGGATCATTTTTGAAAGATAACTTATTTCCAAGGAAGGAGCATGCACAGATGAAAGGGATTAACCTGCCCAAAGAAAGGATATGTCAATGAGAAAGGGGCTTGCTGCAGAGAAGCTAAGGCAGGGAGTCACAGAGACAGGCTGGAGTGATGCCCTTCTAAGAGCTGCACTGAACAGAGGCTGCCCAGACCCGAGGCACAACCTGCCAGACCTAGGACTAGGTCGAACCTAATTAGACAGGGAGTCAACCACTACATAAGCCAAAACATTTGCTCTGTATGGTTCTATGTGCTAGGAACCTGTTTTCTCACAAGCCGTCTTGTAAGAAGGTAGCATGCATAAGGCTACTTGGGAATTGTGGTATTGCTGCAGAGGAGACACACCAGGGAGCTGAAGCCACTGTGGGTGTTCATGACCACTGGCTCTTCCAATCCCACAGGAAGGATATTAAGCAAGTTACACAGAGTAACAAGCAGGAGTTTATTAGAAGAGTGAGAAATGAGGATAATGTACATTGTAGGTGCTGCGTGGACCACTCCCTGGGAGAAGACACGGCCCTTACAGTGAGGCTTTTAAGTCCTTTCATTCTTGTCTTAGTTGCTCATCCCCCCTAGATAGTTTATTACTTCTTTATTTAGCCCTCAGTCACAAGAGGAGGATTGTGACTACCATACCAGCTGATATGGTCTCCAAACAATAGTTTCCTTCAAGGGTTAAATTAACTATGGCTGGGGAAATTGGTATACTAGTGTCCATTTTCCAGATGCTTGTCTGCTTTGATAAAGTTTCCTGTTATCCCCAGTCCTATGACTATGGACTGTCTTTGAGGCATACATCTGACATCCTTCCTATAAGTTATCACCCTTCATTGTTCTCCTCCTACCCACATGCTCATGGCTGAATAGATACCTCATCCTAT
This sequence comes from Marmota monax, assembly GCF_021218885.2. NCBI lineage: Eukaryota > Metazoa > Chordata > Mammalia > Rodentia > Sciuridae > Marmota > Marmota monax. The sequence goes on from NW_026694710.1 coordinate 20,897,496, forward strand.
GACTTATGGAAACACTTTTTTCAGTAGAGGAACAGATAGACATCTTGTGCCTTGTGGATCCTTGTAAGCTCAAGAGTGTGTTTCTACACAAATATATGGATCTACTCTCTATGTGTTGGCTAATCCAGTACCTGGGCCTCCAGATTTGGGGCCAGCACCTGAGCAGCGGTACCTTCATCTAGGAAACTGATCCTCCTAAAGGGCTCCTTGAGAAAGGGTACCCCTGAATACTAATGGCATATACCCCACAAGATGTGGTCCTAAGTTGACCTCTCCATTCCTCATCCCACGGGGAAGACACACTCACTCAAAATCCTTCTGAGTTTATGAGACATCATAAGTATCTTCAGACAAATGCCCTTGAACCTCCTTTACTTTGAAGTTATAGGGTGCTCTGCATTTGGGATGGCTATCAGGCCATGCATGCCCTGGCTCTGGCAATAGCTCACATCCAGGGGGGATTTCTGCAGCAAAGTTGTACTCTGTGAACCCTTTCCCTGTGGATAAAGACACCTGATTCAGAGGACATGCCACTGAGTCAGCCCATTTAACTTTTACATAAATATTCTTTGGGCCATGTAGTTCTGAGTACCTTACCTGTTGGATGTGTAGGGTTATCTGCATCATAATTTTGTAAAAACCATAAACAAAAAGGAGGTGAATGAGCCATGAAGCATAGATTAAAACAAAATTTAAAAACTGCCAATAATTGATTCCAAAGAGGGAGATGGAGAGAGTAGGGCTTATAATACTGATTGTGTTCCCTTTACAAACTTCAGTGGCTCATGAGGCTGAGCTACATTCTCTGCCCTTCTTTTCCATGCAATATTTCTGTTAATTTGTCACTAATCCCAATGACCCCAGTCTTTCTCCCATGAAGTGTAGCTACTTTGAGTGGGTTTTTATGTATGGAAAGCAGTGGTCGATGACTTGACACCACAGGATGTAAATCAGAGATTACACCCTGTGTGTGGGGACTCCTAGAGGCAGAGCGGGTAATCAGCTGTGGAAAAGAACTGCAAGGTAAGGTCTCTGTCAGGGGAAGCCAGAAACCTGCATCCAAACACTGTTCTCTCAGAAGCCATCTCTCTTCAAACACATTTCTGAGGAGCTGCTAAAAAACCCCAAGTGTTGGGCTATTGGTGTCTTTGAAAAAGACCAGTGTTGCTCCAACAGGTACAGCTGAAGTTTGCATCCTCTTGGAGGACACGTTTGTTATTTTTCTTCCATCCAACACTTCACACCAGGGTGGGGAGAGGTGTTCGCCTTCAGCAGATGCTTTTTCAGGTGTGTGTTTGCGGAGGCAGGCATTGAGCCTGGCTGTGGCCTGATGGGGAGATGACAGCAAGGCTCCTTCAGTTCCCGGGGCCCCCAGGGGAAGGCCCTCAGGCTGGGTGCTCTGTGGGGAGAGGGACAAGCTTGTCACAGGGAAACCGTTGAGGTCCTACTTCATGGTCATGCAGCCCATCACTGAAAGTCCTATACACGGCACTAGAGAAGGCCTCTAGAGAGAGAGTGACACGATCTATTTTTCGGGCTTCTCCCTGTCTACTTAGTGAGGACCCTGTTTAAGGCCTTCCCTTTGGACATCTCTAAAGAGACAACTTGGAGAGGTGGAAAGAGGGCTTGGAGAGCTCTGGGAACAGGGTCAATGTCCAAAACTCAAAAGTAAGGTGACCATGGGCAAGCGAATACCTCCATGAGGCTTCAGCATCTTCATCTGTAAAAATGGGAACATTGTGGTGATTATCAAGTAAGATAAGGAAAGACTAAAGAGTGACGTATATTAGTGCATGTAACACTCTCCAAATCTCCCTCTGATCACCCTGCTTCCTTCATCACCAAATAATCTGCATTGACTTTGTGTTGAACAATTCTATTATGCTTTGTTGAGTCATTGCCTATTCATGAATATGATCAAAAAGGGTTTTTATGACCCTGGGAGTTCTGTTGCTGTGGTCTTTCATATGACTTTTGAGATACATTCACTTCCTTACTTCTTTATTTTTTTAATTTTTGTGTTATAATTAGTTACACATGACCTTAGAATGCATTTTGACACATCATACATAATTGGAGTGTAATTTTTCATTCTTCTGGTTGTACATGATGTAGAGTTACATGGGTCATGTCATCACATATCTACATAGAGTAATAATATCTGATTCATTCTACTACTATTCCTACCCCCAAACTCCCTCCTCTCCCTTCACTCCCCTCTTTCTAATCCAAAGTACCTCTATTCTCCCCAACCCCTTATTGTGAATTATCATCACATATCAGAGAAACCATTTGGCCTTTGGTTTTTTGGGATTGTCTTATTTTGCTTTGCATGATAGTCTCCAGCTCCCTATATATACCAGCAAACACCATAATTTCATTTTTCTTTAAGGCTAAGTAATATTCCATTGTGTATATATACCACAATTTCTTTATGCATTCCTCTGTTGAAGGGCACTTAGGGTGGTTCCATAGTTTAGCTATTGTGAGTTGAGCTGCTATAAACATTGGTGTGGCTGCATCACCATGGTATGCTGATTTTAAGTCCTCTGGGTATAAACCTAGGAGTGGGATAACTAGGTCAAATTATAGTTCCATTCCAAGTTTTCTGAAGAATCTCCATACTGTTTTCTATAATGGTTGTACCAATTTGCAGTCCCATCAACAATGTACAATTGTACCTTCCCCCCCACATCCTCACCAATGTTTGTTGTTGCTTGTATTCTTGATAATTGCCATTCTGACTGCAGTGAGATGGAATCTCAGAGTAGTTTTGAGTTGCATTTATCTATTTACTAGATATATGGAATATTGATTCATATATTTGTTGATCAATTGTATTTCTTCTTCTGAGGTCACTCCCTTATTTCTAATGTATTGATGAGATAGCTATTATTTATTGAATTTTTACTAGATATGAAACATAATGCATACTGATATGTAATATGTATTTGTAATTATTTCAGCAATGTTTTGATGTTAGTGCTAATATTGGTTTCATAATGAAAAATGAACAAATAAAAAACAAGCCACAGAGTAGGTCAATAAATTGCCTTGAGTCACACAGATTCTAAATAACAGAGATAAGTTGTGAGCCAAGATTATTAAACCCCATGTACCTAATTCCTCTCACTTCTGCATCAAAATTCATGGAGATTTTGTAATTATGAGAGTATTGTCAACATGAAGTAATAAGTCAGGGACTCATGATGGGGAAGGACAAGGACAGTGGAAGAAGAAGGAGGACAACGTGGTGTTGAGTAGGCTCAGAAATTGGAAGCTTCTACAAAACAACCCTATACCCCTGAGTTAATTTAACGCAAGGTCCACGGGCTATCCCAAGCTCAGTGGTAAGGTGGCGAGTACAGGGGTCTAACCCAATGCATGGATCACGTAAGCAAAAGATCCTTGAATATCAGTGATTAATATAGAAAGGCAGAGCCAAATTGGATAGCAACAGATGTGTCCCAGCAAGGTATCAGCCAGCAGCTATCAGAAAAAATTATTTAGTTCTTTGAGGAAGAAATAGGGCAACAGCAAAGAGCAGATGATTGTAAAGCACCATATAATGGCCATGAGTTCATGGAAGAATGATTGCACAGAGTATAGGACAACTTGACTCACTGTCCCCTTAACAACTCAACACTTAAAGACTTCCCACTGCCTTTGCTTCCTACCAGTAAAGGATGACATTATTCCTACCATTCTTTTTGGCTCAGAGAAAGCTATTGAAACATCTGGGTGGAAAGTCTAGTGTGATGCAGTTCAACAAATGTTTATGGAGCACCCACTATGTGCCAGGCACTGTGGTTGGGACAGGGATACAAAGATCAATAGGACAGAACCCTCTTCTGGAATGGCAAGTGCATGGAATGCATGCTGCCACTTCCTCCTCCTCCAACATGGCAGACATTACTAATCAATCACCACACTCCTTCCTGCTGAGTCTGCACCTGGCCTCCACTTCTCAATTGGCAGCCACTATTCATCAATAGGAGATGCTGAGGGAGTCTAAATGAATTGGCACTCCTGCTTCAAAAGTTGTTAGTCTTGGTAAGGGAGAGAGACTGAATGTTCTTATGCATATTAGTCTGTGTGGTTCAGGTTCAAGATAATAGAAAAGAAGTTTGGGGTAACCTGACATCTTAAGAAAGTTCACGTTTCCTCCGTGTCTTCTTACACTTATTTCAAAGTGGTGGTTTTTGTGTATAAACACTCAATGTCTTTAGGGATGTATTTCTCTCCAAGTGAAGACTTACTTTCATCATAGAGGACATCTTTTAACATATAGTTTGAGGCAAAATTGAAATCCAGAGACATAGTTAAAGGGAGCATAAACTCTTGCTAGAACTGCAATGTATCTACCCCAGGGGTTGTAAGAATGTGCTAACCCCAACTGCTAGTTCTTCTGCAGCCAAGAAAATCAAGCCACTAAGAAGTCCTTGGGGAGGCATGGTGGTGAATGGGGACCTATTATAAAATACACACCTTCAGGAGAACAAGAATTACAGGTAACTCTCCCCTTCTCCAGAGCAAGTAGTGGGAATAGAACTCTTCTCTGTGGATGCTAAGAAGGCTTTGCTTGTTCTGTGACTTTGGCCATTTATATTTAATTTATGTCTTTAATTTTCTGGAAAGAACCCAGAGGAGCCCACTCCCAATGGCATGCATGATACAGGTTTGGTAAACACAAATTGAAATAAAAAAAAAATGCCCTAGTGCCCTTGGACACATCCTAAGAGGAATTAGCAGACTCTAAATTGTAGGGTAAGAATGATCCTTGAATTTATCTTAAATGGCAAAGTGTGAGGGAAGAAAGGTGAGTGAAAGAAGAATTGGGAGGGGCCATTAAAGTGACAGGATATAGCATTAGGCATGGTTGGAGTAGACTTAAATGTTGGCCCAACTAGTCTTCCTGAAAAAGAAACACGATAGCCGTGCAAAATCTGGATTTCACAGTGTGAAGAAATCAAACATAACACTTCTCACTCTGAATCACTTTACCCAAAAGAGAGTTTTGAATTGAGACCTTCAACACTGCCAATAACCGAGTTTACCTAAATAATCTCTAGCACTTTGGAAGGAGGGTAAGACCATTGCTATTTGGCAGACAAAAAAATAGCAGGAATGGCGTCCTAAAGAAACCTTTTCTTTCCTTGAATTTTTTTTCACAAATCTCTCTGCCTCTGGCCCTCATCTCTAGAAGACTTCATTATGCAAAGTGCAGAATATGGAACCGAGGACATGTTGGCTTATTAGGATGTACTTTTGCTTGGCATTGACCATGCAGGACATGCAGACTTTCATTATTGGAAAGGGTTAGGCAAGATATTGAAACCTACTCAATTTCAGGAAATCTCGGTAGAGACCACCCAGACCCTCAAGTACTTTGCATCTGTGTTCCAAGAGTTGAATTTAGACAAACAGGACGTTTTGAATCCAAGTTTCAGATTTCACAGTCAGTGAGTAGCTGCTAAGAGCACAGTGCTACACTTAATCTACTGTGAAATTGAATATGACGAGATGGTTCCTGCAACATTCAAGTCTGTACACACTTTCTTACCCTGACTGGAGCTGTGCATGGATTTTGAGATTGACACTTTCATTCTGGCTGTACAACAGACTTACATAGCAATAGATAATATTCAGCAGCCTCTGAGTATATTTGCATTTACATGATTCTTGGAGTTAAGGCAAGAGCAAACTTTAAAGTCCATATCGTGTCCTATCTCTGCCCCATGCACTTGATTTGTGTTGATAAATTCATCCACATGACTATCATGACTTTTCCACGGATGTGTTAAAATGTGACCACAAATTGGGTGACTTAAACAACAGAAATTTATTTTTCATAGTATTGGAGGTCAGAAGTCCAAAGTGAAGGTGGCGTCATTGTCACTTCCTTTTGGAAGCTCCGGGGGAGAATCCTTCCATGCCCCTCTCCTAGCTTCTGGTGGCTCCTGAGAAATTCTTGGCATTTCTTTACCTGGGGCTGCCCTAATCCTCGCCAGTCTTCCCATAGCCTTCTCCTCTGTGTGTCTCTGAATCAACTCCTTTCCTTTCTCTTAAAAGATAGTTGCCATGGGATTTGGAACCACCAAATATAAAATGATATCCTCCGGGGCTGGGGATGTGGCTCAGCGGTAGCGCGCTCGCCTCGCATGCGTGCGGCCCGGGTTCGATCCTCAGCACCACATACAAAAAAAACAAAGATGATGTGTCCGCCGAGAACTAAAAAATAAATATTAAAAGAATTCTCTCTCTCTCTCTCTCTCCACCCCACTCTCTCTAAAAAAAAAAAAAAAAAAAAAAAAAAATGATATCCTCCGTAGAGCTTTATCTTAGTTATACCTGAAAAGATCTTTATTCTGAACAAGGTCACATTCTAAGGTTCCACATGGGCATGTATTTAGGGAGGCCGTCACTGAGCTCAGTGCTGGACTCATTTCAAAGATGAAGAAACACAATTTATGTTGTTCAAGTTCACAGAGGGGAAATCAAGCCTCAAGACCAAGAATATAAATCCAGAGATATTGCTCTTCATGACCACAAAATCACCTCACTCTGCTGTGCTGGAATCTTCCTCCTGGGTGCTTCACTGTGTGTGGCCAGGCCACCAGAGATGGTGACTGCAGTAGCTTTCCTTATAAGAATACCTGAGATAAGCATCTTATAAAAGAGGGGAATATTTAGGATCATAGGTTTGGAGGTTTTAGTCCATCCTCACTGGCCTGGTTCCTTTTGTGTCTGTGGTGAGGCAGTCCATTATGGTGGGGAGCCCGTGGAATAGCAAAGCCATTTACCTCATGACCCGGAAGTGAATGAGAAGAGGTTGGGTTCTACTACCCGCTGCTAGGCAGGCCTTCAATGACTGCAACACCTCTCACCAGGTCCCATCTCCTATGGCTCTACCACCACCCAATAGCACCTTCACTTCCCAATGGTGCCCACTCCTAATAGTTCCATTAGGGTGAGTAGCACCCTAAGGAACAAGGCTTCATCATGTGGGCTTTTGGGGGGACTCAGGATTCATGATGGCAGAGACCAACTAAGTTGCCCAGGTGTCTTCCCAGGTTGAGTCAACAAATGTGGGAACCCCACAGAGGCAAGAGGTTCAAGAGGCAGATGTATAGATGCCTTTGGCCTCTGAGGGTCCCTTTCTCCAGTTTGATGGGTGAACTCATCCCCTAGGTGCTGTGGGGTGACAACCAATGGCCCACTCTGCAGGCTTCCCTAGTAGTACAAAACCCCTACTTCCTTACCCCAAGGCAGAAATGAATCCCCAGGTGACCAGATTTCCTTGACTCCACTTTTTTTTTTTTTGTGGTACTGAAGATTGAACTCTGGAGCATTCTACCTCTGAACTACATTCTAAGCCTTTTTCTAAAATTTTGATGGCCTCAAACCTGCCATCCTTATACCTCAGCCTCTTGTGTTGCTGGATTCTGGCATGAGCCTCTGTGCCTGGCTTGATCCCACATTCTTGCATAGCTCCATCCTCTCCCCTCCCCTGTGTCTTTCAATCACTTCTAAGGACAAATCCATGAGTAGCTCATAGTGCATGCAAATCCCCAAATTGAGCTGTGCTGCTAAAATCAAATAACATCACCTATGTGACTTCATTTAGTTCTCCTGATGACATTGAAGGGTAACCCTAATTATCTCTGCTTAGAGATTGGTAATTCAAAATTCAAAGATGATAGGGGGTGGGTATAAGGCTTTGTGGGAAGTAGATTATGAAGCCAAGTTCCAAGGCCTGGTTGTCTGCATCCCCCCACTTTCTATTAAACTCTCCTGCCTGCTTAGCAAAACACTCCGGCTGAAGACAAGGGTGCCCTTGGGAAGGGGTCTGGCCTAATGAAAGGTTTGGGGCTTTCGAATCAGACACAATTGGGTTCACATTAAACAGAAGCTATTCCTTGAAAAAATAAGACATTTGTAACTTTTTGTTGTCCTGGGGGATTTTTTTCCCTTCGTATTCTTTGCTGAGGTTGTGAGAAATGCTTGAGATGGTGCATGTGAAGTGGCGAGCACAAGGACTTACATGTGAAACACACTCAGAAAAGGTAAGGAGATTAGTTATTGCTTTTTTTGTTCTGGTCTATTGGATTGACTCTTAAAACCTGAGACCTCTGACCCACCAAGACTGGGTGCCAAAGTCCTGATGGGGCCCTGCAACGGGACAGACATTTCAGTCCCCTGAGCCAGACGGACACTAGGACAAGCCACTTAGAGGCAGCCATCCACAGAGGTGCCAATGTGAACTTCAGAGGTGATGGTGATGGCAGTTTCCATGGGAGAGTGAAAAGCACACCTGAGAAATAAAGAGCAATGCAAAGGTCATGGGTCACAGGGTGAATTTTACTGTGTGTGACACCCTGGCTGAAATCCTATCCCACGGGGCCATTAGGTGAGCAATTAGAGAAAGTGGCTGAAATTGCTTCCATGTTTTTGTTTTTTTTCCTTCTAAAAATATCTATGCTGAGAGGTTGGCCCATGTGTGTGTGTTTATGTGTGTGTATGTGTGTATGTGTGTGTATGTGTGTGTGTATGTGTGTGTATGTGTGTGTGTATGTGTGTGTATGTGTGTGTATGTGTGTATGTGTGTATGTATGTGTGTGTGTGTGTGTGTGTGTGTGTGTGCGCACATGCCCATGATAGTGCATGTGTGGATGCTCAAGTCAGGTTTCTTCCTGGTCTCACTACATTCTGGTGTGTGAGCTGTCTACCCCTCTCTTCCACTGCTTTCCCTCCAATTCCCCAGCTATGGTACAGCAACGATATTGTTGCTCTTCTGTTTAACACAATTTCATGGATTCTCATTTGTTAGACATCTTAACATAGGACACATTTCACCCTTGACTTACAACTTATTTGTCTCCCTTATTAATACAAATATGTCTTCTTCCTCAAAGACCCAGTTGTGACATCATGCCCTCCTTCACCAACATCCTCAGCCCCCCTTAACTCCTCCGGGCAGAATGAGTGGCTGCTGCTACCCCTAGCAGCAACGATGTGGCTCCCACATTTGTCTTCCACGACATACATTCTGTGATCCTTTGAGACAGGCAGAGTGACACGACTTTGTGGTTTTGCAGGTTTGGCAATATTACCTGGAATATTACAGCACTTTTAATTTATTTTATCTTATTCTTTTATATATATATATATATATATATATATATATATATATATATATATATATATAGTACTGAATTTTATTGCTAAAACAGTTTGAATACTGAAACTTCCAAATCACATAATTCATGTAGAAAAAAAATTATAGAAAATTTGCAATTTGTCAATAAACATATTCACTGCAAAAATAAACTTGTAAATTATGACTAATTAGGATTAAAAAATTTTTCATTTATCTCTGTAGAAAATATTTAAAAATGGGCTGGGTTTGTGTCTCATTGGTTGAGTGCTCGCCTTAAATGCTTGAGGCACTGGGTTTGATCCTTAGTACCACATATATGTAAAATAAAGATATTGTGTCCACCTAAAACTAAAAAAATAAATATTTCTTTAAAGAAATTGTTTAAAAAATTGTCACTCAAAGCAAAGATAAAAAGATCATATAATCCCAAAATACAGGAAAGGACCTTGTAAGTAAACATAATTTTGTATTTAATATTACAGCATATGCAATTTAATTAATGTGAACAGTATTTTTTCAGATTTGTAGTTATTTGTTATGTGTTAGTTTTGTAAAATTACAATTTTTTTTAGAGAGAGAGAGAGAGAACTTTTAATATTTATTTTTTAGTTTTCGGCGGACACAACATCTTTGTTTGTATGTGGTGCTGAGGATCGAACCGGGCCACACGCATGCCAGGCGAGCGCACTACCACTTAAGCCACATCCCCAGCCCTGTAAAATTACAATTTTTGTGTAATTTTCTCATCAGAAATATACACTGTTTTGAAACCTAATTTTGAATTTATTTTTTTTTTCAATTATTTTTTCTTGTTAAAGGACTTTTACATTGTATAATATACACACCTACAACATTGGGCATGCCCTGGATATTATCACTCCACCTCTCTAAACCTATAATCCCATTTGTAGAATAATAACTGTCTCTCTGTTTTAGAATAAGAATTTTTGAGATAATATATTAAAAATGTGCTTAAAACAGGTCCTAAGACACAGTAAATATTGACAACAGTTTTAATTAAAAAAGAATGAATAATTGAAAGCATGAAGTCTTAAGCTTAACCTTTTTATAGATAGAATCCTCTATTTTTGAAATGGGGCTGATAAAGGCATCCAGTTGTGGTATATTAAATGACCAGAATTCTTTACCCCTCTCTTTGGTGCTTTGTGGGCAGAAGCTTGGTTGGGTGCCACTTACTTTGGCCAGTGGTGTGTGGGTGAACTTGAGGCAGCACCAGTTCAAGTCCAGGCTCTAAGACTCATTGCAGTTTCTGCCATCACCTTGAGTATCATTCTCCTGGTTTCCTAGGCCACTGTCCTTAAGCCAGGACCACGATAAGAAAGCCTATGTGAGAGACCTCCCAGCTGCCCCCAGACCAGCAGACAAGCAACAGCCTGGGTTAGCTGAGCTGCAGCAAACAGCCTAGAAAGCCCACAGCTCTGGGACAATAAGAGGATGCCACTGAGTTTGGGGCTGACTTGTTACACATCATGGTGGTAGCAAAAAATAACAGATACTTCCACCTCGTTTAGTTTTTGTGAGGATTAAGTCGCATGATTGATATCAAGTGCTCAACGCAGGCCCTATAACAGGGTAAATGCAGAGGTTAGGCAATACAATTAGTAATGTTCCAACTTTATGTTTTATAAAAATAAGCCTTTTATGGAAACAGAACAGTTGGCAGGGAAGGAAAGCAAGAAACTATTCATCAAACTCCGTCAGGCTGTCACAGCAGAACTTGGCCACTTCTTTGAAATGTGCTAAAAACTGTGGATAGACTATGAAGCAAGATTATGCACTTTGAGCAGACTTCAGGGGATTCAGATTGAAGCAGAAGAGAGCAGCCTTGGCATGGTAATTCTCCAGCATAAGTGGGGGGTGGGGATGTACCACCCTTATTATCAGTAGGATGATCTGCCAGCTCTCCTAAAGCATTTTCTTTTGCAAAGCATAACCGTTTCTTGGAGCTATCTGTGCACAAAAACAGACAGCTAATCTCTAGAAAGTGCCAAAGAATAAGGTTTATGAGGCTCAAGCATCCTTTGCCTTCACTGTGGGGTCCTATCTTCCCAATGACAGTGGGGGTGACTGAGTGCCGTGGGATGTCCATGCTGGGAGACCCAGGCTCATTCTCAACATCTTCTCTCTGTATCTATTTCCCCAGCCCCAGCTGCGGCTCCAGCTGCATCCTTATCTCAGTTCCCAAACCAGAACCTAGTGGCACCCTTTAGTCCTCTCTCTTTCTCTTCCTTTTCCTTTCCCTGGGTGTCAAGTTCTAATTATTTCTTGAATCACTCTGCTTTGCATTATCATTACTTCCATTTTGTCATCTTTTCATATGTGTGTCTCCTGCCTCTCTCTCTATCTCCATCCCCTATGTTGGGCTCTTCTGCTCCCTTTATATAACTTATCATTGGTCTCCAACACTGGGAGTACATATCTATGTGTGTGGGTTTATGTGCATTTGTGTGTGGTCTATGTATATATTTTGTATATGTGTCTCTCTGTGTTCATGTGTGTATATATGTCTGTGTCTATGTGTTTGAGTCTATGTGTATTATCCTATATTGTGCCTCAGGAATCTTTGTAAATCCTTTGTTTTTAAGAGTCTCACCTAGCTGGGTGGGGTGGCATATGCCTATAATCCCAACACCTTGGGAGGCTGAGGCAGATGGATCAGAAGTTCAAGGCCAGCCTCAGCAACTCATTGAGGCCCTATGCAACTCAGTAAGACTCTGTCTCAAAAAATAAAAATAAAAAAGGACTGTAGATGTGGTTCAATGGTTAAGCTCTCCCCCACCCTCCCCCCTTCAATCTATAGTACCAAAAAAAAAAAAAAATAGAAAGAAAGAAAAATATTAACACCTAGAATTTTGTTTGTACTCAGAAATGTTGGGAAGATGCTATGGGTTGCTGTTGAAGGTATGGTCCCCAATGCATCAATGTTCAGAAATGGGGACTTTTGGGAAGTGAATGGATAAGAGGGCTTTGACCTCATGGTGGATTCATCTGTTGGTGGATTCCCAGCTGAATGAACTACTGGAAGGAGGTGGACCTAGTTGATGGGAGTAGAACCTGGGAAATGCCCTTGTGGATTACATAACCCCCTGGCCCCTGTCCCTGTCCCTCTCCCTTTCTCTCTTTCTCTCCCTCTCTGCTTCCTGGATGCCGTGAGGTCAGCAGTTTTGCTCTGCCGTCCCCCAGCAATGCTCTGCTTCACCACGGGGATGGGGCCAAGTGACTAGGCTCTGAAATCTCTGAGCCAACACACATCTTCCCTCTTTTAAACTGATGTTCTCAAGATATTTGGTCACAATGACATAAAACTGACTGTTAACAGAGTGGACTGAGTCAGTTCTGGGAAGATGCCTTCGAACCCAGCACAGGATAAACGTCTGCATATCTCCATTTCCACCCCCAGAGCCCACCTGTCAGGAGGGGAGGAGACGATGAGTCCATAGCAAATACCAGCCTGTCCGGGATCCCTTGAACCCCATTAGGAGTAGTTTTTTCCAGTGGGCTATTCAGGGAAGACTCTTGATAAGCTTAAATGGCCAAAAGGGACATCAGAACACAAGCCGGGAGAGAAAGACAGGCTATCACTGCAGCATGGGCTGACTCCAGCTCTGCTCTGTTCGCCCCTTTGTCTCTCATCCTCTGAGGCTGTGAGGGAAGGAGAGTAGCCACCAAGAATGTGAGACCTGGCGTCAGTCTTCAGAGGTCTGCACGTACAATGTACCGGCCATGTTTTTACCGTGTTTATGATTCAGCTACGTCGCATGTAGTACAGGGGTGATCACAGGAGCACCTGCCTGGAAGGCTGCTGGGGGCAATAAGTAAACTAGAGCCTCATGCTGTCACATATCATCTTAGGAGGGTATTGATACCCAGTTGACAGAGAAGAGAAGCCATCTCTCTGAAGTATGATGACTTGTCCTTTTTTGAATTTGGGGTCACATCAACCTACTATCTTCTGATATTCCTTCATTCTGGGTAGGGTAGGCTCCTGGGGATCTGTAGGGATTTCCCCATTGCTGCTCTCGATCTTTTCTCTTCCTGAAACCCTTTCTCCAAGCCTTTTTATTTGTTTGCCCCAACATCTACTGTTCTTCAAGGACTAACAGAAATATTGTTCCACGGTTGTGTTGGCAAATTCATGATGCTGTGGCCCAGGATACAACTCAGACCAGGGTTCCTGGTTCCTGTCATTGTCTTTCTAGTCCACAAGGTGACAATAATTGTGACAGTAGTGACGCCCACCCCCTTTGTTTTTGGCTTATCAGATGTCAAAATTCTACTTGTCCCCAAAGGGTTAATATTCTGAGGGCAGCATAATCTCGTCATCCCTTCCTCTGTGCAAGGTTTTTCAAGGAGGATGGGAGGGATTATAGTGACAGTGCCCAAGGTGCTTGGCAACGCTGGCAGAGAACTGGATCTGCCTTGGGTTTCAGGGAGAAAACAAGAACACTCCCAGATGTGTGAGGGTGGTGACTACTTGAAGGGAGAGAGTGACCGAGTCTGAAGCATCATCTTTCAGGTGTCCAATGCATGTTTTGCTGCAAGAAAGAGAATGTTTTGTTTATAATGTTGCTCTGAATGGATCAATTTGGGCAGGCAGTACCAAAAAAAATCCTCCTAAGCCTTATCCCTCTTCGGTCCCCTGTTTTCCACTTTCTGACAGCACTGTCCATGACCTTACTCTTGTCACCTGTCTGATCTTTCACTCCATGACAGAAACAAAGGTGATGGAATTGAAGGCTCAGCAGGGGAATCTGGCTTTTAACCTCCCAGGTGTGGGGAAGAAAGGGCGGGAGTGGGGGAGGGCACATCATGACTGCTGCTACAGCCTGTGGTCACTCTCCTGAACACAACCTGCACTCTGCCCCCACAGGGTGAGTCAATGGGTCCAAACAGGTGAGGGAACACTGTAATGGATGCAGCTGGTGGTCATTTGGGATCTTAATAGAAGAAAAGGTGCAGACAAAATAAGCTGTCTCAATAAGCTACTAGGTGGATTAGTAATGCCTGAATGTGACGGAGAAGCCAGAGCTCAGGGTCAAAGGATACACTGATTGGTGAGACTTTTGATGCCTGAATTTTACTGAAGCAATTAGTGCCAATTAAAATGACACCAGAGAAGAGGCTGGAAAGCTCCCCACCCCCTCAGATCATGTCAGGAAAAGGATTTTGACGGCTGAGATGCAAAGAAAGATGGGTGATTAGGAAGCATAATTTGCTAAATTACTTGTGATTTGGCAGAAGTTGGTTTTTAGGGTTGTTTTTGTAACCTGAAAAGGGAGGCCTTAAAAGCCTTTGAAATGAGGGCAAGACATGTCGAATGAAATAACTTTAACTCAGGGCCGACTTTAAGAGCATCAGAACCACCATGCTAGACGGGCACTGCAATGGGCCTAGGCTGCCATTTTGTCTCTGACAGACACTGAGGGAGGCGTGTTGAGAGAAATTTGAGTTGTTGAGCACAAGAGTTAAGGAAGGACTTGGAGCTTTCTTTAGTGGTCTTTTATGGACTGTCACCAGATGGACTACTGAAACTATTCTGAAATCTTCAGTGTATTAGCCTCTCCTCCCTTTTGGAATAAAATGGTGGTTTGTTGACTTTGGACCTTACCAGTTATGTGAGATCTGGTAACTAGCTTAACTCTTAGAATTTCAATATCCACATTTTTGAATACAGATCTCATAATAGCTACTCTCCCAGAAGCATTTTGACTATTAAGTAGATAAATAATAAAAGACACTAAATATAGCCCTTAGATCTCACCACGCAGTGAACTTCACAATTTAACCTATTTGCTCTTCACACCACTTCTGGATTTGGTTTTCACAACCCCATCTTATAGATGAGAAAACAATTCACATGGGCTTACCTTGGATGCAGAGGTAGGGTGGGGCCACCCTGAGACCTATGTGTCTCAGAATCTCCTTAAGTTACAAGGTGTTGGGTGTTGGTGAATAAACTGGGCCTTACTCCTGTTTTAGTTGTTTTAGAAATACGAATTCATTGATTAGGCAACTCATTGGGGTGAGACTGAGATGGTCTCATGCATATTATCAAAAATAAGAAAGAGCCCTTTTTTGTTTTTAGGAGGAACTGGACTTGAGCACCATTTATAATCATTTGCTTACACATAGAACCACATGAACCAATCTTTCCATCCTGTGTTAGGATCTTTGAGTCTACCAGAAGAAGCGGTGCCTTTCTGAAGGTAACTTGAAATTAAATGCCAGTGGTTGCCCCCCTCTTGCTTTCTTTTTGTTGGACATGTACATTTCAGCTTCCTTCAGAATAATATGAGAACCAAAACAAAGGATCTTCAAGACTTTGGGTATATCTCTCCTCTGTTGTCAGTAGGTTTGGAAGAAGATTCTTGTATTTCTGAAGTAACATTTATTTCTGGTGATTGCCTGTTCCTAGATAACTCTATTTACTCAGGGCAAAAAACAAGAACTCTATTTAAATAGTGGCAACAGACCTAAGTAAAATGTCCTTTAAAAAAGCACAGACCATGAAATGAAGTTGAGTCACCATCAGCAAGATGAGTCACCATCAACAAAAAGAACATCAACTTCTTGCAGGAAGGAGTCTGGAAAGTCCTGGGTTTTCAACTCTGGATATCTGACCTGGACATCAGGGTAGCTCAACCTCTCATCTGTGGAAGTTCCTCAGACTAGATCTACTGAGATCTTGGGTTGGACAGTTCATTCTTATGGAGAATGTTCCTGTGCATTATAGGATATTGAGCAGCTTCCCCGACAACTGTCCATTAGATGTCAGTAGCACTATCCACCTCCCAGTTGTGACACCAAAATATTACCTCACATGCCAAATGGGGGCAAAATCCCCCCATTGAGAACCACTGATTTGCATTATACCAGGATTAACCAGCTTTTTGGTGTTTTTTTTTTTTTTTTGTAAAGGATCTTAGAGTAATTATTTTAAGCTTTGAGGGACATATGTGTCTGTTACTTCTATTGAACCCTGTCATTGTGCAAAAGCTGCTATAGGTGCTATATAGAGAGAGCATATCTGTGTTTCAGGAAAACTTCATTTACAGAAAAGAAGAGGTGCTTTGAATTTGGCCCTGGGGATTGTACTATTCTGACCTCTGATTTATATCACAGTGAAATAACATGGAATAATGTAGTAAAATATAATACTTAGTTCAAGAGAGAAAGAACATTTCCATTCAAGAATAAAAATAGATAACACTAAGGAACTAAGCAGACACTCCTCAGAAGAAGATATATATATGATCAAAAAATATATGAAAAAGTGTTGAATATCCTTAGTAATTAGAGAAATGCAAATCAAAACTGCTAGAAGATTTCATCTCACTCCAGTCAGAATGGCAGTTATCAAGAATATAAGCAATAATAAGGGTTAGAGAGGATGTGGGGAAAAAGGTACACTCATACATAGCTGGTGGGACTGCAAATTGGTGCAATCACTTTGGAAAGCAGTGTGAAAATTCCTCAGAAAACTTGGAATGGAACCACCATTTGACCCAGCTATCCCATTCCTCAGTCTATACCCAAAAGACTTAAAATCAGCATATTATAGTGACATAGCCACACCAATGTTTATAGCAGCTGAAATCACAATAGCTGAACTATGGAACCAACCTTGATGCCCATTAATAGATGAATGGTTAAAGAAGAAAAGTTAATAATGCAAAAATAATTCTCTCTCTCTTCACCTATGAGATAATTTCTGTTGGACAGAGTTACAGCAGTAGATTAATCTAAGAAAGAATATTTTTAAAGTCTCTTGATCATTTTATCAATTGACCTTCAGAAAATTTCTGATGGCCTATGGTCCCATCAGAATGAGATATTTTGAACTGAATTGCAGGCCAGCTGGGACACTCCCAGAAGGCAGATTATACAAATTTTCCACATTACCCACCTCTTATGATACCCTGCACAGAATCTGCTATTACCCTCCACATGGGAAGGAGAAGGGAAATTCTGAGAAGGGGCATATGATATTGAAACAAAATGGACACGTTCCTTCAAGTCTTTAAGAGGAAACCAATTCTGGTTTGCAGCCCATGAGAGTAGCTGGTCATACAGGGAACAACCTTCCAAGTTTGGGACTGTCAGTAAAGGCAACACTCTCAACACCCAAGTTGCTTAAGTTGACATGTCACAGGTTGAGCGACTAAAGATGTCACAATCAAAAAAAAAAAAATATGACATGGGGCTGACTTTTTGGCTCAGTGGTAGAGCACCCACTGGCATGCCTGAGGTACTAGATTTGATCCTCAGCCCCATATAAAAATAAATAAATAAAAATAAATGTATTGTGTCTACATACAACTAAAAAAACAATTTAAAAAAAATGACATGGGACTTATATAGTGGAGGTATTGACATGAAAGGAAGACCAGGAGGGGTCCCATTTCCCTGCACAATTCTAGGGTTTGTGTCCTTTAAAGTGCGGAATATTACCATTAGGAAAATATCATTTATGTGGATGGTTGGATTTCCTGTTTTTAATCCCTGCAAGCATTCTGGCAATCTCCAGAGCTAGCAGAAACCACAATCGTGCTGTACAGAAACCCGAGCTTGCACAGGCCACCCAACCCCATGGGGAAATTTCTTATAACCGGTTCTTTCTCACAACTCCTCCAGGCCCAGGTGAGACAGCCAACCAGACTGCAGACCAGGGCTCTGTGGAAGAACCAGGGAAACTGAAATCTATCACCTCTTGTGTTTTATCCTTCAGGGTTGAGTCTAATATGGGGTGGGGATGTCTGAGCCACACAAATTTTTCCAGAGAAAAACTGGAGAAAACCAATGCTTGCTTCAGAGTGTTCATCCTCTGTGACTCTTTGGAAGTGTGCCCTTAGCTCATCTTACCAGAAGGCATTAACCAGAGACGGTCAACGAGGATACACCAGTTGTCAAAAATCCTCTGGGCTCCCAATTGCACTAAGTTAAATGCAAACACACACACACACACACACACAAACTTAAAACCTGTAAGATGGCAAGGATGTAAATGATTAACTCGATGTTTTGAAAGTCTCACCCTATGTGTGTGTTTTTAATGTTTCAGGCACAGATCATTCTGCCAGGAAATGAATGCAGTCCTGAAAGAGCTTCATGACAATTTCGTCTCCTAACAATTCCTCTTCTTCCTGGGCAGCTCTGGAGCTTCCACCGTGGGTATGGACAGTGGATGCTAATCTGCTGTTGTGATGGTCGTGTAGAGTGACCTTGAGGCCACTCTCTGGAGAGAGGACATTAACCAAGGCAGCCATTCTCTAGGAGGGCCCTGGCTGGAGGGAAAGTTAGGGGCAGGTGTACTGGTCAGGTGAGAAACAGATAAAACAAAAAGATGAAACTCGTGAAGTAACAAAATGATTTCATTATTCACAGATCCATGGGAGCAAGAGGGGAGCCATTACAGCCAAGAAAACCTGGACACACAGGGTGCCCAACGAGCAAATGGGGAGCAAGCAAGAGAGGATGCAAGGGGTTGCCCTTATGCAGGTCCATGGGTGTCATGCTCTGGACTCTCCCCTGAGGATCGTGCACTGGCCAGCTAGAGAAAGCACGCACGAAGAGGAGACTTATTTTCCTCCAGAACTGACTTTGGCATTGACCAACAGGTTTTATCATGGTCAGCAGTTATATGATGTGTTGGGTTTTGAGCTAGTGACATGAGGAAAAGTGGGCCATATTGCACACCTTCACCTGGGGAGAAGTTGTCACCAACCCAGGCAATTTACATCAGGCCTAAAAATCAGTGTTGAGGGAGCAGCTATCTTGACAACTTTGTGACATATATATTGGTGGATTTAAGAAAATGGCCTTCTAACATCCTTTAGACCCTTAATGTAGTTTCTGTTTTGACTTTTGCTCGACGGGTCTTCTTTTAGGAGAGAGGGCGGTACACTTCACCACCCTGTAAACCAGTCTCAGTGCCTGCTGTCCAGGGTCTCAGCTTCATAATAGCCTTCATTACTGTTTCTATTTTACCAACTGCGAGCGTGGAAATTGAGGCTGCAAGAGGTAAAGTGACACAACAGAGTCACTGAGTTTCCAGAGCTAGTTAAACACACGACCTTTCTATTCTATAAGACTGGCCTCAAGAATTCCTCAAAACCCTGGGAGAAAATGTGAGGCAGGAGCAGCTTTGCCTTTATTCTGAAGTCCCAAAGCACAAAGTGCCCTCTAAGGGCATGTTTTTTTTTTTCCTGGAAATTTTTACTGGATTAGGACACAATAACAACATGACATTTTTATTGGACTTTCATCTCAGAATCCCAAAGCACTTAAAACAAAACACATTAATTAGTTCTCACAACTCACAAAGTGGGTAGCACATTATTTTGATAGGAAATTAAGTATAATAATGCAACAACATATCAAATACCACAGAGTTATGTTAAAGAAATGCGTAAGGACTCATGTACATTCTCTCAATTAGAGGGGACGCTACTTATTAAAGAAAAGTGAGCAGAAGCAAGATTTGAAAAGGGTTAGAATCTCTTCCTGTGGATGATTATTCCAGAGTGGGAATGTTTTTTTGTGCTGTGATATAGTGAGGTTTACCATTACAAACTCACAACAATTTTGTCTTTGAAAATAATTTTTTTAAATATAGAGAATTATGTACATAATTTAGCTTATTTATTTTACACCGACTATCTAGTGACTTAAAGAATAAGAGAATTTGAATACTTACCAAAACATTTCTTCCTGTTTATTTCTATATCTGTTTTCTGAGTAGAAAATGTTGAGATGAGTTTTTCCTTTGCTAGATTCCATGATATCTCTTTTCTATTGTAATAATAACAATATTTCTTAAGAAGGGACATTTGTTATTTCACCTATACCTGGATTTAATTTTTGAAAATTTTTATTCCAAATAAATTCATGAAGTTCTACATATCTGAGAAACACATATGATTTGTTTACTAGAAACCAGTAACTGGGTTGTCCCCCGTATAATCAAGGACCCTGTGTCCTTGATCCAGGTTAAGAATGGTCCAGCGTGGAAGACAGATGAATTTACTTGAGTAAAATTGAAACCATAGAGAGAAATGGCTGTCAGAGTCCCCACAGCCGAATACCGGTGAGGGAGGAGGCTGTATTTTGATGGCTGACTCAGACCTGGTACTTTTTCAAATTCATACTGTTGATGGCATGAAAGGCTCTGATGTTGCTTTCTCACCAAAGGCTTATCCAAGTAACTTACTGTGTGACCACAGGTTTAATTTGCTAAAATGTCCTTCTAAACTTTGGCACATTGTTTACTTGGTCTTTCAAAGGGTCTCCTGGCCTGAGATTTGGGGCCTCTGACTGTAACCTCAAGCTGGATGTATTTGTTTGCTGGGGTTGCCATAACCAAGTTCCACAGACTGGGTGGCTTTAATGGCAAAACCTAATTTTCTCATAATTCTGGAAGCTAAAAGACTGAGATCAAGGTGTTGGAAGGACTAGTTTCTTCTAAGGCCTCTGTCTTTCACTTGTAGGTGACCACATTTTCCATGTGTCCTCATGTATTCTTCCCTCTGTGTTGTTCTGGGTACTATCTTCTTTTAAGAACTCCAGTTATATGAATTTTACAACTTCAATTCTGTCGAATTAGGGTTCACCCTAATGAACTCATTTTAACATAATCACGTGTAAACAATCCGTCTTCAAATGTGGTCACATTCTAATGGGGGAAACACAAGTGAACCTATAGCAATATCTCCATGGAAATAGTGAAGTCAGTAACCCAGAGGAAAAACCATTCCTATAATAATTATAGATACTTTTAATTTGGGTTCCAACAGTACCAGGGAACTTATGAGCTTTATAATATGTTAGTACTATAATAACCTAGAAAATTGTCTTGGTAGGCCTGTTTTCTGGTCCTGTAGCTCGGGCATGGTGATTTCCCCAAGGTCACAATGTGGTAAGTGGCTCAGGCTGGGTAGGATTTCCTTCTACCTCCAAAGCTCCTACAGGTTACCCCCAGGCTGTATCCAAACACTGTGGAGCCCTCAAGAGGGCGCTCTTGCTAAAACACAGCACAAGGCTTGTCATGGGACCTGAGTGTTCTGAACCCACAATGGTGAGGCCAGGTGGTGATGGGAGATGGTTAAACCAGAGGCACTGTGACTCCCAATGAGGCCTGTGGAGAAGGGCTGCTCAGCCAGTCCCAACAAAGATGAAAGACATTTATGTCCTGCATGTTGCAACACACAGGAAACATCAACTCTCCACCAGGCAGGCCTGAGATCAAATGCCCAATGCCATCTGCCACGCCTCTCTGAGGGGCAGCCTGTCTCCCAGGAATGTAGCCATGATAAACGAGAACTATGCATAAAGTGTGTGCCTTTGCCCCAAAGGGTGCTGAATAAATGCTGGGTATTATACTATTGTTTATTTGGGCTACCCAAGTGCATTGGACTGAACAAGAGTATTTCTTTCACTGACAACCACAGTCATTGTGGTGAAAAGATTTATGTTACAACATATGAAAGATGCCTGTGTGTATATGTGTGTGTTTGTGTGTGTGTGTATGTGTGTGTGTTCTGCTAATATTTAATGGCTGCATAGGGTCATGGGGGCTGCATTTATCTTGGAAAATGAGCTGGAAATTTTGGGAAAGTTTTGGTTACCCACAATTCCCATTTGAAGGGCTTTCCAAAAGTTTCAGACTTAATCATGGGATCTTATTTAAAGAGCAGCTCAGGGATTTCCTCACTGCTAATCTGAGTCTCCACCTACTTTCAAAGCTTTGCTGTAACATTCTGGAGATGTGGTCAATCAACTTGTCCTGGACCACTTCTGCTGAGAAAGAACTCAGTACCTCCAGGGGCACTTGTTCCTTCTGAAGACAGCTGAAATAAAGAAGGGAGGTAACCTTTGTAGACCACTTTGGATGTTTTAGGCTCTATGTTCAAAAGTTTACATCTCTTACCATGTTTACTCCGGATTGTGACATTCAGAGGAAGATCCTACAGTTATTAAGATTATCAACAAAGACAGGCTCACAATGGGCTAGGTTCATTTCTCTGCCCATTTCATTGACTAAGTCATTTAATCCTACCAACCCTACAAGTTCAGAACTCTTCTCCCATTCTATAAATGTTGGAACTGAGTACCCAAGAGGTTGAACTACTTTGCTTATGTCCACACAGTCAGAAAGTGGATTTGAACACAGACAGTAGGATTCAAAATCCATACTTATTTCTCTGCTGTGCTTCCTCTTATCCTGATTTTCATATAAGAAAATCGAATCCTAGAACTTTAGGAACCAACCAAAATCATACAGTAAAGCAGTAATAAAATGGTAATTGGAGCCCAGCTTTGTCTCTCTCCAGACCCAAGTTATCTCCTCGTCCTCAAAATCTCCAATTAGACAGACTTGACCTCCCTCAAGTTCTGCCTATGGCTGCAAGCTTGGCTGTGTAATTGCTCTACACTTTCATTCCAGATTTGTTAACAGCTCAGGTTTCTGTTACAGCTAAATATATGTAGTTCTCTTATGGTTTTTTTTTTTTGTTGTTGTTGTTGTTCTTTAAAATTTCCATATGCTACATACTCTTATCTAAACATTATGTCTACTTTGAAATGGGATATCCAACTCTGAGCCCCAATTATATGGAATAGTCTTCCTGGATCAGAAAGAGCACAACTACAGTAGCCCTCTGCTCATTTATTCAGTTAGTTAATTTCTGGATAAGTAAGAAAAATGTGTTCAATGATCAGTTAAATATCAGTGATTGGCTAACTGTCAGCCCAATTACACAAGGGCATTTGAAACCTGTATTTGAGGTTATATAAAATTTTCTGTTGATATTTTCTTGTTATCATGTTCAACTTATAATTTCATTTAAAAAGAACACCTTCATGATGTTAAGTCTTCTAACTTATGATAATGGTATCTTCCTCAGTTCAAGTTTTAATTTTTCTTTTTGAGTAAATTTTAAAGATTTTTTTTTTTCATTAAAGTCATATACATATTTTGCTAGGTTTTTTGCAGGGAACTCCACATTGCATGATTCTGTTTGAACCATAATTTATAAACAGTTGGATATTTTTGTATTTTAATTGCATTTTGAAAAGTGGAGTCGCAGGCTTCTGGGAAGGCTCAGCCACTCCAGGAAGCTCACTGCCGTGGAGGTGAACAGTGATGCAGAGGGAGCAGGTCTCAGAGCCCCTCTCCCTGTACCACCCAGACTCACTCCACTGTAAGTAAAATTATGTATTAGGATTTTCTAGTAATATAAACCTATTACTTGCCCTACATGTGCTGGCTGTCAGTAATATTTGGGGGCTCTGATTTCACCGTCTTGTCCTTTTGTTTTCTAAGAATTTAGTGAGTGACCACTTTAGGCCTGACTTACCTGCATGCTCTTTCATTTCTCTCAGAATTTCTAGTTCTATGTAACAGTGTCCCTGAATTAGATCCCCAAATTAAAGACTGTTAGTTGAAGTAAGTAATAGAAAATTTAAAGCTTAATGGTGCTGTGGTGACCGGTGACTTAGGGAAGCCAGGTTCCCCCTGCCTGGAGTCACGCACTGGTGTCTGCAGGCTGCTCTGCACTCCTGTAGGGAATGTGCCCATTTTCTCAGGCCCAGCACTCCTGCTCTAGTGGAGGGTGGGAGGGAACTGATATGGGGTGTGTTTTGTAAATGCAACTCATAGGATTTGCTGAAAGTGGAAAGAGACATCCTTTCCTGCCGGGACTTTTGTTAGGTCTCCATAGGCGTCCTTTCTGGGGAGATTTTGGAATGAAATTGAAACAGCTATGCCATTCAACTTTACATAATGGGGAGTAACTTTACTCTAATGGGGAGTAGATAAAACAGACTCAGCTAAAGGTTTAGTCTGGAATTACTCAATTGAAGGATATGAGTCCACTGGAAACAGATTCTGACATAAGAAATTGTTCATGTGACCCTCCCTTCCCGCCCCCCCCCCCCCAGGAATAACAAAACTGGGAGGACAGGAAATCCAACTGGAGGTGAAATTTTGGGTGAAAGTCCCTCTAAGGGTGGGTTTGTTCTCTGGGAGAACTTCAGAGTGGAGGACACATCTCAGAGTTGCCCAGTAGACAGGAGATCGAGGAGCCCCACTTTGCCTTGGTGATTGGCTGGGAGAGGGGGAGAAATGGACACAGAAATGGAGACAAAGGACGTGAGGGGATTCATTGGCCTACCACCAATATCACCCACTCTCGGTTGCTTGGGAAGGTGTGGAGTAATCGGGACATGGTCAGAGTTTGGATCTTATGTGTCCCCAAAGGTTCGTGCGGTAAAAGCTTGGTCCCTAGTGTGGTTCTGTTGGAAGGTGGAGGGACTTTTAAGAGGTGGGCCTAGTGGGAAATCTTTAGGTCACTGGAGCCACAATCTCAAAGGGGACTGTGGGTCTCAGTCCTCTGTCTTTCTCTCTTTCACATCCTAGTCATGTGGTAAATGCTTTGGTCAAAGGATTCTGTTGAGATGTGCTGCCTCATCACATGCCCCGAAGCAATGGGCCAGCTAATCAGGGACTGAAACTTCCAGTCTGTGAGCCAAAATGAACCCCATCTCTCTACCTCTTTATGTTACAGTGAAGGAAAACTGACCAGCACAAACTTCAGGAGAAATGCACAGGCATTATTATGATGGCAGTCCAGTGCCATGCTACAGAGTTTAGAGTCGATCCTTGACTCATCAGTTCCTAAGGACATTATCATTTTTATTAATATTATTTTAGTGAAGGACACTGTTGTTGTCAGAGAAATATATGTCAATACACTTTACTGCACAGACTTTATAAATGAAGGGTGATTCCTATACTTCTGGTGTATCAATTAATTTTCCATAACAAAATAACTATAGAAAGAGCTATAAAGTAGCTATAAAAATAGCTATGAAATATTTGATATTGGGTATTTTATCAAGAAAAGTTTGACTCGTGGTCCTGGTGGCTGGAAGGAAGGCCCAGACAACCTGGTGTCCACATCCTCATTAGGTCCCCTTGGCTGCAGCAGAACATGGCAGGAAAACAAAGGAATCTCATAACAAGACAGGAAGCCAGAGGGATCCGGGGCTGGGCTTGCTCTTTTTATAGTAACTCTCTTTCATGGGGACTAACTGGGTCTCACAGGAGATGTTTCCTCATGAGATCTGTATTAATCCCTCCTGAGGGCAGCATCCATGATCTACCTACTTTCTATGAGGTCCCACCTCCTACGGATTCCAGCACCTCTCAACACTGCCACCACGGGGACCAAGGTTTCCATAGGTGAACCTTTGGGAGTCCGCTGAAACCATACCCAAACCATAGCACCTGGGTAGAGCCAAGCAGATTTAGGTGTAATCTTGGTTAGGGTTGAGCATATTAGAAAAATAAACCTCTGGTTTCTCTCTATCATCCTTATTTGTGTAATACTTTAAGGAAAAGAATAGGAAATTGTAACTTATCTGGCTTAGACACCATGGAGGGTTAGAACACAAGGCAGCCCCAACTTGATAAACTGAGTCACCCTGCCAAAGGCACAGTATACTTCCCTTTTCTGCTTTGCTGCCTTCGCTCTATTCTTTTAGCTTCTATCAAGATCTTAAGATGGTGCTACTTTTCTAAATACCACATACGGAAGCAACAATATCCAGTAGAAAGAGAATTACAGTGGTGTCTCAGTTCGCTCTCTATTTCCAAGGGAAACCTGCTTTGCAGAAGTCTCCTGGTTGAGTGTCCCTCACATTTCATTGGCCAGCACTGCAGTACCTTTCTCTGTGTAACACAAGTACTGGCAGAGAGGGATCCGTAACAATTGTACCAAACCAATAAGACTTACCTCTTTTGTGGGGATGCTGAACTTTCACTGAAAAACATGGCTGCACAGATGAGGCTTAAACATCTGAACTAAATCCAGGTTTTGAAAGAAAAGCAGAAGCAAAGCTAACACTTGTTTTAGAGTAACTATCAATGTCGGCTTTAACAAAATTATGCGCAATAAAAACTCCCCCAAGGAACTTCAAGGAAGCTCTTTTTAAATAGTATACTATGTGTTCCATGAGAACCTAAGAACCTAAGATTAAGAATTTGTTTATGTGTAGTCAGTTATTGGGAGCTATAAATGGAAATCAAATAAGATTCTTTCTCTTTTTCTCTCTCCCTCCCTTCCTCTCTCTTTTAATCTCTCTTATATCATGATCTTTCTCCTAAGGCATGTTGAGTCTCTAAATGTGTTCACTATCTCCTCCCTCTAAACTATTTTTCCTTTTATTAGTTTCAAGTTGGACAAGATGTTGTTGTCACCTTGGTCCCAATTACATGTGATATTCCAGTTGGATACATTCTCTTAGTTTTCTAATTCCAAAATTCCTGAGAGTGTTTGATGATTTACCTAGCTTATATTTTTCTTGCTGGCCATAGGATGTTAGTCAGACTTTGGGAAAGCCAAAACTGAGCAAATGATCACTCAGATTCAATTGGTTGTGACAGATGAGACTGTGGGTTGTGGCAATTTACCTTAGCAAGGACAGGAAATATGAACGACTGTCATTTGCAAAACATGTCTAGTGCAATTTATGTTCTTTTAAAATTAGGCAGAGTAAATGAGAACAATATTTATAAAGGGAATATAAAATAAATTTCATTTTCTTCTCTTTTTTTTCATTTGTTCATTCTGCAAACACGTTGGCGGAGACATTGAGGATACACAGATGAAAAGAACAGAGTGCTTAAAAGAAGGCAGAGCTAGTGAAATAAGCATTCTTCTGCTGCCAATCCAGGATATTATGAAAGTGTAAATAGAAGAGGAACACCTAACTCTCCCATGGAATGAAGCTATGAATCCTTCAGAATAAATGTAGAAGCTAATGTGAATACTATAAAAATAAATAATAGGAAGATGGGGAATGAAGATCAAAACTCAAAGTACCATTGAATCAGCAGTGAGTTCCCATTATTTTTTTCCCCTCTTACATCCTTTCATCTTGATGCAACACAGTCTATGACCTGCAAGTGAGGACTGGTGTAGCCAGAGAACTAAGAAATGCATTATAGTTCTGGCTTTCAAAATGAGAGCAAATTTCATAATTGCTAGAGAAAATGGGGTAAATTCCTCATTAAAAATTATATCATACCTCAGTATTCAACTTTCCTCAATCACCTAGATAATTTGGGGGAAATAGGATCTTTCTCTATAATTAGAGAAACAGGATCAAATAGGGAGTAGCAAATAACCTTTCTTTCTGTCTTTCTCCCACAGCTGAATCTTAAAGAAGTACACAGTTGAGGGGACGATGAGAGAGTAGAGCAAATAAACTAGTTTTTTAAGTGCTAAACTGAAAGAGGGACTTCTAGAATATGAGGAAAATCTAAGAAGATTTCAAAAAAGGAAGAGGTCTACAAAATGACTCTTTAAATTGTTTGAACTCTAAGCTGTATGTGCATCAATGAATCTGCTAAAACAAAAAGTGTTAAAAATTGCTCTAAGATTTAAGGAAGACACAATTTCTCACAACACAATTTTTTAAATGACCAGATTACTCAATATATGAAGAAGTAGAAAAATCTCAACTCACAGGATAACAGACAATCAATAGATTCCAACTGAAATGACTGGAAAGATGGTAAAGCAACTACTTTGAAAATGCTTTAGCATGTTAAAGTAAACAGTCTTGAAACAAGTAGAAATGCAAAAGTCTCTGCAATAAAATTAAAGATATGAAGAAGAAACAAATAGGGCTGGTGTTGTAGCTCAGTGGAGGAGCACTTGCCTAGCATGTGTGAGGCACTGGGTTCAATCCTCAGCACCACATAAAAATAAACAAAACAAAGGCATTGTGCCCATCTACAACTAAAAAAAATATAAAAATAAAAACAAAGAATAACCAAATAAACTCAAAACAGAAAAGCACATGAGCCAAAGAGAATGGAGATGACAAATTAGTCAACAATCTTAAAATATATGAATAGAAATTATTTAATCCTAGATTTAAAAAAAGAATTTAGAAAAAATAAACAAAATATCAGGGACCTAGGAGACAATGTCAAAAACATTCATGTAATGAAATTCCTAGAAAAATGATGAGAAATTATATGAAGAGGGAATATTTGAAGCAATAGTAGTAGAAAGCTCTTTAATATTTGGCAAAAACATGAGTTTATGTATTCAACAATTTGAACAAATCCTGAACAGAAAACAAGCAAAACAAGAAAGAATGAAAGAAATTCACAGACACATCATAATAAAAGTAAGGAAAAAATATTAAAGACAGAGAAAAATGAAGCATTAGTTAAGACGAACAATAATTTCAATGACTATAGATTTCTCATATTCAACCATGGAATCCAGAAGAGCTGAAAAAGAAAAAAAAAAGAATGAACCCAGAATTTTTGAATAAGTAAAAGATTTCTTTGGTAATGACAATGATATTAAATTGTCCTCTAGTGAAGAAGAAGAGCAAACCTACTCTAAAATACTTTAAAACAATTGCTAAAGCTAGCATATACAACTACATTTTATGTATTAGAAGTTAACTTGAAGTACAATGATTATTTAATAATCATGTAAGCTAAAATATATATACATATATATTCTTTTGATTAATGTTGGTATGGTATATGTATATATAACATTAATCAAAAGAATAGTTTAACATTTAGCTATAGTGATATCAAATAAACTAGACTCCTAAGTAAAGAACATAACTGGAAATAAAATGGGATATTACAAGCTCAATTTACCAAAAAGACAAAAAAATCTTTGATGTGCAAAATGATTCTTCATAATAGAGCTTAAAATATGTGAAACAGAATTTGACAAAACTACAAATAGAAGTATAAAATTCCATAATTATAATTGGTACATGACCTCTGACCTTGGTAAGTCAAATTCTCCTTTTGATAATTAATTAAATTAGTGGACAGAAAGTCAGTAAAGATGTGGAAGAACTTGGCAACATCAACCAAATGAATTGTTTTTACATTTATAGAACACACCAACCAAAAACATAATATACATTCTTTCCAGGGAGACACAGAATGTTCGCCAAGATAAAGCATAACAGGTAAGAAAACAACTTAAAAATTAAAAGTACTTGATCTCAACAGATACAACAGTATGAATAGCTATTCACAAACCAAATTACCTCCTTAAGATCTGAAGGAGCCAAGTGAGACACCATAGTGCCTGGTTTTAGTATAGGAAAAGATGTTTTAAGGAAAGTGGAAAGAGTTTCTAATATCACCTCTCCCTCTACTCCAAACAGTGTGGAGAGAGATGCTTCCAGCTTGGGGGTGGGAGAGGGAATTAAGTTCAGGTCCTAGACTTGAAACCCAGTACCAGGATCACCATGGTAAAACCTGGTTTTGAAGATTTCCATGATCCCTAGCTCCAGGCTGATGAACTGAACCACTGGAACTACATCTACCAGGTGACCTACTTCCTCTAATGCCTTTCCCCCAAACTCTGACAGCCGACTGAGGAGCAGGACTCTACTCAATGGGAAGCAAACTGTAAAAGCTAGCAAGGGACTTTGTCTTGGAGTTCAGTTCACCATTATGGTGAGACTAGAAACCATGTAGAAAACAAGGTCCCCCCACCCAGGCCAAAGCTTGCAGATGTGGAGCCTTTACATCTGTTCTTGCATCAAAGATCTATGTGCTGATGGGGCAGACTTTGCATTTTCACCAGATTTCACAGTTTCTTGCAACAGTGAGACTCAAGTGTAACCCAGCTTAATGTCAGCTTGAGGGCTCTTTCCACCAGACAGTCTCCGTGGGATAGACTCATGTATCAGACTATATCACTGTCAGATGTAGCATGAACATACAAACACTCCTGGGACTGCATAGGTACTTGTGGCTTACGACAAAGCATGACCCAGCTTAGTGTCAGCCTTGGTGGTCAAGGGACTACCTTTACCACTACTACGCCAATCGTGGGTATATCACGGAGCATGACTCCATTCACTGTGGGTAGGGCACAGTCATTAGCTCAAGACTTTGACTTAGAAATCAGTGCCTGGCTGAGGAAGCCTAACACTGGTAAAAATCCGAATAACCTCTATATCCAGGTTATTGCCAATGAGTGGAGATTCTTGTACAGTCTCAGTGCTATGCACAGATATGTGACCCCAGTTTATTGGACTTTTACTTCAGCTCAGCTTCACCTTTAAATAATTGCAGAAGTCCTTGGCCACAACACCGTGTCAGCAGTGGAAAGCCCATAGCAGTATGAGACTTGGTCCTATGCTAGTTCTTCACTGGTCTTGGTGGACTGTGGGCTCAGGATGTAGCACAGCTTTGTGGTCTCAGTGGCTACAGGCATTGCATAGGAGCTTGAGACTGGTTCCTCAAAGGTGATCTTGCCTAAAGTCAAGCATAGTCATGCAGCCCTCAATCACAAGACATGACTGTGGATGAGATATCTGGGCCTTCCCCAGATGTTTACATATACAAATTATTCTTTTAATGTATTTTCTTAGTTCATTTTGAACAATATATAAACTATAGGCCTAGGACAAACAAGGGCTTAGATTGCCCTCCAGTGCTAAAATAATAACAACACACCAACAGGGGTTTCAGGTAAAACAGGACCTAGGGGTTCATCTCATGCTAAAATAATGGAAGTGAATACAGACTCAGAGGGGGAAAAAAAGAAGCAGCTTAAACTTTCTGGAAAGGTAGGTACCAAGATTATGATACATAAATAAATACCTAATCCATCAATGACAATATGATGTCTCTAAGTAATCATCAAGAATGTTTTGGAAACAGTGACCTCATCTAATGTTCAAAATAAGGTGCTAAAAACTGACCAGATAGTAACCAGTGTGGGTGAACTTCCAGTTGTATAATTTAAAATTTTCTTTTAATGAAACTCAATGGACTTTAAGAAAACAGAGAAATGACTTAATACTATGACAGAGGTAGATAAGAGACGAATGGAAGCAATTTTTTAAAAATCAAACAGAAATTCTTGAGACAAATAAAAACTACACTAAGTGAAATTATGAACAAGGTAAAAAGGCATCAATAGTGAGAAATATCAAAGAGAAGAAAGAATTAGTGAGCTCAAAGACAAACTGTTGGAAATATTTAGTCAGAGAAGAAAAAAAGTATTAGAAGAAATGAAGAAAACCTTAGAAATTGGTAAAACAATAAAAGAGAAAATATTCAAGTTTGGGAGGTTCAACTGGGACTTGAGAATGCTAAAGGGGTAGAAGATTTATTCAAACAGATAACAACGTAAAACTTCTCAAACACAAAGAAGGATACAGATATCCAGATATAGGAAGATCAAAGATTACTGTAGTAAGCCTGTAATCCCAGCAGCTTGGGAGGCTGAGGCAGGAGGATCATGAGTTCAAAAACAGACTCAGCAAAAGTGAGGCCATAATCAACTCAACGAGACCCTGTCTCTAAGTAAAATATAAAATATTGGGATGTACCTCATTGGTGGAGTGCCCCTGAGTTCAGTTCCCAGTACCCATCCCCAAAAGAAGATTACCATATTAGTCATCTTTTTCTTTACTGTGACCAAATTGTCCTCCAAATAACAACTTTAGAGAAAAACAAAAATTTTATTTTGGCTCATGGTTTTAGAGTTGTTGCTAGGAGATTTCCTCTAGTAATATGTTTGATACTTGCTTTTGAATTGTGTATCATTGTGTTTTTTGGTATGTGGTTGTTGTGAATCTTGAAAGCAACATCTTTTTCCTATAACAAACTATATTAAAATGATTTTAACATGATTTAACATAATTTTGAAGATAAGAATAAAACAAGAAAAAAAAAGTACACTAAGGAACTGTACAAACTAACAACAGTAATCAGTGCATGATGCGTCAAGCCCGTTTCTCTTGGCCCAAGTGAGGCAGAATATCACGGTGGAAGGATGTGGCAGAGGGAAGCTACTCAGCTCATGATGTTCAGCAAGCAGAAAGAGAAAGAAGAAAGGGAGACAAGGCATCATCCTTACAACCATGTCCCCAATGACTCACCTCTTCCAGCCAGGTCCCATGCAATTCCTCCTCAGTATAGTATTTCTTTAAAATTATTATTTTATCAAATGGATTCATCTACTGGTTAGGCTGCAACTCTCATAATCTAATATTTTTAACTCTAAACATTCCTGCATTAACACAGGAGCTTTAGGGAGCCACCTCATATCCACATCATAGGCTAAGAAGATATAATTTAACCATATCAAGTTCAAGATATATTATAATCAAGCTCTGAAGAAAAAAGATAGAGAGAAGATTTTTTTCATGCAGATAATGAAAAGAATTAAGTGAAGTTGCCCCAATTTTCCTGACTACAGAAACTTTACCGGCCAAGAGAGAGTGGCATGATGGTTTCACAGCACTGAAGGGGTTAAAAATACTGCCGACTAAGACTGTTTTTACCCAGGAAAGCTATCCTGTAGAAATTAATAAGCAATAAAGACATTTCTAGGCTAACAAAATCTGAGTGAATATATCTTCACCAGACACTAAATCCCCAAAACACTAAAGGGAGAACTTCAAACTGAAAAAAAGAATATTGAACATTAATGAGTAGGAAGAAAGTATCAGACTGTATAAAACATCAGAACTTCAAACTGTGGGATGTAAGAGAGGATGTACAAGTGTACAGTTTCTTAGTATACTTTTTGTTTCTTTTCTTATTCTTATCTTCAGAATCATGTTAAATCGTCATCATTTTAAAATAGTTTGTTACAGGAAAAAGATGTTGTTTTTTAAGATTCATAACAACCACAAAGCAAAAAATAGAATAATATGCAATTCAAAAATAATAAGCAAGAATCAAACATATTACTAGAGGAAATCACCTACCAACAAATAAAAATAGTGTTGGGGGATGAGAAAGGATCTATATTATTATTAGAAAACAAATTACAAAATGGATATAATAATACCTTATTATGGATGATTACCTGAAATGTAAATGCACTAAATTATCCAATATAAAGACACAGAGGAGTGACCAAACGAATAAAACTATGTACCAACATGTTCCTTAGAAGAAACTCACTCAAAGCAATAAATAGAGAAAAGACAGGTTATTATACAATAACAAAGGGGTTAATTGAGCAACAGGAATTAATAATTCTAAATATATGTGCACACAGTATTGGATCACCCAAATATATGAATTAAATATTAGTAGATCTAAAAGAAGAGATAGACCATAATAACATACTACTAGGGGATTTAACATTCTACTTTTAGCATTGGACAGATCATCCAGACAACCAACTAGCACAGTTAAAGTGCATCCTAGACCAAATGGATCTAACAGACATCTAAGAAAGTTCTATCCAAAGACTGCAGCATACACATTGTTTTCATCAGCACATGAAATATTCTCCAGGATAAATTGTATGATAGGCAACAAAACAAGTCCAAAAAATTTTTTTATAATTGAAATCATTTTGAGTATCTTTTCCAACAATAATGCAATAAAAAAGAGAATAGATAACAAGAAAAAATCTTTGAAAACTATACTAGCACATGAATTTTAAACAACTTACTTTTAAAAGCCAATAAATTGAGCAATAAATCAGGAAAGAAATTTTTAAAAATTTTTAAAATAGGTGAAAATTAAGATACAACGTATCAAAATCTATGGGATATAGCACAAGCATTAAGTTTTATTTATCCCTGTGACCAATACCTGACAAGAACAATTTAGAGAATGAAATGTTTATTTTGGCTCACGGTTTCAGAGATTCAGTCCATAGTTGGCTGACTCAATAGCTCTTGGCTCCAGATAGGCAGAACCTTCTGACAGAGGGGCCTGGTAGAGGAAGCAGCTCAGGACATGGAAACAGGAAGCAGGAGAGAATGCTCTGCTCACCAGGGAAAAATGTAAATTGCAAAGGCATGTCCCAAGAAACCGATATCCTGTAGTCACATATTACCTGCCTATAGTTACCGCCTGTTAATCTGTGTATAGTGGATTAACCCACTGGAGTTAAACCTCTCATAATCCAATCACTTCACCTCTGAAAATTCTTGCATTGTCTCACACATGGCATTTTAGGGGACACCTCATATATAATCCATAACATGTTACCCCTGGATCCCAGAAGCTCATGCCCATCTCAAGAGGCAAAATGCATGTAGTCCATTTCTAAGAGTCCCCATAGTCTTAACGGTTACAGCACTGCCCCAAATCCAAATTCAAAAATCACTTCTGAGACTTAAGAAAAACGCTTTGCTCCTTTCCCCTGTAAGGTCAAGAGCAAGTTACATGTATACAATATACAATGACACTTGCATTCCACACAGGAGAAATAGGGGCATAAAAAGAAGGGATGGGACCAAAACAAGACCAAAATCCAGATGTGGACAAACAGCTCCACATCTGGCACCTGGGGAAGAGGGCATCATGATTTTCTCATTAAAGGGATTGTGTAAATTGGGTGTGGTGGCACACCCAGAGACTCAGAAGGCTGAAGCTAGAGGGTCTTAATTCAAAGCCAGACTCGGCAACTTAGTGAGGTCCTAAGCAAACAGAAAGACCCTGTCTCTAATAAAGTACAAAAAGGGCTCAGTAGTTAAGCAGCCCTGGGTTCATTCCCTGATCCCCCCACCTCCAATAAAACAAACAACAACAACAACAACAAAACGGGCTTGTGTGGCTCTTCCCCAATGGCCTTGCTAGTTGCAGCCCATACAGCCTCTCTCTCAGGTTGTTTTTACGAAATTCCAGCAGCTTTCCTCAGCAGACATCCAACATGACTGGAATCCTAAATTCAGGAGTCTCCACTGCAGCTTTGGATTTCTTCTCACATCTTCATGCATCACCCACTCAAGGGCAGCCCACAGGGACTCCAACCCTGCTGCTCTTTGCCTGGCCTCCCAGACCTTCCTTTGAAACCTTGGTGGAAGCCTCCATGACTTCCTAACTTCAATACCCTGGGTTTTTGCAAAACCAGTGATATTTGGTTGATGCCAAGGTGTGCCACCATCTCAAGCAATAGCCAAGCCTAATGTAATCATGGCTGTAGTGGCCTCTGAGTGTCTGGGCAGCTGAATACAGGAACAACTTCCTAGGATGCCCTCTGCAAGCAGGGTATCCCCATGGTCTCTTTTCAATGAAATTTTAAGCCCTTGACTGGGAGAAGGCTGTGGTCTTGTAAATTCCTGAGATGCTCTCAAACCATCTTTCTTATTTTTTTCTGGGTAAAGTGCTTAGCATCTCTTTCATGGCCAAATCACTTTATCAATCATAACTTATTTAGCTCCAGTTTTACTTGCACTTTTCTGACCAAACCACAAGTATCTAAAACACTTATGCTTTTATTTCTGCCTCTGATTATCACAGTATACTTGGTTGGATAAAAACTACCAGCAATATCCTTGGCATTGCCAGAGTGCTGTGCTGCCTTAAAATTCTCTGCCAGATAAATTAGTACATCACCTTTAAATTTAGTCTCCAAAAAAATCTGGGGACATGGAGAAAATGTAGGCAACTTCTTTGCCAGATCATAACATGAATGACCGCTAGTCCCATTTTCAATAGAGTCTTTCATCTCCTCTGAAACCTCAGGAGCCCAGTCTCTACTGTTCATGGTTCTGTTGGCATTCTGGTCATTTGAGCTCCCACCAGAATTACCCTTTAAATTCCACTTACACTTTCTAAAGTTTTCCAGCTTCCATCTTTAAACTTTCTAAAATTCCTCCACAAACTTCAAAAAACAGAAAAGCTTTCTGAGTTATGTAGTCAGGTTAGTCACCACAATGACCTTACTTCCTGGTACCAAATTATTCAGTCAATTTATTTTATTTTATTTTGTCACTGCGATCAAAATACTTCATGAGAATAATTTAGAGGAGGAAAGGTTTCTTCCAGCTTATGGTTTCAGAGATTCAGTCCATGGTTGGCCAACTCCATAATAGCTCAGGTCCTGAAGTGAGGCAGAAGAACATCATGGCAGAAAGATGTAGCACAGGGAGTAGTTAAGGACATTAAAATAGGAAGGAGAGATTTCTACTCACCAGGGACACAATATTAATACCAAAGTCAAGTAACCTAACTCCTCCAACCACACCCTACCTACTTACAGCTACTAATCATTTTGTCTCTGACAATTCTTGCACTGTCTCACACATGAGGTTTCTTAACCAGAACACAGTATGATGAGGGAAGTCCTTAGCAATCCATTAAAACAGAAGAAAGATTCAAATAAGCCACCTGTTTCTACATCTCAAGGAATTAGCAAAACAAGAACAAACCAAACTCTAAATTAATGGAAGGAAAAAAATAATAAAGATCAGAGAAAAAGAAATGAAATATAAACTAAAATGCAATACAAAAGCTCAAGAAAACAAAGAGCTGGTTCTTAAATGAGATGAACAAGATTGAGAAATGACTATTTAACCTAAGAGATTGAAAGGAGAGACCTGAATAAATAAAGTCACATTTGAAAATATAAATATTACAAATGACACAAAGGAACTAAATGTCAAAAAATTGATAACCTAGAAGAAAGGATCTAAATCTAAGATATATACATCAAATCAAGTTTGAATCATGAAGAAATAGAAACTGACAGACCAATAAGAAATAATGGTATTGAATCAGTAACAAAAAGTTTCTCATCAAAGAAAATCTCAGGGCCAAATGGCTTTCCTGCTGAGTTCTATCATCATTTAAATAACTAATACCAATCCTTAAATTACTGTCAAAATATGAAGATGGAGGAATTCTTCTCAACACAATTTTCAAATCCAAAACCAAAAAAGGTCACAAATTTTTAATTTAAAAAGAAAGACACCAAAGGCCAATATCCTAGATGAACATAGATGTGAAATAAAATGTTAGCAGACTATACCTAAAAGCACATTAAAAAGGTAATTTACCATGATTCAAGTAGGATTTGTGCCAGAGACGAAAGGATGACTTCATTTAAAAAAATTAACTAAATTATATAATCAACATATCAGAGGAATGGAGGACAAGTATCTAGCTCAGTGGTAGAGTGCTTGCCTTGTGCATGATTTGGGTATAACCCCCAAATAAAAACATTTTAAAATACAATGAAGGATAAATTTATATGATCAGTGATCATATCCATAGATGCATAAAAGGCATTTGACAAAATTCAACATCATCCCTTCATGATAAGATAACTGAATAAATTAGGTATAAACTAGTACACACTTTTATTCAGCATAGTAATTGAAGTCCAGTCAAAGCAATCAGGAAAGAAAGAAAGAAAGAAAGAAAGAAAGAGAATTGAATTGGGAAAGGAGAAGCCAGAGAATCACTAATTGCAGATAGCATGCTATTATATATAGAAAATATGAAAGATTCCACCAAAAAATTGAATTTAGCAAAGCTAAAGGAAACAAAAATCAACATACAAAAATCAATAATATTCCTATACACAAGTTAACTGGAATAAAAATTAAGAAAACAACCTCATTTATAATAAGTCTAAAACCAGAAATAAATTTAACCAAGAGGTGAATGATTCTTACAATAAAAAATATAAAACATTGATAAAAAGAATATGAAACTGAAGAGGGCACCAGAAAATGGAAAGATATTCCTGTTAATAGATCGGAAAAATCAATATTGTTAAAATGTTCATAACTATCCAAAGGAATCTAGAGATTTAATGGAGTTTCTACTAAAATAGCAATCACATTCTTTGTAAAACTAGAAAAAACAATCCACAAATTAGTATGAGATTACAAACACTCCAAATAGTTAAAGCAATCTTGTCTGAACAGAATAGTTCAGGATTCATTATTCTATTTGATTTCAAAAATTATTGTAAAGCTTTTTTATAGTAATGGTATTACTATAAAGAGAGACCCACATACCAATGGAACACAAAAGAGATCCTCGTAGTGAATTCATGTGTCAGTAGCCAACACATTTTTGACAAGAGTGGTAAAAACACTCATTGGAGAAAACCCCTGATGTCAGTCGTTGGTTCTGGGAAAATTGGCTGTTTGCATGCAGAAGATTGAAATGAAAACTCTATCTCTGTCCAGTGACAAAATTCTGTTCAAAATATATTGAAGACTTAAAAATTGAATGTGAAGCAGTAAAATTACTTGGAAGAAAACACAGGGGAAATGTTTCAGAACAACGGAATGAACAAGGAGTTTTTGGATAAGACCCCAAAGTATAGGTGAAAATTCAAAAATGGACAAACAGGATTGCATTAAAAGCTTCTGCACATGCCAGGTCGGGTGGTGCATGCCTGTAACCCCAGGGACTGGGGAGGCTCTCAAGTTCAAGGACAACCACAGCGACTAAGTGAGGCTCAAACAACTTAGTGAGACCCCGACTCAAAATAGAAATAAAAAAAGGCTGGGGATGTGGCTCAGTGGCAAAGCAACTCTGGGTTCAATTCTCAGTACCAAAAACAAACAAACAAACAAACAAGAAAACATCTTCTGTGCAGCACAGGAAACAGTTATCAGAGGAGAGAGACCACCTTCAGAATGGGAGGAAATACTGACAAACTCCACATCTGACGATGGATTGATATCCAGTGTATGTAAGGAACTCTAAAAATTCAATAACATAAGCAAACAAACAAAATCTCCCCAAATTGCCTGACTAAAAAAAATGGGGAATAAATCTCAATACATATTACTCAAAAGAAGATATAAAAAAGGACAACAGGTCTATGAAACTGGCTCACCATCACTAATCATCAGGGCAAGGTAAATCAAAACCACAATGGGATGTCATCTCAGTCTAGTAAGAATGGCTATTAACAAGTTCTGGTGAGAATGGGGACAATAGAGAACTCTTGCATTCTGGGAATGTTCATTAACATAGCTATTTTGAAAGCAATGGCAAGGTTCCTTGAAAACAACAACAAATAATTATCATTTGATCCAGCAATATCACTCTTGGGTGTATAGACAAAAGAAATGAAGTCAATGTGTTGAAGAGATATCTGCCCTCCTCTGTGTAATGTAACATTATCTACAATAGCTAACAGACAGAAACAAGTCTCATCAACTGATGGGGGTAAAGAAAATGTGGTACATTGGGCTGGGGATGTGGCTCAAGCGGTAGTGCGCTCGCCTGGCATGCGTGCGGCCCAGGTTCCATCCTCAG
The DNA here is from genome assembly GCF_021218885.2 of Marmota monax. Classification (NCBI taxonomy): domain Eukaryota; kingdom Metazoa; phylum Chordata; class Mammalia; order Rodentia; family Sciuridae; genus Marmota; species Marmota monax. Next base: position 20,936,726 of record NW_026694710.1, read on the forward strand.
CACCACATACAAACAAAGATGTTGTGTCCACCAAAAACTAAAAAATAAATATTAAAAAAAATTCTCACTCTCTCTTTTAAAAAATTTTAAAAAAAGAAAATGTGGTACATATACATAATGGAATACTAAAAAGAATGAAGCCCTTCACTTGTGACAGCATGGATAGAACTGGAGATCATTACATTAAATAAAATAAGACAGGCACAGAAAGACATGTAGTGCATTATCTCACTGCAATGTGGAATATCAAGAAGTTGATCTCATCCAAGTTGAGAGTAGAATGATGTTCCTAGATTCCAGGGAAGAAGGGAGATGGAGAGATGGAGAAAGTCAATCAATGGGTACCAAGTAAGAGTCAGTGGACATTTCAGCTGATTTCTTTGACTACTGTGAATAATTCACAATTAACATGAGAACATAAGCAGTGTTAGAGACTAATACATAAAATTAAATATTTATGTTAGACAAGAAACAAGACATCAATTTAATAATCTAAGTTCCCACATTAAAAAACTAGAAAAGTAAAATGCACTGAAGAAGATGAAGAAAATAATAGTGATGAGGCAGAAATCAATCAATTTCTGAATAGGACAGTGGAGAAAATAAGAAAAAAAATTTCTTTTCTTTGAAGATCAACAAGACTGTTATGCCTCTATCCAGACTAATAAAATAAAATAAAATAAAAGAGATTAGAAAGAATTTGCAAATCAAGAATTAAAACTGATGTAATCCTTCAAAGTTCAAAAATACTAAAAGGATAATAAAAGATAGCATGTATACTCTAATCAGGTAAATTCTATTAGATGAATTTGCCAATTCCTCAGAAGTCACAACTATCAAAACCCACCCAAAGTGATAATAGGTAACTCAAATAGTGCTTCAAGTTTCAAAGGAATTAAATTCATAGCTTAAAACCATCCTAAAAGGAAATCTCCTCAGGTGACACACACCAGAAATTCACCAAATAGACTGAGAGAATAATGCCCATCCCAGGCAGCCTCTTCCAGGAGTGGACACGTCTCAACTTAGTTCCAAGCCTGGAATTCTTCTAACACCAAGACGGAAGAAGAAACCCCAAAGAGACATAGTGATGGAGGATAAATCAATGTTTACCAGGGGTCAGAGATTTTTTAAAAGGGGGAGGTTGTAATTGTAAAGAAATGACTGTGATGGAAATTATTTCAGTGGTCCTTACAAGAATCTCCATACACTTTGAAATTCACCGAACTATATTCCAAAATAAGACAAAGCTTCAAAACACACACACATACACACACACACATCAAAGTTCTCCTGTACACAGACACAAAAATCAGCAAAATCTCACAAATCTAGTAACACAGAAAAATAATACATATAGCCAAGTAAGAATTTTCCCTTAATGCAAGGCTGGTCAATGTCTGAAAATTAGTGTAATGCAACTTATTTACAACCTACAGAAGAAAAAAATATATATATATGTATATATGTATATATATGATTGCATGAATCGATGCAGAAAAATCATTTTACAAAATACAACAGAGAATGGAAGGCAGGTTTCTAAAGAGCACCTACAAAAACCCCACAGCTCATATCTTCCTTAATGTTTCCAGAAATATTATTAAAAAGTAAGTGAACTGGAATTGTAAATGCAGCAGAATAAATCTGAGGGACTCACATTACCCTGTTTTAAGGCTTCTTAGTGTTCACTGAAGGGACACAGGGATATCAAAGGGGTATGTAAGGAACACGGCTGTGCGGAGGGTGCAGAGCCGATCCTGGTGCGATGGTGCAGAATGGCAGAGCGCCCCTGGGGAATATTTTTGGAGTTTGTTATAAAGTTAAGCTAAGCTCCTCATCATTGGTGTTTATCCTCGAGTTATGAAATCTTAGGCTCACAAAAATACCTGCATAAGAATGTTTTATAACCACTCTATTCATAATGGCCTGAAATGGAAAACAATTCGGGTATCTTTCATGGGTGAATGGATAAACAAACTGTGGTACATCCATACAATGGAATATTTTTCAGCAATAAAAAAGAAAAGACTATGGACGCGTCCAACAACTTGGATGAACCTCAGAAGCATCGTGCTCAGTGAAACAAGACAGGGCCAGAGTTTATACACTCCACCATTGTATTTATAGAACACCTCAAAAGAACAAAACTGTAGTGATGGAGAATAAATCAGTGTTTGCCAGGAGTCAGAGATTTAAAAAGAAAGAAAAATGGGTGTGATTGTAAAGAAAGGACTGTGATGGAAATGTACCACGTGTTGATCTCAGTGGTCCTTACAAGAGTCTCCAGACACTTTGAAATTCACAGAACTGTATTCCAAAATCAAGTCAAAGTCAACGTTAAAAAAATATATGCAGGAGGTGGATGAGAGGGGCAAGGAGTGGGCATTTTAACTCCTTAAACCTCTAGAACTGCACTGATGACCTGATCCTTCCAGCTGGGAGGCTGAGGGTCTGTGGCTTCTTGGTGGGACACCATTGCCCTCTGTGCAGAGAGGGAACTGCTCTGGCTGGAGCCCCTTAGTACAGTCTCCTCTTTGAACAGGGTCATCATCCCTGAGCCGGCGCCTCCCCCTCCCTCAGCCCAGCGTTCAGAGGTCTGTTGAGCAAAGCCAGCTCAAAGTTCCACCGGGGGAAGGATGAGGCCGCGGCCGGGCCCAAAGCAATAAACCAAACAGACTGCAGGTGTTTCGCACGGCACTGACACGTCAGCCCAGGAGATGATACAATGCAGCGGGCTTAAGAGCCGCTCGCGGACGGACGTGGTGACGACTGTGTTTTATGGACTGAAAAACTGTGTACAGAACAGGGGAGGGGACCAGGAAGAATGAGGCATTGGACTGGATCAACTCCACAGCGTCCAGAGAGACCCAGGGCACAGCGATCGGTTCTGTGATCTTTTCCTGAACTGTCTGAATTATGAGATGCCACCTGAGTGTGTTTTCCCCACAACAGATTTGTCTGTGAAGGAATCACAGTCATATTTACTCACTGCACTATCATTTAATGAGGCAGGCTTCGAGCCAGGGGTTGGGACAGATATTGGGAACAGAAAGAAATCTGTCCTTATAAAGGATCTTCACCTACCAGGCCGACAAATCTTGAAGGATCTCTGAGGTCATCAGGGCAAGGCTACTTTCACAAAAAGGACAGGGGGCTTTTTCTATGTTCACCAGTAAATTTCAGGTCTTCCACCCATAGGCAGTTAAACTAACCTTTGTGGTCGCAGTGTACAGGACTACATCTGGTTCTGAATATCTGCTCTGCTGATCACTTCCTGAGTGATTTTGAGCAGGTAGCTTAACCTCTCTGTGCCTTACTCCCCTCATCCATATGAAAGGGATCATGATTGTCTTACCTCAGGGGCCTCTCATCAGGACAGGAATAAAGCCCCAGCATGAGGTGGACATTCAGCACTAAGGAAGCATGCAGCCAGGGCTGACTCTTGATATGATACCCCAGCGCCATGACCTTGAACTGCAAAGAAGCTCCTCTGAGTTGCTTTCTTATTTCATTCTTGATTTGCCCAGATTGGCTAAATAAAGAATTTGCCTTTAGCTCTTGGCTTTTCTACTTCCATATCCCACGACTAAGAAAACCCCGTTATGTTTTTAAATGTAGAAAGGGAGAGGTCAGAGGGACTTCACCTAGATGGGTCCAAGATTCCGTTAAGCTCCAGGATTCTCCAGTCAGGGAAGGGAACCAGCAGTGGCCACAGCTTCCCGCTACCCTCTGCTCAAGAAAGCCCTCTCCGCTGGCCTGTGAACGCTGGGGGGGAAAAAGAGCAACGTTTCCCTCTAGTGGTGAGTAAGAGCAATGACCTGACTTTCACCAGTAATATATATATTTTTTATTAATTTATTCATTCTAATCAGGTATATATGACAGCAAAGTGCATTTTGATTCATTGTACACAATTGCAGCACAACCATTCATTTCTCTGGTTGTATACAATGTGGCATCGCACCACATGAGCAGTCATACGTGTACTTAGGGGTAATGATGTCCATCTCATTCCACCATCTTTCCTGGCCCCATGCTTCCTCACCTCCCCACCCACCCTTTGCCCAATCAGAGTGCCTCAATTTTTCCCATGCTCCCTTCCACCCGTTATGGATCATCATTCACTTCTCAGAAAGAACATTCGGCCTTTAATTTTTTGGGATTGGCATACTTCACTTAGCATGATATTCTCCAACTCCATCCATTTACCTGCAAATGCCATGGTTTTATTCTCTTTTAAAGCTGAGTAATATTCCATTGTGTATAGATACCACAGTTTCTTCATCATTCATCTATTGAAGGGCATCTAGGTTGCTTCCACAGTTTAGCTATTGTGAATTGAGCTGCTATGAACACTGATGTGGCTGTGTTAGTATAGTATGCTGATTTTTAGTCCTTTGGCTATAGACCAAGGCGTGGATTAGGTGGGCCAAATGGTGGTTCTACTCCAAGTTTTCTAAGGAATCTCCATACTGCTTTCCAGATTGGTTGCACCAATTTGCAGTACCATCAGCAATGTGTGAGTGTGCCTTTCCCCCCACATTCTCATTTTTGTTGTCTATATTCTTGATAACTGTCATTCTGACTGGGGTGAGATGAAATCTTAGAGTAGTTTTAATTTGAATTTCTCTAATGACGAACATTTTTTTATGTATTTGTTGATCGAATGTTTATCTTCTTCTGAGAAGTGTCTGTTCAGTTCCTTAGCCCATTTATTGATTGGGTTTTTTTTTTTTTTTGGTGTTAAGTTTTTTTGAGTTTATTATATATCCTGGGGATTAGTGCTCTATCTGACATGTATGAGTCAAAAATTTCCTCCCCAAATGTCGGCTCTTTGTTCACCTGATTGTTTCTTTTGCTGAGAAGAAGCTTTATAGTTTGAGTCCATCCCATTTACTAATTCTTGATTTTATTTCTTGTGCTTTAGGAGTCTTGTTACGGAAGCAGGGGCCTAATCTAACCTGATAAATATTTGTCCAACTTTTTCCTCTATTAGGCAAGGGTCTCTGGTTTAATTCCTAAGTCCTTGATCCACTTTGAGTTGAGTTTTGTGCATGGTGAGATTTTCAGTTTTGCTGTATATAGATTTCCAGTTCTCCTAGTACCATTTGTTGAAGAGGCTATCTTTTCTCCAATGTATGTTTTTGGTGCCTTAGTCTAGTATGAGATAACTATATTTATGTGGGTTTTTCTCTGTGTCTTCTATTCTGTTCCATCGGTCTACATGTCTATTTTGGTGACAATACCATGCCGTTTTTGTTACGATAGCCTTTGCAGTACAGTTTAAGGTCTGGCATTGTGATGCCTCCTGCTTCACTCTTCTTGCTAAGGATTGTTTTGGTTATTCTGGGTCTATTATTTTTCCAAATGAATGTCATGATTGATTTTTCTATTTCTATAACGAATGACATTGGGATTTTAATTGGAATCACATTGAATCTGTATAGTACTTTGGGTAGTATGCCCATTTTGACAATATTAATTTTGCCTATCCAAGAGTGTAGGAGATGTTTCCATTTTCTAAGGTCTTCTTCAATTTCTTTATTTATTATTCTGTAGTTTTTTTATTGTAGAGGTCTTTAACCTCTTTTGTTAAGTTGATTCACAAGTATTTTACCTTTTTTTGAGGCTATTGTGAATGGGATAGTTTTCTTAATTTCGCTTTCAGAGGATTCAGAGGATTCATCAGTGATGTATAGAGATGCATTTGATTTATGAGTATTGATTTTTTGTACCCTACTACTTTGCTGAATTTATTAATTAACTCTAGAAGTTCTCTGGTAGAGTTTTTTGGATCTGCTAAGTGTAGAATCATGTTGTCAGCGAATAATGAAAGTTTGAGTTCTTCCTTTTCTATTTGTAGCCCTTTAATTTCTTTCATCTGTCTAATTGCTATGGCTAGAATTTCAACAGCAATGTTGAAAAGAAGTAGTGAAAGAGGGCATCCCTGTCTTGTTCCAGTTTTTAGCGGGAATGCTTCCAATTTTTCTACATTTAGAATGATGTTGGCCTTGGCTTTAGCATAGATAACTTTTACAATGTTGAGATATGTTCCTACTATCCCTAGTTTTTCTAGTGTTTTGAACATGAAAGGGTGCTATATTTTGTCAAATGCTTTCTCTGCAGCAATTGATATAATAATATGATTCCTATCTTTAAGTCTGTTGATGTGATGCATTATTTTTATTGATTTTCATATGTTGAACCATCCTTGCATCCTTGGAATGAGTCCCACTTGATCATGGTGCACTATTTTTTAAATATGTTTTTGTATGCGATTTGCCAGAATTTGACTGAGAATTTTTGCATCTCTGTTCATCAAGGATATTGGTCTGAAATTTTCTTCCCTTGAAGTGCCTCTGCCCGGTTTTCGTATCAGGATGATACTAGCTTTCAGCAGCTATTTTGTTCAGAAAGATGATTTCAGCATGGCGGGGAGCAGGTAGACGATGGTAAGGTGGCTCTAGGGGGTTCATTGCCAGACATTTCTTAATATTGCTCTGCGTAATTTAAGTTCAAGGTGTATTGCAGGAAACACAGAAATGGCATGTCAGATTCTATGAGTGTGTGGATATTGTTTATTCATGATTAAAGTAGAAAAAAAGCACAAGGCAATTCAAAAATGGTAGCTAATACCATTTATTCCCCGCTAATAGATGTGTCACAAACTTGGAGAAGAAGCTTGGAAAACAATAGTTTTTAATTATTTGGATTTTACCTTTATCAAAAGGTAATATGCCTGTGGTTGAAAAGAATCCACTGGTTATGTAAAACTTAAGGACAATAAAACTTGTGGGGCCTCAAAAACAATTGCTTAAATGTTTTTGAGCTGACTTTGGTATTTTCCTCAATATTTTCACATGAGAAAATGATACTTCTAGAATTTTCTGTTTGAGATTCTTTTTATTGACTTCCCTGTATAGAAGTTGGGGCTTAATTCTTTTTTATTCACTATCATTGCTACTCTTCCTGTCTTTAATTTTTTTTGTTTCTTTTAATTAGTTATACATGACAGCAGAATGCATTTATGCACTTTGACATATCAGACATAGATGGGACACAATTTCTTGTTTTTCTGAATGTACATGTTGAAGAATCATATTGGTCGTGCAGTCACATATATACATAAAGTAATAATGTCTGTTTCATTCTACTATCTTTCCTATCTCTACATCCCCTCCCCTCCCCTCCCTTCACCTCCCTCTACCTAATCTAAGGTAACACTCTTCTTTTCTAGTGCCCCCCACCTTATTGTGAATTAGCATTCACATATTAGAGAAAACATATAGCCTTTGGTTTTGGGGGATTGGCTTTTTTCCCTTAGCATGATATTCTCCAATGCCATCCATTTACTGTCAAGTGCCACAATTTCATTATTCTTTAAAGCTGAGTAATATTCCATTGAATACATAAGCCACATTTTCTTTATCCACTCATCTATTGAAGAATACCTGTCTTTATCTCTACCATTCTCCTCCCTACTTCCTGTTGCTCCAGCCTCTCCCTATACTTACATGACAATTCTGTTTGGGTTGATACTTAGTAAGACATTATCATTAATGTGTAAATGCTATTTTAGGTGATATATATAAAAAATGTTGATATTTACTTTTCTGCAAAGTATTACCCATAAAGTCAATAATTTGTTTTGTTGGCTTATTTTTCATGCAGTTATGATTGATCAACTCTAAATTCTTCCCCAGTTGTTTATGTCTCCTCTGAACACATACAACTACCTTAGACAATTAAACAGTTCCTCTTCTTAGAGAAATCCCTTTTGCCCTCTCCCCACTCCACAGGTGGCTCCCTGGGCCAGTGCACCTCTATTACCCCCAGGGGACGTCCTTCAGCTCCCTTCATTCTGGGGACTGACTTTGCCTCTTTCCTGTGTTTCATCTTCTACTTGGATCCTGGAACCCATTGTTCTTTCCTGGAATTCCCAGAAGGGATTCTTCCAGTGACTTCTGAGAAAGTATGAATGACCAGAAACTTTAACACCTTATCTCTGAACATATCTTCATTGTGTTTTCACGTGAAATTGGTCCATTGCCTTTGCCTAGGCTTCTGCATACGGGGGCAGGTCATTTTCTCCACTCCCTTCTAACTTCATGAATTGATTGTAGAAGTGCAATATTATTTTATTTCTAAATGCATATTTTTTTCTGATTTTTTTCAGTGCTCTGAAACTTTTTGATGGTGTGTCTTGGTGTAGGTTTATTCGATGCACTATACTAAGCCCTTTAAGCAGAAATTTTCATGTACTTCTGTTGAAAACTACATTTTATAATTTCTTTGATGAATTCTTTATCTTCAATTTTTCTGCTTTCTGTGAATGGAATTCTTAAAAGCTGGGTGTTGAATCAATTGGATGTGTCACAGTGGTGTGTGTGTGTGCATGTGTGTGTGTGTGTGTGTTTTATTCATTTTCCACTTCTACTATTTTCTTCTGCTTTTTATGAGATTTAACCAGTTTAATCTGTGAAAGTCTTTGTTGTGTTTTCTCCTATTCTCTCCTATTTCATTATACTTGTGCATTTTCTTTCACATATCTCATGGATCTAGGAGTTCCTTTTTGAGAGTTCCTTTTTGATAGCATTCTATTCTTGTTTTGTAGAGCACACCCATCCTCTTATCACTTGGACGATACCAGGGACAGCACTGTGAATTGGTGTTCTTCCTCCTCCTTCCTCTCCTCCTTTTCCATTTCTTCCTTCTGTCTTTATTCTTCTTCCTTGGTTTGGTTTCTGACTCTCTCTATTCTACAAGCCCCACCTGGCTGCTTGCAGGTTAAATGCATAGAAGTGGCAAGGTCTCCATGGGGAGTGTTCAGACTTCCACTCTTCCTCCATGTGACCACCAGGACACGCCCGTAGTCAAGCACAGCCGGGGTGTGCCACCCATCTGTCCTGAGAACTAGGGTTTTACCTTTCCCAAGGAATTAGCCCCCGCTGTACTTGAGCGAGGGCAATGCTGTATGAAGAAGTCTCTAGGGACCTGATTGATTAGAACAGTATTTCCACTGCTTCTCTTGAGTATTGTCCTCCCCTGGGCTGCGACATCCTCAGAGGTACATGGTGCAGCCAGTTGCTGAGCCTGGCGCTGTGCTGTGTGGTGTAAATCAAGTTGCTTCTCAGCTTTCCACGCTGCCAGCGTAGGGACCTGCTGGCGTGGGTCTGCTAAGTCAGTTACCGCCACCCGGACATCTGCTTTCCAGTTTCCAAAACTCTTGCTGTGTTCTCTACTCTCTCTCTCTCTTTTTTTTTCTTATAGATTTGTGCCTTTAAAAATAATTTACTCTGCTGTTTAGAAGCTTTATTCTTGTGGGGTTACAGGGAAAGGAGTGCTGCCATGGTTGTACATGTGCATTCTATCTAGAAGATTCTCCTTATATCAGAGGACTCTCTTTTCATTTTTTTCCCCAACACAATGCTTTTAGTGGCAATTCTATGATTTATCTAGGAAAAGCATCTGAAAGGCAGCAGTTGTGTGGAACGTGTCTGAGTGTTTTTACAAAACATTGAACTGTTGGGGACTGAGAGGTGTGACTACCACAGCCTCTAAGGCAGGGAATCTAGGAGCAGAAGAGAAATTTTCAGAGTCCCTAACACAGGTTCAGCCCTGTGCTTCACTCCTTGGTGTATGTTACCACGTTTCATTTTAAGAAGATATTATTATATTTGTTCCACACAGAAGGAACTAAAGGCTGGGCTACAGAAACCTGCAGCTACTGAAGACCAGTGAGGACTCGGCTAAGGTCTGCTGGGAACTGAAGCCCAGAATCTTGCTGCAGTCCTGCAAATTAAGTTCAGCACATGCTTAAAGTATGGCTCAGTGGCTGAATAGCGCTCTGTTCCTTATGGTTATCAAAATTCTTTCTTGTCACAAACTCATGCTTGACTTAGGAGAGGGGAAGGGATGGCGGAGAAGGTGGTCTCTGATTGGGAACTGTAACACATTCTGTGACCTTGGGAACATGGCTTTACTTTCAGGGCCTCAATTTCTACATCAGTAAAACAAGGTCATCAGAATAAATGGTCTGTTACATTCTGATGATCTATCCTGCAGATGGTGAGACGGAGGTGCTGAGAGCTTCAGCTACGCACCCACGGCACATGGGAAGTCAGATGCCTGGCCACCCTCTAACTCTCTGTTTATACTCAGCAAGAAACTTCCCAGCAGAGAGCTCAATAGCTTCCCCAAGCCAATGGGCATGAAATGCGGTTTTCTCCCGAGTCCCTCTTCAGACCCGAGTCTCTCCTTGTCCCCTTCAGGGACTGCAGGACCTCATCTAAATGTAAGGTAAATAAATACTTCAAAATGTGGGACAGAAATGGAAGTCAAAGGAGAGACGAGGGAAAGGAGGCAGGGAACCTTGGACTTTCACCATATGGCCCCAGCTCTTTTGATTATTTTATGACTGCATGAGGTGACACGTTGGTTTCTCTCAGGCCATTCTTGCACATGCCGTTCAGGGTTATAATTCATGTGAATTTAGATAATGAGGTAATTGGATTTAATGACTGGAGCACTGATTCAGGAAGGAGAAGATCTCAAATTATTTATAATAATTGTTTCTAATACTCGTATGCTATTACCAAGGCAATGCCAAAATGGAAATAACTTCCATTTGAGTGACGGAAGCGGACACAGATATGACTTTGCCCATGCCCTGTTTCAGCATCTCAGAGTCTGAGACTCAGAGAGGCAGTGTGACTTGGACCAGGGATATTCAGATTCTTCATTCAGTGCTTTCCCATTAAACATCCTCTCTGTCTTTCTGGAGTCTTACTTATCTCCCTCTACAAATATCACAGTGCTGATTTGGAACATTATAACTGATGTGCATAGGATTAGATAGTTCTTGATTTGCTGGTTACATTGGTTAACAAAGATGTTCTAAGCAAAGCAAACCTTAGATTATTAATAGGGGAACCGGACAAAAGAAGGCATCATGACATATTTCTAATTTCACCACCAGAAGTTGTCTACTCACAATTGTGATGGTATTGATAAGAGGAAAGAGGACCATCTTTTATTGTGGTATAAATTGTGTCATTTCTTAAAAGTTTGCTTTTATTTAGTAGCGTCATTCTATTATTCAACTATTTGTTTAAGTATACAGTAGGTATTGTGTATGTGCTTTGCATGTGTTAGCTCCCTCAATCCTCACAAGGCTAGGTACAGAAGGTGTGATTAGTATCCCTTCTCCTTGGAGCCTGCTGAGCTGTTTCTTAAATCCACACCTAGTACTTGGCAGAGTTGAGTTGTGGTAAACTCCAGCAGACCTACCCTGCGCTCAGATCTTTAGCTCTGAGCTATGTTTATCAGTGCAAATTTTTATGAGAAGCATTTGAAGAAAGATTTCACATATTTTTAAGGTGTCCCTTGTTATTGCAATTTTGCCAAATGTATCACCACAGTCTTCCAAACCAAATGTTCTGTTCACTTTAGTAAGCTACTGATTAATGGTATTTGTCTTAGCTCCTCTATCTCTATTTTCTACCTTTTGTCAATGACCTGTCTAAAGGCACCAGCGTGGCCTATGGTTTCCTGGGGAGTGATTTACAGACGTTTCAAGAATCTTTAAACACCCACGAATTTATCCCAAATGGTAACCCACTAGAATTTCTTATAGATGTCCTATTTGCATAATAGATCTTAATAATACAGTGTTCTCATTTTTCAATCACTTCATAAGAGATAAAAGATCAAAATTCCATGATTTGGGGGACTTGAAAAAACTTACCAAATTCTTTCATTTCTTTCCATTTCAGTTTCATTAGTTCAAAAAACAGATGAAATAAGATAAAATAAGATAACTGTCATTCATTCTTTTATTCAATAGTTGTTCATCATTACATTGCTAATTACAAATCAACGCTGGGATTTTCAATGAATTAGGCAGACATGGTTTGGAATGCACTCTTTGTCCCTTAGTAAGTGGACTTGGTCACGTTTTTCTCATCTACAGTTTGTGAAAAGCAGTTCCATTATCACTGCCCCCCAGGGCGGCTCTTTGGATAAAATGAAGTCCTTGTCACATGTGAGAGAAGAGTGACCCTCGTGTTTGGCATAAGTCCTGCTGACAGTCGTCCACCCAGACATCTCCACACTGGGGCTGTCTCCTGTCTAGCATCCAACGTGGCTGCTCAGTAAGCAGATGGCTTGTACAAGGTGAGCAGTTCCAACTCTATTGAAGTCACTTGTCTGAGATGTTTTCTTTGCCATTCAACGTTGCATGTTTATGTGGTCTAGGATCAAACACAAGAGAAGAACAACATGATTCATGGTCCTCCTAGGAGGCAGCTGCAATATAAAGGATGTTTCAGGAAACAGGATAATCTGTTTGTGTGGCCACAAGTCCGTGATCTCTGACCTGTCTTAATCCTGAGTGGTAGATACGTGTGGCACTTTTGTCCCCAGGTGGAATTCAGTGTTGGAAAAAAAAATCAAAACAAAACAATATCTATTTGGGTATTTTTCTGATATTGCTGCTGATAGAAAACTTGTGGTAGATGTTTTCAGTCTCCTCTTTCTTTATCAGGCTCAAGTGTTCACATCTCCTGCTTTGCAAAGTAACAAGGATTTTCCTGAAATCCCATCTCTCCTGAGGATTTGGGATGCTCTTGGGTGTCTGCCACAGTAAGAAAACAAGCTAAAGGAATGTGGAAATGTGAGGCCATCTGGCTGCTGGTCCTCTCTCACACCGGCTCTAGGGGTCACTGAGACCCTCCAAGGGCTGCTGAGACCTCGCTCTGGCAGGAAGCATTTGATCTCATCCCAGCAGTGCCCCTACATGTGTACTCAGATACGCGACTGTCTCTGAACTGGGTGGTGAGAGATTTAAACTGTGGAACTCAAGCCGGTGTTTGCAAACTGATTTCGGTCTCAGGAGAACCATCCAAGTCCTGAGTTGCAAGTGCTTGGGTTAATGTCAAGTTTCATTGACTCAATTTACTTTTTGTGAGTGTGCCATTGGAAATTTTGAGCACTTGATAAAGGAGATTGGAAATATGATAATGAATGTGAGACATGCAGTGCCTGGCCTCCAAGATCCGTGGTGGCAGGCAGACCCCTGTGCCGGTGCTGGTCATGGGGGGCGATGTGTGAAGGCAGGTTCTGGTAGAGACACACTTTCAGGAAGACAGACTCATTCACAGAATAGAAAAGGGTGTCTATTTCACTCACAGGTTCCAAATGACGAGACTGGTCATTCACCGTTCATGGCTCTTCACCATAGGAAGACACAACAAGAAATGCCATCTATGACCCAGAAATGGGGACCTGGAATGTGGTAGTTTCCACTGTTACTCCACCTTCTTCCTCCAAACTCCAGGGGACTAAGCCTTCCCTTTCCCTATTAGACTCAAGTAGATTTTGTGAGAGAAGGATCCATATGTGATGAACTTTTTCCTGTTTTTAAAGTCCAGGGCAAATCGGCTCGGCCATTGATCTAATCTCTTGAGCAGCTCACACAAACGAGGCTGAGATAAGAGTTGGCACCATTCTACGTCATCTGAGTGAATGACACTGCCGAGTAGTTTAACACAGTGTTTTTAAAATTTTTTGAAGAGCTTGGGAGCTGCTGGTGCTTGGTGGTGGTGGAGGAGAAGTGGGAAGGACCCTGAAATGATTAGAGGGTCTTTCAGGAGCTGGATGAAACCTCCCCCTCCTCTAATGCCTCATCCTTTGACTCTTCCTCACTGAATACTTAAATTTATATTCCACCTAAAGGAAATCAGTGCTGAAGTTCAGAATCGACCTGAACTGAATCAGTACCACAGTTCAAACACACGTTGACCACAGAATGAATATTGTTTTAGTCAGCTCTTCCATTGCTGGGACCAAAGGATCTAAAAAGAACCATTATGGAGGAGGAGAAGTTCATTTGCATCTCATAGTTCTAGAGATTTCAGTCCATAGATGGCCAACTCCATTGCTTTGTTTCCTAAGGAGGCAGAAAATTATGGTGGAAGAATGTGGTGGAAGAAAGTGGCCCAGGCCATGGCCACCAGGCAGCAAGGAGAAAGAGAAAAAGAGAGAAACTCCATCCAGGGACAAAAACGTGTACCCCCAATGCTTGCCCCCAATGACTCACCGCCTCCAGCCACACCCTACCTGCCTACAGTTACCACCTAGTTAATCCCTATCAGGAGATTAATGCACTGATTATGTTAAGGCTCTCATAACCCAATCATTTCACCCCTGAACTTTCTTGTACTATTCCACACATCAGCTTTTGTGGGGCACCTAATATTTAATATTTCTTCTCTTTTCCAAATGTAAAAGTCTAGCCTCATGGCCTTTTAACCAATAATTGGAAATGTAGAGTTAGCCGTGGATAACCAGGGCTTGGTGAGGTGAAGCCGGGTAGAAACGAGTCATCAACAAGCTTTAAAAAGAGCTTTGAGATTGGAGTCATTACTACCATTTTACACATACAGAGTCCAGGTGACCTGCCTGAGGTTTGTCCACTGCTAAGTTTAGCTGGCAGAGCTTGAAGTCACCGCGGTGTAGCTCACGTGTCTGCTCCTTTCACTACCCCACATAACTCCCCACATCTGAGAGGATGCCTTTGTCTTTTGTCCGTGTGAAGATAGCTGTGGATTAGCTAAAACATTAAATGATATAGAGAGAGAAAGAAAGAGAGGAAAACCGGTAGATTCCACACCTGAGCCCTAGAACACTGTCCCCATCCTGTCTCTCTCTGTAGGTTGCTTTTGAGGGTCAGTACACCTTCATGGCCCTCCTCCTCTCCAAAGCCAAGGAATAATAGAGCACACTGCTTGATGGTTTTGTTTGCATTGGTTGATTCTTTCCTTCTCCACCCTGATGAAGATTAGTCTTCCCTGTTTAAGAGATGAGAGAACTGATCCTCAATGGTAATGACAGCATTAGTTATTATTGATCAGCTGTTCCCTCTGGGTCAGGCACTCTTATAGACACCCAAATGGACTAATACACAGCATAGCACTTGGAGAACCTACCCCTCTGTACCTGCATTAGCACATTAATCTCTTATTGGAGCAGATGCTATCATAACCTTTGTAGAGGAGGGAAGAACACCACAACTATAGACACCACTCCATCCAAGGTGGCAGCCCTCACTTCTATCACGGGTGATCTCTGACAAGAGTCATGAAGGTGACATTAAGATTATCAATAGAAGGCCGTTCCACAGATGCAGTACGTGTTCCACAGTGACACTTCTATTGCTATTACCACCATCAGTTCCTACAAATTAATCCTCCCCATGCCCACCACGTGGCATTTAGTGGTGAAGCATGCCAGAGCTCAGAGAGATGGAGAAGCCAATCGACTCTTGTCAACAAGGCCTGGGATGATAAATTAAGATGAAGCCAGCAGGTCTGGTGGGATGGCTTCTTGGGGCTCATCTTGAAGTGCTTCAGTGAGGTCTGTTTTGTTTTGCTCTGTTTGGGATCATTTCTTTTGCCACTCCAGCTATGCAAAGATAATAATCGCACCAATAGAACTGGTGACCTTTCACCCTCCCTCCCTTTGATACAGACTCATTTTCTAGTAAAACCATGACAAATGTCTCTTCCCTCACCTTCAGTAAACTAGCAGATAATCTGTCTATTATCCATAATATCCTCATCCCCAGAAGTCATTGGTATTTTCTTTGGATTCCTCCAAATGGGGTGAACATTATATCTCTAACCTATAAAAAAGCTTTGCTCCTTTGCAGTGTTGGTGGAATTAAATTTGTTTTCACAGCTGGTTGTACTTGGAGGAGGGTTAGCCGCCGTCTTGAAGGTTCTACCATACCAGTTCATCACTGAGCCTGCTGTGTGGTGGGGTCTTTGAGCTGTTAACGGGAGGCATGGAGGGAAGTCTAAATTAATCATTTATGATTTATTTATTCTTTTTTCCATCATAGAGTAAAATGAGCACATGCCAACATTTCCAGGGCTGGGGCTGTCTAGATGATGTGATGTTTGATAACTGACTCTTGATGTTTATCTGCCAACAGGACCAATTCGTGCGACTAATGACAGTACCATGTACTTACAGAGCACTTCATAATTTACAGTTGGGTTTTCCTATTCTTGGCCTCACTTGATTCCTATGAAAGCCAATGAGTTTTAAGCTGAACTCTTTCATGTCACTTTTTTATAGGTGGGGAAGCCAGAGCACCATGGTACAAAGGTGACTGTGGGATTTGTCTGCTGCTGCAGAGCTAGTGAATACCAGATGAGCAACTTAAGCCCCTACTTCACTCGTATCCATCAGCACACTGAAAGAAAGGCACGATGCAGGAGGCTTCTCTACCACAGAGTACTATGGTTCAAAGGACTGTGTCCTCAAAAATTCGTATGCTGAAGTCTAAGTCCTCAGGTGATGCTAGGAAAAGGAGGGTCTCTGGGAGATGTTGGTCAGGTTTTCATAGCTATGACCAACATTCCCGGTAAGAACAACTTGGAGGACAGAAGAGTTTATTTGTGCTCATGGTTGCAGAGGTCTTAGTCCATGGTCAGGCAACTCCATTGCTCTGGCGTGAGGCAGGGCAGAACATCATGGAAGAGGGACATTGTGGAGGAAAGCTGCTCATCTCATGACAACCCAGAGGGAAGTGAGAGAGGGGAAGGAGCCAGGGACAAAGTATGTAGACCAAAGTCACCCCAACCCACCCACTTACTTCCTCCATCCACATCTTACCTGCCTCCACTTGCCACTCACTAAGTCCATTCAAACTATTAATCCATTAATTGGATCAATCCACTGATTATGCTACAGCTCTCATAGTCTAGTCATTTCACTTCCTGCATTAACACAGGAGCTTTTGGGGATATCTCATCTCCATAGCAGGAGGTGATCAGGTCATGAAGGTCCTATCCTTACGAGATTAGTGATCTTATCAAAGAGGCTTGGGTTTGCCAGTTCAACACTTACAGGCACCATCTTTGAACCAGAGAAAGAGAGAGCTTCCTCACCAGACACTAAATCTGCTGTCTCCTTGGTATTGGAGTTTCCAATATCCAGAACTGTGAACAATAAGTTTCTATTATTAGTAAATTAACCATCCTAAGGTACTTTGTTGTAGAAGCCCAAATGGACTAATACACAGTCACATCACTTGGAGTCCCTACCCCTCTCTAGTGAGGTCAAGAATTCTCACTGTCCTGGCCTCCATTGCCACCTTTGACTTAGGAATTACAAACCATCTTAATGAGCATCTGACTTGCTGGTTCTCAGGATGCTAAGATAAACCAAGATAGAGAAACCAACTGCCAGGCGGGAGCTCTTACACTACAGCTACTCTATGCCATATGGTAGCTATTAATAACTATTTGAATTTAAATTAATTAAAGATTGAGTAAAATTAAAGGCTTCATGCTCCTTAATTGCACTATCTACAGGTCAATAGCCGCTAGCCACATGTGGCCGATAGGTACTGTACTGAACATTGCTGAAAGTTCTTTGGGACCACATTGGCCTACAGTGTAAACAAATAGAAAAGACCACTGAGGTAATTTCTAAAGAGAATGGGCATGAAAACATAACATTAAGCTTATCATGAAGTCTGATAATTTTACCCAATGAGACTGATTTTGACCTTTCTTTGTCCTGGGCTAGTCAGTAAGATGATGGGAATAAGTATTCATTTAATTAAAAAAAATAGTTGAGTGTCTAGTGTTTCCCTTGTTCAAGGAACTATGAATATGTTGGTGAATAAAACAGACAAGTTCCTGCCTTATACTAAGAATAGTCACATGATTAATGAAAAATAAGCAAGGCAAATATCATATGATAAGTAGAAATTTAAAGTATGGTGCTGTCTTAAAGTATGGATGTTTCTGACTTTTGATAGGCTGTTTGAGGAGATATTTCAGTACAGTAATATTTAAATTGAAGAAGTCTTCAGCCGTGAAAATTTTGGAGAACATCAATTTAAAAGTGGGGATACCTACTAGGAAGAAAATATTTGGTGTGTTCAAGGGACTATAAGAAGGGCAGCTTGTATGAAGCATTGTTTAAAATTTGGTAAATAGTTCTGTATGTTGAAGAAGTAAGCAGGGATCAACTAGAATAAATAGCTTGGTTTTGCTTAATAAAATGAGAAGCCTTTAAGGTAAAAACTTCAAAATAGGTAGGGTTATGGCATATTCCAATTTATACTGAAAGAGATGACTCTACCTACATTTGGGGCAAGAGTAAGCACAGGACAACTAATTGGTAGAGCATTACTACAGCTCAGGTGATAGAAGTTGGTGGTTTGGATCAGGATGTAGAGCTAGGGAAGATGAGGATATGTAGTTGCTTTTATGATGTTCTTTAAAAGTACGGTCAATGTGTTTCACTGATGGATTGGATTTAATGGAAGAAGGTGAGATCCTGGTGTTGGTCTTCATCAGTGTGTAACGATGGTGCCATCTATGAAGACTGAAGACTGGTGGGCTCCCTGGAAGGGAGGAATCAAGGAGTGATCAGGAAATAATTAAGTTTGAGGTACATATTAGGAAGCCAGGTAAAGATACAAAATAGTAGTTGTATATAGAATCTTGGAAAAAATTTAGGGTTCATGGAAACATTTTGGATAGCTTATATGTCAAGGTCAATGGTGTTTAAAGCTAAACACTATATGAATAAGAGATTGAATGCTGAGGAAAGGTGAAAGCACACAGCTGATCCTAGATTCAGAGATAGGAGGAGCTCCAATAACAAAAGAACTCCAGGGATGTTCGAGGGAAACCAGAAGCATGTGGGCTTGCAGAAAAAAGAGGGCCTCAGGAAGGATGAAGTCCTCAGCTGTGCCAACTGACGCTGTGAGATCAAATCCCATATAAGTGCAATCATGACTGTAGACTTTTGCATATAGGAGTCGCTCGAACCTTCGTAAGTGAAGTCATTGTGCATCTGTGCAGAGCAAACCAAGTGGAGCCTACAAAGAAGAGAGTGTAAGGTAAGTGGAGGCAACAGGAACTTCTTTCAAGACGTTTTGTCATGACGGAGATCAAAGAAGCATCAACTGACAGCATACGTTTTGGAAATCCATGTGTATGAAATATTACCATTTACAGGTAATCAATTTTGAAAATGAATGACAATTTTGCATTTTTTAAAAAATGGAACCAAATCTTTAAAATATGGTGGGCATTTTATAGTCTCACCATCTCCATTCAGACTAGCCACATTTTAAACAATAGCTATGTGAAGCTGCAGTTACTGTAGAAAGTGGCCCAGGACAGGAACCTGGGGTGCCTGCTCCAGACACTGTGAAGCCAAGGGGTGCAGAGACCACATGACGGATCTTATTTTTCTGTGTGTCTAGAAGGTGGTGTCTTCTAGAAGGTGGTGTCTTCTAGAAGGTGGTGTTTGTCTCATAAGTTTCTCCAGAATTGTTTTATTATTTTAATACCTTCATTTGTATAGTGTTTCTGTTTTCTTTCTAGACTGTCAGAAACCTCTGATAGTTATTTGGAATCTGTAAATTTTAATGCCAAACCTAAGCAATTACTAATAATGCTTGAGAACTTAGCATATGAGAGGAAAAATCAGATAAACAAAGAGTTTCTCTTTTGGTATCCATGATTAAAAAGTGTGGATTATTGGAAGATGAAATGGGAAGAGTTTGGAGAACATTGGGAAAGACATTGCTATTGCAGCTTTTAAAGCCTTCTAAAAATAAGTCTGAGTCCAACTGAGACCAGGACTTGGTGAGGTAAAGTCTGTGTTTCTAGGAGCCAAGCCTCCTGTACTTGAAATATCATTGAAGATGTGAAAATGGGTTGAGGTGGTAGTTAAAAACACAGGTGCAGAGAGTCTGTTCAACAGAAGTTTATTAGAATGCATTGAAGGTCTCTAAGAAAGAAATAATTAAAATATTCTCAAAAAGAAAACAAATAGGCAAATAAATGTTGGACCATTTATTTAATGGTTGCATTTGTTCATTTGGACTAACTTCGGTATTATTTGCTCATTCACCAATTCAGTGACTTGGGAAATGTTTAGCTCTGGGCTAAGCTTTGAGGACATGAAAATAAATGTCAGTCTTTGTTTTCGAAGCTCCAAAGCTAGTTGGGGAGACTGACAAACAGACATTTAAGTAGAATGTGACATGTGTCTGGACAAAAGCCAACAGAATATATCATAGTAGCAGAGAAATTGGTGTAGGTTTTAAATATGGAAAGTTTAGGAAAAATGCTTAAAGTATAATGCTTTTAAATGTTTCATTGGTAAAAGAGGGAGTTTTTGAACAAATATTTTGATAATTCACAAGTATTTTTACTATTCTACTCCATTAATCTCTGTTCCCTTCTCTGCAAATGTGGATTTATAGGACTGTGTTTCAAATAAATGGGTCAATCAGTTTCTGCAGGTTTGTGCCAAATTCATCTTTAAAAGCCAATTGTAGAGCACCACACTTTGTTAGTCAACTTTTCATCACCGTGACAAAAATATCTAACAAGAACAACTTAGAGGAGGAATAATTTGTTTTGGCTCATGGTTTCCTAGTTTCAGCCCATGGTCAGCTGGCTCCAGTGCTCTGGGGCCAAAGTGATGCAGAACACCATGGCAGAATGGTGGGGTGGAGGAGTGCTTCTCTGCTCTTGGTGGCTGGGAAACAGAATAAAAGAGGGGAAATAGGCTTCAGGGAAGACGAACCCTTCCAGGGAAGACCCCCAGTGATCTACCTTCTCCAGTCATTCCCTACCTGCCTGCAGTGAACACCCAAGTTAGTCCATCCCAACTAGAACAAACTGATTAAGTTATAGCTTTCAAATTGAATCATTTTATTTCTGAATGAATCTCCTACATAACACAGCAGATTCATGTGTCAACTGGTGAGAAAAGCATTTAATCAAGGAATGAATTAAAATGCAGCTGATGTGTCGGAGTTGAAATGAGGAAAAGGCCAAGAATGAATGTGGTAATGGAGTAGGAAACAGTGAACTCAGCAAGGAGTTCACCATGCACTCAGGGCCAAGCCATTGCTGGAGTCTGTGGTCAGTGTCAAGAGCTGGTCTTGCTGGGATATTGCATTTGTTGACAGACTTCATCAAAGAATTTAATACACCAATGATAAGGGAAGATTCTCATTGTTGGAGAAGGGACTGAACTGTGGAAGGTGTAAAGCTAATCAACCCTAAAAGGAAGAATTGGAGATATTGGAGTAAATTCAAATAGATATAGAACTCAGTATAAAAATACAAATATCTATATCAATATATATGTATTTCCTAGTTCAGTCTATTGAACATGTAAAACAATGAAAGTCAAGTTGCAATGAGTTTACATAAGGCCCAAATTGTGGTTTTGGACTCCTCTATGAAAAGAAAGATGATTCCTTGGAGAAATGAATAGTTCTGAGTTTGGAAGAAAGAAAGGACATAATTTTGAAGGGATTCTCAATTCAGGTTGCTGTAGCAAATTACTATATACTCAGTGACTTAAACAAAAAAATATTCATTTTTTCATTGTTCTGGATGGTAAGTGTTGGGTGAAGGGCTGGCAGATAAGTATTAAGTGGGGGATGTTTCCTAGTTTACAGATGGCCATCTTTTCAGTGTATCTTCATAGGGCAGAGAGAGAAGTGAGCTCTGGTCTCTTAACTCTTTACCAAAGCACTAATCCCAGTCAGACATGCTTCATCCTTATGAGCCAATTACTTCACAAAGGCACCATCTACCAATAGTGTCATATTGGGGTTAGGATTTCCACATAAAAATTGGGAGGGGATACAAATATAAAGTCCAATGCAAGCACTAATGAGGGAATGACTTTTTAAAAATTCAAACTGCAAGTAAGTGTTCAAAAATTAATGACAAATCAAAGGGGTACAGAACTGAACGTAAAGGGGTTTCTATGGGTCAACTGAGCATCAAAAGAACATCATTGATTTCTAATTCACAGAATGCTATAGAAATTAATATTTATACTGATAGAACTTAATGAATGGGAAGAAGATAAAGATGGTTTTAATAAAAGAATGCCTAGAAACAAATGTTCAAGGAGTGATAGGATCATAAAATTACCATTTAAAAACCATAATAGTATTAAGTAATTAAAGTAAGAATCATGAATGAATGGCAAACCTAACGTGTAGAAGTTCAACAAGAAAGATGATACTTTCGTAGTATCAAAGTATCTCCCAACAAAATGTTCACTAATGATAAAGGAAGGCTGTTAGGCTTTGGATGTGAGGTATTCCCTTCCTGTGTTGATGCAGGAATATTCAGAGGTGAAATGATCGGCTTATGAGAACTGTAACCTAATCAGTCTATCCTAGTTTGAAAGGACTGATAGGATGGTAAGTGTAGGCAGGGGGGCCTGACTGGAGGAGGTGGGTCACTGGGAGCATTTCCTGGAAGGGTGCATCTTCCCTGTGACTGCTCCCCCAACTCCTGTCCTTTGTCTCTTTCTCATTCTTGAATCTGCCATGAGCTGAACAGCTTTCCTCCTTCAGGCTCTTCTTGATGTGTGACCTCACCTTTGGCCAAGGGCAATGGAATCAGCCATCTATGGACTACGCCCTCTGAAACCATAAGCCCCAAATAAACTTTCCCTTCTCTACATTGTTCTGGTCTGTTATTTTGGTCACAGTAATGCAAAATGTGATAAAGACAAAGACACAATGACCTTACCTTGGAAAAATGTAGGAGATACCATCTAACCATAGTTTACCTTGTCAATACTGGATTGGATCTATATCATATGTCATCTCTTAGGGTATTGAGAACATAGTATAATTCTTTGATATTTCTACCCTGAATATATGACTTAAGTATAGTCACAAAATAGTGTTGAGTCATTGTTTATTTCCTGATTTTGAGGGCCATAATATAGTTATTTGGTACACATACAAAAAGCAAATTTATGTATACTGGGGACTCCCACTGCCCAAATATGAGGAATGTACTTCTATACTGGGATGTGGTTTATCTGATAAAATAAAAATGTTTCTATCAAATTCTTGTGGATTATTTTTCTTCCCCTGATTTTTGGATTAATTTTGTATAAATGTAAACTGCTCTGTGTTCTCAAATATCAAGCTAAACTATTGGACTTGACATTTTTTTATTTTAAGAATTCACGTGATCTAGTAACTCAAGACAGGCAACTTCTTGGAATTAGCATGTAAAAACAGAAAGTATTTCAAATAATAGAGTAAATTTATTATGAACTCTTCAATAGAGAGGAAAATGTGGTGTGACTCTTTGCGATGAAGGCTTATGGAAGTGATACGTCATTTTTTTCCAGTGATTTTTTTGTCAATAAATTTACATTTTGTCCAGAATTTTGCAGTTTACAAAGCTATTTCAAATTGATGCTCTCTTTTGACTTTCATTCCAATCCAATGTGACAAATGGAGCAGGGAGTTATCCTATGTGGGATAAGTTACCCCACATCTTTGTCTTATGGGTGAAGATGTTTCCCCAGCAGAGAGGGTGTCATGTGCTGACTGTTGTAGCTGGCACATGGAAAGGCCACCATTTGAACCCAGGGCTTTGTGACAATGATTCTGATATATCTATTGTAGAATTGGTGGGGTTTTATAATTTTATGTTTTTCTTTAAGTAAATGTTAATAATTATTACATATAATGTAATATGCCATTTAACTTTTAAGTATTTGTATAAACCTATGTAGCTCTCACAGATTGCTTTTTTAAAAAAATCAATAGGCAACATTATCTCCAATTAATGATAAATATATTTGGGTGCGTGCTTATAATCCCACCACCTCTAATCCCAGCTACTTATGAGACTGAGACAGGAGGATCACAAGTTGAAGGTCAAACTGGGCAAGTTAGTGCCATCCTGTCTCAAAACAAGATATTTAAGAAGGCCTGGAGGTATAGTTCAGTGGTAGAGTGCTTGTTTACATGTGTGAGGCACTGGTTGAATCCCTAGAACTGCAAAACTAAAAGAGAATGTATAGAACACACACACACACACATACACACACACATATTTGTGTTTATAAATAAAACTACTTTGTTAATGGCATAATGTTATACACAATAGTGCAATATGTCGTATTTGTAAATGCACATTACATAATTTGGTCAACTTCTGCAAAATAGTAATTCAGTGTCAAAGCTAGAATTCATACTTTTAGCTAATATGTCATGAAATTCTCTTATCAATCAAATGATAGCTTTAGGCTGAACATGCCTTGCACTACATAGTGACTACCACTCCCTTTATTTTCTACATTCAGGCTGTCCTGATGTTCTGGCATACTAAAGCGGCACGGAACCCTGAGTGTTCAGGAATACTATTAAATGTAAAACTTATCAGTTAAAAATAAGATTCTGGGCCAGGCACGGTCGAACATGCCGGAGCACGCCTGTAATCCCAGCAGCTTCAGAGACTGAGATGGGAGGATTGCAAGTTCAAAGCCAGCCTCAGCAATTTAGTGAGGCACTAAGCAACTCAGTGAGACCCTGTCTCTACATAAAATACAAAAATAGGGCTGGAGATGTGGCTCAGTGGTTGAATGCCCCTGAGTTCAATCCCTGTTACCAAACAATTTTTAAAAAAAGATTCTTGTTTCCAACCCCTAGTCCATTATTTAATGGTTGCTTGATATCTGAAATATATGAATGCCTTTGTTTCTTCTTTCTTTGAAGATCCGAGGTGGACAGCATAGAAATCTCAGGGATCTAATTTCTTCTCCTTGAGTTCAAGGTTAGGCTTCATGGATAGTAATTCCTGTGGTTTTTCACAGGTGGCAGCCTGGTCTTCCTTAGCCCCTTCACCTCATGTCCTCATCCCTAGAAGGCATTCCAGCCCCAATCTTTCATTCAAGCTGTGATAATTAGAAGAGAAATTCCAAGAGTGTTCCTCCTATGTCCATTATGGACCAGGTGTACGTGACCAGCTTATCCTCCTTGAGAAGTTGGGAAAAGATAGTGGAGATGAAATAGTGTGGTCATTGTTTAGTTTTTAATTTCTACCATTTGATGAAGCTTGAAAATTTTCTGTACAATAATTTCTATATAAATATTACAATATTAAACCCGCTTTACCCATCACCTATTTAGAGTTGCCTTAACCCAAACCTTGCAACTGCAGATTATTGACTCATCACAATTCCTGCATCCTTTCAGCAGGAAGGGCTTAATTTCCACTCATCCATCACCTCATTTCTTCACTCCAAACATCATGCCTTCTTATTCCTCAAATCCTGACCCAGTGTATAACCACACCTCTATCTATTGAATTCTACTACAATCTCACAAACGAAGAGTTAAGAAATTCAGTAGCTTACTTGCATTTACACAGCTCTGAAGTGACAGTCCAGCTATGTGGAGATTCAGAGGCCAGAACCCTTGCCAAGTGGCCTTCTTGTACCATCTTTGCAGCCCGTAAGGTTTGCAGCCCACTACGTTCTCATTCTCTTCCCAGAGTAACTCCTGTACTCTCTTCATCTCTCCACACTCAGGTAGGAGCCACCATTTAAACTGCAGCCCCAAAGTCTGCTCACTCTTCCTCATGATTGGGAGGCTGGTTTCATTTTTTCATGATCATCAGAGGTATTTCCAGTAACTATTCCCTGGCCATCTTTTTGAAGAGTCAACTTTGTAGAGGTCTTTTCCATTCAACTGCACCATGTTTTTTATTTCTCAAACTCTCGAACACTTCTCATGACTGGCTCACAGCTTTGGCATATGGGCCCATGTTCTTCTTTTCAACTTCTGCTTTTGTCTTCTTTATAGTGCCCTGGGGAGCCTGCCAGGATTGGCACCTTGTTCAGTGCTAGGAGGCAGGGGACTTCTGGTATTCAGTGGGGTGAATTATCCATGGGATCTCTCCTGCAGAGGATCTGCCTAATCTCTAGTCATAGTAAAAAAAAATAAATAAAATAAAAAATAAATAACTGAGGGCTCTTAAAAGTATTCCAAAGGAGGCAGAAGAGAGTTTAAAGATTCCAATTTGTTTTAATCAGCTTTTTTTGCTGCTGTGATTACAAGACCAGATCAGAACAATTTAAGAAGACAAAAAGTTTTTGAGAGCTCATGGTTATAGAGGTCTTAGTCCACAGAAGGCCAGCTCCATTCTCCTGGGCTCAAGGTGAAGCAGAACATCATGGAGAAGAGTATGGCAGAGGGAAGCAGCTCACATCATGATCAGAAAGCAGAGAGATTCCACTGGCCAGATACAAATATATACCCCAAAGCCAGGCCCCCAATTCCCACCTCCTCCAGCCACAACCTACTGCTTCAGTTACCACTCAGTAAATCCCTGTTAGGGGATTAATTAACTGATTGGGTTAAAACTCTCACAATCCAGTCATGTCTCCTCTGAACCTCCTTGCATTGTCTCACACATGAGCTCACACACCTCACATCCAAGCCGTAACAGAACTAGAAGAAGTGGCAGTGACCCCAAGTCTGTGGCTCTGTTTCTTCTCCTCATGACAGTGGCAGCAGGGATCACAGCGTCACTAGCTCAAGGTGTCAAACAGCAGCACATAGTTCTAACTGAGAGCTAGACCTGAAATCTGACTTTGTGAAAATCCCTGACTCTACACACTAGTGGGAGAACCTTCTAGAAGACACAATGAAAATGTAAGCAAAGCAAAGAAAGAACCTTTCCTTTAAAGACAGAACCACACTGGATGTAGCCCATGAGTGTGCTAATTTTAATGAATGCATTCCCTAAATATGTATCTCCCATGTGAAAATCTGGATCACTGGCTTGGGGTCAGAGGAAATAGACTAGAGCAATCTGAAAAGCTGGAAATTAGTGGAAGGATTTCCAGAATCAAGGAAGCAGAGAGAGTAAACCAAGAACCCGCACGAATCTTCACTGAAGGGATAAACCTGAATGGAGCCATCAAGGGGACCAGGCTCACAGAGCAGCAGCCTGAAGCTATGAGGAGTAGCTGCCATATAGCAGGGGGGAGATGAAAGTCTGTATCTCGTTTGAAGCCAGGTAACTACTTTCAAGCGAGGTTGCCTACTAGAACAGAAGATAAAAATAACAGTCATCAGAACAGTATGACAAAATACAAAGTAGGTGTACAGTAGTCTCTGAACTGTCCTATTTTAGAACAACAACAACAAAAGACACATAGTAACAAACAGATACATACATAGAAACAACAGGGAATCATGAGTCACACTCAGGAAAAAAGACAGTCAACAGATGGTGACACCTGACATGTTCAGATGTCATGCAGAGACGAAGGTGTCAAAGTACATATTGTACATTCATGTAAAAAAAAAAAGAAAAAGAAATGCTCAAAGAATTGAAGAAAAGGAGATCCTTAATGAGTGAATGAGAAAATGTCAGTGGAAAAGCAGAGCCTCTATAAAGAAATAAGTGGAAATTCTACAGTTGAAAAAATAAAAGGACTAAAAATTTCTTAGTAAGTTCAATAAAAGAACATTCAGTGAACTTATTAGCAGATGAACAAAAATTTCTCAATCCAACGAACAGAGAGGGAAAAAATGCTACAGAAGCTGAGTGGGCTCAAACTTAGAGCCGGAAAGCAAAGCAAACATCACATTTGAAGGAGAAAGAGCTGAAAGCAAGACAGGCACCTGGAAGCGAGGGGATGGATGCTATTCTGTGGGGCTCCCCATTTCTGAAAGATCTGGAAGGGTGTAGTTCTCAGGCTGTAGATGGATGCATATACACAAACATACTGTTCACCAAACAGCATTCTGCTTTGTCTAGAATCATTTTGAATGAGGACTCCTGGGTACACATAAGATGTTTTATGGTTAAAGATTTGGGAAGTAAATGATAGGAGTAATATTGCTTGATATGGTATCATTGAATGTCTGTAATAGAGTGTATTATTGGATTCAACCTGTTGCATTTTCCTGTATCCAGGAAGTGGTCTGGGGGCATACAATCACTCCCCTTGTCTTGGCACGGGGAGTAAATTGACCAAGAAGAGGTTTGCAGAAATGAAGCAACCAGAGTTGTCAGAAAGGTTTGCTCATGAAGCGTGCTTGCTCTTGTGCTACCAGCACTCCCTGGAGAGGGATGCGGCTGGGCTGGCTAGTCCTGGGAGGAGGATGAAGGATTTGTGAGGAGAGCTGCCTCAGTTTAAGTTGCCCCACAACCGCTCTAGAGAACTCCCCCATTCAACCTTCAGAAGCATGTTAAGAGCCCAACATGTTAAGATCTGGGTTGGGATGCCTCAGATCTCACGCATCCCAGCCCAGATCAGGCAATATGCTGCCACCCTCTTGGAAGCTGGAATAATAGATGCCTATTTTTCCATTAAAGGATATTTATTCATTATTAAATGCAAACTTTATTTGGATTTGCATGTATAACATGATGCTTCAAAGTATATAGAATATATACATGTAAAGTATGTGTGTGTTTATATATATACATTATATATATATATATATATATATATATATATATATATATATATATATATATACATATATACACACACACATATATGCATTATATCATGTAGTTATCATTTTGTGGTGAGAACACTTTTCACACACTCCATGATGTGTATGATTTTTTTTAAATATTTTTTAGTTGTCAATGGACCTTTATTATCTATCTATCTATCTATCTATCTATCTATCTATCTACCTACCTATTTATATGCAGTGCTGAGAATTGAACCCAGACACTCACAGATGCTAGGCAAGCACTCTACCACTGAGCAACAACCCCAGCCCCATGTATGATGTTTTGTTAACCATAATCCACATGTTTTCTGCTACATTTTGAATTTATTCCTTCTATCTAAGTGATCTTTGCTATTCTTTGACTAACATCTCTACATTTGCTTCCTAGTCAGCCAGTCTTTGGTAACCATGACTTTACCCTATTTCTATGAGATAAATTTTTTAGGTTCCTCTTGTTTTAAGACATTAAGTTTTGAGTTAGGCTTTTATCCACACAAATATCTAACTGGTGGCATATTTAAAATGTGTCAGGCAATGTGGTCGATGATTTTTCACATTACATTACTTTGTTTAACATATGTGAGTGCATGGGTACCCTGATGAAGGAGTTACTATTGTTGTTTTTTAAAATCTCAACAGTTAATTTGCAGATAAGAAAGTAGACTCCAAATGTTTTATCACTTGGCAAAGTGACACAGCTTTAAGAACCTGAATCCATAATTAAAATTTAGGCAGCCTGTGTCCGATATTCTATGTGCATAAGAAGTTGTATCAAAGGAGTCTTGTCTGTTAGAGATTTTACTCTCTTCAAATTGTCAGGATTACATGCTGAGAAAGGAACCCCAAAATAAACCATGTTGAAGAAATATAGAACTTTTCAAAATATGTTATAACAAGAAATTTCTTTTTAATCTTTCTCTCTTCTTACACACTACTGACATATGAAAAATACCCTAATACAAATACTTAGAGTAATGAAATACCAACTTCTGTGCTTGTTTACATTCAGAATCCAAGTGTGCCAGGAAAAACACATGCTTGCTGCTGCGGATGGACATTAGCTCCCGGGCCTTCAGGATGCCTCTACCAATGTATTTTCATCAGTAGCAGTTGGAATTGTGTCCTCCCCCCACCCCATCTTTCACCATTCAGCACCATTTACAAAAAGTGGGATGAAAAAATAAAAGCTGCCTTTCCTATGATTTCAGACAGAGTACGGGATTGAACAGATTCTATGGGTTGGGATGCCTCAGATCTCAGCTCTTGACTTGCTCCAGCCTCACTTATAAGTGACTGCAGGTTGTCCTGCCGCACTGTGTATCTTGGAGCCATGGTTTTCTTTTCATGCTACGATTAGCTCTGAGACCCTAGGAAACCCATTCATTTATTCATTCTTCAAGACATAATTACCATACGCCTGCTATGTGACAGGAGCCACACCCTCACAGGAGACAGAGAAGTAAGACAAACCCCTACAAAGATTCTCAGCATGGGAAACAGGGCTGAAGCCAATGAATCAACAATAATTACAGAAAAATATGAAAAGTACTTATTTTTTTGTTACAGAAACCACATTTTACCACAAGCATTAAACAAATATATTATTCAAATTTCAGTTAAAAACTTTGTTTTAAAATAAAACCTATATCCTTAGAAACTAAAACCAAAAAGTTTTCACTACAAGAAACACCTTATTCAACTGTTTTCCTCACAATTCATGATGTCCATTCTTCTCTTTCTCTTTTAACTGTAAGCTTAAAAGTTAGATCAGGGGCTGGGGTGGTGGCTCAGTGGTAGAGCGCTCACCTAGCATGCACGAGGCACTGGGTTCGATCCTCAGCACCTCATAAATGCAAAATAAAGATATTGTGCCCACCTAAAACTTAAGAATAAATATTTAAAAAAGAAGACAGATCAATGCCTGAGCAATATCTGCAACCTGATTATATGTATGCATATATGTATGTGTGTACACATGATATATTAAAAGGGGAAGAGTAACATGGAGATACACCCAAAACAGCACTGGTCTTTGGAATAAGTGAAGAGTAACAAGAGAAAGACAGTTATGGTTCATGTGTACAGCAACAACAGCATATAAATACTAAACATACTAATTATTTCTCTTTCTTCTACTAGTTCATTGTGGTACACATGAGAAGCTAGAGAGCCTTGTGCATTAAGTTCAAGAAACACATTATTGAAAACATGTATTTTATTGCACCTGTAATTGAGTTATGCAGGTTGTTTCAGTTAACAGTGAGTTTGACTGTGAATAACAGAAAAAATTAATGATAATGCTTTTAACAGGGTGGTAGTTTATTCTCTTGAAAAGACAGGAATTATGAAGAAGACAATTTTTAGCAATCATTATGTGTCGGGCACATAATTTTGGAATGCTTCTCATTTTTGACTCTTAATTTTCCTCAAAATCTTGTGAAATAACATTATCTTTCTTACAAATGAAGTAAGTTAGACCCAGAAATATATTCTCAAGGTTTCCTGGGCAGGGAGTGGTGTAGCTAACCCCGGGCCTGGAGGTGAAACACAGCGGGATGGAGGGTCTCCTCCTGCCTCATTCTTCAGGGACCCACCTGAAGAAGGAATGAAGGAGAATGAAGGAGAATATAGATGAACACCCGTGGTTTCTGATCGCACAATTGCCCTACATCCTCTGCACTTCAGAAACACTTTATAAAAAAGGTTGTCTGTTTGCAAAACTGTGTTCTTTCTTCTGTCATAAAGGAGAGACAATTATTTCAGGAGCCTAAAACACTGCTTATTCAAACTTTGTTGATTCATCCAAGTTGCTTACGCCATTGTCTTTCTTCTTATGGGACACCTGAGATCTGAAAGTCCCAAAGCACAGATAAACCTTGTTGAAGAGCAAGAACTAAAGCTAGCTGGCCACCCCAGATCTCTGTGAACCATCACAAGATATTCAAACCGACAACAGATTACTGAGATGGGTATGACATAAAATTTCCACAAAAATGACTCTTTTAAAAGTGTCTGTCAGTGGTTTCATGGGAAATTCTATTTATCCTTCCTTTCCAAATGCCTAGCAGTTTGCAATAAATAGATTTGATGCATATCCCCAGTAACTGCTTCCACACCCAGTAAATTTTTAGGAGATTATAAATCTTAAAGAAAATGAAATGATCCTTTTCTGTTTATTTGCCTCTTAAAAAAAATCTGTTTCAATGTTCATGATAGGATAAAAATAAAATTTCAAATCATATGAAAACTTCAACTTTCATTTATAAAATTCATGGTGTAAAGATTCTGAGAGAAGACAAACAGCAGAGCAGAGAATGGTAGCAGAGACCACAAATAAACACCACCATCCCACATTTCCCTGTCAGTGGGTATTCATTTCTAGGACATATTAAATACAAAATCAAATACTATTTGCATAGAAAAATATATATGACCAATGTGATTCAGGAAAAAAAGACTTAAAAAAGAACGAGCAAAGTTTCCGTTTTACTTCAAAAAGAAAGCAAAAGTGACAGGATCAGAGTCAGAAATTAGCATTAAAGGCATTGATGAAAGTCATCATTATGTTACATAAAAGATTCAATAGTGAAGATGTGAGATCATAAATATGAGTCATATAGCACCAAATCTAAATAAGTGAGCAAGTAATTTTAGGGCCATGAGAAGAAATTGGCAGAAATAAAATTGTGAAAGATGACTTCAGTGTGAGTGGCTGTTTTTATCTCACCATACCGGCTTCTTTCTATGTCTTCCCCACCCCGGGTCATACAAGTGTCATTCATTCAATCCCCCCCAGTAAACTTATGACATACATACTAAATATGGACCATGGGAAAAGCAACCATAGATTAATGGAATTGAATTAACAATATTCTAAAAAACTCTGAATTCAATAAGGACAATTATATGCACTTTTAAACACATACATATCAAATTATTTATCCAAAAAAATCCACAAAAATTTAAATATATTCAAAAGTTGAAAATTGTGTAAGTCACATAGAATATTGAATAATATATATAAACCCTAATTAACATGTAAAAAAGAAAATTCACCTCAAAGAAGAAAGCTGGATCATGGGGATAATGAAGACAACACACACATACAAAAAAAGCAATTATGACAACATTGCATTTTAACACCAATGGACAAGTTTGGTGGAGTATTTTGAAAGTCAGTTAAAATTTTTATTTTTCTTATGAAGTAAGTAAAAAATAAATTTTATTCTTTTAAAATATCAAACTAAAATGCAACATAAACATTATTGGGAAGAATGTAAAGTGGCAGATCCTTGAAATTTTACCATATGATCCAACAATTCCACCCTTGTCTATTAAATCAAGAGAAATGAAAATATATGTCCACATAAAACAAGGTACATGAATGTTCATAATATCATGATTCATAGTAGTAAAAAAACTGGAACAACTTAAATGTGCATTAACTGATGAATGGATAAACAAAATGTAGTATGCCCATAGAGTAGATATTATTTGGCCATAAAAAGAAATGAAATATTTATCCATGCTTATAATGTCGATGGACCTTGAAAACACGCTAAGTGAAAGCAGTCAGTCACAAAACAACATATTGTGTGATTCTATTTACATAAAATGTCCAAAATAAGCCGATTCATAAGATAAAATATAGCTTGGTATTTGTCTTGAGTGGATGAAGGAGAATAAAGAAGAAATGGGGACTGACTGCTCACAGATCTGGGGTTTCTTTTGTGGGTAATGGATATACTCTAAAATTAGATTGTGGTAATAAAAAAATAAAAGTTTTATCTGATTTCCACTTTGACCTAGGAAGGGATTTCTGGAACTTCCCCAGGTGACTTCCACTTCCTCTCCCATCTCCATTTCAATAAGGTTCCATCCTGTGGCCTACAGGGAAGGCCTGCTGGTTGGCTTTGTACTTTGTTGACATAAACTAGATTAAAGACAGATTATTTCAGGACAATGTGGGGATGCTGAATTGCACACTAGGAATATTTTTCTTTCAGGTAAGTGTTTGAAGGCTTGGTGAGAGCAGTTGGAATGGAAACTCCACCAGACTTCCCAGGCTTAGAGGCTGAGCCACGCTTGAATAGAAGCTTAGGGAAGAAGAAAAAAAAAAATAGAGCCGGACCTCGTGTTTCACAGGAGAGGAATCTTTTGGTTAAAAGGGGAAGGAAAGAAACAGTTCTACAAGGCTTTTCTTGTTTGGTGTAAACACTAACAGGAGAGTTTAATATTATCTACAGCAGAAAAAAAGCAATTGAGAAGTCGACAAAAGAAGGGGTGTTTAATAGAGATGATTTCAGTCTCAGCTGGCTGTTAAATACTTCTTGAGAAATACCATCTAAGCCAACCATCTGCTAAAGAAATTCAGGGATCTTAAAAAACAGATTTATTGAGGTATGATTGAAATATAAAGAAACGGTCCTACTTGATGTATAGAGTTTTGATGACTTTCAACATATGCATGCATCTGTGATACCATCACCATAATCAAAGGAAAGAACACAACTATCACCTGCAGATTTTGTGTGGTAAGAACATATAATAAGAGACCTTCCCTCTGAGCAACAATAAATTCCAGGAGATCAAAAATTTTATTTTATCTTTTTTTTTTTTAAATTATAGAATCCCAGAAAAGGCACACCCACACCCAGTTTGAAAGACTTGAACAGTTGTTCTAGATGTGTTCTGCCACATTGTGTTTTCATGGTTGTCCTTTTTCTGTCACTACCATAAGTGACAGTTGCACTGGCTCCTTACAAACATTATATGCCATTTAAATACTTTGTCAAAGGCCAAAAATATCCTTTGGAGTAAATTAAATTAAATTGGAGTAAATTAAATTGGAGTAAATTTAAAAAATTATTTTACTTTTTAACTTACTGAATAAAGTTTGAACAAGTTTTCATATAATTCTATGCCAATTGAATTTCTTTTTATATGAAATTTATGTACAATTTACTCAATATTTACTAAGATTTTATGCAAGCATGTTAAAGCTTTGAGATGTCAGCCTTTTTGCTTTTTTTGATAGATTATTTCCCCAATGAACTTTCATTAATTTTAATTTTAGTTTATTTACTTTTTTGTGTGTGAATATATTTTCCTTTTGTAATTGTATCACTTTCCCATTTTAATTACTTCAAATGTTATAGACTTTTGAACAATCCAGAGGAAATATGTATCTCATGTTATGATCACATATACATTTATGATTTACATGTCATTTATTATGCTCCTCATATGCAGTGAAGAGACTGGTATAGAATCCTTCACATTTTACAGAAAGGGATGAAATCTTGGAAACCTTCCTATTTTATGATTGGAAGTAGAGAAAAATGAGAAGAAATGAAAGTGTATTCACTGGGACATTTTTGGCAGCAAGTATCTAATTCAAATGAACTTCAGCATTATGGAAACATAAAAGTTCAAACAAGAGGGAATCCAGAGTTTGGATGAGCTTGGAGTTTGGAGGAGCCAAGTGCACCAGCTCCATTCTAAGGCAGGTACCCTCATGACTGTGATATGCCTGTCCATCTCCCAGTGTGCTGAGTTTCCTGACTCAGGACTTGCAGAAAGGAGTGCACTGGCTTGAGTTCATAAAAGCCAGAAATCTTGTCTCTCAGAGGCCCCCTCAAGATTCTCTTCTGATCAGCCCCAGTGACTGAAGATTGCTCATCCTTCGTGGATTATGAGCAGCAGGTTTCAGACTCACCATCCACTGCAGAACAGATATTGAGAAGGGAGCACTTCCCTCTGAAGTTCATCAAACCCTGAAGTCCATCATGCTGTCTTCAGGATGCAGAACTCTTCTCCCGGGCATCATCAGCATGAAGCTCTGCATCTTCTCCTGAATATCACACTTGACCTTCTAGAGATCAGACAAAAGCTGAGGAAGGGCGCTTCTTTGAGTCCTTATTTGAAAAGAAAACTGTTTTCATATATTGCAGCAATTGAATGTACTTGTCACTTAAAGCTGTATAATATATGATCTTCTTTTTTGTTTTCTAGAAAATAAATTTAACTGTGTATTTTCTAAGGGAATTTTATTTTCTTGCTACCATGTATAGTTTTCAAAGGCTTATTTCTCATCCTTTTAAATCATCCTTCTGTGAATATCCTCTTTCATGCTGGATGTGCTGGTTATGATGAGATGATGTATTACACCAAGTTTATAATAAAATAGAAATCAGCCTGTGGGGAACTTACAATGTCGAGTTCCGTTTCAGCAGTGTTCAAGTGTGATGTTTTTTTGATCCAAAGAGTTTTCACAATGTGGAAAAACTTTTGGGCATAAAAAATACCAAAAACCATGTGTAAGAATAAATTGCAAATTATTTTGAAACATAGGCTTTGGATTTTCTTGGAAATTCATGTGGAATCAAAATTAAGACATATATTGTACACAATGGGCTTGGCCCAATCTAAATGTTCCTTAAGGAATAAAAGGTTATATATTTTTAATCAGAGTGTCTCAAAAATAATTTAATAAGTGGCTTGCTGAGGATGCTACGTTCCAGGGTGCTGGTTCATAGATGGTAACAGACAACCTCTTCCTATTAGGTAATCAAAGAAAAGGCAGCTCCTTATAGCTTAATCAGTTATCTCAAATTCTTCCCATTTTCTGTGAAGAACTATGTGTGCTAGCCTTGCTAAAACTGAAATCCAGAGGAGCAATGTATCCAGCCCCCACCAACTTCAGGCATTCCTGCTACATAACACTAAGGGCACTCAGCACATATTGTTTAAAATCTAATACAGCTGATAATTTCCCATGAATGGTTTCTGCTTATGTAGAAATTGTTATCATTTACTATTAAGCTTAAATATACCAATAACACTAAAAATAACAAAACAAAAAGAAAAGTGTATGGTCTCAACAGCACTGGGTACTTGTGGTAGGGGCTGACAGAGCTGGTTGATATTGCCAGTTTTTTTCATGACTTTTTTCTTTAAAAAATGACATATGATTAAATTTAAAGTGATATCGGAGGTTGGTTGTTGAATTTAAACCCCCAGAACATGGAATTCTGCAAATGACCTTCTCCACTTTTGTGTGTGCTTAGGTCTTACACATCTGTCATGTTGCTGAACCCCTGTTCCTACAGTGTTCTTCTGAGCCTCCTCCACAATGAGCAGCTTCTGTAGAGGAGAAGGTTGGAGTAGATAACCAAAGTCATGCCAGATGAAAATGTGAGGCGTTTTGATCTACTGTGATACTGTTTGGCCAATACAGGCAATTCTGAGAATAAAGTATTCTATTCATAAGCAACACATACATCTTTTCACTTGTTCGTGTTTTGCTTCTACTTATGTAGTAGTTATTGCACTACTTTTTCCCATGGGTTTCTTTTCTATAAGATATTATAATGCCTCATGGTAGTTTATGACAAATACTGTATTTTGGAATGAGTTGTTTCTGTAGGAAAGTTTTATCATTCTAGGCTTTTATCAGAGAGGAAATGAATGGCCATTCTGTATAAAACATCCTAGAATATAATTTATGGTTATTCACATAATAATAACTATTATATTAATAGCATTTTACATTTGACAGGCACTGGCTCAGTACTTTTATAAACTTTCTCATTTAAGTATCACAATAGCCCTACAAGGGAAGCACTGTTATTATACCCATCTTAGAGATGAGAAATCATGACATGAAGAATTATAAATTGTCCAAATTACATGTCTAGGCAATGGCAGACTTGAGTCTTGAACTCAGGACTGTCTGTTTCTTACATGCAAGTTTTTAAGCCCTTTTCTGCACCAGCCCAAGTGCAGGCTGCACACTCTTTTGGGAGCAAAGGGATTGTTGCTTGATTGCTCATTGCTGGGATCATCATCTCAATAGCTCTCCTAACAACACTGAGAGGCAGGCATGATCATTTTCCCCATTGTGAGATGATGTGACTATATGACAGGAAAAGTACCTTGTCCCCAAATGCATATTAGAACAAAGTAGTAAAATGGTCTTTCCCAACACTAAAATTCAAGTAAGACTCCCAAACTGAAAACCATCTGTGCAGAAGTTGGAAAGGCATTGTCACTGTATGGGCTGCTTGCACTAGCACATTCCCTATTTCCAAAATGTATAAGGTGAAAAATTTGTTAGGAGGCAGCTTGGAAATGGGAACTTCTAGAGAGAATGCTGATCTTTACTCTCATAAAGGGAAAGGGAGAGCAGAGTCCTTTCTCCCTTCCTTCCCTCCTCTCTTTTCCTTTTTCTTCCTCTTCTTCCCTTCCTCCCTCTCTGTCTTCCTCCCTTGTTTTTGATGATTAAAAGACCTGATGGAAAGAAAAATTATGCAAGGACCTTGGATCAAGAGAGACTAGGCTAAAGTCACAGTTCTTCTTCAGTTTTCTCATACATGGCAAGGGGATCCTACTCTTAACCTCTGGTGTCCCTGTTGAATTATATGGGATAACATGGTCCATGTGTAGGACAGCGGCACATGACCAAGGGGAGCCCTGTTTACACTGACTGGTCTCTTTCTCCACACCAACCTTCCTGAGCATTGGGCATTTGCTTTTGTTCCAGGTACGAGGGACTTCTTACCCAGTCAGCCCAGAGAATTCCTAAAAGCTTCCACTTGTGAATAAGATGTCTTAGGTCACTTTCCACGGTCTTAAAAATAAAGCAAGGAAGAAAAGCAAACCTATGATAAGTGGGAGAGAAATTCACTTCTTGCCTCCTTCTCTGCCTTTGGGGGCAACAGGTTCTCCTGGCTCTGGACAATGCAATGCCCATCCTGATCATTTTAAACAAAGCCTCTGAGGAGCCCTAAAATATCAAGAAACAAAATATTTAGCTGAGAGCTTAGGTGGGGGCTGAGAAAATAAACACTGTGAATGCTGAGCATTGGGGTGGACGGCGCCGCTTCCCCCATCGACTTGTGGAGTCCCAGCCGACACCTTGCAGCCCCAGATCTTAGCAGGCCCGAGCCTAGACCTGAGTGGAAGGGGAGAGTGCAGGGTGTTTGTACAGCTGAAAACATAGATGAAAAACCCCAGGCCCCTCTCACACCCCATTAGGCCCTGAAGTCCATGGAGTGCTGCACTCAACACATAAACACTCCGCTTGGGGAAGCCGTGGTCAGGGTGTGAGAGGGAGGGACGCCTCTCCAGGAGGAACAATGGGATCTCTGTCAGGAGGCAGGCACCCCACCCTGCAGCTCCTGGGATGCATTAATCATGGCTCCCACCTCCCTCATTTCAGTAAACCCCAAGGCCTTTTGGGATTGATAATAAGACAGCAGGTAAGGAGATATCCAATCAGAAAACAAACATTCCGGGCCCAGGCTTCAACATGGCCGTTTCCTTCTCCAGGTGCCAGAGTGGAGGAAAACGGAGTTTGGAGTAAAAGACATGGGATCCCACCACAGCCGACCGTGGTTCTGTGGGCAGGGGAGGATGTTCCCCACCTCTGGGCAACCCTGTAATCTGGCCCACGTTGTTCTATTTGCCCACGATGTTCTCCAGCCACACAAAAGTCCTGTGGGGTGCCATGCTCCCTCCTCAGAGAAGTCTCCTTGAGATAACGATCCCAGCAATGATGCTGAGCTATCTTCTCCCTCCCCTGTGTCTTTGCAGCATGTGATGGCCATTTATTAAGTACATTCCATGGTGCC
The DNA here is from genome assembly GCF_021218885.2 of Marmota monax. NCBI lineage: Eukaryota > Metazoa > Chordata > Mammalia > Rodentia > Sciuridae > Marmota > Marmota monax. Next base: position 20,975,729 of record NW_026694710.1, read on the forward strand.
CTGGGATTTGTGTGTCTCCACTTTCCCTCAGCCTTTCTGAAGACAGCCATGGATTTCCATTTTCTGAGGTGATGACACAGGTTGTGAGGTCACAGCCTCTCCATTTCCTGGCTTAATCCCTATATTAGTCACTTTACTCTTGTAATTATGTTGTTTCCTGCTGTTGGAGGTTAATAAAATAATAACCGTAGTATCTATGAATGTAGCTTTCCTTAGAAGCAGGGTCTTTGTCCATGTGACTGAAGTAAGATGAGGTTGATATTGGATTAGAATGATCCTTGTTATGGTTTGGATGTGAAGTGTCCCCCAAAGCTCCCGTGTCCATGCAGGAATTTCTGGAGGAGAAACGATCAGATTATGAGAGCTGTAACCTAATCAGCCCAACCTAGTTTGAATGGACCAAGTCATAACTGGAAGCGGATGAGGCATGGCTGGAGGAGGTGAGTCACTGGGGTATATATCTTCTCTGTAGCCCTTCCCCAACCCTCTGCTTCTCATGCACCAAGAGCTGAGCAGTTTCCTCCACTACCACCTTTGTCCTATGGTGTTCAGTCTCATCTTGGTCCCAGAGTGATGTAGATGGCTGATCATGGACTGAACCTCTGAAACTGAGATCCCCTCCCCAATTTTCCTCCTCTAAGTTGTTCTTGTTAGGTGTTTTGTTCACAGCAAAATAACACTGACTGAAACAAGCCCTAAATTCAGTGACTAGTACCATAGGTTGGATCTTGAATGTTCCCCCAATTCTATATTTTTAAAGGCTTGGTCCTTAGGGTGGTACCATGGGAGGTGTTGGAACGTAATGGAAAGTCTTCAGGTCATTAGTTGTGTGTCCTTGAAGGGGACCATAGGACCCTGGTCCCTTTTTCGCTTTCTGGCCAAGAAGTGAAAGTTTTTTTTGTTTTTTGTTTTTTTTTTAAAGAGAGAGAGAGAGAGAGAGAGAGAGAGAGAGAGAGAATTTTAATATTTATTTTTTAGTTTTTGGCGGACACAACATCTGTTTGTATGTGGTGCTGAGGATTGAACCCAAGCCGCATGCATGCCAGGCGAGCGCGCTACCACTTGAGCCACATCCCCAGCCCGAAGTGAAAGTTTTTCTCACCATATTATCTTGCCATGATGTGCTACCTCATCACAGATCAAAAACAATGGGGCTGATCATATAACAGAACCTCAAAAATTGTGAAAACTAAACTAAACCTTTTCTCTTTATAAGTTAATTATCTCAGGTATCTGTCATAGTACTGAAAAACTGACTAACAGAACTGGTATGCTTATAAGAGAAGGAGATCGGGAGACAAACAAGCACAGAGAGAAGACAGCCTTGTGGAGGTGGAAGTAGAATTGAGAGTGACACGGTCACAAGCCAATGAGTACCAACTATGGCTGGCACCCACCAGGAGCTGGACATGGGAAAGGAAGGGTTCTTTTCTAGAGCCTTCAGGAGCCTTCTCTGGGTTATATAACTAAAATGTGACTTAATATTTCCCATTCTACTGGCACCTTCTCCATGGTTGATTCTCCTACAGAACTTGTGAGATGCTGAGTTCCAGTCTGGACAGAGGAATCATCTTCTCCTTCCTGTGCTAAGATCAGGGTTTGTTTATACTTCTACACTGAAGCTATTCTATAAAAGCAGTGCATTTCTAAACCCAAGGGGCTCTTTCACCCCTTTTACCTTACTTTTCTCTCTCAGTGACATCTCTCTTCTTCCTTGGCTTCTATTTTTGCTCTATTCACATCTGTGCTCAGTTCTTTTTAGGCTGTTTGAGGGCTGTATTTACTCGACCTTCTCCCTACTTGTTCAGGTGGAAGAGAGTTATGACCTCCATCCTTCAGCCCTTCACCTTTTACCTTATCTGCCACTCTTAAGTTCATCATATCCAATGCCTTCAGTGACCATCTACTTGCTGATCTAAACCAGCTTGACTTCAGACCCAACCATTAACTGTCCTCAACTGCAGACCAACTAGCCAGACAGTGAATGCATATCCTGGACAAAGCAAGCTCAACATGTCCGTCCACACTTTGGCTTTCTGCCTTGGCTCCAGACTCTTTCTTCTTAACATCTGAACACAGAGCAATGGCAGCACCATGCACTCAGCAATCAATGCCATGAATGTGGGAGCTATCCTGGGTCATCCTTTGGTTCATCCTCCCTCATGTAACCAATGGTAACTCTAAGAATTCCATATCTTTAATATATCTATTTTGGGATTCAGATAAAAGGTGAGTCTCAGAACATATTCAAATATGTTTGTTTTTCCATTTCTTTGAAATAAACTAAAAATAAATAAGTAAAATAAAGAAACTGAAGCCTGGAGAAATAAATTATCTAAGAGCACATAGACCAAGGGGGACACTTGGGAGGCAAAGGGACTGCCTGGATTTCCAGCCCACGCTCTTAACTGTATACCATGCTATCTTTCTCGGACAGTGCATTTGTTACAAAAAGAATGGTAGAAGAAGCACAGAGATAATATTCAACTTTTACATTTAAATTGAATAATGCAGTAAAACACCATTTTAAGTAGAGTGATTGCCACCTCCATTATGGGTGAACATCATCTAATCTGTTCAGAGTCTGAATACAACAAAAAAGCAAAAAAAAAAAAAAAAAAGGGCAAATCTGTTTTGGTGTGAACTAGGATTTCCATCTTTTGCCCTCACCCATTGTACCCCCACTTCTTTTCAGGCCTTAAGAATTGGACTTAGTGACAGTACTGTCTTTCCTGTGTCCTTAGCTTGCAGATTGAAGACAACCTCTGCAAATGTGTCATACATTCTGTCCCATCAGCTAACTATAGGTCTTAGCTTCCCTTGCCAATAGTGACCAGTGAGTCCTAAAGGGAAGTTATTAGGTATAGCCCTGGGGAGGCTCTTGAAGGAGGTTTAATTATTCTGGAAGGTGAGTCTGTCTAGTAGGCACTTTCTCCTTCCTGTTGTCTGGAATGCAGGGATAGTTAGTGGAGCAACAGTGATTATTTTATGACCACAAAGCAGCACTGAGGATGAAAGTCATTTGAAGATAAGCACAGTGGAGCAAAAGCTGGAAGTTGCTTGAGTATTTTGGGTATGCTGCTGGACCGATTTGGTCTACCTGTATCTAACTTGTTTTACCTATGAGAAAAAACAAACCCTTACCTTCAGACACCATGACATTGTAGTCATACTGAATCTTTACCAATATGGCTCTGCTCTCAGTCTATTCCTACCACTCCAAACCCTGAGGCTCATCTTTTCTTGCTTGTTCAAAACAAGAGAAGCAAGTCACATCATCCTCACTTACTATCTAATACTAGATAAGTGCAGATTGTAGTCAGGACATTAACCATGAAAAGGAAAGGATGGCATCTGCTATTGGCAGCTTCTTACTCTAAGGAACACTGGGCAGAACTCTAGCATCATGCACAGGGGTTGCTTTGTTTAGCCATATCACCAGCAAAAAGCACAGAATTGCAAAACATGCAAAACTAGACCATGAGAAGGTCACTTGTGTACAGTGTGACAAAGCACAACTCTGTCTGACCTCAGCAGAAACCCTGGGAACATTTGTCAGGCAACACAAATTTTTATCCCTTTCTGCATATCTGAGACTGACTGTGAATGTGCCATGGGAACTGATTTATTAAGTGAATTGGCAAGTAAGGAATCCCAAATGCCAGGAACCAGTGGTTTTATGTTCTAGCTATTGCATGCTGTGTGCAATAGTAGGCAATTACATGAACTTTCTATTTTTCTCATTAACTTAATGTCTAGATGAGGGAGATAGTTGGTAAAGGCTAATCCTATAAAGATTCTTAAAATACCATAATATCTTATATTATGTGATCAGTTAATTCATTTATGCAATTATTTATTTAAATGAGCGTGATTGTGACTCCTGCAAGGTAGGCGGGCCTGCGACCCACCGGCAGAAGAGGAGCAGCGGCCTGCTGAGAGGCTGAGCCGCCCCCTCCCCCTGCGCCGGCAAAGTAGAGGGAACTGTGACCACGCACAGAGCAGGACCAGCGGCCTGCTGAGAGGCAGAGCCGCCCCCCCACCCCCCGCGCCTGCCAGGTAGGTGGAACGGTGACCACCGACAGAAAAGGCCCAGTGGCCTGCGGCGGGACAGAGCTTCCAATCACTCCTGCAAGGTAGGCGGGCTTGCGACCCACCGGCAGAAGAGGAGCAGCGGCCTGCTGAGAGGCAGAGCCGCCCCCTCCCCCTGCACCGGCAAGGTAGAGGGAACTGTGACCACGCACAGAGCAGGCCCAGCGGCCTGCTGAGGGGCAGAGCCGCCCCCCACCCCCCGCGCCTCCCAGGTAGGTGGAACGGTGACCACCGACAGAAAAGGCCCAGTGGCCCGCGGAGTGGCAGAGCTTCCAATCACTCCTGCAAGGTAGGCGGGCCTGCGACCCACCGGCAGAAGAGGAGTAGCAGCCTGCTGAGAGGCAGAGCCGCCCCCTCCCCGCCGCGCCTGCAAGGTAGACGGAACTGTGACCACCATCAGAACAGGCCAGACCTGCAACCGAGAGACAGAACAGGCCCAGTGGCCTGAGGAAGGGTAGAGCCGCCCCCCCCCGCGCCTGCAAGGTAGGCGGACCTGCGACCCACTGGCAGTACAGCCCCAGAGGCCTGCAGAGGGGCAGTGCCGCTGCCTGCGCCTGCAAAGTAGACAAAACTGTGACCACCGACAGAACAAGCCTAGCGACCCGCAGAGGGACAGAGCCACCGCCCGCGCCTGCGAGGGAGACTTTGCAACTATACAAGACCAATATAAATATATAGGGGGAAAATTCAATAGCACAACAGTTTCACCAAGTAGAAAGGAACGCGAACAGTATGAAGAGACAAGGAAAGAAAGCACCACAAGCATTGCAGGTCAACTCAATGTTAGAAGAGGTAATAGCTGCAGCAGATGGAATGTCAGATAAAGAATTCAGGATATACATGCTTCAGATGATCTGGAGTCTCAAGGAAGACATCAGACAGCAAAATCAGACAATGAAAGATCACTTCAACAATGAATTACATAAACAAATCCAAGAAGCAAAAGATCAACTATACAGGGAAATAGAGGTTATAAAAAACAAACAAACAGAAATCCTAGAAATGCAGGAAGCAATAAGCCAACTTAAAAACTCAATTGAGAATACTACCAGCAGAGTAGAACACTTAGAAGACAGAACATCAGACAATGAAGATAAAGTATTTCAACTTGAAAAGAACATAGACAGCTCGGCAAGACTGTTAAGAAACCATGAGCAGAACATCCAAGAAATATGGGATAACATCAAGAGACCAAATTTAAGAGTCATTGGGATACAGGAAGGGACAGAGTTTCAAACCAAAGGAATGAGCAATCTATTCAATGAAATAATATGAGAAAACTTCCCAGACTTGAAGAATGAGACAGAACCCCAAATCCTAGAAGCCTACAGGATGCCGAATGTGCAAAATCATAAGAGACCCACACCTAGACACATTATAATGAAGATTCCCAACATACAGAATAAGGAGAGAATTTTAAAAGCTACAAGAGAAAGGAAGCAGATCACATTTAGGGGTAAGCCAATCAGGATAACAGCTGATCTTTCAACACAGACTCTGAAAGCTAGAAGATCCTGGAATAACATATTTCAAACACTGAAAGAAAATGGGTTCCAACCAAGAATTGTGTTTCCAGCGAAATTAAGCTTCAGGATGGAAGATGAAATTAAAACCTTCCACGATAAACAAAAGTTAAAAGAATTTGCAGCTAGAAAACCATCTCTTCAAAACATCCTTGGCAAAACATTACAGGAAGAGGAAATGGAAAATAACAATGAAAACCAACAGTGGGAGGTAGGACACTAAAGGGGGGAAAATAATCAAAGAGGAAAACAAACCATGTTTAGTAACATAAATAAACAAATATGGCTGGAAGAACAACCCATATCTCAATAATAACCCTAAATGTTAATGGCTTAAACTCACCAATCAAGAGACACAGGCTAGTAGAATGGATCACAAAACAAGACCCAACAATATGCTGCCTACCGGAGACGCATTTGATAGGAAAAGACATACATAGGCTGAAGGTGAAAGGTTGGGAAAAATCATATCACTCATATGGACTTCAGAAACAAGCAGGAGTATCCATACTCATATCAAATAAAATAGATTTCAAGCCAAAGTTAATCAAAAGGGATAAAGAGGGACACTACATACTGCTCAAGGGAACCATACACCAACAAGACATAACAATCATAAATATATATGCCCCAAACAATGGTGCAGCTATGTTCATCAAACAAACTCTTCTCAAGTTCAAGAGTCTAATAGACCACCATACAATAATCATGGGAGACTTCAACACACCTCTATCACCACTGGACAGATCTTCCAAACAAAAGTTGAATAAGGAAACTATAGAACTCAATAACACAATTAATAACCTAGACTTAATGGACATATATAGAATATACCACCCAACATCAAGCAGTTACACTTTTTTCTCAGCAGCACATGGATCCTTCTCAAAAATAGATCATATATTATGTCACAGGGAAACTCTTAGACAATATAAAGGAGTAGAGATAATACCATGCATCCTATCTGATCATAATGGAATGGAACTGAAAATCAACGATAAAAGAAGGAAGGGAAAAGAATACATCACTTGGAGAATGAACAATAGGTTACTGAACGATCAGTGGGTTATAGAAGACATCAAGGAAGAAATTAAAAAATTCTTAGAGATTAATGAAAACACAGACACAACATATCGGAATCTATGGGACACATTGAAAGCAGTTCTAAGAGGAAAATTCATTGCTTGGAGTTCATTCCTTAAAAAAAGAAAAAACCAACAAATAAATGATCTCATACTTCATCTCAAAATCCTTGAAAAAGAAGAGCAAAACAACAGGAAAAGAAGTAGAAGGCAAGAAATAATTAAAATCAGAGCTGAAATTAATGAAATCGAAACAAAAGAAACAATTGAAAAAATTGACAAAACTAAAAGTTGGTTCTTTGAAAAAATAAACAAAATCGACAGACCCTTAGCCATGCTAGCGAAGAGAAGAAGAGAGAGAACTCAAATTACTAACATACGGGATGAAAGAGGCAATATCACAACAGACACTTCAGAAATACAGAAGATAATCAAAAATTATTTTGAATCCTTATACTCCAATAAATTAGAAGATAGTGAAGGCATAGATAAATTTCTTAAGTCATATGATGTGCCCAGATTGAGTCAGGAGGATATAGACAACCTAAGCAGACCAATATCAATTGAGGAAATAGAAGAAACCATCAAAAGACTACCAACTAAGAAAAGCCCAGGACCGGATGGGTATACAGCAGAGTTTTACAAAACCTTTAAAGAGGAACTAATACCAATACTTTTCAAGCTACTTCGGGAAATAGAAAAAGAGGGAGAACTCCCAAATTCATTCTACGAGGCCAACATCACCCTGATACCTAAACCAGACAAAGACACTTCAAAGAAAGAAAACTACAGACCAATATCTCTAATGAACCTAGATGCAAAAATCCTCAATAAAATTCTGGCCACTCGGATACAAAAATTTATCAAAAAAATTGTGCACCATGATCAAGTAGGATTCATCCCTGGGATGCAAGGCTGGTTCAATATACGGAAATCAATAAATGTTATTCACCACATCAATAGACTTAAAAATAAGAATCATATGATCATCTTGATAGATGCGGAAAAAGCATTCGACAAAGTACAGCATCCCTTTATGTTCAAAACTCTAGAAAAACTAGGGATAACAGCAACATACCTCAATATTGTAAAACAATCTATGCTAAGCCTCAGGCTAGCATCATTCTGAATGGAGAAAAATTGAAGGCATTCCCTCTAAAATCTGGAACAAGACAGGGATGCCCTCTCTCACCACTTCTGTTCAACATAGTTCTCGAAACACTGGCCAGAGCAATTAGACAGACGAAAGAAATTAAAGGCATAAAAATAGGAAAAGAAGAACTTAAATTATCACTATTTGCAGATGACATGATTCTATACCTAGCAGACCCAAAAGGGTCTACAAAGAAACTATTAGAGCTAATAAATGAATTCAGCAAAGTGGCAGGATATAAAATCAACACGCATAAATCAAAGGCATTCCTGTATATCAGTGACAAATCCTCTGAAATGGAAATGAGGACAACCACTCCATTCACAATATCTTCAAAAAAAATAAAATACTTGGGAATCAACCTAACAAAAGAGGTGAAAGACTTATACAATGAAAACTACAGAACCCTAAAGAGAGAAATAGAAGAAGATCTTAGAAGATGGAAAAATATACCCTGTTCATGGATAGGCAGAACTAACATCATCAAAATGGCGATATTACCAAAAGTTCTCTATAGGTTTAATGCAATGCCAATCAAAATCCCAATGGCATTTCTTGTAGAAATAGAGAAAGCAATCATGAAATTCATATGGAAAAACAAAAGACCCAGAATAGCAAAAACAATGCTAAGCAGGAAGTGTGAATCAGGCGGTATAGCGATACCAGACTTCAAACTATACTACAGAGCAATAGTAACAAAAACAGCATGGTACTGGTACCAAAACAGACGGGTGGACCAATGGTACAGAATAGAGGACACAGAAACCAATCCACAAAACTACAACTACCTTATATTTGATAAAGGGGCTAAAAGCATGCAATGGAGGAAGGATAGCATCTTCAACAAATGGTGCTGGGAAAACTGGAAGTCCATATGCGACAAAATGAAACTGAATCCCTTTCTCTCGCCATGCACAAAAGTTAATTCAAAATGGATCAAGGAGCTTGATATCAAATCAGAGACACACCGTCTGATAGAAGAAAAAGTTGGCTACGATCTACATACTGTGGGGTCGGGCTCCAAATTCCTCAATAGGACACCCATAGCACAAAAGTTAATAACTAGAATCAACAAATGGGATTTACTCAAACTAAAAAGTTTTTTCTCAGCAAAAGATACAATAAGAGAGGTAAATAGAGAGCCTACATCCTGGGAACAAATCTTTACTCCTCACACTTCAGATAGAGCCCTAATATCCAGAGTACACAAAGAACTCAAAAAATTAGACAATAAGAGAACAAACAACCCAATCAACAAATGGGCCAAGGACCTGAACAGACACTTCTCAGAGGAGGACATACAATCAATCAACAAGTACATGAAAAAATGCTCACCATCTCTAGCAGTCAGAGAAATGCAAATCAAAACCACCCTAAGATACCATCTCACTCCAGTTAGATTGGCAGCCATTATGAAGTCAAACGACAACAAGTGCTGGCGAGGATGTGGGGAAAAGGGTACACTTGTACATTGCTGGTGGGACTGCAAATTGGTGCAGCCAATTTGGAAAGCAGTATGGAGATTTCTTGGAAAGCTGGGAATGGAGCCACCATTTGACCCAGCTATTCCCCTTCTCGGTCTATTCCCTAAAGACCTAAAAAGAGCATGCTACAGGGACACTGCTACATCGATGTTCATAGCAGCACAATTCACAATAGCTAGACTGTGGAACCAACCTAGATGCCCTTCAATGGATGAATGGATAAAAAAAATGTGGCATTTATACACAATGGAGTATTACTCTGCATTAAAAAATGACAAAATCATAGAATTTACAGGGAAATGGATGGCATTAGAGCAGATTATGCTAAGTGAAGCTAGCCAATCCCTAAAAAACAAATGCCAAATGTCTTCTTTGATATAAGGAGAGTAACTAAGAACAGAGTAGGGTCGAAGAGCATGAGAAGAAGATTAACATTAAACAGGGATGAGAGGTGGGAGGGAAAGGGAGAGAGAAGGGAAAATGCATGGAAATGGAAGGAGACCCTCAGAGTTATACAAAATTTCATACAAGAGGAAGTGAGGGGAAGGGGAAAAATAATATAAGGGGGACAAACGAATGTCAGTAGAGGGAGCAGAGAGAGAAGAGGGGAGGGGAGGGGAGGGGAGGGGAGGGGGGATAGTAGAGGATAGGAAAGGCAGCAGAATACAACAGACACTAGTATGGCAATATGTAAATCAATGGATGTGTAACTGATGTGATTCTGCAATCTGTATATGGGGTAAAAATGGGAGCTCATAACCCACTTGAATCAAATTGTGAAATATGATATATCAATAACTATGTAATGTTTTGAACAGCCAACAATAAAAAATTAAAAAAAAAAAAGAGCGTGATTGTGTGCTCTCTACACACAAAACACTGTTAGGTGGTGAAAATGTATTTTCACTTCACTTTTGCTCATCTCATCTTCCCTCTTCCCTAGAGATGTAAGCCCACTGAGGACAGCATAATAGCTAACTCATTTTTATATTTTTCATACAGAGATAATTACTCAATATATTGGAGAGAAGTCCTAAATTTACACCGGGGTTCTGTTATTTTTCCTGTGAAATAAATTTTGAGTAGACAGTCTCCATAGGCCCATTGAAGTCTGAGTGCATGTGAGGCACTCAATAAATATTTGCTGAATTGATTTATGGAAACACTGTCCCAGTGGTTGCAGATAAAGAAGAGTATGGCAAAAGTCTCCGATACCTCAAATAAAAAGGGCATATTTGAACATCAATAGGGCCAAATTATCTGTCTCTAAGGAGCCAGTCTCTCACTTTTCCTGACCTGGGATTCCTTAACTCCAAGTAAATAGTAAAGACTCTCTGTGGACATGGCAGGGGTTCTCATGGTGAGTGTGGCAGCCCAGGAGCCAAGCTCCAGCACATTATGGGCAGTTTATGGGGCACATCAGTTCATAATGTGAGACAAAGTGGCACCAGGGACTCTGACGTCTGCAGTCCAAGTGGACCACCAGGGAAGAAAAGTGAAGGGAATTCCAGAAAGAGAAGGTCTGAGTCTTCTCTCCTTACAGCTCAGGTTTCTAATTCTTCTAAGTATTCCTTCAGCAAAAGCTTTTGCCCTATTGGCTTCACAGTTCATGACTCCTAAAATGAGGCCCCTAGGCATTCATTCACTCAGTCAGTCCTGTGCTCATTCGTCCAGTTAACAAAGAAGGATTGGAGCATCTACTGATGCTAGGTGATGTGATAGGAACAGGGGTTACAGGGGTGACAATAACCCTGCATGATCTCTTCTGGGGTGAAGCTTAAAGTCTAACAGAAGATAAATAGAGAAGGGGAAAGCATTTTGCTCTGAGAGAACACTTGGATCTATCTTCCTGGGGACTCACTCCATGACCTTAGACTAGAGACAAAATCAACATGAAGGGTAGGGCAAAACAAAACACAAAAAATACAATGAGCACAGAATACATTTCTGTGAAGAGAGAATGTGACTCTGTAGAGACATTAAAAAAAAAAAGATTGAAGGTGAGTGCAATAGTAGGGATTTTTGATGATGCTAGGTAAGGAGGTGAGGTCCAATACGCAAAGCCCGCCTTCCATTGCTGAAACAAAATACTTGAGGCTGGACACCTTTTAAAGAAAAGAGTTTTATTTAGTTTGCAGTTCTGGAGGTTCAAGGTCACAGTGCCAGTATCATCTTGGCTCTGGTGAGGAGGTCATGTTAGATGACATCCCAGTGGCAGGAGCCTATACAATAAGGAGAAATCACATGGCAAGATATGAAGCCAGAGTGCAAGACCAGTCCAGAAATGACCTTCCTCTGTGTCTCATCTCTTAAAGATTTCACCATCTCACATCACAACCCTGAAGGCCAAGTTTCTAACCCATGGACCCTCGGGGCACAAACTACATCCAAAGCATGGCATTCTGTCCTAGTCTCCATGTTTCACTTTGGTCTCACAAGTAAAATGCACTCATTACATCCCCAGTAGTCCTGAAGTTGTCTAACTCCTTCCACCATCTCAAAAGTTCCAAAGTCTCTCTCCTGAGACTCAAGGCAACATTGTCAGCTATGAACCTCTGTATAAATAAAAACAAACACAAGCCATATTTCAAAGATACCACAATGGGACACTTCCTATTTTAAAAAGAAAGAAATAGGCAAACACAAAAGAGTAATTAGCTTAAAGTAAGACTGACATCCAGCAAGGCAGGCATCACATATTAAAGCATCAGGTCTGACATCCATGTAGATTGTAGTGAAGATGGAGACCCTAAGACCCTTGGCAGAATAACCTGACTCTGTGGGACTTTGCAAGCTGCCTGCAGCCATCTCTGGTGGCTTTTGTATGTTACTGATTGCTCTCTTTCTGAGGTCCCTCCCCACTGTGCCTCTACTCCCAGGTTCCAAGTAGTCATAGCCCCATCGTGGTCTCTCTCCAGGGATTCTGCCCTTTGACAAATTGCTGCATGGCTTCTCAGGATGTCCTTCAAAATGTCAGTGGAAGACATCATAACCTGGAACTCTTGCACTCTGCACACCTGCAGAACCATCACTGCATGGAGGCCAAGAAGGGTGCTGCCAGCAGAAGCTGCACCTGGGCTGACTTGAACCATGGCTGCTGCCACAGAGTGCTTCATGGGAAATATATGAAGCCTGTGGAGGTTTAGACTCTCACCTAAAAGTGGAATATTTGAAAGGCCACAGAGACCTACAAGACTTGCACAGGATCAGAATCTCCCTAGTTACTGGAATTATGGACCAAATCTAAATACACATCCACAGAGTCCCAAAGGTCAGCCAACACTAAATCCAACACCTGGATCTTCTAATTTAGAACTCTACATCAAACCTCCTACAAGGTACATCATGCGTCATCACTACTGTAATTCCATCCTGTACTGAAAGTCAGGAAGCTGAAAGCTACTGCAACCAGCTTCAGTTCCAGGCCACAGTGGCTCTCCACTTTGTGATATACAGAAATTTGGAACTTAACAACACCCAAACCTTGACCTAAGAGTTACAGGGCCCAAAGATCAATGTAAAGACTTACACAGAATTCCATTCATAGTAGCGTCAAAAAATAAAATAATTAACTAGGAATAAATCTAATCAAGATATTAAAGACCTCTACAATGAAAACTATAGAACAGTGAAGGAAAAAAAATAAGGAAGGCCTCAGAAGATGGAAAGATCTCCTATGTTCATGGATAGGCAGAATTAATATTGTTAAAATGTCCATAGTACCAAAAGCAATATACGGATTCAATGGAATACCCATCAAAATACCAAGGACATTGTTCACTGAAATTGGAAAAACAATTTTAAATTTCATTTGGAAGAATAAAAGACCCAGAATAACCAAAGTAATTTTAAGTAAGCAAACAAATGAACAAACACCAAAAAAAACATGCTGGAGGCATCATAATACTTGACTTCAAATTGTACTACAGAGCTCTAGTAACAAAAACTGCCTTTCCAAGAAATTGGAGGTCTTTTCATTTTGTAAGATCTTCTTCAAATTTTTCTTCAGTGTTCTATAATTTTCACTGTAGAGATTTGTCACCTCCATGGTTAGATTAATTACCAAGTATTCCATCTTTTTGAGGTTATTGTGAGTTGGGTAGTTTTCCAGATTTCTTCTTTAGCAGAATAACTATTAGAGGATAGGAAAGCTATTGATTTATGAATGTTGATCTTGCATCCGGCTACTTTGCTCTAGAAATCTTCTAGTGAAGTTTTTTGGAGTCTTCCAGATATAAGATCATGTCCTCAGTGAACAGTTAATTTGATTTCTTCTTTTCCTATTTGTTCCCCTATTTGTATAAAAATCTCAAACAGTCCAATATTAAGTAATGACATTGAAATGGTAATTAAAAATCTTCCTATAAAGAAAAGTCCAGATTTTGATATATCAGCTGTTGTTTTTGTTTTCATTATATTCTTTTTATTTGCTCTTTTTAGATATACATGATAGTAGAGTGTATTTTGACACACTATACATTCATAAAGTATATCTTATTCTAATTAGGATTCCATTCTTGCAGTAGTACATGACGTGGAGTTTCACTGGTTGTGGATTTATATATGAATATAGGACAGTTTTGTCTGATTCATTCTTTTATCTTTCCTATTTCCATCTTCCCTCTCTTCCCATCATTTCCCTTTGTGCAATCCAATGAACTTGCAGTCTTCTCTCCCCAACCATTATTATGTGCTAGCATCTACATATCAGAGTGTTCTTGCTTTTTTCTAAGTATTTCTTCTCCCTTGTTTTTTTCCTATGACTCATTCTTCACTTATAAGAGTAATTTTGAATCTCCATGTGTTTATGTGGTTTATATTATTTTTCTTGTTGTGGAATTCTAGTTTAATTCCTTTATGATCTAATAGGGTATATGGGTATATAGCATTTTGTATTTAATAGGATTTACATTTTGATCTAGAATATGGTCTAATTTGGAAAACATTCCATGAACTGCTGAGAGGAAAGTAAACTAAACTGTTCTGGGGTGAAATATACTGTAGATGTCTCTTAGGTTCATTTGGCTTATAATAATATTTAAGTCAGAAATTTATATTTGGATGACATGCCTATTATTGTTAAGGGTGTGCTGAAGTCACCCAGTATTATTGTCATGGAGTCTGTCTGGTATTTAATATCAAGAAGTAATTTTTTATGCATTAAGATCCACTGACATTTGGGGCATAAATGTTTTTGGCTTATTGGTAGTTAGAAAATAAAAAGAGAAAGAGGGAACAGGAAATTGTGGCTATTATTGGAGTAAGAGAGTAAATAAGAGGGACAAAAACCAAGTAAGAAAAAATGAACAAATATAAGATCAAAACATATAACTTTATCCGCCCCCCCCCAAGTGAAAGCAAGGCTAAATAATAAATGGGTGTAAAAGAAAGTGTATATATATACACAAACACACACATATTCTTTATACTTATATAATATACTATATACACATTTTATATAATTATATATATATTATAAATTATATATATTATATGTATGTGTATACATACACACACACATACACACATACAATCTTGAAGAATAGAAAAAAGCCAAAAATAATAAAATACAATGAAATGAAGTTTAAAGTTATAGTGGTGGTGGTGGTGCAGAGTTCTAAACTGGAAGTTCCATTAGTTAGGGTTTAGTCTTGGCTGCACTTTGTAATTCTCTTGGTAGAAGTTTGTAATCCTCCAAGAACTGAACCTATAGATACTAAAGTGGAAAAAAAAAAATGAGTTTTGATCTATGCTCCCAGTTGCTGGAGAGATGCTGACTCTGCTAGATGCCTGGGTCTCAGGGGCCTCCTGTAAAGTACACTTTTAGGGTGTAGGCTCTAAACTTCCACTATGGTGGGAATTACCCAGTATCAGACCTTGACTGCAGATACTCCTTTATGGCTCTTCTTGCCATCTTCCCAATAGTTCTTATCCTCAGGCCTTAACTGGAATCTCTCTGTCCTTGGTATTCAGAGCCTAATGCCCTAGGCACAAATCTCCTTGAGCCTATTTCAGTCACACTGGTCCAGGTGACTCTGAGAGTCATAGTAGGGCACTGCTGAGTCATCTGGTAACAACCTTTATGTGGTCCCAATCTTCTGGCTCAACCTTGAGCTGCACAGTGCTTACAAATGGTCCCCACTCAGATGGCTCTAGTTCCACTAGAACTATCCACCCATGGGCCAATTGATTCTGGTTGCTTTCCACTCAACAAATTTTCCCACCCACTGTGGCTCCATGGAGGTCAGCCTCCCTCTCTATTCCACAGGTTCCCCCAAGCTGAAGTTTCTTTTTCTGCCATGCTTTTCTCCCTCTCCGCTTGCACTCCCTGCCCTTCAGCAGCCAAGCTGATATGTCTCTAACCTTATATTATACTCTAATTTTCTGACTTCAGTGTCTGTATGGTTTCTTTTACTGGCTGGTACTGAATTCCAGTGAGTTCTATTAGCTGCCCACTTGGCTTTTTAGGTTGGTGCTAAGGAACTGCTGGGAAGTGCATCCTTCCTCCAAGCCACCATCTTCTCTTGGTGCTTTATTTTTCTTTTTCTTTATAACTGTTTGAAATCTCTAAATCTCTATGTTGTCTTTACACAATGTTTCTTCTGCTTGACTTAGTCTATAGGTGAGACTCTCTACTGAGTTTTTAAATCTGATTGAGTTTTTCATTTGTGGAATTTCTGTTTGCTTCTTTTTTGAGACTCTTTATTGAAATGATTTTTCTCATCCTGTATTGTCTCCCTTAGTTTATTCCTTTTGTCTTCTTTTAATTCACTAATCACTTTAACCATCGGAATTTTAAATTTTTTTTCCAAAATTTAATTTAAATTTAATTTAATTTAATTTCACGTTAGTATCTACAGGTTCAGTTCTTGGAGGGTTGCAAACTTCTGGAGGCAACTTATTCCTCATCTTGGCATGTTTCCTGTGTGTTTTCTATATTGAGATTTGCATGGATCATTCTATGAAACATTTGCTGGAATGGATCTCTTCCATTATCAGGTGAGGGTTTTTAGTAATATTCTTTCTCTTTACTCTTTGCCATAGACCGGGGGTACATACCTACACCAAAACACTGACTCAGCCTGTTGATAAAGCTATGACCAATCCTTACCACCACTTTTGGGGGGGGGGTCATAATCACCAATAACCACAACCACTTGAGAGAAAACCATACACTAATAAGCCAAAAGATCTTATTGAAAATGTTCTTTATAACTACACTAGTCAAAAAGTGGAAAATGCTCTTGCATAGGTTAAAAATTTAGTTATTAGATGAAGAAAAATTAATATTAAGCCATATAAGCATGAAAAAAAATTGTAAGAAAGAGAAGCAAAAAATAGAAAAAGAAAAGAAAAGAAATATGGAGAGGGAAGAAGAGAGACAGAGGGAGAAAAAGTTAAGGGAGAAAAATGAAGCAGAATAAAAAAGAGAAAGAAAAAAAAGAATAAGTAAAATTAACATATTACAACATAAAAATTCATAAAATTGGATTAAGGCCTTCAATTTCAAATAGTGGGGGGAAACCTAGCAGATCAGCACAGATGACAATATCAGTGAATAAAATTAGTGAAATATTAGACAATATTAGTGAAATAAAAACACTAGAGTCTAAAAGTACTCCTTGCAGAGGTATTTAAGGTGGAGAGATTTCTCATGGGGCCTTCAAAGTTGGATTTTTCTGGGTATTGGGAGGTGTGGTAGATGCCTGAGCCCTGTTGTTATGACTCCCGAGTCTCTGAGCATGGAGGTGGTGACCAGACCAGCAGGCTGTGCTGGGCTTAGGAGCTGTATATTTAGTTTCCCGCCTCTTCCTTAACATTCTGCTTCAAAAATTGCCCAGAGCGCAGGCTCTTTGCCTTTTTACCTAGACCTTGTCCTGCCCACCTGGGTAGCTCCAGGATTTCTGTGGTGTCTCTGGGCACCTGGGAACTCTCTTGATTACTGTAGGGATGGTCCTGAATTTTGATGGCCCAGCCAGATCTCTCCCTGGCTCAAGGGCAGTTCTGTGGGCACTGTATGTGGGGCGACCAATAGAGTCCTCACCCCACCCTTCTCCTACGTGGTTGAAGTAGCTCTGAAATGTGAGTAACAAATCCTGGCTCTTGATGTCTCCCTACTTGGACAGTTTCAATCATGCGAGGCTGTGGCAGGTATGTGTGCTGGCTCAGTTCTGGACACAAGATAATGGCTCTGTGTGCCTGGAGAATGCTGGTGCCCTCCCTGCTTGATTTCCATTATTGGTGCCTCAGACTTAGTGATTTCTAGCTCTCAGATGGCCTAGTTTAAAAGTTTTTTTTTCCATGAGACTCTTCACTCTTATCCCTAGGTGCAATGAAGCTGTAGGAATTTAATCCTTTCTAGAGCTGCAAGCTTAGGTATGGTCTTTATTAAATAACTACCTGCACATTGCCCACTTCAGAGCTCCTACCCCAGATTAATTCCCTCTGATTTTCTCTTCTACTGATGTTTCTGAGATAAATATGTCAGTCTGGCCTCTCTATCTGTCACTCCTCACCCCAGACCTGTCCTGAACTGCAGGTGGAATTTCAAGACGAATGATTTCTTTCTTGCTTTCTGTTCCAGTAACTTGAATTTTTGAGGGTCTGGCTTTCACACTGTGACAGTCTAAGGCTGTGCCTCATTGCATTTCTTCTGTCACCCACCTGGCTGAGTGGCTGCTCTCATTGTTTTGGTTTCTAATTGCTGAGAGTCTAGGATGTATGGGTGACTTCTACTCCACTGTCTTGATCCACTTAGTTAATGTCTTATAAGAGTCAGAATTTGTGTTAGACACCTTACCTCCAAAGTCATGTGTTATTTCCTCCCAGTCTTGTGAATCAGGAAGCAGCAGTTTTCACAAGTAGATAGTGGGCTGGGATATACCTGCTCCTTAATCTTTATCCTTCTCCTTTCTACCCCTAGTAAAATTTACAAGATCCTCAGTGATAAAACAATTATGAATTATTTGTCTGCTAAGGATTCTGATATGTAAACATAGGTTAGCCAGGCGGGTTTTTTTTCTTTATTAATGAATTTATCAAGTCCTTTCCATATTCTGTTTTGCCTACAAATCTGGGGCTGGCAATCCAAATTGTTAGGTGATTTTGCTAAAAGCCTGTACACCAGTTGGCTCAGAAGCACTTTGATTTTATTTATTTTCAATGCAAAAAATGTAACATGTTTTTAAGGATTACATGCTACCCTGTTCAATATCATCCTGGGAAATTATAAGTTTAATTTGCCCATTTTGTATTTTAATGTGTGTGTGTGTGTGCGTGTGTGTATGTGTGTGTAAGGTTAACTTTATCATCTTTGTAAGTAGCTGTTCTAATTTTCTGAGCATGCTTGACATTGTTTAGTTCTCTTGGTTATCTGTTATTTAAATAAATGACACTAAAAACATTGAGAGTAGAATGGACAAATCATAAGGTATATGAAGTTTTAACTTTTTAAGAAACTGCCAATAATGTTTCAGTGTTACATTTATTATTCCTTTCTAAAAGCCAGGACATAACATGAGCTAATACTGCAGCAATTACAAATACATGTATATGCATGAAGAGAAACTCAAAACAGACTTGCATGTATAGGTCAGAGGATGGGAAGAATTTCAATTATTGTCTGAAGTTGGAAGATGGATTTGCAAAAATCTATGCATCCCACTGAGTCACTACACGCTTAGAATTTTGTCAGTTGTTGTCAATAAGGAAATTGCACTATTCCACCATCACTGAAAACATGGTCAGCATAGCAAATCTGAAGGTCACACTGTGTGTTTTGCAAACACAGGCTGAGAGAAGGAAAATCTGAATCAGGCTTTGAGAGTATGGGAAGTCTTCCCAGTAAAAGTGATGCTTTTGTTTAAAAAAAAGTGGGTTTGTGGAGAGGAAGGGCAGTACAGATGATAGTATCAGGCTGTGATAAACTACAATGGGGTGGAGAACCCAGTGGCTAAAGCATGATGACCTGTCATGCTTGGATGACCTGTCAGAAAGAGCTGAAAAGTGAGGCCCAGGGATCAGATTGGTGCTCCCTGGACACACAGCTGGGGAAACAACAATCTCATGCCTCTGGTTCTCTTTCTACATAATTGTTATAATATACAAGTAATGATTTCTAAGCTCTTTTTTAGCTCTTAAGTGGTCTTATTTCACATCCTCCCATTTAGCAAAGATATGCTAAGAACATGTACTAAGCACTGTTGTATGCATTTGGGAATGCATCAGTGATTAAAATAAAATTAATACTACCTTCCCTCAATGAGTTAACATTCTGGTAATGGGGAATTATTTACAGTGCAGAAATCAAATACAAGTTGAGCATCTCTTATCTAAAAGCCCAAACTATAAAAACTTTTAAGTTCTCACATAATGACACACTGGAAAATTCCATACACAACCTCATGTGACAGGTCTCAGTAAAAGAAATGCAGGTGCACAACATGCAGTTTATTTAGTGTCCCCAAAAGAAAAAGACCCTATCACCCCCTTCAGCTGCAATATACAAACTATGTTTCATGCACAAAATCATTAAAAATATTGTATAAAATTACCTTCTGTTGATGTGCATGAGTTGTATATGAAGCATACAAGTTGGGCCCCAAGACATCTCATTATGCATATGTAAATATTCTAAATTTTTTTTAAAAAGCCCTAATCTGAGATGCTTCTGTTTCTGAGTATTTCAGGTAAGGGATACTCAAATATTAACCTATGAAAAGAAAACAGGTGCAATTATACAATTTTTTAAAAATTAGAGCAGAAAGAATGGTGAAGCAAATTTTAATTTTGGGAAGAACAAATCGAACAATAAACACAACATTATTTCAGGACATATAAGCTATGGCAATCAGGTGAGCAAGGTATCAAATGAAGACAGAAAATAAATAACGGTATGGAGTGCAAAATGAAAACAGACATACATAAAAGACAATTGTTTCTTGATAGACTCAAAGGCAACTTTATGGATAAAAGACAACCTTTTGTTCATTAGATGCTGGGCCAATTAGTTGTCTCTGAGCAATAAATAAATAAAGAAAAGAAAACTCAAACCTAAGACCAAAACTATAAATTGACTAAAACAGAACAGGAGAAGAGTATTGTGACTTTGAAATTAGATAAAATTTCTTAGCTATACCAAAAGTAAAATCAATAAGACGATTGATAAATTGTATTTTATTCAAACAAATTAAAAACCCATAGGTTTCAAAACATATATAAAAATGTGAAATGGTAAGCAACAAGCTGAAAGGGAACTACAAATCATTTATCTGATAAAAATCTTGTAGCCAAGATAGAGAGCTATCAAACCTCAAGGAAACAACATAATCTGATTTTTAAAATCACCTTAAAAAGGTTTATCATAAAGATATGTGATGGCAAATAAGCATACGAAAAAATATTAAACCTTATGAGTCATGAGAAAAATGTAAATTAAAACCATATTGAGGTCATAGTACACACCTATTAGAACATCTAAGTTAAAAACATTGACTACTCATACATGACGCTGTCAAGGATACAGAGGATATGTAACTCTTATATATTGCTGGTCATGCTGGAGTATAAAATGGTGTAGCCACTGGGGAAACAATTATTGGCAGTTTCTTAAAAAGTTAAACCTTCATATACCATATGATTTGTCCATTCTACTCCTTGGAATTTGTCCCCCAAAACAATGCCATAGGAATTTTTTTTCAACAGCTAAAAACCAGGAATGAACTTAAGTGTCCATCAACAGGAAAATGGATAAGAAAGCTGTGGTATTTCCGTACAATGAAATGCTACACAACACAGACATACAAAAAACATGCACAGAGTCAAAATAAGTTAGGAAAAAAGAGAGCATATACTGTATGATTTTATTTATGTATACTTCCAGAAAATGTGAACTAATTTTTTATTAAGGAAACATAGTAGTGCTTGTCAGGGGGGAAAAGTGGAAAAGAGAGATTGGAAAAGTCCACAAGGAAATTTTGGAGGAAGTGAGTATGTGCCCCATCTTCTTTGTGGTGTTGATTTTCCAAGTCTATTCATGTATGAAACTTGTGAAATTGTAAATATCATCTAGGAATGGTTTATTGTATGTCAGTTACATCTCAGTAAGGTTATGAATTAAAGATTGGAAAGGCTAGATTCCACTGAGAAGGTGACATGTGAGCAGTCTTGGACTGAGGACATTGGTTATGTAGGTAATTGAGAGGTAAGAGATACAAAAACAACAACAACAACAAAAAAACAAACAACAACAACAACAAAAAAAAAAACACTAAGTACAATGCTAAGTGAGGCATGTGTCAATCAAGCTTGAAATAGAAAAGTGCCAGTATGGCTGAGCAGAGTGAGCATGGAAAGAAGACGGGAAGGGGAAGCAGACAGGCCATGGAGCTCAGGTCTGAGGAGCTTGGTGGTTGTAATAAGGACATTTCTCTCATTCTGAAAGAATGGAGAGCCATCCTAAAGAAGACAGCATCGTGAAAGAACTGCTTTAGCTTTTGTGCTGAATGCAGAGTTCATAGGGGCAAGAGCTGAAGCAAGAGGGGCACT
This sequence comes from Marmota monax, assembly GCF_021218885.2. Lineage (NCBI taxonomy): Eukaryota > Metazoa > Chordata > Mammalia > Rodentia > Sciuridae > Marmota > Marmota monax. The sequence goes on from NW_026694710.1 coordinate 20,997,609, forward strand.
AAGAAGAGTGTTTCAATAAGTTGAGAGGATCGTCAGTGTCCGAGGAGGTGGTCACAGTGGCATATCTTTTGAAGACAGAGCCTACTGGTGACCTTATGGATTTGATCCTGTGCTTATGGCAGCCTCTTAGGCCACCAGTACTGGTAAAATAGTTGGCATTGAGGTGAATAGATGGGTGTAGGAAAGAAATAGATGGAGATTATTGCAACAATGATTGGTGGAAATAGATGGCGATGGTTGCTACAATCTCTTGTATAGTTTTTGAAGACTATGAAGTTTCAAGTTTTGAAATGCAAGTAAATGACAAATGGATGAGGAGACAGACATGCTAACTACCCTTATTTGATCATTACACATTTTATACATTTATCAAATTATGGCTTTATTCTTCATAAAAGTATAGTCCTATGTGTCAGCTAAAAATAAAAGTAAAATAACAAAAATTTTAAAAAAGGGATTCCATTTTTTTTTAAACTAGAAGGATCTAGAAGGAGAGTTTTGCAATCAAATCATATACAGACAGCTAGTGGACATGGGGATGGCAGCAAACCCAATAAATCAGTTTCTTCCTTTGTAGGATTTATACTGAGTGGGAGTCTTCTTGGCTCTGGGTTGATGTGAGGAAGAATGACTGATGAAAACATAATTTATTTTTGGCATTATTTTCTTTATAAAACATTCTTTTGGAAGACTCTTGGAAGATGATGAACTGCATGTTTTTTTTTTTTTTTTTCATCTCTGAATTCAAATTGATCCATACGTTTGTTCTGAGCCCAGTGGCTGCTGGAGTTCAGGGACAATTGAAAATGGTTAAATTCTTTGGTTTGCTTTGCACGTGGTGGAAAGAGCTATAGAAGTGTTTTCAACATTTGTGAATTAAAGCTTGAGGTTCCGTGGAAAATCGTATAGCAAGAACTTGAATGCTGAAAATCCTAGGACAAACAGGGACCATGGAAATCCAAGGAATGTTACTGAAAAGAGAAATAAACACGTGCTTCCACAGTAGCATACCTTGTCTTTCTCTTACCATGATGTGAAGAAGTGCACCAGGTGGGCAGTTATGCCTTCTGTCCTGAGGTTGGAGGAGATGGAGATCAAGGGAGCAGGTGGGTGGCTGTTTGGGTCCTCTTGGGAAACCTGCTGCCTTCTTGTAATTACCCATTACAGCCATGGGATGGGGAATGTTTACCTTATGTGGCTGCTGCTTAGGATTGTAAACAAACTGTAGTAAGTCCCCAAGGAAAAACTACACCTCCAAGGGAGGGAGTCCAATTGTCAGAGAGAGGAATCAAGCATATCAGTGACTTAGCAAAATAGAAGAGCTACAGACAATTCAACAACACCACAAGGGCATGCCAGGATCTTTATGTGGCAAAAGCCATGGTGAAAGAAAGAAAGAAAAAGAAAGAAAGAAAGAGAGAATACATAGCATCAAATAAATATATGGCAAATATGGTATTACCACATAAAGAATGTGAGAAATGCACTTGAGCAGGAGAAAGACTTGAATTTTCAAAATGAAACAGGAGGTCGATCAAACAGATACTTACCTAGACAATACCCTGATAAAATTTAAGAACTTCAATAATAAAGATAGCAAGATAGATAAGAAGATGATAGATAGATAGACAGATAGATAGATAGCTTTGAGACACCAAGGTACTTTTATCTCCAGAAATAAAAAGCAATTCAGCTACAAAGGAAAACAAATTTATTTGATAACAGCCAAAGGGAAGAGTAAAAACAGATGGGAGAATAGCATCCACATGCTTCTGTGAGAAGAGCTGAGAATGAAATTCTCATACTGGTGAGTCAAGGAGAGGTATCAGGAACTATCAAAGGATTAGCGGCTGCCACCAAAGAACACTGCAGTTAGAACAGAGAACTCACAATTAAAATGGATAAAGAAGAAAAGGAACAGGGTTAGTCGTTACTCTTATTTCCCTACTGCTTCTACTTTGATCTTTGAAAATTTGTAGGAAGATTTCAACTGGATTCTATTGCTTCTTCAGTTTCTATAATAATTAAGGATAAACCCATGGTGATTTTGAGCTTAGGGCCTGTATCAATAATCATTTTGTTAAATCAATGAGTATATAAAATCAATAGCAAATTAAAATGACCAACAAAAACATATAATTCCTTTGTTGGGTAAATGCACATTGTAATATATGAAATAGTACATTACATTTGTTGTATATTAAGGATATATCATTAATGTGTATTAATACATGTGAGTGATAATATCCTTTTTTCCCCAAGGATACTATACCCATGCATAACCAATGGATGTGAATCACTATGCTCTTTTGGGAAAGCAACCAGGCAAAACTTATTAAAAATAAATATATCTATAATTTTAAACCAAAAAATTTCATTCCTTGGACTATATTCTATAACAATTAAATAGCAGTGTATATAAAAATGCTCTTGAAAATTAATCTATCATAGCTTCTTCATATGGGAAAAATGTAAACATAGTGATTAATTATCAAAAGCTCAAAATTTGACTAAGGCATTTATTCCATGGAAGACAACACTCCAACAAAAGGAGTAAATTAGGGCTAGATTGGTTTACTAGGAAGTATTTCACCAGATTTTTTGAATGAGAAGCAAGATGCAGTACAATATACATAATATGGTTTTACTTATATAAAGTAATGACAGTAATGTTTTACCTTTTATAGGTCTATAAATATATATCACATATACTTGTATGATATATAGGTGTATGAATATGATGTATATCACATACATACATATGATATATCATATGTTTGTTCCTTTATGATTACATGAACATAAAGACAATACAGCATAATCTATAAATTATTTACATCAATAAATTGAACAGATATATGATATGGTAAAGTAAGGAGAACATGGTATTATCACACAGTAATATGTGAGATATTATTATATGTGATTTTTCTGCTGAAAATTAGCTGTTGCTAATGTCAACCATCTGTACCCATCAGCAAAGTTCCTGATTACATTAAAAATGATAGCATATGTACACCATTTGGAAGCTATAGGCAGCAATTATACTTTTTCAGGAGAATCTGTTAGGTATGTGGTCAGGCTACATTGTGAATTTTGCAATGGTTTCTTGGAATGTTCCTGAGAAACAATTATTGTAGCAGAACAGCAGTTGAGAACATTAACAAGTGGGTCTTGTGATTCCTAAACTTTCAGATTTCCTGAAATCTAGTCATGGCTCTATCCAATTTTCACTCTCTTATCCTCTCGAAGAGTTTTGGAGATCTCTATTTCCCTGTAATAAATACACTCTTGATAAAATACATAGAGTAATTTCCCTGTGCCTTATTGAACCAGATTATTGTCACAATAATCCTGCCTTATAAACAACTTCAAAACTTAGTAGTTTAAAATGATAAACATTTATTTCTGCTCATGAATCTATGATCGTTCAGCTTGTTCATTAGATTTTTCTAGGTTAATCTCAGGTGAGTTGATGAAGTGTCTGAGGTCAGTAGGTGGGTAAGCTGGTGACAGATGGTCTGGGAAGGCTGGTCTAGGGTCTTTCTCTTCTATGGGTGGTTTCTCATTCACTAACGAACTTGCTCAAACTTTTAATGTGGTAGCTAAATGAGTCCAAGAGGCGAAAAAAAGAAGCACAAACTGTCTTTTGTTGAGTTAAGTTTAGAAGGGGTGCGCCATTACTTCTGCCATTTTTTATTGCCAAAGGAAGTCAAAAGGCAAGTACATATTCAAGGCCTAAATAATAAACTCCATGTGATGAGGAAAAATGCTACAAGACACATTCTAAAAAGTGTGCCTCCAGTGTGGGAGTGGCTCAGAGCACTTATCTACCATGCACTGGGCGCTGTGTCCAACCCCAGCACTGCTAATTTTAAAAAAAATAATAATTATACATAGGGAGAGAAAATTTGGTGTCACTCTTGTTAGCAATTGATCACCTTGCCCAAGTCCTTTGATAGAGAGGTAAGGAGAGTAGGTAGAGAGAAAAAAGGGAGAGAAAGAATTCAAGAAAACAGCACATAGAAAAAGCAACACAAAGCACAAACTTTTTGTTTAATTTATAAAAACATAAAAATATTTATGTTTAGGTATCGTGACAATAATATTATTCTTTAACCCTAAGAGGAAATATAAATTAAAACCTTTTCAATCAGGATAGTTTCTCTATATAACAGAACATATTCATCATGTATATTTGAAGCTTTGTTTTTTAATTGGCATATCATAACTGTGCAATTTATGGGGCTCAGTTTGATATTTTGATACATGCATATAATTTTGAATGATAAAAATCAGTGTAAATAGCATTTTTATTTCCTTAAGCATATATTATTTCTTTGTATTTAGAACATTCAAATGCCTCTATTTTATTTCTTTATAAAATATATAACAAATTGTTGTGAACTATGGTTATTACCTACTGTTTGGTAGAATATTACTTTTATTTCTGTTAGGTCACTACATTTTGATGCATCTTCTCTACTATCCCTCTGGAGAAGAGGCATCAAAATGTAGTGGTCTAACAGAAATAAAAGTAATAATCTCTAGTGAAATAAAAGTAATAATCAGAAATATAAGTAATAATCTCTAGGGACAAATATTTTACTTTTTACTTATATGAAATCAACGTTGTTGTTGTTTTTTTAATCATCTTTGCATGAGCAAGAACATTCCTGTTATTCTGTGCCTGACTTATTGAAGTTAACATAAAGTCTCTCAGGTTTATGTATGTTGCTGTAAATGACAGGATTTTATTATTTTTTTACAATCAAATAATATTCCATTATGCACATGAATACGTGTGTGTGTGTGTGTGTGTGGTGTTATTTTCAGACAGTGTCTCACTAAGTTACTTAGGAGATCACTGAGGCTGGCCTCAAACTCATCATACTCCTGCCTCAGCCTCCCCAATTGCTGGGATTACAGGCATGTGCCACTGCTCCATCGTTTTCTTGATGTGTTTTTTTCATGAGTTTTTTATTAGTTAATATAAATACTGCTTGTTTTTATATGTTGATTTTGTGTCTGTACCTGCATTGAATTCATTAAATAGTTCTTACAAGTTTGTTTGGTTTTGTGGAGTAGATTTTTAAGTTTTTCTTTACATAAAATTATCTCATCTGCAAGCAATAATGATTTAACTTCCTCTTGCAGGCTGCCCAGCAAGCTTCCAGGGTTGGGGCTGGGTGGATAAAGCCTGTGCTTCCGGGACCTCTCAGGATGGGCTGCCTGACAGCTTTCTGGGGCTGTGGGAGGGTGGACAGGCTGCTCTACTGGTTAACCTTGAGTGGATAGGGTCTCAAGATAGTGCAGTACAGAAGGAGCCTGGATGGGGAAGGACACAAAGAGGGCCGGTCTCTTTCTCTAGGTCCATTCAGGTTTGGATTGCCTGTCAACACCTGTAACCAGGCCCAGGGTCTGTGATGGCTGCAGACTTCTCCAGCAGCAAACACCTCGGGTGTCCACCATGTTAGTGAAGGTGCAGGAGAACTCCTGCTTCCCCTTCCCCACTGAGCAGGCTCTCTCTGTTCAGGGTTTGATCTTGACCTGAAAGATTAGACCGTAGGTACTGCACGGTTGGCTCCTTTCTTCATACAACCAACATGTGTCTCTGCTTGCCAACATCTTGCCACATCCTCATGGCACTCTATGCCCTGCTTCAAACACTCCAGTCAAATAGTGATTGATTTCTTCTTTACATTGACCTTCATGGTGGAGGGAAGTGTGTAGGCACCTCTAGTGGATGGCCTTGCTGATGTCTACAGCTGAACTTTGTGCCCTGGACTAAACCTGCCATTTTCTTCTACTCTCAGCACCTGGAAACTTTTCTCTGTTTCTGGTGTTAATTATTTTATATGCATCACCTAAGCTGATATCATGTAGTATTTGTCTTTCTGTGTCTGGCTGATTTCAATTAGCATAATGCACTCTAGGTTCATCCATAGTGTTTCAAATGACAGAATTTCTTCCTTTTTTAAGCTGAATAATATTCTGCTGTATGTGTGCTTCACATTCTGTTTGCCCTTTCATTTGTTGATGGGCCTTGTCTTTAAGTCTTGACTACTGTGAAAAATTCTACCATTGACATGAAGGACAGGCACTGTTTTGAGATGCTGATTTTTAATTCCTTTAGATTTATACCCCATAGTGGTATTCATCGAATAGTTATTTATTTCCATAGTCCTTTCCACACAAAAGGAGCATCCAAAGAGAGGTAGGTTCTGCTGGCAACCTCCCAGCCCAGGGAGCAACAGAGCATACGGGCGCTCAGTTGAAGTATTTAACCACATTGTCTGGCCATGCATAAAGTGACTATTATTATAGAGGTTAAATGGTTACTTTAATTCAAATACACAAAGGGAATGCCAATTTTTTTAATTAGAGTTGTCAAAAGTTTTCTCCCTTTTTCACTTGACAAATCACTGTCTGTACTCACAACTCTGGAGCTCATCTCTTCTACTCCAATAGAACTCTGAGCTAGTTACCCCCACTCCCCGTCTCAACTTCTCTTGACCCAATGCACTTTCTCTCTCTGCTCTATCCTACTTCTGAATCAGGTTCTGCTCTGTAATCGCATGTGCACAGCTTTAATTTATAAATTATTTAGGATCACTTGGCTCTCTGTGATCACATTGTCTTATTTGTCTATATGCCAGGTACCTCGGTACCTAGCAAAGTTCCACAAATCTTTTCGGCCCCTGCACTGGGCTCTCAATCATTTGATTGAATTAGGAAGACTGAGTTGAATTCCACAAGACTTTTAGCTCAGTCTTAGAAGGTATAATTGTCTGATTATGTTAATCAACAGGTGAGAGAATAGTCTTAAGTGCTAAGGAAAGCAATGAAACCATTAGCAGCACCTCTTCATATTTATTTCATATTTCATGAAATTTCATTTATTATTTTAAAGTTTATTTCATATTTTAAAGGGAAAACAAAATCTATGAAATGCAATGTCACATTCAACACACTCCCATTTGAGAATTGAACAACACAGGGTAAGGGTAGATGGATAGACGCAAAATGATTGATCAGCTGGTTGGAATGTCCAGCGTGTTTTGTTAAATGCTTAAAGTCAAAGAATGAGTGACATCTGCTGATTTGAAAAACTTAAAACATTCCATGACTCTTCCTTCACCATTTCTCTTCACTCCCAGTCACATTAGGGGGAAAAAAAATCTTTCCTCTTTTTCCAGATGGTAGCATAAATTTTCAGGTCAAGTGATATTAAAAATAGATAATAGCCTGGACCCCATGAGTCTCTACAGAAAGACTAAACAGGCACAATGGGGAATATCATTGTTTTGGTTTTCTTTATGAGCTTTTATGTACTCAGCTGCTTCTCAGGCAGACTTTTACTGCAGTGGGACCTGGATCATTCTGAATTCCGGTTCCACATCACTTCCCGTCCTTTACACTCTCTCAGCTCCGTGCCACACAAGTCAAGGGAAACAGCCTCGCAGCTGTGCTCAGTCTCTGAAGGAGCGCTCCCCGCAGTCACCCGCTTGGTTTGGCTCTTGGAATCAGAATTCTGTAAAGTTTTGTCTCCGGGTGCTGCTCTGTGCAAATGTTCTGCTATCTTAAGGAATATGAACTTATTTTAAAAAAGAAAAAGAAATGAAAACCAAGGTTTTCAAATCAATTTGAAAGGTTCCGTTGGTTTTGTTTAAGGACATAGTGGTTATTTTGGATTCCAGAGAATAATTGTTCTTGGCAATACACTCATTACTCAGCTTCAGTGCAATTCCCTTTAGGACACTCTCCCAAACCTCGGAGCTAAGTGGTCTCATTGTGTGCACTTTCTAACATCCACTCTTTTGTTTGCATTTGCGTGTGCTCTCAAAGCACTTGCTCATGGAGTCTTTAGTTCTGATTCCTCTAGTGTCCTTTTCAGTGGCTGAAGGAAGCGCTTGGTTTATGCTGGCTAAATTTTACCAAGGTAATTCATTCTATGTTCATGGTGTTGATGCAGCATATCTAAAATCCTTGAATTAACGATGGTGAATTTGGAACCACCTTCTTACCATTTTAGTAAAGATCGCCTTTCATTTCCATTGCTCGTATTTATTTATAGTGCATGTACTGGCTACTAAAATCAAAGAAAATGGTAGCTCAGACTATGAGTAGGATGAAACCAATAATAAATAAAACATAATCAAAGTTTCGTGAAAGTTGAAGCGTAGCAGGGATTGTGGAGATATCTTAGAAAATATTTTCACTTTGTGGATGAGGACTATGACTGCTGAAGCGTAAGTAACTGATACCACTCCACACAATTAGTGCTTGACAGCAGGCTTTACCTAACACAGCGAGATGGGCATGAGTTCTCCTCACATTTCATTCCCACTGTATATCTCTGGATAAGTTATTTTAAAAATCCTACGGTTAACTTTTTTGCTCTTATAAAATAAGGCAATGATGCCAACTGTGCAGTATCTGTATGGGGATGAGATGGCATGGGAAGCAGCAGAGTTCCTGGGCTCAGTCCTAGGTGCTAAGTAGTTACCACTGCAGAAGGCTGATGTCTCCGTAACCAAGTGGGCTGCCACCTGTGTAGGGGCTGGTGCTCAAAAACCACTTCCCTGTTTAATCCCTTATTAGAGTCTGGTAACTCATGGTCAACACTAGTGATTTGTGAAGCCACAATGGCTCTTTTCCCCTAAGAAATATGTTTAGGAGACATTTCGGTCATGAATCACTGGTAGAGAGACTACTTCACCCACGGCCCTCACAGGGATCACTCTGTACACAGAGAGTTTCGGCCACTATTCCTTATACTCTTATATTCTTCATGGGTGATGCTGGCCCAACCTGGCCAGTGGGATCTTTTCCAAAGAATTAAGAACAATGACAACGAAGAAATGCGTTAATTAGAATGGCAGACACTGATGACAGAGAAACGTGGAGTCTGATCCAGTGTTGTCCATTTTAGGAGCTCAAGCCTCAGAACGTCTCTGGGAGGAGAGGAGAAGATCTCAGTGAAACAGAGCGAGCCAGATGCTGATAGAGCAGGAGAAGAGGGAGACACAGCCCAGGGAGCAGGGACCTAAGGGCCCTTAGGAAACAGACTGGCTCTGCCCTGTTGGGATGGCTCAGTGGTGTTCTCAGTGAAGTGTGCTTCACTTAGGCAAAATTAAGAAGATTCTTCTTCTAGCAATGAAAATTCCATGCCTAGGGCTGCCTCAGCAGTTCGGGTTTCAATGGCAATGCGAGAAAAAAGAGTCTCGCTCCAAATACCAGAAACACTCACAGCTCTCTCTTAGACACGATGACTTTGGTCCCTTTCAAGGAGGACATCACATAGCTTCTTCCTAAGCACTCCGGCTTTGTCACAGGAAACAACTCTTCTCCCCTTCCCCCGCCCCTTCTGGCCCCTCTTGTTCCTCTGAATTCTTGAATGGTGACCATGTGAGCTGCCACCTGAATGTGTGGTCTGAGCCGCCCTTTGAAGATTGCCATGATGATCTTTGCTGACTTCTGCCCTGTGCTTTTATTTGGAACCCCTGGCTGTCTGTTTGCTTTCCTAAATGTTTGCAGACTCAGAGCTGATGAGTTTTAAGTGCCTGCGGTGACCAGCACCAGGCTCTTCAGTTTACATTTACTTTATTTTTTTTTTTAATTTTTTATTGTTGGCCGTTCAAAACATTACATAGTTCTTGATATATCATATTTCACAATTTGATTCAAGTGGGTTATGAGCTCCCATTTTTACCCCATATACAGATTGCAGAATCACATCAGTTACACATCCATTGATTTACATATTGCCATACTAGTGTCTGTTGTATTCTGCTGCCTTTCCTATCCTCTACTATCCCCCCTCCCCTCCCCTCCCCTCCCCTCCCCTCTTCTCTCTCTGCTCCCTCTACTGACATTCGTTTGTCCCCCTTATATTATTTTTCCCCTTCCCCTCACTTCCTCTTGTATGTACTTTTGTATAACTCTGAGGGTCTCCTTCCATTTCCATGCAATTTCCCTTCTCTCTCCCTTTCCCTCCCACCTCTCATCCCTGTTTAATGTTAATCTTCTTCTCATGCTCTTCGACCCTACTCTGTTCTTAGTTACTCTCCTTATATCAAAGAAGACATTTGGCATTTGTTTTTTAGGGATTGGCTAGCTTCACTTAGCATAATCTGCTCTAATGCCATCCATTTCCCTGTAAATTCTATGATTTTGTCATTTTTTAATGCAGAGTAATACTCCATTGTGTATAAATGCCACATTTTTTTTATCCATTCATCCATTGAAGGGCATCTAGGTTGGTTCCACAGTCTAGCTATTGTGAATTGTGCTGCTATGAACATCGATGTAGCAGTGTCCCTGTAGCATGCTCTTTTTAGGTCTTTAGGGAATAGACCGAGAAGGGGAATAGCTGGGTCAAATGGTGGCTCCATTCCCAGCTTTCCAAGAAATCTCCATACTGCTTTCCAAATTGGCTGCACCAATTTGCAGTCCCACCAGCAATGTACAAGTGTACCCTTTTCCCCACATCCTCGCCAGCACTTGTTGTTGTTTGACTTCATAATGGCTTCCAATCTAACTGGAGTGAGATGGTATCTTAGGGTGGTTTTGATTTGCATTTCTCTGACTGCTAGAGATGGTGAGCATTTTTTCATGTACTTGTTGATTGATTGTATGTCCTCCTCTGACAAGTGTCTGTTCAGGTCCTTGGCCCATTTGTTGATTGGGTTGTTTGTTCTCTTATTGTCTAATTTTTTGAGTTCTTTGTATACTCTGGATATTAGGGCACTATCTGAAGTGTGAGGAGTAAAGATTTGTTCCCAGGGTGTAGGCTCTCTATTTACCTCTCTTATTGTATCTTTTGCTGAGAAAAAAAACTTTTTAGTTTGAGTAAGTCCCATTTGTTGATTCTAGTTATTAACTTTTGTGCTATGGGTGTCCTATTGAGGAATTTGGAGCCCGACCCCACAGTATGTAGATCATAGCCAACTTTTTCTTCTATCAGACGGCTTGTCTCTGATTTGATATCAAGCTCCTTGATCCATTTTGAATCAACATGCATAAATCAAAGGCATTCCTGTATATCAGCGACAAATCCTCTGAAATGGAAATGAGGACAACCACTTCATTCACAATATCTTCAAAAAAAATAAAATACTTGGGAATCAACCTAACAAAAGAGGTGAAAGACTTATACAATGAAAACTACAGAACCCTAAAGAGAGAAATAGAAGAAGATCTTAGAAGATGGAAAAAGATACCCTGTTCATGGATAGGCAGAACTAACATCATCAAAATGGCGATATTACCAAAAGTTCTCTATAGGTTTAATGCAATGCCAATCAAAATCCCAATGGCATTTCTTGTAGAAATAGAGAAAGCAATCATGAAATTCATATGGAAAAATAAACGACCCAGAATAGCAAAAACAATGCTAAGCAGGAAGTGTGAATCAGGCGGTATAGCGATACCAAACTTCAAACTATACTACAGAGCAATAGTAACAAAAACAGCATGGTACTGGTACCAAAACAGGCGGGTGGACCAATGGTACAGAACAGAGGACACAGAAACCAATCCACAAAACTACAACTACCTTATATTTGATAAAGGGGCTAAAAGCATGCAATGGAGGAAGGATAGCATCTTCAACAAATGGTGCTGGGAAAACTGGAAATCCATATGCAACAAAATGAAACTGAATCCCTTTCTCTCGCCATGCACAAAAGTTAATACATTTACTTTAGATATCAAAAAATGAAATGGAACACGCTGGGACACAGGGCATCCCACGTCCCTGTCCCCTTCCCTTCCATCTTTTCTCCTTCCTTTTCATTTCCCTCTCTTCATTCCATCATTTTTCAGTCTTGTATATATTTATGTGATAACAATAAAAACACTAATATTTGCTGCATGATTTTGGAGTTATATTAATTATAGAAAATTTGAAAAATAATTAAAATACCAAGAAAAATATCATATAGAAAAATATCACATAGAAAAATACCATATAGAAAAATACCATATAGAACAATTACAATTAACATTTTGCTTTATCTCTTTTTCTGTCCAGGTTTCTCTCAAATAAATAGACTGATGATAGACATAAAAAAGGGGCTGGTATCATATTCTAAATGCTTTGAGCTTTCACTGTTATCACTTTGTATTTTGCAAAAATAATTTGCAAAATTAAATATTCTTAAAAAGCATTTAATAAATGAATATTTTATCATACAAATGCACTGTAATATCTTTAATCAATTCCATTTCACTTAACAATGCTTTTATTTTTCAGATATATAAAGTGTTCAAGTGAATAGTTTTACATCTATAATTAAAATTTTAAGGCATATTTAATGTTTCCTAGGAAAATTTATATGAGAAATTTATGGTGTTTATTGTTATAAGCTTTGTAAGAGATTTTGATGTACATTTCCAGAGCATCAGAATTTCATTCCAAGCTAAACTTAAGGATATTGCCAAATAATACATGCCTCAAATGTAAGATCTTAATTGTGATCATTAATCAGTAGTTTGTTATGATAAGTTATTAATGAAGTCAGATTAACATGATGAATATATTATATTACTATGTAACCCAATTATTGCATACCCGCCAAGCATTTGTAGATCAACAGTAGAAAGCCTTTCTAGAGAAAATATTATCATTGAAAAATAATCCAAGACACAGAGATGATTATGGATTTAATGCCATATGCCTTGGGGTGGTGGTTGTGGATGAGCGGACACCAGACCATCAGTTGGAGAATGAGCAGTAGCTGTCTGAAGGTAGAGAGAAAATACTGCCTTCCTGTTCACAACGACAGACTGAGCATGAGTCATCTTGACTTTTCTGTTAAAAAAAAATGAACTTTTTTAACAGGCTTACTAAACACTACTATGTATATAAACTAGAGGAAATATTTTGTGGAATCTGAGAAAATCCACAGTGCTGATCAATAAATAAAAAGTGTTTCAAATTGAGTGAATAAAACACCTATTTATATATATTAAAATGAAATAATTGAAATTAAAAACTCAGTGGATAAGAAGAAACCACATAAAATTAAAGAGAAAAATATTAAAGTAAAATACAGAGCTGAAGAAATTTCCTCTAATTTCTTCTTGCATAAGCAAGAAAGAGAATGAGAATGGTCTGAGAGGGAGAGACTCTGAGAAGTTAGGAGTTAGAGAGTTATGGAAGAGGATAGAAGACGTTCTAGCACATTCTTACCAAAGCCACAGAGGTTAAATAGAGATGTTAGGAAGGATAATGCAGAGTTGATGGTAGAGATCAGTAATTTGACAGAATTGTAAACTGTAAAATACCAATCTTTATATTGCTAAGCCATAAGGGGCAGGAAGCAGGAAAAATGGAAGGAAATTTTCACCTGGGAGGATCAATCATCATGAAAAAGAGATCTTAAAAGTGGTAGAGAGCCAGCACAATGTTGCATACCTGTAATCCCAGTAACTTAGGAGGCTGAGGCAGGAGGATCACAAGTTTCAGGACAGCCTCAGAAACTTAGGAAGGCCCTAGGCAACTTAGTGAGATCCAGTCTCAAAATAAAAAATAAAGATAAAAAGAGCTGGGGATGGAGCTCAGTGACTAAGCACTCCTGTGACCTCTGTGTTCAATCCCCAGTATCCAAAAAAAGGTAGGAAAAAGACCAAATAGTTGCAAAGAAATATCTGGGAACCTGGGACACAGTAATGAACTCGTTAACAGCAATACTTAATGATAGAGGCAGAAAAGTGTGGAATAATTTTTTAATATGCTGAGAAAATAGCATTTATTGACTTAGAATTGTGTACATTATCTACATAGTACACATATGAGTAAAATGAACTTGTTACACAGATAAAAATGAGACTTTACCAGCCCTTTCGGAGAGATGCTACAGAGAAAAACCCCAGTGCAAATGGGAATGGTAATAAAACACCCCAATTTTAAACAAACATTGCATAAAATAACAATGTCTAATTTGTAGAAAAATAATATTAAAGAGAACTATAACATGGGGCATTAATAATGCACAATTTGTGTAATGTTGAATGCACTTGAAATAATCTAAGGCTTAGGGGAGACTCTTATGATGATGAAAGTTTTTGGTCAAGTATGCCACCTTCATCACTAAAAGGTCATGCATGAGTGTATATAATTCCCAAACAAGGAAGGGTGGGGGGTGCAGGAAAACTATCTAAAAAGAGGTTAGTACTGGGCAAGGGAATGAAAGAGAGGTTTGGGTGTTAACAGCTGCTTCTTCATCTGGTGATGGTTACTCCAGCAGGTCTACTTTGTGAAAATTAGTTAAGTTGTAATGGGACATGAGAAATTCTCTTTTTCCTTTTTTTATTTTTATTTGTTCTTTTTGAGATATTCATGATAGTGCAGTGTATTTAAACATATTATACATATATGGAGTATTACTTCCCATTTTTGTGGTTGTACATGATATGGAGTTGCATTGGTTTCTTATTCATATGTGAACATAGGAAAGTTACGTCTGATTTATTCTATTGTCTTTTCTATTCACATCCTCCACCTTTATTCCCCTTTGTCTAATGCAATGAACTTCTATTCTCCCCTCACCCCTTGTTGTATGTTAAAATCTGCTTATAAGAGAGAACATTTGGCCTTTGGGTTTTTGAAATTGGCTTATTTCACTTAGCATTATAGTCTCCAGTTCATTCATTTACCATCAAATGCCATCATTTTATTTTTCTTTAAGGCTAATATTCCATTTTGTATGTATACCGCATTTTCTTTATCCATTCATCTGTTAAAGGACACCTAGGTTAGTTCCATAGCTTAACTATTGTGAATTGAGATGCTGTAAACATTAATGTGGCTGCGTCACTATAGTATGCTGATTTTAAGTCTTTTGAGTATACCAAGAAGTGAGGTAATTAGGGCAAATAATCGTTCTATTCCAAGTTTCCTAAGGAATCTCTATAGTAGTTGCACAAATTTGTAGGACATGAGTAATGTTCTTTATATGTGACATACTCTAAGTGAAATAATTATTTCAAAAACACAGGTACAAGGCTAGACAGTCAACCAACACTGTAAGTTTCTTGGTTTATGCAAGCTTCTTGCATGATGGTTATCTCTGTGCCCACTTCCAGTTTCATCTTTTCAGCCACTTTACCTCTTTAAGCTGATTATTTTTACATTATTACCTATCCTTAAATAACACATTCATGACTACTTCTTTTTTGTGTTATGCATCACGTTTTGGTCTCACCAGGTAGATAAGAACATGACCTTCTTTCTAGAGGGTGCCATTTCACCACGAATGCAGGTCCTTAACATGCCATCACATTTCAGTGTAGCAATAGAAAAACATTCTTAGACCAACATCCAGTGTCTGTAAAATGACAACTAAGAGCTACTTAGAGCTTAGCCACTTGGTAAACCATGACAAAATTTCTCCCTGCATAATTTTAAAATTTTCTCTAAAATTGATCTTTATTTACTTTTGCTTAACTTGCTCCAAACTTCTTCCTAACACAACCAATGCACTTATTTCCCACAATTTCCCTTGGTGACATTAAGATAAATTGGGCATTCTGTCATTGCACAGTCTTCATGTAGTGACCTCCGCACAGCGGCCACCCCAGCTTCCTTCTTCACCACTTGGCTCTTGCTTTGTTTTGCTTCTCTCCTGGTAGGGCCTCCTCTTTGTGTAAGTTATATTTCCCTGCTTCTGTAAGCCATAGCTTTCTCGTTCATTATTTTGCTGATAAAATTGTACGGTAACTTTCTGAAAAGGTGTGGGTGTATTTGAGGTTGCTCTGTGCATCTGTGAAAAAGCCTTCATTCTACCTTGAGAATTGATTGATTCTGTGCTGAGTATAAGATTTTAAATAATTTTCCCCCAGAACTTTGTAGGCCATTTTACCATCTTCTGTTTCCCAGTGCAGGTATTTAAAGCCTAAAGAGGGTCTGACCGTTTTTGCTGTGTGTGCATGTGTGTGTATGTGTGTGTGTGTGTGTGTGCGCGCGCGCGCACGTGCATGTGCATGTTGTAGTGGGCATTGAACCCATGGGTGCTCTACCACTGAGCTACATCTCCGGCCATTTTTATTTTATTTTGTTTTGAAACAGGGTCTTGATAAGTTGCACAGGCTGTCCTTGAACTTGCAATCTCCCTGTCTCAGCTTCCCAAGAAGCTGGGAGAGCAGGCATGTGCCACTGTGCTTAGCTCTGGTCCGAGTCTTGAATCAATGTATCCAACCTGAGTTATTTATTGGCTCAAGAGTCCCAGAGAAACTCCTTCTTTGTGCTGAGTGAGCTGATTTTTACTAATATGTTTTGCTGTAGGTTATAGATAGGCACAATTTTCAGTAAAGGGCCAGATAATGAATATCTCAGGTTTGGGGCCATAAGATCTCTATGGGAATTATTCAGCTCCATCATATTGTAAAAGCAGTCCATAGACACACAGAATAAATTTCTTAGAGAAAAGGGTAGTTTTTCTATAATACAACAGAAAAAAAATAGCAGTACCAACCTCACAGTTTAATCCTATTAGATATATATGTTATATATATATTATATATATATATATATTATAATATATAATATATATATTATAATATATATATAATATATAACATATGTAAAATCTAATGACATAACAAAACAAAACAAAACTTTATGTTCTTTAATTTCTTTAATAATTACAAGAAACTAAAAGGAAATTAAATCATAATTATTTTACAGAAAATAAAACATAGGTACAGGGTGTTTAAGTTAAAAAAATGTTAGAAGTAAACAGATTATAGATTCAGAGTTTAAACCAAAGCCTTTGGGACTTAGAATCCACATTCTCTGCCAGTGTCCTATCTCATGTGACAGAGACTACAGATCATGTCTATATATAGATTGAGAGTAAACCTGGGCTAAAGAAAACAAAGACTGAATCTACTTTCACTTCTTAGGATACTAAATCTAGAGAACTCTCGGCGAACATGATGGTCAGTAGATTCACTTTCTCCCTGCTTCCCACTTGAACTTCCTCATCATTCATGCACTGCAGTTGAAGAAATCTGTATGTAGATGACTTTTTTTTTGAAGGAATAAAAAGAGTATTTTTTTTTCCTTTAATTTTTATTGTTGGTTGTTCAAAACATTACATAGTTCTTGACATATCATATTTCACACTTTGATTCAAGTGGGTTATGAACTCCCATTTTTACCCCGTATACAGATTGCAGCATCACATCGGTTACACATCCACTGTTTACATATTGCTATACTAGTGTCTGTTGTATTCTGCTGCCTTTCCTATCCTCTACTATCCCCCATCCCCTCCCCTCCCATCTTCTCTCTCTACTCCATCTACTGTAATTCATTTCTCCCCCTTGTTTTTTTCCCCCTTTCCCTTCACTTCCTCTTGTATGTAATTTTGTATAACCATGAGGGTCTCCTTCCATTTCCATGCAATTTCCCTTCTCTTTCCTTTTCCCTCCCTCCTCTCACCCCTGTTTAATGTTAATATTCTTCTCATGCTCTTCCTCCCAACTCTGTTCTTAGTTACTCTCCTTATATCAAAGAAAACATTTGGCATTTGTTTTTTAGGGATTGGCTAGCTTCACTTAGCATAATCTGCTCTAATGCCATCCATTTCACTGCAAATTCTATGATTTTGTCATTTTTTAATGCAGAGTAATACTCCATTGTGTATAAATGCCCCATTTTTTTTATCCATTCGTCTATTGAAGGGCATCTAGGTTGGTTCCACAGTCTTGCTATTGTGAATTGTGCTGCTATGAACATCGATGTAGCAGTGTCCCTGTAGCATGCTCTTTTTAGGTCTTTAGGGAATAGACCGAGAAGGGGAATAGCTGGGTCAAATGGTGGTTCCATTCCCAGCTTTCCAAGAAATCTCCATACTGCTTTCCAAATTGGCTGCACCAATTTGCAGTCCCACCAGCAATGTACAAGTGTACCCTTTTCCCCACATCCTCGCCAGCACTTGTTGTTGTTTGACTTCATAATGGCTGCCAATCTTACTGGAGTGAGATGGTATCTTAGGGTGGTTTTGATTTGCATTTCTCTGACTTCTAGAGATGGTGAGCATTTTTTCATGTACTTGTTGATTGATTGTATGTCCTCCTCTGAGAAGTGTCTGTTCAGGTCCTTGGCCCATTTGTTGATTGGGTTATTCGTTTTCTTATTGTTTAATTTTTTGACTTCTTTGTATACTCTGGATATAAGGGCTCTATCTGAAGTGTGAGGAGTAAAGATTTGTTCCCAGGATGTAGGCTCCCTATTTACCTCTCTTATTGTTTCTTTTGCTGAGAAAAAAAAACTTTTTAGTTTGAATAAGTCCATTTGTTGATTCTAGTTATTAACTTTTGTGCTATGGGTGTCCTATTGAGGAATTTGGAGCCCGACCCCACCGAATGTAGATTGTAGCCAACTTTTTCTTCTATCAGATGGCGTGTCTCTGATTTGATATCAAGCTCTTTGATCCATTTTGAATTCACTTTTGTGCATGGCGAGAGAAAGGGATTCAGTTTCATTTTGTTGCATATGGATTTCCAGTTTTCCCAGCACCATTTGTTGAAGATGCTATCCTTCCTCCATTGCATGCTTTTAGTCCCTTTATCAAATATAACATAGTTGTATTTTTGTGGATTGGTTTCTGTGTCCTCTATTCTGTACCATTGATCCACCCGCCTGTTTTGGTACCAGTACCATGCTGTTTTTGTTACTATTGCTCTGTAGTATAGTTTGAGGTCTGGTATCGCTATACCGCCTGATTCACACTTCTTGCTTAGAGTTGTTTTTGCTATTCTGGGTCGTTTATTTTTCCATATGAATTTCATGATTGCTTTCTCTATTTCTACAAGAAATGCTGTTGGGATTTTGATTGGCATTGCATTAAACCTCTAGAGAACTTTTGGTAATATCGTCATTTTGATGATGTTCGTTCTGCCTATCCATGAACAGGGTATATTTTTCCATCTTCTAAGATCTTCTTCCATTTCTCTCTTTAGGGTTCTGTAGTTTTCATTGTATAAGTCTTTCACTTCTTTTGTTAGGTTGATTCCCAAGTATTTTATTTTTTTTGAGGATATTGTGAATGGAGTGGTTGTCCTCATTTCCATTTCAGAGGATTTGTTGCTGATATACAAGAATGCCTATGATTTATGCGTGTTGATTTTATATCCTGCCACTTTGCTGAATTCATTTATTAGCTCTAATAGTTTCTTTGTAGACCCTTTTGGGTCTGCTAGGTATAGAATCATATCATCTGCAAATAGTGATAATTTAAGTTCTTCTTTTCCTATTTTTATGCCTTTAATTTCTTCCGTCTGTCTAATTGCTCTGGCCAGTGTTTCGAGAACTATGTTGAACAGAAGTGGTGAGAGAGGGCATCCCTGTCTTGTTCCAGATTTTAGAGGGAATGCCTTTAATTTGTCTCCATTCAGAATGATGCTAGCCTGAGGCTTAGCATAGATTGCTTTTACAATGTTGAGGTAAGTTCCTGTTATCCCTAGTTTTTCTAGAGTTTTGAACATAAAGGGATGCTGTACTTTGTCGAATGCTTTTTCTGCATCTATCGAGATGATCATATGGCTCTTATCTTTAAGTCTATTGATGTGGTGAATAACATTTATTGATTTCCATATATTGAACCAGCCTTGCATCCCAGGAATGAATCCTACTTGATCATGGTGCACAATTTTTTTGATATGTTTTTGTATCCGATTTGCAATAGGTTACTGAATGATCAGTGGGTTATAGAAGACATCAAGGAGGAAATTAAAAAATTCTTAGAGATAAATGAAAACACAGACACAACATATCGGAATCTATGGGACACATTGAAACAGTTCTAAGAGGAAAATTCATTGCTTGGAGTTCATTCCTTAAAAAAAGCAAAAAACAACAAATAAATGATCTCATACTTCATCTCAAAATCCTAGAAAAAGAAGAGCAAAACAACAGCAAAAGAAGTAGAAGGCAAGAAATAATTAAAATCAGAGCTGAAATTAATGAATTTGAAACAAAAGAAACAATTGAAAAAATTGTCAAAACTAAAAGTTGGTTCTTTGAAAAAATAAATAAAATCAACAGACCCTTAGCCAATACTAAGGAACTAATACCAATACTTTTCAAGCTATTTCAGGAAATAGAAAAAGAGGGAGAACTTCCAAATTCATTCTACGAGGCCAACATCACCCTGATTCCTAAACCAGACAAAGACACTTCAAAGAAAGAAAACTACAGACCAATATCTCTAATGAACCTAGATGTAAAAAGAAGTCTTTTTAAGATATTGTTTCAAATAGGTTAACATTTTAAGTGATTAAAGTTTGTAATTAATCACTTTTTATCTTTTCACTGAATTTGAAATACTGATGTGTCCTACAGAATAATTTATATTATTAAAACAAAATGTAGCTTTCTGCAGTTTCAATGATTTAAATATAATTAATTGGTTATTGTTTGAAAACTTGTAGAATATTAATATTGACATTTCAGAGGAAATGATTTAAAAATACACACACACACACACACGATTTTTATTTTGGGGTACCAGGGATTGAACTCATAGGCACTTGACCACTGAGCCACAACTCCAGCCATATTTTGTATTTTATTATAGACAGGGTCTCACTGAGTTGCTTAGTGCCTCACTAAATTGCTGAGGCTGGCTTTGAACTCATCATCCTCCTGCCTCCATCTCCTGAGCCACTGGGATTACAGGCATGTGCCACCACTCCCTACAAAAATATAAATATTTTGGAGATTATCTTCTAATATTTACACACCTCTAAATTTAAAAAAAAAATCCCAACTTCTATGTTTATGAAAATAACAGAATACAGATTATAGGAAACAAAACCCAATATCAGTGATAACTGACTTAAGGATATTATTTTTATTTTTATATTTAAGTTACTTCTCAGGTCTTATTTAATTTGGTCACTTCTATGTTGGTACATATTCAATGGTAACTCTTGATTTTTGAATGGTTATGTCATGTTAACATGCACTTTGGCACGACTGTGGCTCTCTTATGGACACACAGGAACACATGCTCTAACACTTACTTGGACTCTTCCATGTGCCTCTCAATAAACACTTGTCATTGAATGAAACCCAGGGTTTGTTCATTGTTCTCTCGTTTTCTTTGTTTTTCTAAAGGAAATGTGGATATGGAGAAATTTTATAGATATACTATGAAAATACATGTATTAGCAACAGTACAGCTCATTAAAAACTTCATTATAGTGCTCATGTTGAAGACATTTTGAACACACACACATATGCTCTCATGCACACACACACACACACACACACACCTGATTTTGTAAAATTACTTATATTGCATACATTTAAATACATTTTCCCAAACATCTCCTGAGTGTCCTATGTGTGCTCAGCGACTGGGCAAGGAGCTAAGGACATCACAGAATCTTCAAAAAGCCTTGTCCTTGTGAAAGATCATGAAGGGATGAGGAATGGATAACCAAAAATATTCTGGAAGACAGTGCTGTAGGTTGTGCTAAAAGCAGAGAGAGTACAGAGTGGGGCTCCGTGATGGACAGCATGAACAGCAAACCTCCACATGAAGGCCATGGAGTCCTGACTGGTCACGAGAAGGTGAACCACGTGGTAAAGGAAGATAAAAGGAAGGGTTTTGGTATAACCAATGTGATCCTGCAATCTGTACACGTGGAAAAATGAGAATTCATACTCATTTGAATCAAATGTATGATATGTCAAGATCATTGTATTGTCTTGAGCAACTAATAAAAAAATAAAAAAATAAAAAGGAAGGGTTTTGGGTAGACAAAGCTGAAGCCCAGTGGTGTGGTGCTTTAAGACATTTGGGGAGCAGAGTGGAGATGCATGAGAGCTGGAGAAGGCGGGAAGCACAGTAGCCACACCACAGGCACCTCCTGCCTCCCACTGTGCCCCCGCCTAGCCAACCCTGCATGTCAAGGAGGACACCTCTCCTTCTTGGTGTGGCCTCTTTCCAGGTTGTGTGCAAGGGGGAACAAGCTCACGGTAGGATTGGCAGGTTCTGACTAGCACACCAATGTGGAAAACAGTCATGCTTTCTGAGGTTAATGAACCTAGAATCCTGGATTATGGGTCCACAAGATAAGGATACAAGACAAGTTGGAATGGAGGAAACTCCCAGTACCCCCATCTCCTGCCTGCAGGAGCCAGCACAGGCTCTTGCAAAAGATGTTGCATGTCCTCTTTGTGACAAGCCCACAGGTAAGCTTGCCTGTCAGTTTACAAATGGGGGCAACTCGAAGTCGATCAAGGTCACGTAGCTAGTTAAATGGGGTGGCCAGAAAGTTTGGGGTGTTCCAGGTTGGGATTGCTTTGGCTTGATTGCTTCTGGGGATGAAGACAAGTCGGTATTCAGAGTGCAGCAAGATTGAGTGCTTTCCTGACATATGAAATGGAGTCTGGGCACAGGGGGATGACCAAACGTTCAAGTCATCGCCCGCTATTAACTCTCCAGGCAAGAGAACACGCATCTCCATTTACCCTGGAAGCGCTGGCGGCCATGTGGAGGCAGTGCTGGAGCACGTGTTTCCCTGTGTCCGTGGCAGGAGGCCACACGCCATGCCTAGGTGCACGTTAACATGACATAAATGTTAATGTCCTGTTCTAAAACCAAAGCCTGCGGGAGAGAGGAAATACCACCCCCGCCATGCCCGGCCCGGTGTTTGGATACTGCAGTCTATATTTTGACTCCTGAGTGTGATGACTAGGTAACTTTTCACAAGGATTTCATTTTTCCCCCTGTCAAGCCACATTATTTTAAGGGTGACAATAACTTGGCGGCAAATGAGCTGAAACCATCAAGGTGATAAATGAGTTTCTAGGAGAGGGAGGCATCGGCCCGGCCTCCGCTTTGCAGGACCACACACCTCTGTCCCTCTTCCACCTTCTCAGAAGAACAATGTGTCATAGATCTCCCCTCCCCGCCTCCCCCAAGGCCCCCTGCCCCCGGGGCCCTGGGCTTCTTAAGGCAATAGAGAACCATGTGATTTTGGAAAATAGAACATATTTCACAACGTTTGGGCAGGGGGAAAGACAAAGTTGATATTTTCCTTTGGCTGTTAGCAAGGATCTGATTTATAAAACTGCTTGGAGACAACTCCTCACCCAGTTTATTTACTCTGTCAGCCGGGTCTGTCTCTGAAGTGAGGCTGCCTCTGGTCAGCTCGGTGGTCAGTCTGGCTCTCTTGAATTGAAACCTAAGAGCATGTGTGGGAGGGCCTGGGGAGCTGGGGAGTTGAGTTTCTCCTGGAGAAAGATGACTTTCAGACTGTGCTACGGAATAAAGCAGGGGTAGGGGCAGGTTGTGCTCTGAGTTTCCTGTACATAATCTCAATTAAGTTCCTCTTTAACTCATTAAACGCAGTAAGGTTAAGCGATCTGTCAAAGGATTTTCCCCGAGACTTAGCAGCCAGGATCTGAACCAGCAGCTGCTATACTCTGAAGCAGCTTCCCTTGCCTTTCCATGTGTTTTTGTCCAGGTTTTGGTTCAAGATAACACCCAGGTCATCAGCAGGTTCTAGGGACAAAAATGATCTTGCCTGTTCCGTGGAGGGGAAGCAGCCCGGAGCAGGGTTTTGTGGTGGGAAATGAATGTGCAGCAGGTTAACAGTGCCTCACTTCCAACTCCAGACTTCCTGTCACCTGCTACGATGGCCGTCCCTGCTTGTGTTATAGATTTGCCTTTGCTATCCTGTCTTCTATTGGGAAGGACAAGGCATCAGGGAGTGGATCAACTTCACGGGTTGCATTTCACTTGTGCCCTGAGCAAAGCACAGGGGCTTCAAGCTCATTAGGAGCCTCAGAGTCCATGCTCAGTGTGAGCAAGGGAGCCCGGCTGATGGGGAGGCGGCAGCAGGGTGGCTCTTGAGGGACACCTGACACAAAGATAGGGCCCCAAGGCCATGGAAGGCTGAGAAGGAAGTGAACTCCAGGCCTTTATTTTTCACCTTTTTTTCTTTAATTTTTTATGAAAGTAAATTTAAAATTTAAAAGTTGTAGGCTTAGTTTTAAGTCTGTTAGCTAGAACATATCGAGTGTGTTATGAGCTGACACTGCCTGGCACATTCACTAGAGTTGGAGCAAGTTGAGTGCCCATATTTTGTCTTACTGACTGTCTTACCAGCACACACTCAGAGAAAGTCTGGGAAGTTCATCAAGTAATGGGGATACTGATGAATCTTTTCACTTCCTTGAGCCTCACTTTGTTTTATTATTAAATAAAAATAAAACATGAGTTTTCGGCTGCTGCAAGTATCCAAGAAGATAATCTCTGTTGAAGGAATTGTGTGAATTATAATATAATTTCTCTGTGTGTGTGTGTATAATACAACATATATAGATATAGATATAGATATAGATATATATAGATATAGATATATATTTCCAAAATCAATCTCTGACCCCACTCTGTGTTCCAAACTCAATGATTGACCACCTTTTTGATATCTCCATGTGGCTGTTTTAGTGGCATCTGAAAGTTGCAAAGGGAGGGGGAGTTGCAACAAGCAGGTGAAGCTCAGCCTACCACTTGCCTAGGCCATACGAGGCCCTGGGTTTGATCCTCAGCACCTCAAAAAAAAAAGTTTCCAAAGAAATGTTGCATTCTACACTCCACACTCCAAACTTGTTCCTCTCTACTTTTTAAACTTAGAAAATACCACCAACGTTCACCTAGCTCCTCAGACTAAAACACCTAGAGCCTTCTTGAACTCACTTTTTTTCTAATCCATGTTGTTACAGAAAACCATCTGGCTCCACCTTCAAAGGCTATCCCAAGTTCCCTCTTACTACCCCTAGAGCACATTCCTTCCTCCAGACTGTCTTGACTTCTCCCCTGGACTCCCAAGGAGTCCTTCTGCTCTCATTGACCAATGGACGTCAGACCCTGCCCCTGTCCTGATTAAACCCTGCCTCGCCGCCTCTCCTTGAGCTGTGGTGCAGAATCCCACACATCTTCCCCTGCCCTCCAGGCATGCCCCCTCACACCCAGCAGGGGTCTCTCTCTCATTCTGTCTCTGCTGCCTTCCTTCTCTTCCTGGCCCATCTTCCGTGCCCTCCTGAATAAGGGCCTTGATGGTGGCCTTCTCCCGTTGGGAATCTCATTCTGGACAGTCACATGCTCCTCCCTGGTTTTACTCACTTTTCCATTTGAACATGGCCTCATGATGGGTCCACCAGTGATTCTAAGAACCCACACTACACGTTTCACCACCTGCTCTGGACTTGCTTTGCTTTACGTTTCTTCATGGCGCTTAGCACCTTCTGACACTGTTTCATGCATTGGTTCATTTGATTCCACACGTCTGCTTCCAGGAGAACAGATGCTCCATGCCTCCAAGACCCCACTCTGCTGGACTCCCTACACATCCTCTGCAGTGTTTATCAACCTAGAAATATTTGTTGAATGCTCACTAGGTCCAAGACAGTGTTTTAAAGGATATCAGAGTAAACAGAGCAGACAGAACCCTGCCCACGTGGCGTTTTCATGGTAATGGGATGGAGTAGTCAATAAATAGGCAAATGAGCAGAACATGCTGGACGTTGCCAAGAGTGACTCCAGAGCAGAGCAGGCAGGGAGGATGGTGGAGGGACACATGGTTGTAAGTGTGGTGGCCTAAGAAGAGCTTAGCCAGGAAGGATAATGTGGCCAAAGATCCAAAGGGTATAGGAAAGATATTTGGAAGAAGAGGATTCCAGACAGAGGAGCAAGTAAAAAAAAAAAAAAACGTTGTATTTTCCAGAAATGGCCTGGAGGGCAGAGTGGCTAGAGAAGAATGCACATCATGGGGGACAGCAGAAGATTAGGATGGAGAAGAGGGGAGGTCAGATTTGTGCAGGGCATTGCTGAGGCCTTGAGAATGCTGGCTTTTATTCTGAGATAAGCAGAAGCTGCAGAAAGGGTTGGCAAAGAAGGTTGACACTACGGCGCTTGCATGTTGAAAGGATTGTCTGTCTGCTCAGGATTGACAGTGGAGGGGTAAGTCCAGAAGCAGGGAGAACAGTGGAGAGGCAAGTATCATAATTCAGTGAGAGAAGACAGTGACCCGGATAGGAGCAAGGTGAAGAGACGGCACAGAAGTGAGAGGTGGTGACGTCAGCAGTGAGGAGGCTCATGGGAGAAGCAGCTCGGGGACTCTGTTTTGCATACCTAGGTATCCAACATTAGATAAGTGAGATAGTGAGACAAGAGCTGGAGAAACAGGTCTGTAATTTGGGAGTGATAGATAAGGCATTGATGCAACTCCAGAGGCTTGGGGGCATATGCATATTCATGAGGGAGGCATATGCATATTCTTGGGGGCATATGCATATTCTTCAAGGGAGTGGATGTATATAATTAAAAGACACAAAGTGTACATCCCTGGGGCACTCAATATCTGTGATACAAATGGAATCTATTTTTACATCATGATGACAACCTGAGTAACACTCCTACATCTCTTAGAAATACAATTGAGGACATTATTTTAATCAGATCATTACTATGATGATGTAGTTATATATTTCTTTCATAACCAAGGATAAGCTTGAAAAGAAGTGACACTAATTTAAAAGATAGTCATGCAGAAAAACATGTTTCCATGAGAAGCTTAACTTGCTAATGTGTCCTTTCAAGTGGTTCGGGTTTGTTTTTTTTTTTTTTTCCCATTTAAGTAAACTATTTTAGAAGATATCCTGTCTTTTTTTTTTATTGGTTGTTCAAAACATTACATAGCTCTTGACATATCATATTTCGTACATTAAATTCAAGTGGGTTATGAACTCCCATTTTTTACCCCAAATACAGATTGCAGAATCACATCAGTTACACATCCACATTTTTACATAATGCCCTATTAGTAACTGTTGTATTCTGCTACCTTTCCTATCCTCTACTATCCCCCTCCCCTCCCCTCCCATCTTCTCCCTCTACCCCATCTACTGTAATTCATTTCTCTCCTTGTTTATTTTCCCATTCCCCTCACAACCTCTTATATGTAATTTTGTATAACAATGAGGCATGGAAATGGAGGGAGACCCTCATTGTTATACAAGATATCCTGTCTTTACAGTGACTGCACCACTCACTCCAAAGAAACTTGCAATATCAACCTATTTGTTAAGAATGTCTGTCTGTGTACTAAAGACTGAGAGCTCCTGGGCCACACTTTTATGCCAATGTCGGGTGGAAGGGAGGACTATGAGATCACCCCCTGGCTCTGCTGCTGCCCTGGATGCTGGGCCCAGCATTGGGCTTCTCAGCATCTGCTCCTCCTCCCTCCCACACTGACCTGCTGCATATGTGGTTGAGAGAATTTCACCAGCTCATGGGCCTGAGTATAAAGGGCAACATAAGCCCTTTATCAGAGATTTTCTTTTTAGACAAGAACATATAACAAAATTCTGACCAATGAGAGATGAGGAAAGAGTTGCTAGAGCATCCTGGCAATTTTCACTGTAAGCATAAGGAAGGAAGCCTGCCCCTCAGTCACTCGCTGCTGGTGGTCCTTTTAGACCCACAAGCACTGCTTCTAGTGTCTCCAATCTGCAAAGGGCATGAATGTCCTTCAAGAGTAAAAAAGATATACACAGGATTGAAATACTCATAATTCTCCATTCATGACAGGTTATAGGTCCACACATTACCATCCTTTCTCTTTTTTCATTGTTTTTACTATTTATTTATTTATTTAGTTAGTTACCAGGGATAGAACTCAGGGGCACTCAACCACTAAGCCACATCCCTAGCCCTGTTTTGTATTTTTTATTTAGAGACAGTGTCTCACTGAGTTTTTTAACACCTCACTAATGCCGAGGCTGGCTTTGGACTCTGGATCCTCCTGCCTCAGTCTCCCAAGCTGTTGGGATTACAGGTGTGACCCACCATGCCCAGCTTACTATTTATTTTTATTGATTTATTTGAAATACAATGAACAGAGCAAACTCTATTATATAACAGGAGCATTACTGTGTAACTCAGAGTAGATTTGAACATGCAGAGTAGGTGGATGATAATTCTACCTGACGATGTGTCTGGGTACCATGGGTCTTAAGGTGGGCACAGGAAACAGACCCTGGGGAGAACATACTTGTGATTCCATTGATACAGGCTCTAGACCTGGCAAATCCAGTTTGCACCTACAGAAGCCAGGGCAGTGCTGCCCTTTGGAATAAAGAGACACTGTGACCACTAAAGTGGTGGTAGAGATCTTGATCTGTTTTGTGGTCACACAAGTAAAAAAAACATTCAGCTGCACAATAAGAGTTTACACATTTTACCATAGATATAAACCAACTCACTAGAAGTGGGTATATAACTTTATTTTATAGGAGATTTTTTTTTAAGTGTGCATGCATAAAAGGGACTCAGATAATAAAAGGGAAATCAATCTGGCACATGTTCTTTTGATTATCTTTTAACAAATATAAAATTTGATACTGCTATTATTAGTTGAAACTTGAATGCAACCCATTTGTCCTTATTATGAATTTGGTATTTTCAACATTTACCTTTAGTTTATAATCACATTATCTTCAAAGCTATTAATTAATTATCTTGGAGTATGCAATGAATGTATATGACCCAAAATTCAAATTAAAACTAATGTTTTACATGATCTCTGTAAATTATTGATAGTGTTCCTGGGTTACATGATGTATTAATTAATGTTTATTAAATCTTAAGTAAATTAATAAAAATAAATAGTAAAAATTAATAAAAGAGAAAGGATGGCAATGTGTGGGACAATAATAGTGATCCATCAGGAACGGGGCACAATGTGAAATAATTAAATGACAACAAAATAAATCATATTCAAAACCAATTTCACTTCCCACCTTTTCTCCTCCCCTTATGCATCCCTATGGAGAAAAAAGGACACATTTTATTCTTTTTTTTTTTTTTTCCAATTTGCTTTTCCCACTTTTGTTTGGGTCTCTTTTCACATCTACTCATGGAATGAATGCCCTCATCTTTTTGATTGGCAACCTAGCTATCTACTGTGTAAATATGCCATAATGTGCCATAATTTGTGCTTCGAGAACCCTAACTGTGTACCTTTACAGTATATCAATATTATACGCCATGTCACTCTTAATATCCATGGACATATATGTTCCTTGTCCACAAAGTTAGTGCACATAGAGTACACATGCATACAAGTCAGATTATGGGGACAAAGGGCATGTGCATTTCAAATTTTGATATATATTTTAAAATTCTACAGACTTTGAAACAATTGAAACTCCCAGTAACAATGTATAAGTATATTTTTCTTGTTGCCAATAAAATGTGTTCTCAGGTTTGCAAGGACCTGGAGCAACAGGGACTCTCATTTTTTGCTGATGGGAATTCATATGGTACAGTCACTGTGGAAGACAGTTTAGCAGTTTCCTACAAACAAAACACGCTCTACTATACCACCTAGAAATCACACTTCTAGGCATTTGCTTGAATAAATTTTTGTCCACACAAAAACCTGTGTGGTGATGCTCACAGCAACTTTATTCATAATTGCAGAAACTTGGAAGCAACCAATAGATTCTTCATTAGGTGAGTGGATTGAGTGTGGTACATCCACATAACGAAATACTCAGCACCCAAAATATAATGAACAAAATTAGGGCTAGCAAGCCATAAAAAGACATGGAAGGAATCTTATTGTTAAATTTAAAAATCCAATATGAAAAAAGCAACATAGAATTTGATTCCAAATACATAACATTCCGAAAAAGGAAAATCTATGGAGACAGTAAATAGAGATCAGAGGTCTGTGTGAGGTTGGAAACAAGAAGAGGTGGAAAGTAGAGCAGAGATAATTTTAGGGCACCAAAACTACTTTGTATGACAGTATAAAGGTGAACACTCAGGCTGTTTGATCTGATAGGTGATTGCAATGTTAGTGAGAATAGCAAAGTAAACTCACAGTTGTGACACAGATGGACATGATAAGTAAGTGCTGTCTCTTCCTTTCATCTTTCTCTTCCTGCATCTGAAAACTCACACGGTCCAGGCTAGGAGACAAAGACGCTGACCTGTCCGTCCCTTGTTTTGCTTTCTCTTCAATGCAGCACCTGTGACCTCAAAGCTCTAGATGACAAAGTTGGGCCACTGGGGAAGCTGAGCTGATTTGTTCTGACCTTTCCTGACCTATCTTGAGGCTAAACCCAAACTCAGAGGAGCAGACACTGGTGTGGTCGGAACCCCAGTTCAGCTGTGTTTATTGAGAGAGGGTCTCAGGGGTGTCTTTGTGTAGTGCAGCCTGCTCTCCGTGTAGTTCATTTTTTACAACACTTGGAGTCATTCATGCATTTATTGCTTTTACTCTAATCCATCATTTAAAATATCCCATGTCTTAATATCTGATGATAGGAAGTGACTGTTCTAGCACTTTCCTTGGGGCAAGTGAGAGTGGGATCCAGAATGCAATCAGTCACTGATATTTACCACACTCACGTGGTGAGGACAGCAGGCTCCCTCAAAGTGCATGGGCTGCCTCTTCTGATCTCAGACACCTGGAAGGAAACAGAGCAGGAGATTCTACTTTCAGGTTCACAGCTCACTCACGGGCCAGCCTTCAGGAATGACTGTCCATCTGTCCATAGTCTTCAGTCATACCTTGGAGAAGACACCTCCACACTCTGGTCCTTGTTTGCTCAAATATGAGGATTGGCCCTGTGTTCTTCAACCCTAGGTGCACACCAGAGCTCTCAAAGACCTTGCTTAAAACTGATGACACCTGAAACCCCAGGTCCACCTCAAATCAATTAAGTGGGCTGGATGAGGATGTGGGCATTATCTTTTTTTTTTCCTTATTTTTTTTATTTTTTTGCTGCCATAGAAGACTTGAATGAACAGTGTACAAGATAAATCAGTTGGAAAGAAGATCTTAAAGGCCCTTTTAACTCCAAGGATTTCTGAAGCTGTGAATTTTTTTTTAAAAGTTGTTCTATTTCCCAAGATATCTGAATCTATGAAGTTTAATCAAGGGCTAGCTAAATCTACAAATTTAATTACAGGATGACAATTTTGCCCTGCGCACATTTAAATTAATCGATTTCTTTAAAACTTCTTGATTCATTTAAACAGATATAGATTAACGACATGATACTTCTTACTCTAGAGGTAACTATAGGAAAAATTCTGATTGCCCAGACCTTACCACAGACCTTCCAAATGCAACTCACAAAAGGATCATCTACATAGTGTCTTGACTATAATGAGGATTTTAAAAAAAATATATTTGCAAAGAAATCAGAGAGAAGAGAGTTCTGGAAGAATAAACACACTAGTACAAAGAGTCTTGAAGTCCCTGTCACTTGCCGTTGGAGGTCTTTTGGGATCCAAGGAACTCCACAGATTGGCCACACAGGTTAGAACTCTTCTACTTGCAAGACACACACACACACACATACACACACACACACACAGAGTTTTAGAAAAACTTACATTGGTTTCCATAACAGAGTAGTGTGTATGTAGCGCGGACTTGGGATCGGCTTCACATTGGCGCTGTATTTTATATTTTACTTCTTTCCATATAGCCATATTTCATATTGCCACCCTGGGTGCTAGGAATCAAGCCCTAGGCCTCTCTGCACATGCTAGGCAAGTGCTCTGCCACTGAGCCACACCCAGTCCCATCTTCAATCTTGTCCTCCTTGATTGACTTCATGCTGGGACCATGTCTCTCCATGGTGTCCAGGCCAGGGCTGTTTCTGTCCATGTGAACATTTACGGTGGGCTGCTGGAGGCAGCGTCTTTCCCCCAAATTTAAACTGCCTTTCTCTTGCTAGCAGTGACCCTGACTATGGATAGCCCATCCAACCGCAGGGCCCTGGAGATGGGATTCGTTGATTGGTGCTTTCCTTGAGGGAGAGCTATTCTTTTCTCCTTTTTATGGAGGAGGAAATTGGAGTGCGGAGGGTTATAGCTTGCCGAGGTTCCAAAGCTAGTGAGAGTGAGGCCTGCAATTTGAACCTCAGCACCTGATTTCAGGGCCCACATTATTAACCACTTAACCATCTTAAAATTTCTGACCAAACAGACTTTTTGTTTTTCCATGTTTTTTTCTCACTCATAAACACAGTTTTCTCATAACCTCAGGACACCTGTGGCCCGCACGACTTACTCTCACCGTTTGATATTTTGTTAACTGCTGCCAACTCCCTAATTTTGGCTTTTCCTGTTTCAGATTGACCTACTTTGACCTTGTGTGAACAGAGAGTCAAATGCCAGGCCTCATCACTGGCCGGACTGTTAGGAGAGGTCAAGTGTCTTGTCCTGATCTGATGCTCTTTGTTAGGTGAGGGCTGATCATCATAGGCAGGCTGTCTCTCCTACCTTGCCCTTGCTAGGCTTCCCATTCCCCACACCAGCTGGAGCATGGAACATGGCTGTTTCCCTTAGAAACAGAGACTGACATGGATCCATGTACCAGGATGGATCTCAATCTACCTCGTTATGAGGCAGAGAAAAATGTGTGGCCCGAGTCTGACCCAGTCATACTGCTGCGAAGGTGGCAGGAGAGAAAGGTCTCATTTGGCATGCTCTTCTAGATGTGCTCACAGGGTGGGTCCTAAGCGAGGGTAGGGATGGTGAATTAACTAAAAAGGACGAGTGAGCAGGACATCAAGGACTTTCCTTCCCTCACATTTAGCACCTTGGGAATAAAGTGCACGTATTTATTCATTTTTGAAATCTCAACATCTAGCAAAGCACATAGTAGCTATTCAGCAATTTCTGAATGACTGAGTAATCTGACCAATTAATCAATCAGTGAAAGGTTTTGAGTGAAACAATTAAATGTCTGACACTGATCCTTTGAAAATTTATACTGACACTGCTGTAGTCTTAGTGGCATAATAGAAAAAACAGGGACTCTAAAGTGTGACAGTCCTAGAAATGAGTCGTATTTCAAATTGCTTATTAGGTTTGTATCCTTGGCCAAGTAGCTTGACTTTTCAGATCCTCAATTTTTCCATGTATGAAATGAAAGTAACAACTAAATCAGGGCTCTTTGTGAGGGGTTAATGAGGCAGACCCCCTAAATAGCTACTATAGACTCTGAGATACAAGAGAACATCAACAAATGTCATTTCCTTTATATCCTTCCCTTTCAAGAATGAATCACCCAATTTTCTACCAAAGAAATTAGCTATTTCAAGAAGATTAAGGCAGCAAATGGTTAATTCCACAGTGACCTCCATAGTTTAGAATGTAGCATAATAACAATGCGGTTCATATCCTACTAGGTACACTGTCCTTAATCCTCTTGTCTATTTATAACGAATGAAATGAACTGTGCATTAGTGATATTCCCATTTAAAGAAGGGAAAGCTGAGGTTTAGGATGTTAAATAATTCCCCTGAGGCCATATTTCAGTAAGTAGAAATAATAAGAGTTAAAAGCAAGCCTGCATTTGAATCTGAACAACGACCCTTTATTCTGGCTCTCTAGTAATGAATAGCATCTGGGAGATCCCCAAGGACTGAACCAGATTTTGAGTCCTCTCCAGGAGTTCCCAAGATTGCAAAAAGCAGCAAGAACCGAGCAATAGCACCCACAGAGAGAGGATCCTTGCTTCCTAACACAGGTGTGTGTCTCCTTTCCTTAGGATGCTCTGCCCTCTGCTGGTGACTTTCAGGCTTTTTACACACAAGTCATTAAAAATGCCAAGTACCCACCTTTTTTATTCAAGTTCCCTTGGTTATTTCAAATAAGAATATTTGTCATATGTGCGATTAATTTATACATGTGACTTATTTGCAAAGGTGTAAGTGTGGATTTGGGTGAGTGTGTGTGTGTGTATTTGTGTTCAGTCACAAAGTTACAAACCCTAACGCTACTTGTCACATAGTAGGCAAAAAGCAAATACTCTGGGGGCGAGTGACCGGACACACACACAACTAGAGCAAAACGAGTTGACAGGAACATAGAGTTGAGGTGACGGAGAAAGAACAGCGTGGCTTTCAGACACCTTCAGAGCTAGTGGAGTGCGGTGAAGCTGGCTGCTCCCACGACTGCTGCTTTACCCTCTAGGGAACAAGGCACAGAGGGGTTGACTGGTGTCATCTAGGAGCTCTCACTCAAAGTGTGGCCAGCAGGCAACCCAGCTCAAGGTTCCCGCCTGTGCTCTCCATACCATGGACCATTATGCAATCTGGACTTTGGAAGGAATCATTATTTGTTCATGGATTCCAGGGCAAATGACCATGGCCCTGCCCTCAGGCTCCAGGATGGCAGAGAGCTTAGCATCAAAATCAAAATGAGTAGCAGGGGCCTAAGTTGTCCAGAAAGCATGGAAAGGAGGAGAGAGTTTGTGTTCACTCAGGAGGCAGCATAGGCAAGGGTGGATGGGGGAGGGGCTGGAGGGAAGAGCGTGATTTGTCTTCGTCCATACCCGAGGCTGGGAAGTCCAAGAGCAAAGGTCCAGATGTGTTGGGGGCTTTCTGTCTGCATCATCCTATGGTGCAAGGCAGAAGGGTAAGAGAACACTGAGAGGGGAAGGGGCTGCACTAGTCCACCCTGAGATAAGGACCCACTCCTGGGATCAGGACATTCAGTTCTAAGAAACTGATATCTTCGGGGGGGCTGATCATCTCTCCAAGGTCCCACCTCGTACTATTGTTGCATGGAGGGTTAAGGTTCCAACACAGGCTGTTTGGAAGAAATTTTCAAACCATAGCAAGTTTCATATGCATCTGTCATTCTGATATGTGGTTTGTAAATATTGTTTTGTGTAAGTCCCAGGGAAACTCTAAGGGGTATGATATTTTCAGATAAAGAGACAGAAGACTTGGAAGGGCTCACAGATTGAAGTTTTGATGGTCAGGAGCTGAGACAACATGGGCTCTTGTGCATGCTTGGAGGCCAAGAAATAGAAGCATATGGAAAAGGCAGGTACCAAAACATTCAGGTGGTAAGTTTGTGGGACTCTAGGATTTTGCCTGATTCACCATTTCTTATACATGTGAAAATGTGTGTGTTTTGTTAAAATGCAATGTTCAATTCAGTTGAGTCTGGATGGGGCCTGAATTTCTGCTTTTCTACCAAACTCCAGGGTGGCATTGTTTTTGCTGACTTGAAGACCCCACTTCTGAGTCTAAAATGTAAGCACTTAGCTAGCATCTGGCAAAGAGCTGGTGGTGATGTGTCTTAAATAAATGGATGACTTAATCATCATTCAGCATTGAGATTTCTACAATTGTAATAGAATTACGAGTTGGCAATGCATCTTCTCTCTTGAGCCTAAAATTGGCTTAGTTAACAAGTGACTGTCCTTCCCTAACTAGATAGCTATGTTGTGATTCTAGGTAGTTGCACTGAGATTGCTTATCTTCTGCTTTCTTGTTAATGGAAATCATCAGCCACATGAGAGCAGGGACCAATTCACCAGGACAGCATATTTTGGAGAATTCACTTTTCAGAAAGAATATCTTAAGATATTGCTAAGAAGCCCCGACACTTTGTCATTTAGGAAACTTCTCATTAGCTTTTTCACTTCCTTTCTTTTGAATCATCTCCCTTTCTTTTAAACAAGAAATAACTATGGAACCCCCGGAAATTTGTGATTTGTATTTTCTCTTCTAACTCTATTGGTGGAACGTCTGAAGCTATGGTTACTCTTCAGAGAACAGCGGCCAGGTGAGGCATGCTGGAACTTTCTCCTGCATCATCCACTCAAACCCTGAAAGTACAGGAATTAATTTGGAAGCAATTCTGGCAATTTCCCCACTGCTGTGTCAACTAACCCACTATTTCAGGACTGGGTTTGCAAATTCATCCTTCACATCAGCAAAACCCATGGTCACTCATAGGCAAGCTGACTTAATGAGTATTTTATTACTTTCAAATCAGCGCTCCCGGCCTGCCTGGTGAGCATGTTCCTGAACACAGCTCAGTACTAATGAGGTCATCCCAACTCTCAGCTGAGCAGAACCCGGGGCTCTGTTCAGAGTCCCCTGGGAAAAACAGGGAGGTGTTGGAGGAAAGAAACGAGGGCCCTGTCAGCAGCAATGGCATCTGCTTTGCTGAGTTTTCAAAACTTTTCAACATCCTTTTGGTTCTAAGTAGAAGGCAGCTGAGAAGACAGGAAAATGTCTGAATCGCTATTGAAAGGTATTTCCCTAAATTTAGATCTCAAGGTGGACTGTTGGTGTGTGTGTGTGTGTGTGTGTGTGTGTTTGTGTATCAAAGTCTTAGAGTAAAGTCCTTGCTCTGATTTAGTACTTTTAATCACAGTGGATGGTGGTAATGGCTGATTTAACAGTTTAACATGGCTGATCCTTCCAACCAGCCACAGCAAAAGTGCATTGAGTGTTTCTACTATAACAATAATGGTAATAAATTATTTTTAATATATTAACACAAAAGATTATAAAATTGTATA
Organism: Marmota monax; assembly: GCF_021218885.2. NCBI lineage: Eukaryota > Metazoa > Chordata > Mammalia > Rodentia > Sciuridae > Marmota > Marmota monax. The sequence goes on from NW_026694710.1 coordinate 21,033,993, forward strand.
ATATGAATAGAGTATTATAATGTAATATCCCATGTTCCAGATGGAGATTCAGGATGGAAAGAAGTAAAATATAAAATACAGTTGCTGAACCCACATCAGATTGTGTCTCCAAACAGAAACCGGGTTTTTATTGTATTAAGCTACTGAAATTTCAGGGTGTCTCTCTTGTTGTCCTTAGCATCAGTTGAACTGACTAGACAGCTCCCCAGGAAAGCAGGCTGGAAGGCCCCAGAAGTGGGGTGAGGAGCACATCTGCAGGTGTCACCACATTTCCCCCCTCACATTGGAGAACTGGGGCTGCTGCATGAGTCTCTCCAATTCACTGCTCAGTTGTTTTCAAAAGACCATTTTTGTAACAAGAGTTTTCCACAGTGGCCATAATTATCTCTTAGCCACTTCTTGGGATCTTTTTACCTCTCAATGTCATCCTTTGTTTTTTTTTAACAGATTGCTAGGTCCTGAATAGCTGACAATGTGTGATTAGTTTCTATCCCTAGCATGATCTCATAAAGTGCTGTGGCAGCCTGCCCTGGTGCTGGATACATGCTTTATGAATGAATGAATGAATGAATGAATGAATGAAAGGGTACACACACATTCTGAACATCTATCACATTTCCAGAAATGGCAATTTACCAATTTGCTTTTTTATGAGGTAGATAGCTAAGCGTAACTGAGGCTGTGATGTACTGTGGGAAGAGGAGAAGCTTCAATATCAGAAGTTCCAAGCCAAGCCAAATTGTGTCTCCACGGTACTTGCTCCAAGACTTTCTGAAATATTTCTACTAGTTTTTAATCAGATAAAATAAAGGATTTTCTCAAGTAAGTCTAATTACCCTCCTGCTCAGGAACCCCAACCTCACCTAAGAGATGTGGGAAAAATCCTCCAGTTCCGAGGACTTACCACATATGAACACCAGGTGGCACTATTGAGCCAATATCATCTCTTTCTTAAGGAGGGAAAAGGCCTCAATCCTTTTTGAAAAGTCTAAAAATGAATATTTAACACAGACATACCTAGTCTTACTTCCTTTCTCATATAATCCATTCACATTTTTATGAATCCTTTTCTCCCTTTATTTATCTCACATTTGTAACATTCTTGGCATTAAGAGGATGATATTTTGTCTCTGTACTCCAGATAGGGGAGCTGAGAATCAGAGAGGAAAGGCAAGGCATGCAAGGGCACAGGGTGCACGCAAGCTACAGGCCAGGCCTCTAGAGAGAGGGGGAATGAAAGGGCTCTAGGAAGAACAAACCTTCGAAGGCACATTCCCAGTGACCTACCATGTTCCACCTGCCTAGAATTTCCTCCCAGTTATTCCAGTAAAATTAGAATGCTCTGATTAGTTTACATTTCTTATGGCCCAATCATTTCACCTCTGCTGTTCTTTGGAGGGATGCCTCATATCCAAACCATAGCAATGTTTTATTTTAAATGCTGAACAAAACAAAAAAAATAAACTCCTGGATATTCATATTTAGTTCAAACCATCTCACTTTTGTGCACTCACACATCTGACTCGTGACATTAATGTCGAGCTGAGGGAGAATGCCTGCACCTAACTCTGCTGTCCCTGTCCACTCTTTAACTGGCTTTGGGTCCTCACGGTCCACATGGATGACCACTTGCCTTGGTTTCTTTTCTATCAGAGACTTTTTCTCTTTCCCTCTTCTCCTCCTTGCAGATCTTCACCCAAATCGTGCTGACTTCCTCTCCTATATATTGCAAATCTCTCTTCTTCCCTGGCTTCGAACTTCCACCTTCTCCCCACTTCCTCCCTTTAACAGCCTTTATTCCAATCTACCCCGGGAAGGCTGTCTTCCTGAAACCTCATACAACATTCGGCCAGCTTCAGAATTTCTTTTGTTGTGTTTATCATGGGTCTATTGGAACTCAGGGATTGGTGGAATTAAAAAATAATTTTCAAAGTTGGCTAAAATTTTGGTAGGAATTAATGGAAACATTGGTTTCATAGATAATTTTAAAATTTTCTACTATGCCCTGAATACACATTTATTAATATTAATATAATACTTCAAATGCCACCTGAATTCTCATCATCTCACTAGCCTGGGTGCATAGATGCTGAGTCGATCCTTTGTGTGTGCTGTCAGATTGGAAGGGCCTTGGCTGTCTTATCCACTAGAATCTTCTGTCTTTTCTAATGAGCATAGTAGTTATCTCTATGGAAAGTGTGATCATCTCTATTTTTTTGAGGAGAAACCTGGAGGTTGGGGAGGTACAGTCATGAGCCCTGGTGAGTTAGCGATGGGTCAAGCAGGCAGCTGTGAATGACAAATCCCATAGGACCCAGGGGCTGAGGCTCTGTCCTCAGCCTCCTTCCTTTCAGTCCTGGTCGGGTCAACTGCTTGTTCACTCTCTTCAGTGGCATCTGTCGCTCGCAGTAGAAAGCTCAGGATCTTAGCACACTGCACCAGAGCCCACGGGCATGGCACTGCTCTACCTCTCCAGGAAGACTGACTGCCAGGCAGAGAGGTAGGCCCTCTGGGTGATTTCTGCTTCTCAGTCATTCTAATCCTGCCCCTAAGGCCAGGAAACATCTGCTGCTCTGCCTCTCCTGGTCCTTGCTGTCCGCTCCTTGGACACATGGGCATCCTCCCCTTCCTCTGGGCACCTCTCTTGAGCACTCCCATTCCCCACCCCCAGGGTGGACTGCCTGCTTGGCCCTCTGCAAGCAGAAGACCACGTATGTGCACACTTCTGTTATGGACTTTTCCGGGGCACATTGTGCTGTTAGGTGGCCAGTCGGCCAGGAATGGGAGAGCAGGGAAAGGACAAGATAGGGCAACAGAGAACCCAGGGATCCGTTTCTCACTGACAAGTACCAGAATGTGGGAGCTTGGTTTGTAAAATCTCCTCAGCTGTAATTACACCCCCCTCAGAAAAACTCCTAGGACCCCCTCACCATGTGCTCTCATGGAGTCTGTCCATGCAGCTCCCAGGCTGTCAGTCAGTAGTCAAATGGTGGAACTGGGCAGGATTCTTTGGAAACTTCCTTGGGACCCCCAATAAAACAGGAGGGCAGGAATGCTGTCCTTCTGTCTGAGGGGACTCGCTCTCTCCCTGGAAAGTGCCTCCCCTTCCCCATTCCTATTCCTTCTAATAAACTTATTCCTGTTACTCTGAGTGACATGCCTGAAACCTTTCTATTATGATTGCAAGAATCAAAGAGAAGAGGGGGCTTCGGTGCTGCCTGACTTTCCCAGCAGGCCTCTGCCCTATAACAGAACCACCTGCTCTATTTCCACCTACCTCCCAAGAGGAGAGGGGACCCGCAGAGAGGACCTGTGTATCACTCATTTCTAAGGAAACTTAGCCCAGACACAGGTTGACTATATCAAAATTAAATATGCAAATAGATCCTTTCTAATGAAAAAATGTTTGAGGACAGGAAATCAGATCCATCTTCATCTGTTTTCCACGTATTTGTTGAAATAAAGTATTTAAGAATCTATTATCTTTGTGACTTTACCCTCTATTCTGAAGCAATTTATAACTAGATGACTTTTTTTGAAGAAATTTAGTTGGGATTCAGAGATAATACAAAATCCTTTCATTTTTCATATTCAAGTGACCTTCTACATAGAAAATAGGAGTTTTTTAGGCCTCTGCTGTGTGTTCCTTAAAGACCCTGATGGTTCAACCTCCAGGAAGCACACTGCTGTTTCTACTGAGGAAGACTCTGCCAGGGCAAAGAACCTTCCCGATTCTGACTATTCAGCTCTTGGATTCTTGCCTGTGCCCAATAATTCTTTAATAATTAGCCCCTTGATAATATTCCCTCTCTCCAAAAATGCTATTTTGCTGTAGGGAGACAAAGACAATTTCTTTTCTCCAAGAGGTAATCCTGAATGCACACTGCAGAATCAGGAGTGTTGTAACGCATTGCAGTGGGCACTTGCTGTCAGGATTCAGGATCGGGCGCTCAGCCATCCTTGTCCATCTCTGCCCAGTGGACGCTTGTCCTGGTGTTAGGTAGGAGTTAGGAATGATCAGTGAAATGAAGAATAAGGTCATAAGTGTTTTTTTTAATTACTTTAAGAGTCCTTCTTTAAACTACGTCCAGAGTAGATGAGAAAGCAAAGTGTGGTAGTTAATTTGTAGAAAATAAACAGAAGCAAATTGGCTAATAGAAAACATGCCAGGAGAAAAGGACTGATGACACTAACTCTTGACAGACTCCACTGAGGTTGGTGTGAAGCTAGGAATTATGGCTATAGTGTCTCCAATTGTCTGGGGGGAAGATTCCTATAGTAGCGCCAGTGTACTAAGGTAACTTCTGAGCAGCTATTGACCCCAGTGCCCACATTAACATGGGATTGACTTGTCAATGAAGCCCCCTAAATAGGATATCCACCATGTGTAGAGCATCAGATGTGACTGCAGCATGCTTGAAAACGAAATGCTTGCTGTCCTTGATGGAGCTTGCCTGAAAACGGGGATGTTCTGCCAAGTGGGCTAGGAGGGCTCTGAGAAAATTTTTATCTGTTCTTAAAAAAGAGCAGAGCTCAGAATGCTCCAGCCCATGAGTAGATTAAGCCATGAGAAGCGGGTCACTTCTGATTAGTAGGACTTCTGTATACTATGTTTAGCTAGCTGAGAGACCTGATTCATTGCTGTCGGAAGGCTGCCTTCTTTGTTCACAATACTATAAAAAGACTGCTGTATACAATAAAGGCAGCTGCTTCTTCTGCTTCTTCGGCTTCTTCTGCTTGTTCTTCCTTGTTCCTGCTGACCTGCCTGTGAGTTATTTGCGGCGACCATGAAAGTTCCAGAGCAGACCAACTAAGGTCAAAACTTCCACTGTCCAACATGAGGGAGGAGTTGAACACCTGATTGGAGAAGGTTGCTGAAGAAGGACCCCAATTTTCAAGTTAGCCTAAAACAAAAATAAAATTGGGGACAGCATTGTCTCCTTGGTGGTTGTCTGCTTGGAGATGGCCTACTTTCTCTCTTGAGAATGCTTTTTGCTTAAGTGTCACTTTTATTTTACTTTATTTTCGCCTCACTTTCAATTATAATAAAGTTCTCTCGCATGACTTTTGGTGTCTGACTTTAAACTTTCTTTCCTTGGGACACAAGAACTGAGGTTTGGAGTTTTAGCTCCCTGCTTTTCTGTGACACTGGACATGTGAATGGGTTACATGTTCCTAATTCATGACCTTCATTTGGAATTAGCATATTTTTTCATGATTGTAATCATTATTTCATCCTTCCTTCTTTTTTATAGTACATGTACTTTTTATGGATGCATGCTACCCAGACTTGGGAATTTAGCAAAGACCAGCTCTGTCTGGCTTTACCTCACCCCTTTCGTACTGAGACCAGAGATGATACTCGTTCTTGAGAATCAGGTCAAGTCTTGTACCCCTAGTGTTGAAGATTGAATACTCGAGAAACAATGAGGCAAGAGTAAAAACATTTATTTAAAGGATAGAACACACACACACATAGAGAGAGACAGAGAGAGACAGACACTCCTCTGTAAAGGAGGGAATTCAAAGTTGGTGCTCAAAGAAGTGAGGGTATCCTGCCTCAGGATATATTTCCAGATTTCCTTTGTTCTCAAACCCTCTCCTCCTAGCCTGCCTATGTGACCAAAAGGTGCAGGGCTGGGGATATAGCTCAGTTGGTAGAGTGCTTGCTTCACATGCACGAGGCCCTGGGTTCTATTCCCAGCACCACTTAAAACAAAACAAAACAAAAAAGATGCAGTGATCCAAGGGCAGGAATGACACTACCCAGGGATACTCATTAACAACTCCTTTCTGGGAGGAATAATTCTGTAGGGGCAGGTAACCTTGGGAACAGGTTTGGAGGAGGAGGAGGAAGTGCTCTGGAGGTATTAGCATTCTTGAATGAGATTCATGTACAGTTTCTCCTAAGCAAGTGGGAAGCTCCTGGAGGATTCAGGACCTAGTTTTCTTGTCTTGGCTTTTCAGGGCTTGCCCACGTGGGTGCTGTTTGAGTACTTGTTGAGATTTAGGAACGCTAAGTGCCCATCTCTCTGTCTGGACTTTCTCTGTCTTCCTGGTCTGATGGAGGAGATCCTCCAAGATCCTGTGTCTGCAGCTCTGTCTGAATCTCCTCCAGCCCCTTGCCTTGATCCAAACCTCTTGGAACCCACAGTGGGCTACTTGAGCCCTGCCTCCAAGTGTAGCCCAACTGCATCTTGACCCTACCTTGTGTTCAGAGCATGATGTGTGCTTGTCATGTCCTATCACATGACCACTAGGCCACTAGGTCCTTGAGGGTTGGGAAGATCTGTATCTCTTAGCGTTTTGTTCTGGACACCTCATATAGCATATGGCACAGGAGGGGTTTGGCTAATATTTACTGAGCAATGAGGAGCAAATGATTCACCACTGCAAAAGCAATGTCCTCTTCTGTCCTCCTACTGAAGCTGGAGGGAGGCAAAAAGACAGTGTAAATAATAAATAATTCAGTCCAATTAGGGAGATGGGGGCTGGTTCAAAAGAAGGAAATAAAATGCTAATACCCTCAGGACCCTTCCCTCTCCTTCACCTGTTAACAAGGTAACCTGCCGCCAGGGATTGTTCCTCGTTCAGGGAGTTATAGGAGTTGTTCATTAGTGTCTCCTGGTCTGCTCCCTTCCTGCATGGATCACCCCACCTTGGTCCACCTTCCAGTCACTAGTCACATGTGCAGGATGGGGGGAGGAGAGGCCATGAGAACAAAGTAAATCTAAAATGTATAAAAAGGGCAGTATACACCCATTTCTCTGGGAACCCAGCTATGGACCCCCTTCTGAGGAGAGAAGGTCATCTCTGTTCTGTCCTTTAAATAAAACTTGCATTCTATACTTGCCTCTGTGTTTCTCTGGTGTTCAATCTTCACATCTGGGGAAGCAGAACTTGGCTCTGACTGATTTTTATTACTGAAATCATATTTGGAGGTCCCACCAAGATTGTCACCAAGGCAGCCTCCTCCACACTCATCCTACATCTTTCTGAGGTGCAGCTTTCTCTTTCTTTCTTTCTGGAGGACAATAATGGGCACCTATTGACTAATTTAATGTAGTTAGAGCAAGCTGCCATTCTACTAGACATAGGTGAGAATATTCCTGGATTTAGGCAGTTTCAAATCAACTCTTCTGCAGGTCAAGGATGTTGGGTTCTGCCAAAGCTGCTTCCCACTATCCTATCCAGACTCGGAGAGAAATTTGGCTTTGAGTACACAGTGTCTCTAATCCTAGTCTGCTTTTGAATGCATAGAGGTGGACAAAGGATTGGAACTGTTGAATCCATGATACAAAGAAAAGACCACCGACTCCAATTTTAAAGCAAGCTTATATTGTATACACAAGAGAATTGATCAGCGACTGCCTCACCCAAAGACCAGGCCAGAGGACAGCATCTGCTCTCAGAACAAGAAGGTTTCTATAGCACAAAAAATGACAAAGTTGGATATCTTGGGAACGTACAGCTAACAGGGTTCTGGCGAGCATAATACAAGGGCAGTTAGCAGGTTAATGATCTACATGGCTTAACATTTCAAGGTAGGGAGTAAATTTAGATTCCAACATCAGAATTTATGGGGAGCCGCTGAGGTTTCAGGGAGGATTTTTATCTGGTCAAGGATAGCCAGGCATGGGTGAGTTCTGAGCATGGGCAGGAATTCCAAACAAGCTTAAACATCTGAGTGTGGTCAGGCCAAATAGAAATCTTAATATCTTAAAGTAAAACAGAAATGAACTTTTCATGACTTTGTGATGAGATGGCTCCCAATCTTAAAATGGGATTAGGCTGGGCTCATCAGAACAGCTGCAGGATTCTGACCTGGGCCACTCCAATATGAACCCAAAAGTTTTCTTCTCTTGACTCCTCTTGACCACTCCTATGGGGTATCCTTCATTGACTGGTTGATAAGAGGCATTGAGTGAAAGGACCCATAACTATGCCTCTGGAGGGGCTATGCTGCAGTCTCTCCTGCTCGCTCCTCCTGAGTATCCCTCCTCCCCTTGAAGATCAGACTTTAGCAATTCAGACTCTAGGGTTGAGAGAGGGACTTGGAATGGTTTGTAAGGTAATGCCTGGGTTCCCTTTGTTCAGAATGAGCCTTTACAAGCCTGTAGGGATTCTCCCCATTGTTCTTCTTGTGCTCAGATGTGCTCCGCAAGTTTCTGTGCTGCACACTCCTTCCACAAAGTCCTCCAGGAAAAGGTCATTAAGCAGCTATTGACCACTAGATGTCCTCCTTACCCTCTGGAAATAACTTTAAGCAATAGAGCAAAAACATGTACCCCATCATAGGTTTTTTTTTTTTTTTAAATGGGTCATCACATTTGGAAGTTTATGGTGGCAGGAGAAGGTCAGTCATGCCCCTAAATCTTAATTTTCATAGGTCTCTGGCACAGGGAGAAACAGAAATTCTAGTAACTACCAGTTGAGCCAGCAATACTATTGGCAGATCTATATGGTGGGAAACAATGTGTCAGATTGTCATAATCTTATAGAGGGCCACTGCAGCAAGCCTTATGGGGAGACATCTCCTAGCCAAAGAGACAGTTCCTCATGTAGGCACTTATGAGTCCTGTTCTCCTTTGCGCAGTTCATGTGTTGTTCAGGGGAGCTGGTTCTCAACACTTATACCAGGTTAACCACTAGCCTGCATACAGGGGATAGGTTGACCCACAGACAAATTTTCTGCACCCAACCTAGCCTGATTTCCAACTGGGGAATAAAACTGGTCTCTGGAGGAAAGATAAATTATAAGACCGCACTTTCAGAGATGATTTTACAAAAGGAAAAATATTTAAAATGCTCTAGGCATGAGACTTTATGAAAAAGACAGCCTCCCTTGGCTTTGCCAGATCTCTGTCTCTCCAAGACTTGCATTGAAATGTAAATTGTGAAGGCCTGTGGAGCTTGCAGGGCTTGCAGATTTGGGGTGTGTGGGGGTGGTTCTGGGAATGGGGGGTGTCATTTTTAAATCCCAATTGTGAAACCTAATTGTTGGCTTATTTTCCTCTTTCCATCTAATGATCTCATATATACAATTATTTACTTTGACAATCTGTATCTAAGGATTCCAGGGCTCCCTTTCATTCTTTCAACATCTGAATTCATTCTAATCTGAGCCAAAAGTAAACTCTGCTCTTATAAAAATGTTCATGCTTCTTGACTAGAGTAATTATGGCCATGCCAATTTTTTTTCTATAACTCTTGTTTTTTTTTTTTTAATTCAATATTTTTGAGCTCATGGTTTTATGGTAAATCCACATTTGATCCTGCATGCCTAAATATATATATATATATATATATATATATATATATATATATATATATAATCAGTCTTAATTTATTTAATTATAGAGGGTTTGACACTCTTATTTTGTTCAGAGACCAATTTTCAAGGGTCAACTTGAAATTCTTAAATTCCATAAGGTAATATACATAAATATTAAATGTGTGTTTTCATAGATTGGTAAATGGGAAAGGTTTAAGATTACTTTGTGTCTGTCTTTTCACTAAAACAAAGTTACTAAGAATTGAGACCCTATTATGTGTAATTTATATGCAAAAAGTAAAAAAAAAGTTTCAGTTGGGTTTCAATTAAAGTACCATAAAAACATAAAAGGTTTTATCTTATTAAAGTGAAGTACTTTGTATAAATTCAGAAATATCATAGGATTATTTCAGAATGCAAATTTTAAAAAGGATTAACAGGTAGGAAAGAGATATAAGAAGGTTATAGATTTGCAAATATATTTTAGTATAAAAAGTAAAAGGATAAAAAAATGTGGCCTATATATACAATGGAATTTTACTCAGCAATAAAAGAGAATAAAATCATGGCATTTGCAGATAAATGGATGGAGTTGAAGAAGATAATGCTAAGTGAAGTTAGCCAATCCCCCAAAAAACAAATGCCGAATATTTTCTCTGATATAAGGAGGCTGACTCATAGTGGTTAGGGAGGGGGAGCATGGAAGGAATAGATGAACTCTAGATGGGGCAGAGAAGTGGGAAGGAAAGGGAGGGGGCAGGGTATTAGCAAGGATGGTGGAATGTGATGGACATCATTATCCAAAGCACATATATGAAGACACAAATTGGGTGTCAACATACTTTATATACAAACAGAGATATAAAAAATGTGGTATATATGTGTAATAAGAATTGCAATGCATTCTGCTATCATTTTTTAATCAATAAAAAAAAACAAAGCCAAGAAAAAAAAAAGTAGAAAGATAAAAAATGTTTCTGGATGATAAAATATTTATGTGGTAAAGTGAAAAGTTGTAGAATGTCTAAGGTTTGTGGAGGACAAGTTTCAAAAAGTTTTTTTGTAGCTAAATCAGTCATATTTAAGTAGCACAATCAATTAAAGTTATTCAAGGTTTTTACCTAAGGTCAAATATTAATGTACTGATATAAACCAAAGTTTAATACTTTATGGGTCGAAGTACAAATGTTTCTTAAAATATTAATCTATTATTATTGAATAAAATAATCTCTTGTGTCAAGTTTTATTTAGAGAAATTAGTTGTATAGGAATTAGGGATTTTATAACTATGGGTAAACAACAACTATTATTTTAGAGTATTACATTATAGTACAGAGTCTAAATATGTTTTTAAAAGCTAAACTTGGTTAATATAAAAACATCATTGTAATTGTGGTGCTATTACCAGCTTCTTGATATAATAAATGTATTCGTATCTTCCAAGTATACACATCTTTAAAGTATTTTAAGAACATTTTACCAATATGGTGTTCTTCAAACTAAAGTTTAAAGTAAAGGTTTTGGATTACAAAAATTATGTTTCTTGGTTCATAGCTATTATACAAACTCAGTATGTTTTTAATCTTATTAATTTCATTTTGTGTTTTTCCTATAAACCTTAACTGTTATCTCTTAGTGCCTTACAGAAATGAAACTTTTAATATAACAACCTGAGTTAATTTGAGATTATAGACCATCACCTACAGGACATACAGGTTGTAAGGCTAATATAGATCCCAATTAAATGGAAGGGATAAATGAAAGTAAAGTTATAGACATTATTGTTAAAACTCAGTACTCTTACTTTAAGACTGGTGGAACTGGCTTGCTGGATATTTAAGTCTAAAACTTGGGACTAAAATTAAGGAAGTAAAAGGGTCAGGGAAGGAAACAGCCAGTATTTAGCTCTTACCCTCTGAATCAGCTTGAACCCAGGGAATAGGGGTACTTCTCTAAGAGTTTTGCAACTCTGAGGTAGGACACCTCCACTTCTTTGGACACCCAGATCTGGTCCCCTTTTCTGCATAGAATTCTATCTCTGTTCTACCTGTTATATGAAACTAGCTTTGTGTGCTTTTCTCTGTGTTTCTTGGCTTTTAGTCTTCAAAGTTCTGGGAAAAAGGACTGGCCCTGATTGAGTCTCATCACTGGCATCACTACCTAATTCCTTCCTTCATCTTCCAAATGAAATCCAGGCTCTGCCATCCAGCCATGTCCTTTCATGGAAAGATTCCAAGGTCATCCTCCTGCCCCTTGCATGCAGATGCTGTCTTCTGTAATCCCAAGGTGTCTTTGTGGATATTTCTTTATTTCATCACATTGTGATTCTCAACCAACCTCTCTTGCTTTCCTACAGGCCATTGGCTCTGTGAAGGTGGCACCTTCAACAGTGCCATCTTAGATGTCCTGACTCTTAGGGCCCTAGTAGTTACAGGCTTACTTCTTAAAAACAGGTGAGGATTGGTGTTAGCACAAAAAGATTGGGACGAACGCAAACTTCACAAATCAACTTAGAGCTTTATTTAGGAATGAGTAAAGGAACAGGGATGCAGGGATGAAATGATGCCATGGTAGGACTGTAAGGTCCTTGCTTAGCATCTGAGTGGCCATCTTAAGTGACAGCTGCCATTTTAACGAAAGGTTTGGCTTTCCAGCCCAAAGTCCTGTCTGAGAAAGGCTCACCATTCCTTCATACCAACCCAACTCTTCAATAATTGCATTCTTTTCTCACCCAAGGGCATACCAACCCCACCCTTAATCACCCACATTAAGACCCACCTGGCTCTAATCCCTGAGCCATCCCCATAAAAGTCTCCAACCCCAAGTCTGTATTGCCTCTCTTCATCTATGGAGAGATGGCCTGTATTTGTCAGCTCTGACAAATAAACTCTCGAGTGTATCTCTGCCTGGTCTCTGTCTTTCATTTCTCGCTCACCCAGTCTCCTGGTTCCTCATTTTTCTTTCAGGACACACTTTCCTGGAAAATGAGCCCCCAAACCAAAAAAGGGCCTGGGTTTATATAGGTTATCCTGAGAGGTGGTCTAGTGAGCATATTAGTTTTCTTTGGACATCCAGGAATTTGGAGTTTGTTCTATCAATCAGTGAAGGGGTCACAATTAGTGCTTAGGAATTTGGGGTCTGTTTTATTGGATGAAATAGGAAGGAATCTAGGGTCATGGTTGGTCTCTGGTATTTATCTTACTGGACCTGATGAAGGACCTCGGGTCAGTGGTTGGTATCTGGAAAGGATTTGTTTACAGAATGCTTTGGCCTCTTCCCAGAGACTGCCTTTCTAGGTTTGATAGACACCTCTTCCCCAGGGTTTGTTTAATCACAAGGAAAGAATGTATTGGGAGAGGATCAATGCTCTCAATGTATGGATTTCCTTCTTACTCCCCTTTTCCCAGGTCTTACTACTTTTGGGGTTTGTCATTTTTCATATCTAATAATTGTTGTGGCCAGCACCCTGACAGAGCAGGTTCCTGCCCAGGAGGTGTGAGCCACCTGGGAAAATAAAAAGTCTGAAATAATCAGTAAAAAATAAAGACAAACCCAGAGATTATTTATAAAAAGCAGAACCTGATGGGTCTTCTAGTCCTGAAGGGAACTGGAATTGAATAACTGAAAAAGGCTCCAATTCTTTATTTAAGGGGGAGTATATCAAAGGCAGAGATAAGGTTTCAATGGGAGGAGTCTTGTTTCAGTGCTTGCTTCTTGGTGTGGCAGGGATCTTGCAGAAAACAGCTGCAAGCTACATCTATCTCTGGGAGGCTATGCTTGAACTTGAGTGGTGAGCTAGGATAGGGCACCATGTGATTGAGCCATTCTCAAATCAGTGGATTTCAACTGAGAGTTCCTAAAACCAGCCTTCCCTGCCTAATGATTCAAACATCCCTCAGTTTACACACAGTTCAGTTAACCCACGGCTTCCCACAATTGAGATTATGGGAACCTTAAAGTTTAAAGGCTTAAAAAACAACCTCTTTGGGGCTGGGGATGTGGCTCAAGCGGAAGCACGCTCGCCTGGCATACACAGGGCGCTGGGTTCGATCCTCAACACCACATAAAAATAAAATAAAGATGTTGTGTCCTCCGAAAACTAAAAAATACGTATTAAAAAATTCTTTCTCTCTCTTAAAAAAAAAAAAAAACAACCACCTCTTAGTTGATGAATTAAAATACATTCATTTTATAAGAGTCAATGAAAGCCAAGCATCGGTGTTGTGTTTTCAGCAACCTCCACTCTGCTCTGAGACACTAGATCTGTGATTACCAAACAGTTTAACACGGATACATGGAAAGATACTTACTAGCAAGTTCATAGGTAGCAAAGTTTCTTTCATTGCTTTTTATCTCACATTTACATGGACAGGCAAGGGCCTGGAACACTAACTTGGAGACTCCTGTTCTACAGTTCCAAGCCCTAAAATTCTGGTCTTTGTGCCCTGATTCAAAAGACTTTTTAAATCTACATATCTATAATAAATGCAGAGTGAAGAAAGTCATAGATTTCCAGAGCTGTGAAGCATTACTGATGAGGAGGAAGAATCCTAACCAGGGCTGATAATTACCAAGTGAATCCTAAACACAAGGCGATGGGCTGAAACATGTACATTCTGAATTTCATTTCATTCTTGCAAGAAAGCCTCATGGCACCCTCGGTTTATAGACCAGCAGGCAGGAGCCTTGGGGCTTTCCAACCAGCACAGAAGGGTTCACATCAGAGCTGGGGTTTGACCCCAGCCACATTTAGGTTCATAAGCTCTGCCCGATTTTTGTCTTCATTCACTGAGGTTCTTTCTCTTCAAAAATGGTGTAGTTGAAATCAAAGGATTTTATTTAAGGACTGTTGTCATTTAATGAGTGACAAATCAAGGGAAGGAACATAAGCACTGCAACTCTGTGGATCTATTGTAGTGTTCTCAACCATTCATCAAACACAGTCTCCATGCAGTTCTCAGACCTGCTAGCCCACTCTGCAGTTTGAGCTCAGGTAACTCCACCTCATAGCTCATTCTCATTCTTCAAGTCTCATGTAAAACATCTGTCAGTCACGGCAAGCCAGGTTGCACTCTGGTTAAGAAAGAATCTTAGAGGCTGCAAGAAATAGCTCTTTTGTGCACATTCCACACCCACTGGTGAGCAGTTCAGGGCTCTAGTCTTGGCTTCCTTGCTTCTGGGCCCAGGTCGATGCAGCCGGGTGACTGGGTGGTTTCTTGACCCTATGTCCTCTCCATGGGACTGGATACTGCTCCCTGTGGTTCATTGACACCAAATAAAAAATTTAAATTATTCCTTCCTCCGAGCCTCTAGCTCCAACCAATGTGGAATAGTGCGTTGAAATTGCACTAGAACTTGCATTTTGTCAGGAGAGGATAAGGCACACATAGCTAATGTACTTCAAGTCCAGTACTGTAAGGAAGGTGCAGCTCTTCTGCACAGTCCTTCTGCAGGGAACTCTCGCATCCAAAACCCCCTGAGCTACACAGGGAAGGGCCTAGGACAACATCACAGCATTTTCAGCCTGTTGGCTGCTCATGGTGATTGCAGTTATTTTGAGCCTTGGACAGAATATTTTCCCCTTTCTTTTATTATTTTTATACTAGTGTCATGGTTTCTTTGGCAAAACAATTTCCTTAAAACTTTTCCTCACAAACTCATAATTTGTTTTTCTTCAGTCCATCTCAAGTGCTGCCCGAAGTTCTTTCATCAGGCATGATTCTCCAGTTTGATTTATTTCTTGCCTCTGGGTTGTGAGGCTTCTTTCTGTCTCCAGCAAAGGGTAGCTGATACCTTGCAGCATTCCAAAATAATATTTGGAGAGGTGGTCCTCCGGCTCTCATCTTGGCCAAGGCATGAGCCAATAGAATTGTTGCATTGAGTTTTTCTCACAAAATCTTTAAAAACAGCACCTTTCACATTTCCAAACCTAGGAATAGTTGCCTTTTCCAACCCAGCACAACTGTGAATTTCTGGACTTTGGCATTTTCTTTCTTCTCTGCTTGCCAACTAGCCAATTCTTTCCTGAGTTATTTTTTCTTTTATTTAATCCTTGCCAAACACACCCAATAGCAACAAACACATTGGGAAAAAAAATCTATTGACTACCTCTTTTTCAGCTCATAAGGAAAACAGTCTTAGGCCCAAATGGTCTGCTTTCAGATAGCATGTGTCTTTAGCTATCCAGTCACCTGCCAATCAACTGCAAAGGGACTGACACCTCAACTTACCTTATTTTCCTTATTTGCTTTCTGTTGTTTGTTTTTTTACAGCAAACTCTTACTTCAAGGTGCAGGCTTTTGATCTAGTTAGGGTTGGCTACCTTCTATTTGAAACCCAAGTACTCAGTAGCCCAGTATCACAGGGGACCATTCCTCACACACATTAGGGTCCCATGTGTGCAGAGAGGTTCTCTTTTAGGGTTCCAGGCTGCTTTCAATTTGTGGCTCCAAAATCACCCTGTAGTCCTCCCACTTGGCATCTGGAAGAATGATTAGATGATCATGTTGGAGTCCTTAGAGACCAGAACTGGGCATAGCAGACACTATTGAGGTCCACATTTCACTGGCTAGAACTCAGTCATACAAGTCTGAAATTCACTCTTCCTGTGGGACCAGGGGAAAAGTAAATGGTGAATAAACAACATTTCTTCATAGTACAAAATGGCTCCCTTTCCACTTTTTCTACCTTTTTCCACTATTTGAATAATAACATCAATTGCTTGTCCCCAGAGACAAAAGCCAAGGAGTAAGAATCCCATATCTAATCTTTCACTGATCTTAGTACCTTCGATATCTCTCTATTCTGCCCAATTGTTCCACCACAACAACCAAAGTCTTAGTCCAGGTGTTCATTTAACCACAATGGAACTTTTGTAGCGAACCCCTACCTGGTCTGTCTACCTCCTGCAAAGGCTTTGCCAAGCTAAGTTGTACTCAGCTACTAGACCTGCCTTAATAAAGTGAAAATATGGTCGTCCTACTCCAGGATTTCAATATTCCCATCACTTCCTATGTCTTTTAGGACAAGTCTACATTTTTTTTTGTTTGTTTTTTGAAACACAGAGGTCCCTTAATGATCTCTCCCTATTTGTCCATCTAGAATTACCTTTTTGCCTCTCTTACCTCTCTGTTGTGCTCTGGCCAGCACCAGTCAAATTTTGTTAATCGCTTTAACCACTTTTTTTATATAATCGTAGAGTCACATGTACTTGTAGGAAACGATGACCCAACCACTTTTAAATCCTGAAATCTGTCATGCCTGCCTCCCCCACATCCCTCCAGAGAGACTTTTGTGTCCACTTTTTTTCTTTTATAATATAATCCTGGTTTTGACTATTTCCTCCCTTGGGAAGCCGTTGCTTCTCTCCTCTCAGTGTGTCTGCTGCTGTCTCCTCGTGCTCCTACTTTGCTGTGTGTATTTCCACCTTCAGCCTAATCTGCAGCATGGACTTGCTGGTCAGTCCATCTTACCACAGGCAGGGACCATGTCCCTTGGCAACCTCATAACCCTTGATGTGTGGCTTAGCTTTCAGTCCACAGAAGGTACTTTGCAAATGAACGGATTTCTGGTTGGTAGACTCCACAGTGGCTAAGCATTTAAGCTCTGGATTCTGTCTAATTGGATTTTGTACATTGAAGATGAACTCAGTTGCTCTAAGGTGTTCAAACCCTGCACATTCCAAAGAAACTACTGGCTCATGACCAGCCTGTGGAAATTAACCTCTAAGCCCTTGGAAATTCCTGTCTGCCAAAACTGTCTTTGCCTGCTTGGGGGCTTGGTCATTCTAGAGAGTTTGGGATACCAATGCTGCTTAAGGTGAGTTCCTGGGCATGAGCTCTATCACTTTGACATCTGGAGAGTATGGAGACAAATAACAAAAGGACAGCTAACTAGAGTCCCTGCCTCTGTGACAGATTCCCAGTGAAAACCTAGATACCAAGGCTCAGGTGAGCTTCCCTGGTGGGCAATACTCTACACATGCTGGCACACATCATGGATGAGAGAATTAGGCACCATCTGTGTTACCTGCTGAGAGAGGACAAATGGAAGACTGTGCCTGGGCTCTCCTGGGCTCCATTCTACTGCTACTGCTGATCTGAATCTCCCTCTTCTTGATGTGATAAGCTGCAACTCTAATGCCTTTTCTGAGTTCTGTGAGTCTATTAAATCAATGATGTAAGAGGGTCTTGGGAACCCAGTATGACATTGAATTTAATTTCAAAACAAATTATCTACCTGACAATAGATAGGTAAGGCAAACCCTAAAGGCTTTGATATTTAGGGCTAATAATAATGATACTTACCTCAATGGGGTCCTTTCAGGATTCAAAATTGCATGTAACAGACATTTAACTAATTATTAGTGATCAATAAGCATTATATATTTCATGTTATTGCTGTACCATAAGTATTTCCATGTTTATTACATACTTTTATTTTTTTAATATTTAAAAATTGTCTCATTGTTTGTGCCTAACTGTCCATTTCTCAGCTTCCCTTCTCAGTGGGAAAGTACAGGGAGCTGTGAGTGGAACTCTAACTAGAATAATATTTGATGTATTCCATGCTTGTGTAACTATATCAGAATGGATTCTGTTGTCATGTATAACCAAACAGAACCAATAAATTAAAAAATATTTTAAAATAACTGCATGCTATTCCATTAAAGGGTGTCTTCAATCACCTCTTCATCATGAATATCTCATTTTTAAAAAATTATTTTCATCGTTATTAACAACACAGTCCTGGATATGCTCATGGGGAATTCTACAAATAGGATAATTTAATTTCCTTAAGATACATCCCACAGATTAAATTTCTGAATCAAAAATATTACACTTTTTATGTGCGTTGAAAGATTGCTTTCCAGAATATAAGTACTAGTTTACATTTTTAAAAGCAAACTAAGATTTTTGTCCATTTTCTTAGACCCATGAGGACAAATTAAAGAAATGATATTTTTTGGTATCAAGTATCTTAGAGGAACGCAACATCCTAATGTGATCACAAATTGCCTGAAAAGAAACAAACAAAATAATCCTTTTCTCCTTCAGTTTCTGTAAATGGAAGGTCCATATTTATAAAGATGGCAATTAAGTATTTTGCTATTTAAGCATCTATGGATAAAGAGAATTCACCTAATAAATGTATCCTAATAGACAAGAAAATAACCTCTATTGGCAAATCTGCATCTATTAGAGTGGATTAATGGGAAAGGAAAACATTTTTACCTTCAGTTCCACAGAAGAAATTAATTCAATAGGCGGCATTATGTTAATCACCTTCATTTGTAATGTGGTAGTCTTGTCATCCATGTTTTCAGGAACCTGAGGCAGGAAATGAATGTTTTTCTACAGGTGAATTTTTACTTTGGCTTCTCCGTGGGTATTGCTGTCATGATTGCGTTCTCATCTTCCCTAAGCACCCCCGTAATTAAATGGGGGTGACAGACCAAATAAAATCTATAGCTGCATATTCAACTGTCATCTTTTTATCTTTCTATTGGAACTTTCTAAATGGGTCTTCTCAGGCTGACTGCTACCAGGTTGGAATGCCACATAGACTTCCTACAAACTCAGCTAACAGAGGAAACTGTAATGTTCCAAGGTCACAGAATGACATGTTGGCTGTCTACAAATACTCTTCAAGAACAAAGCTTTGTGGACTTATTTTGCCTTTCCCTGACACTCAGCAACAGAAGACCTGCAACCGGTATCCTGGTATCCCCGTATCCCGAGGGCCTCTCCTAGATGGAGCCTTTTAGGAGAGAAGCTGTGATTGCTGGGTGAATCAATGCAGCAACTACAGGGCTCATCTATTTAGCTCACCAAATTCCTCATGACTTTCCTTTTGAACTGGGACCTTCCCTGGGCTTGTGCTAAATGCTGCTCTAGTGTTCTTGTCCAGATTGTCCTGTAACCTCCATTGTCCTCCCATCTCTGTGCTGCCAAGCCCTAAACATCTCTTCAGACTGCTGGAATGTATAATTTGCTCCCTATCATCCTTCTGGAAATTTCCATGTGATTAGCACACTCAAGTTTGTTTTTACAGATTTCTATACAACCCACTCTCTCCTGTGCACTATCAAGCTATCAGAGAGAGACATTATGTCTGATTTACCTCCATATTTCAGACACAGTAGCACCTAGCAGTGGTGAAAGAAGACCACGTTGAATGATGAGCATGATGAGATACCTGGATGGAGAAAGGCCATTGTGTGAATGTATGTCATATTAGGACAAAAGAATCCTGGGTTTGGGGACATTCATTACCTCTATAATTAAAAAAGAAAATTATTAAATATCTACTCTGTTCCATGCACAGCTTAAATGCTGGCTCTGGTTCGAATTACCTGTTTTTCTTTTTCTTTTTTTTTTTTTTTTTTTTTTTTTGGCACATCATTTCCCTGAGTCTCAGTTTCCTCCTTTACAGAGTAGAGAAAATAATTTCTAACTTACAAGGGTTTCATGAGCAATAAATGAGAAAAATTATGAGAACTTCTCTCAGCGCAAGATTTGCATAATAATTCATATTTCCCTTTTTCCTTGTCCTTCTATATGACAAAAATAGAAATCAATCACTCAAGCACAATCCTTTGCCTAGTCAGGACTATGGAGTCCCTGTAAAACAAAAGTAAGAATTTTTTTCTAGAAAAAACAGTTCTAACTTGTAAGATATACAGGACTGTTTCCAGTGCTGTAACAAGTGACAATGTGTCCTCACGTTTTCTTGGGTTTTCCTATCCCAGCAACCGTGAAAATTGGAAGGATTTAATTTTGTCTCTTCCAATGTGGAAACTGAGGCTCAGGGCATCCAGCAGAACACTTTCCAGTCTCTAAAACCTCCACCAGTAACAAGTGCTACTGCCCAAACACACATTTCAGAGGGACTTCTCTCCTCTACTGCCTTCTACCTGCGGTTTTCTCAGTGGGCTCAGTCTCTAGCAGGCCTCTCCTTTTCCAGCTCCTGGCCTCCTGTCTTGGACTCCTGCAAGCAAGGCCTGATAAATATGTCATCAAGGCAGTGTGTCATAAATCCATCAGCCCTGCCCAGCTAGTTGGATGCTGCTGGGCGCCTGTGCGCACAGCCCAGGTGAGCTGTAATGGGAAACAAGTGAGCCTTTCTCCCTGAGCCGGAACCTGCTGGCCAGTTCACCTTGGAGTGGTGTGTGCTTCCTGCAGCTGGCCGTGCAGCTTTGGTGAGTGTGACGCATTTGTTTTTACCCCTCATCAGACTGGACAGGAAGCCGTTCTGTTCTACAATTTCCATGCTAGAAGGGTTTTGTGATGAGCCCTAGACAGGGTGCCCTGATCATGCCTCTGAGAAAGCCCAGGACACCTGCAATAGCTGAGAAAAGGAAGAGAACTCAAAACCCTTCTCTCCTTTTCTGAATCAGGGGAACATAGGACCTACAAATATCCTTTTCAACCCAGTAATGGTCTGAAAGAAGTCTGCCTTCCGCATCTGGGGATCTGGGTTTTAGTTCTCCTTTTAATAAAATGTTATCAGACAATTCACTGAAACTACAAATTTGTCCAACCATATGAATCATTTGGACAATCATATATACATGTTCTTGAACTTGATATCAGATTATTGAGTTGAAATAGCTGAGGGATAAGTCTGGGACCTTATATTTTAAACAAGTGTTTCATGTGCAATCAGATATATTTGGAAGATATGGGTTTCCATGATCTGCAAAACCCCTGACAGCTCAGAGTTAATAATATATGGAAGAGAGTGATCATAAATGGTCTCTATCTTACCTCCTTCAGATTACTCAGAGAGTTTGCTAAAAAATGCAAATTCCCAAGCTGTACTGAAGACGTGCTGAATCTGAGTCCTTGGGAGCACCTCTCATGAACTTTTATAACAGGCTTTCCAAGTGATTTTTATCCACATCAAGATTTGGGAGCCACTAATAGAATTTCTTTCTACAACTTGCTGTGTTTGAAGATCCTATCAATTTCCTAGGCAGTTGTAAGGATTGTGGGAGATAAAAATTATTTAGTAGAGTTTCTGCCATGAGTGAGTCCCTGAAAACTGTTAGCTGCAGACATAATAAAGAGCTGAGTGCTTTTTCTTGGGCAGGAATTGTATCTTCCACTTCTAATTTCCACATCATACCAGGAGGGAGCACAGTGGATGGTCAG
This sequence comes from Marmota monax, assembly GCF_021218885.2. Lineage (NCBI taxonomy): Eukaryota > Metazoa > Chordata > Mammalia > Rodentia > Sciuridae > Marmota > Marmota monax. Next base: position 21,055,422 of record NW_026694710.1, read on the forward strand.
TATGTTCTTATTGATTAAAACTACTTCAAAAGTTGATGGTGTATATTCTGTTTTCTAATGTCTAGTTTTGTACTGGAAGGATCTCAGTGGAATGAAAACTGGGCCTTCACCAGAGCTATTTTTGTCCCCATAAAATGTTACATTTGGTGTTGCTAAAGCAGTGTCTTCTGAGATGGGCAGGGTTATTATTAGCATGGTTTCGTGTATGGAAAAGCAGATGCAGATGTTCTATGTGCTCCCTTGGTTGGTGAGGCAAGCCAGGCTAGAACTTAGCTGCTTTGTCTTCTGTCTAGTCTGCCCCACTGTCCCATGCTGCTTGTCACAACTGCAATTACAGGGCTGTCACCATTACCACATTTTTTCCCCCCGCAAACTTCATCTCTCCTTCCTTTGTCTTTGTTGTCCGAATTCACCCTGCAAAGATCCCATCTTTTCACATTGGCCCTGTCTTCAGCCTGTGTGTGATCAATAAATCACTGGAGGTGTCAGACACAAAGGAATGTTTGGTTCCTTAAGTTGTAACTACTTTCAACAAGACCAATGTGCATAGGGGTGGGGGGACTTTGGTGGTGGAAATTCAGACATACTGGTGCCTAGAGAGATCAGAGAGTAAGTGGGAAATTCTTCCCCTTGAATTCTGAAGATAACTTTATCCTCCATGTCTGTAGCTGCTGTTGACACCAGAGTTATCAAGCCATCTTCTTTGTCATAGACACCTCCAGTCTCTTGACCTTTAATGTTTTTAGAGAAAAGCACAGATATCATGGATAACTGAATATCTTGGAAGTCATTTTAGACAAATGCTCCTTTCTAAGAGCAGATGTGAGAACAATATCAGGTGTAGGCATTGAGTGGCACAGAGCAGAGTCTACCATGGAGGTTCCATCCTACATAGGAGAACCCTGCAGGCCTGGCCTTCTGGCCTGGTGCCTCTAGTCCACGAGGTCCCTGCAGTGCCGACACTGGTGAATCTCAGTCCACTGTTTTGTGGGATGTTTTCACATGTCTACCTCTGGGAGAATATGTCTATGTGAAATTTTGTAATGGTATTTAATTTATCATTTATAACTTCATCATAGAATTGACATTCAAGTACACTTTACATTCAGATTAATTAAAATGTATTCATTTCTTCATTATTTTGTGTGAACTACTCAATTATTTTCTCATCAAGAATAATAATCATTAGCTTCTTGAGTACTCTCAGCTCTGCCACTCTTATTTTTATTTCAATTTTTTGGAAGTTATCAATCCTGTTGTATAGAATGATGCATAAAAAGAAGCTAGGTATTAAACATAAGAATTCAAATTCTTTTAACATATGGGGTTATGGAGGAGGCTGCAGGGGGGAGTGTGCTTAATTTAACCTCCTCCACTTCCATCTTTTTACGGTTCTTTGTCCCCCCTACCATGCTCTCTGAGGCAATCAGTGCCACTTTATATCCCACACTACCCCCTTTGACCCCTCATTCCCCACTGCATTCTCAGGTTCTAGCTAGCAGAGAAGTTAGGCTTCTTTGTTAAGAACCCAAAGTTGACAACAGCTGCATGAACCCTGACTTCTGCTCTCAAGAAACAGGAACTTTGAATGTTCTAAGGGATGCCTGAGTGTTGGGGGAATATTGCTAAAAATTCGGATAGGCCAGGTTTTGAGGGGCCCCTGGGGTTTCCCTGAGAAGTCCCCTGGCTGGGACAGCAGCTGTTTTGAAAAGGAGATACTGTAGGAGCAAGAGCTGATCCTGGAGACTGTCAGTGTCAGAGAGGAGACTGGTTTACAGGCCATGAGGTCAGCTGGGCTTCCTGGCTTTGGCACATACTGGTCATCACCACGTGCTGGTTCTAGCTATAACTTTTAAATTTGTGCAAATCCCTTGAAAATTCCCAGCAGCAGTCTTAAAATACATACTGAATGCCATCATCCAGTTGCCTTCCGTAATGTCATAAACGGGGTGTCTTAAGCAGCAGATTTATTTCTCACAGTTCTGGACCCAAAAAGTCCAATATCAGAGTGTGAACAGATTTGGTGGCTGCTGAGGGTCCTTTTCCCAGCTTCCAGATGGCTGGCTGTCTTCTCAGGACGTGGTCTTTCCTGAGTGTGTGCATGTAGAGATTCTCTCTAGAAATTCTTTTCTCTTCATCTTGTAGGGACACCAACCTCACATGAAAGTCCCACCTGAGAGTCCAGTCTAAACTTAATTATCTCCCCAAATTGCCACTGTTAAATGCCATTGCCTTGAGGGCTAGAGCTTTGACAGATGGACTGTGAGTGGTAAAAATCTTTGATTCATAAAGTTGAATGATGAAAAGAAAGTGTTCCTGTACTCATAATGTGGGAAAATATAACTTTATGTATAAATTAAAAAAAAAATACAGGAAACAAACTTTACCCCGTGTTCTCAGGAAGGGATAAGAAAATGTGAACTTTAAATTTTAAAAATTGCATGAAAAACAAAATATCTCAAAATACTCCACTTAATAGAAAGGTGTGTGGGTTGAAAAGAAAGCTAAATAAGCAAAAGAGCTTGGAATTAAAAACCAAATTGCACCATTGGCATTGGCATTGGGAACAAGGATAAGGACTCATAAGACAAACAATAAATGATTTTGGTGAAACATAGTTGGCTTAAGGAAAATAGTTAGGAGCTTGAAAATCATGACTGAGAAGGCTGAATACGTAAGAGACCAGCCATCAAGAGGCAATCCACAGATAAGATATGACCAAAGCACATGGATGTTAATAGGAATTGAAATACTGATGATAAAAAAACTTCCTGAGCTCAGAGGGCCTACATTATTTATCATAAATATTCACTAAACATCAGGAAAAATTAAATAAGCAAACAAAAAAGAAAAGAAAATAGGGAAAAAATAACTGTGCTGAATTTTTGAACATTTTTTTATAAAAAATTCAAATATATAAGATCATTGTAATGTTTTGAGCAATTAATAAAAAATAAAAAAAAAATGAGAATTTACATCCAAAAAAATTCTAATATATAACATTATTACTGGAACTTTACAAAGAACACTGAAGCCCGTCACCTTCATTCTATTATTTAAAAAATTGTGTTGTTTTAATCAGATTTTGTATCACTCTAGCCAAAAGACTGTATAAGAACAACATAGAGGAGGAAACGTGTATTCGGGGCTCATGGTTTTAGAGGTCTCTGTTCACAGATGGTGACTCCCCAGCTCTGGGCCTGAGGGAAGGCAGAACATCATGGTGGAAGAACATGGTGGAGGAAAGGAACTTAGGTCATGGCAAGAGGCAGCAGAGAAAGCTCTGCTCACCAGAAACACATTACAAACCAAAGCCATGCTGGAGTGACCTACTTCCTCCAGTCACTCCTGACCTGCCTACAGCTACCCCCCAGTTAATCCATTCAAGTGGGTTAATGCACTGATTATGTTAAGGCTTTCATAACCTGATCATTTCACCTCTAAACTCTCTTGCATTGTCTCACTCATAAGCTTTGGGGAACACTTCATATCTATATCACATATATGGATATACATATATATGTATGTGAGTGTATATGTACATAAACAGAGAGAGACAGAGAGAGAGGGAGACAGACCGACAGCCAGAGACAGAGAAAGGAGAAACACCAACATCGTTATGCTGATAAGCTCAATATAAACAGCAAAAGCAAACTACAAAATTTACCAATTAGAAACCATCAGCTAACTTCTAACTAGGGACTAGTTTCTACTCTAACCAATCTAGTCAGTTTCCTTTATCTTGTTTCCACAAACATCAAAGTTTCCTTCCTCACCCCTCTCAGGAGTGTTTTAAATTGCAGTCTGGTTCTGACAAATTCGTGAATTGCTGAATGATCAAATAAATCCTTTGAAAAAAATTTATTTTTGAGACAGGGTCTCCCTGAGTTGCCCAGGCTGGCAGGGAACGTGTGATCCTCCTGCCTCATCCTCCTGAGTACCTAGGATCAAAGATGTGCACCACTGCTCCGGGCTTCTTTTTGAAATATTAATATGACTTTATTTTTTCAAACTGTGAATACATATTTTGCTACATTGGCTTATTGCATATCTATGTATCTATCACTATCTATTCACCAACCCATCTTATTTCTGATGCATTTCAAAGTAATTATTGACATTCTGTGCTCCCCTTAAAGTACTTAGAATGATATTATTAATAAGGGTTCAAAATGTATTTGGAAGTTTTCTCGCTATATATTCAATTTATGTTCAATAAAACTGATGATCTTCCTATACATTCACTGAGTTTTGACAAGTGTATATGCTTGATTAACTGAACTCCCAGAGAGATGTACACACTACCACCCATGCCCATTCACCTTTAGTTCTTACCTCTTCTCCCTGAAGCAATTAGTATTGTAAACATTCCAATGTGTTCATTTCATGTGTTCTATAATTTCAGTACATCTTTTACTTGGTTGTGAGGAACTTCTTTCATTTGTTGAATATTTTGGGATCCTTCCATGCTATTGCTTATATCCTTGTGCACTCCTCTTTATTGCTGAGTGGTATTCTGATGAATGAATGTAGCAGGATGTTTTTAACCCACCCAATTTCAGTTTTCTGTATGATAATTAAAATTGCTATGAACCTTGTGTACGACTTTATGTGTTTATGAAAATAAATTTACATTCCTCTGAGTAAATGTATAGGATAGGATTAGTAAGTTGTACAGTAGTTGCATGTTTGATTTTTTTGAAAAGCTTATGTAAATTTTCCCAGAGTGGTTATAAAATTTTACATTCTCACTAATAATGGATGGTAGTTCTAGTTGTTCTTCAGCTTCACTAAAATTTGATATCATCCATACTTTAGACCTTTTGGTATATGTAGAACAGTATAGTGGCTTTCATTTGAATTGTATTAATCTCTAATGATGGTCAGTTTTCCAAGTGCTTGTGTGTGCTATTTGCTCTTATCTTGTTTTGTGCAGCGTTTGTTAAAATATTTTGCATTCGAGGCAGCTTTTCAGGTCCTGATCTGTGGTGCACCCAACAGACCACACAGGAGAAGCCTTAATTGGCTGCCAGTCATGGGGCCCCGTGGGTAGCCACTGACAATGGCCCATTTGTCTGTACCACACAGCACAGAGTTGTAGGTGGAGTGGATTCAGATCCATTATTATTGTCCACTGTTCTCAGTCAAAATGTGCCATTTTGGGGATGGACAGCCATAGAAACCCAGTGCATTCAATTACCTTTTAGTTTTCTGGATGTATCCATGAACAAAGACAAACTATTTACTAAAACATGTTGAAACACTAGGCCCCATTGGCGAGGACAAGGCAATATCATCCCCTATGTGTTTTCTTTGATAGGTTTACGATGATTTTATCCTTCATGTTCTGATTTCTGTTTCATCTCAAATTACATTTTGAGAATGGTGGAAGGGTCAAGACTAATTGTTTTTTTTCCTTATTGATATCTAATTGTTTCAAATGGTATTTGCTAAGATGTTTTTCCTTCCCCCTTTTTGATTGTTTTAACAGTTATGTTAAACATAAAGATTATTTTGTATGTGTAGGTCTATTTATGGACTTCCTACAATGTTCCATTGATACATTTGTCAGTTTTTATTCTAGTATCATAGGTCTTGATTACTAGCTTTATTGTAAATCTTGAAATCAGGTTATAAGCTTTACAACTTTTCTTCTTTTACAGTATCTTTTTGGATATTTTAGACTGTTAAGATTTTAATAACATAATCAGCTTGTCAACTGCATTAAAAAAAGAGAGAAACTTTATGGGAACCTGATAAGGATTGCATTGAATTTATAGATGAATCTAGGGGAAATTATAACAAAATTAAATCTTCTAATCTATGACCATAGTATATTTCTCCATTTATCTAACACTTTTTTTGATTTTCTGAAGTAAAGCACTGTTATGTAATTTGGAAGAAAGAGAGCTTGCACAATTTTTGTTAATTTATTCCTAAGTATTTTATGTAAATAATTCATATTAAATTCATATTTATTTCTCTTGCTGCTAACTCCTTAATAAACAATTACATTTTATTTGTCAATTTTGGATCCTGTCATCCTTTGTTGAATTTATTACTTTAACAATTCTTTGAAAGATCCCTTAGTACTTCCTATACAAACCATCATCACCTGCAAAGTAGTGAAGGGTCCATTTTTTTTTCTAATATATTTAGTTTGCAGTGTTGGGGATGAAACCCAAGGCATTATGCATGCTAGACAAGCTCTCTATCACTGATCTACAGACCTAAGCTTTTTGTTTTTAAATTTTATTTTCTTATTTTATTGCAGCTTCTTAGACTTCCAATAAAAAGATGAATAGAAGTGGTGTGGCGAACATCCTTTATTTCCTTTTGGTTTTAGGGAGAAAGTGCTTAATATTTAATCATTAAGGCTGATATCAGCTGTATCTTTTTCAAAAATCTCCCTTTGCAGGTTGTAGAAATTCCCTTCTATGCCTGTTTCTGAAATTATTTTTTAAAATGTGAAAGTTCATTGAATTTCATCAGATATTTTTATGCATTCATGTAGGTTCATATGATATTTTTTTTTTGACTCTGATAAATCACATTGCTTAATTTTCAAATGTTAGGCCAACTTTGTATCACAGAAATTAACCCCATTTGATCAGAAGGAATATTAATCTGTATGTTTTTTGAAACATTTTTATTTGGTTTGTCTTTAGAGTCATGAAGTCTCATAAAATTGGTTGGGAAGTGTTACTTTATTTTCTGAGTTTGTGTAAGATTAATATTACTTCATTCTCAAAAAGTTATTAGTCTTTAACGTGAAATCACCAGGGAATGAAAATTTTCATGGCAAAAGTTCTTTTTTTTTTTTTTAAATAGGTTTAATGATTTTAAAAGAGATGTGGCTTTCACATTTCTTTTTCATTTTGTTTCAGTTTTAATTGTCTATAATTTCCACAGGATTTGTTAAGTTCATCCAAGTGGCTTTTAGTGCATTCTTACAATTTTACCTTCCCTTGACATTCATTTTGTGTATTAGTGGGACTTTCTTTTTACAGAAGTGGGACTCAGTCACCATTGACATGTTCTCCTGTCTCCACCTCCTCCCAGTTCCTCAAGGTGGTCAATTCACCCGACTCACCCTCTAGCCCAATGTCCATATACCTTCCACACATGAACAAGTGACCACCTTTGAGTCACTGTTGAATGCACAGAACTCAAAACTGCTTACTCTAAGGCCATCAACTGGGACTCTCTAGAGTAAATGTTTCTAGGTGATTCCGTGGAGTCCATGAAGGCTTAGGGCCATGAGAACATCTGTTCTCTCTTACTCCTCACCCACTGCGTGGGCATGCCTTCCTGGATGGTTCCCCCTCCCCTTGGCTTGGGAGGCCTGCTCCTCTCTTCCCTGCATCTGTCAGTAATAAGGACTGACTGCTTCTGTTGTTCTATGGGGTTTGTCCTGCCGCCTCCTCTGACCAGCACACCTGAAACTGCCTCTCCACCTGGAGAGTGGCCGAGAACAGTCAACTGGACATAGATCGGATAAAAACTTCAAGGACATCAGGCAAAATGACACTTATCCTAGGTGAGGGACACCTGGGCAGGGATCAGGCACTTGGGCCACCAGCCAGGATGAAAAGGTGCCCTATGAAAGGAACACCATAGAGACCCAGGAACACCTTCCCTGGACCCCTATTGGGGAAGATTAGAATTGATAGCCACTCACCCCAGAAGGACTTCATGACCAAATGAGAGGAAAACACGACTCTGTTAAACTTGTTGTTATGAGATCCACATAATATTCTATCTATAGGATATACATGAAAACATTTTCTTTCCACTGGTACTGGTGATTTGTGTTAAGTCTCCTTTTGTCATTGTTGCTAGCTATGGGTTTACTAATTTTTCATAGCTTCCTTTTTAATTGCTAATCTTTCTTTTTTTTTTCCTCTGCATATTTTGGGTTTACATCCTCTCTCCACTCCACCCACAGTTTCTTAACTAGAAACTTTAGTTCATAGATTTCTACTTTTCTAATTAGCATTTAAAGCTATGGGTATCCTTCACATGAATGCTTTAATTACATACTTACTATTTTTATAGTTACATTTTCTTTATTATTTATTATAGAATATTTATTTTTTCTTCTGGTATCTTCATGCATTCTTTAGAAATGAGTTTCTAACATCAAAATATAAAAAAATTATTTTTCATAATCTTATTGTGTTATTGTCAGAGATTTCTGTGCATTTCTATTCTTGCAAATTTGACATAGTTCAATATTTTGTCTTGCATATAATACATGCATTGAAAAGTGCTTACTCTACACGTCCTAAATGCAGAATTTTATAAATATAAAAGAGGTTGATACAATATTTTTCAGAACATCTGTTCAGATCATATAATACTTATTTATTCTTCTGGATGTTCTATCAATTGCTGAAAGACAAAGATTAAAATTTACAATTGCAATTGGAGAATTTTCTCCCTTTTTATGTGTTTTGAAGCTGTTATTAAGTACCTACACATTTGTAACCATGATATGTTCCTGAAAAATCACTTCATTTTCATTATGAAATATTCTTGTTTTCTCTAATAGTATTCTTTGCTTTGAATACATTTTACATATTAGTATAGTTAAGTCAGCCTTCTTATGCCTTTTGTTAGCACAAATGTATTTTCTAATGTTAACTTCAGCCTATTTGTGTCTTTATTTTCATTTCTGTGTCTTTATTTTTAAAGCATGTCTCCTGAAGACATATCTGGCTTTTCTTCTTAATCTATGCTGACAAATAGCTCTTAATTGATATAGTTAGCCTATTACTCTTAATGCAATGATCGATATGATTGGACTTAGGTCTAACATTTCCTTTGTTTTCTATTTTGCATTATTCTTTTCCCCTTTTTCTACATTACTTGAATATGTTTAATTCCATTTTAAAATAGCCTCTTTTTTTAGTTACAACTTTCTGCTTTAATTTTTAATGCCTTCTTCAGGTACTAAAATGTACATTTTCAAACTCTACTTTTGGTAAAGATTGTACCACTTAATGTAAAATATGGAAATATTACCACCATACAAGCTCATTAGCTACTCAACCTTTATCTGTACGTTTCTCTCTTTCTCTCTCAAACACACACACACACACACACACACACACACACACAGAGTTTTCAATTTAAGATGGTTCAAAGTACAATTTTTTTTTCACTTCATGATGGTGCAAAAGCCGTACACTTCAGTAGAATACATACTTTATGTTTTGACATTTTATCTTTTCCAAGACCAGTGATGTGACATGATATTCCCTCATGATGCAGAAGGAGTGAGATGCAGCTCCCAGTCATCCACGTGACAGGAGAGAACCAGTCAATATTCTGCAGTGTCCTGTATTTTTCGTTCATTTTGAATAATACGTGAGACATTACACATTTTATTACTAAACAGGATTTCCATTAGATAATTTTGCCAAATTAGGAGTTAAAAGGATTTTTGCTAAGCATGTTTAAGTTAGGGCAGACTGGTCTATGCTGTTCAGTAACCTAGTGTATTACCTTTATATTTTAATAAATTGACTTATTTGGCCACCTGCAGTAGCACACACATGTGATCCCAGTGGCTGGGGAGGCTGAGACAGGAGGATTGCAAGTTCAAAGTCAGCCTCAGCAATGGCGAGGAGCTAAGCAACTCAGTGAGACTCTGTCTCTAAATAAAATACAGAATAAGGCTGGGGATGTGGCTCAGTGGTGGGTGCCCCTGAGTTCAATCCCGAGTACATCACCCCTTGCCTAACAAAAAATAAAATAAATAAATTGACATGTTTACTTGTGTGTTGTTTTTTATCACATATCCTGATTTGATTCGCTTTGCATTTTCCTTTCTTTTTGTTTTTCTTTTCTATTTTTTTTTTTGTAAAAGAAAAATAAATCTACTTTTACTAACCAGAAACATGGGTAGGGTACACCATTCCTAGAGGGACTGAAATACCAGATGGATACATGGAGTAGATGGAGCTCTGATTCCATCTCCCTGCTCCAAAAATCCATTTTATATCTTGTCCTGAGATAGAGGACGTGTCACATATTAAATTGACAAGAAAAGATAGACGCCATTTAGATCTCAGCCAAAAGACTGAGAAGTGTTTCCCTGTGCCTCTTGAATCTGAATTTTTTTTTTTATCATTCACCAAACTTTGGGAAATTTTAACCATTACTTATTCAAATAAGTTTCCTTCTCCTCTTCCTATATTACTTTAATTATGTGTCTCTTAGACTCTTTGATATAGGTTCACATGTTCTGAATACTCTTTCTTTTAAAAAATATTTTCCTTCCTTTTATGTATTTGATAATTTCTATTCATTCATTTTTACATTCACATATCTTTTCTCTTTCATCTACATTATATTTCTAAAGAATCTCTAGAACTTTGAGGATAATTTTCATTTGTAGAATTTCTACTTGGTTATATATTATATTTTCTATTGATCTGCTTAGATTCCCTGTATTTCATTCATCAAAACAGGTTTTACTTCATAGCACTGTGCATAATTATAACATCGGCTTTAAAAGTCATTGTGTCGTATTTCTAGCAACGGAGGCAACTTCCCAATTCTCTGTACTTGTTTCTCTTGATTATGGGTCAATGTTTTGTTTTGTCACATGCTGGATATATCTGAATTGTATTCATAAAATGATAAATATTAGGGTGTGAAGACTGGATTGTAGTATATTCCTTCAAGGAGTTTGGTTTTTGGCTTTGGCTTTGGCAGCTAATTAACTTAGTTGGACTCATAAAAATTTGTCACCTTGGCAGCATCTCATATCACAGTTCCGTTCTTTTATTCTTGATGTGACTGCTTTGAGTTTGCCTTCTACACACATATTTCAGAGTGTAGTTGAATAATTTAGGTAGAGTGTGACACAGAATTCTAGATGTTCTTCCTATGCTTTCTCTTTTCTTGTCTCCCCTTTTTGTTAGCAGCCATGATAAGTCTCAGGTCTTTCTATACGATATTCTAGACTAAAATGCGGCCACTCCACCGTGACCACTGTGGTCCACTCACATGATAAAAACCATAAATATGGGAAATTCTTCCCATGCCATTTCATTTTCCCAAATGTCGATCCATGCCCACGCATTTCCCACTTGTTTTTTTCACTTTTAAGAGTCATCAGGTGATAATTTTGTGTTGTGCCCATAATATGTGGCTTTACCTATGGGAGGGTCAGGTTAGCAGTAGTCAACTTGGCCTTATAGAAGGGAACAGAACACATTAGAACTATGTTCCACTTAAGAATTAAATACAAACCCATCTTAATTCTGTTAGAGGAAGAAACAAAACACAGTTATAAAAATTTGCATGTAGTAATTCACTGCACAACTAGAATACATCTCATCAAAGCAGCAAATGCAATTTTAAGTAAAGGAGTTCTTTAAAAATGATCAAAATTACAAAATTAATAAGCAAAGAGTGATAGCCTATCCTGAAATGCTCATTAATAGGTTATAAATATAAACACAAATAATAGAAATATAACAGGCTGATATACATATATTAAAATATTAAGTATATTAAATAATCACTAATATACATTGTTGATTCATAATTTAAAATGAAACTTATTTGATTTTTTTAGCTCACTAATTCTGCATTATATTAATAATGATTGGGTTGCAATTATTGAGATAATTTCATCTAGAATTTGATATCAGTCAAATAAAATCTAAAAAACATTTTGAAAGTAAGACCATACCATCTAATAGTAGAAGTAAAAAATGATTGTGTGCTTTTAAAATCATTTAACAAGCAAACAAAAGGCAGCAGAAGGCATAGATTGTGTAAAATCTAGATACGTATATCACAATCATTACAGAGCTTTGGTTTAGTTATTTTCTTGTGATGAAGGGGGAGGAGTGATGTAGAATGTTTATGTACTCTGTATCTTTTCATGTTTTTTTTTTCAGATTCTTAGCAGTCTGTATATATTGCCTCAATCATTGAACAAAAATAAAAATTTCTATTTAAAACACTTGAAAAAATCTGAATAAAATATTTTATTTGGAGAAAATTCAACACCATGATTTAATTTGCTCTCAAGTTAAAAAAAATGCCCTCTTAGAATTTATTTCACTTAATTCAGTGGAAAAATGTAAACTCTTGCCTCTGGAGAATTCATTATAAGCTCCTTTGGCATTTCTTATATTTACTTATGTTGCTGCTTTACAGAATAAGGATCATACTTAATAAATACTAAAAACATATCACATTCTGAATTCATTAGGGAAATGTAAATATTCTAAGCATTTTAAAAAATCCTTCAACACATTCAATTACCACTGCAACTTGGGGAAGATACATATTTGTATATATCTGCAGAATTCAAAGGAATGTATTTAGAATAATTTCTTAGAATCTTGAACTCAATGTCAAGCCAAAGTGGGATAACAACTTTTGAAAACAGAACTTATCACCAGAGAAGCAAAATGTACCACTGTTAAAAACCCAAAGTTGCCAGGTATGGTGGCACAGATCTGTAATCCCAGCTACTGAGGAGGCTGAAGCAGGAAGATCATAAATTCAAGGTCAGCCTGAGACTGAGAGACTCTGTTTCAAAATAAAAATTTAAAAATAACAAGGATGTGGAGGTACCTCAGTGCCTAACATGTACCCAGGACCCTGGATTTCATCCCTGGTACAGTTAAAATAAACAAACAAAACTCAAAGTCAGCAATACTTACAGCACTTCTTGCTGCTATTCTCAATATGCAGTTAGAATCTTTGAATGTTCTAGAAGAATGTTTTAATGAAAGGTCCTAATGCTCTCTGCATTCTGTGGTGGAGGATTGCTGAAAATACGAATAGACCAAGTGGGGAGGGCCAGCGGGGTTCCTCAGAGAGGCCTGGTGGACAGCCATCCCCGAGATGAGATATGTCAGGAGCAGCTGCTGGGTCTGGAGACAGTGCGTCACTGACGTCATTTTGCAGGTAGCCAGTGTTGACTTTCCTCTCCATTGTGCGGTTTTCTCCACTAGTGTCTCCAGGATAAGATAGGAGGTGGTGGAAATACATATCTGGCCACTGAACCTTTGAGACTGTTAGAAGCAAGATAATGACAAGGTAAAAAGTAAAAAAAAAAAAAAATGTAATAAGTGAGAGTGAGGAGCAAGTGTCTGTGCTTATGGGATGGACTTTGTAGCCCACTAGACTATGCCATGGGACAGATTGACACTGCCTACACGATGAACTGAACCAAATGATTTATTTATTTATATTTTTGGTACCAGGGATTGATCCCAGGGATGCTTGCCCACTGAGCCACATCTCCAGCCCTTTTATCTTTTACTTTGATCTATTTCTCCTCTGTCTAATTTGCTTTGGGTCTCACTAAGTTGCAGAGTCTTGCCTCAAACTTGTGATCCTGCTGCCTCAACCTCCTGAGTTGCTGGGATTAAAGGTGTGCACCACTGTGCCAGGCTGAGCTACATTATTCTGAGAGAGGAAACCGGATGGCATTTGGCCACAGATGCAAGCCTTCCTTAGAGTAGTACAGGTGGACAGTGCTGAAAGGAGCTGGAGACCCTTGATTCTCCTGAAATCATGAGGAAGAATTGACGGAAAGTGGGGTTGAAAGCAAACTGTTAGGTTAGAAGTAAAGTGAATGACAAATGATAACACCCTGCTTTCCTATTTCTGCATCATAACCTGGAATAAAGAACTTCATGCAGCCTACCTGCCCTACAGGGAAGGGTTAGGGAAGACATGGCTTCTCTGTGCTCACTGGGACAGGAAGAGTAAATAATTTGACCTGCTTGGGGATTCATTTCAATATAGAATCATAGAGATGGTAGGGAAAGGGGGTCTTCTTAGCCATTTGACCTCCTGTGCCGGCCTGTACCAAGTCTCAGGGGATGTCTTTACTTCCTGGCCTTCGTGCTAGACCTAACATTTTCGTTCTCATTCATTATACTCATCCAGTGTGTCAGGGTTTCCAGGGTCTCTGCAGCTTTGCGATATTCTCCTGGTGTAGATATTATGCAATTCCTGTGTAATGCATCTAGGGATTTCAAAGCTGGGGTGAAAACACCCACATCTTCATGTTCAAGGCTTGTGTTCTGAGAAAGTGGATCAAAAACTATACAACTGGGAAGGATAAGGCAATCATTTAACCCAGAACTATGAACTCCAGTAGATAGTGATTCTTGTCTTTTCTTATTGGTTAGAATTTTGGAGGGGAGTAAGGAGTGAGTTTAGGTTGTTGGCATCCTAAACGTCTAACAGTTTTTTTTTTTTTAAAGATAGAATATTGATTCTTTTTAATAAAGATGTCATTTCATATTCAACTAAGAGAGGTGTGGTAAATATGCTGACATTAGGGCATGGACTCCTAGTCAGGATGCAAGTTTTAGTAATTTAGCAAGAACACACAATTCTCAACATCTTACGTATCACATCATTTGTTGAACATCAACTATGTACACCTTACATGGCAAGCGCTTATTTATTGTTCTGCTTATCTTGAAAGAAGTATAATTCATCTGTGACTTGCTTTTTAAATAGTTTTCAAATAAAATATCTTTCCTTTCCCACTTTCCTGTCCAGCATGGCTGCCTCTTATCCAAGACAGGCCAACAAGAAGTCTCCCTTACAGTTTCTCACACACAAAAGAAGAGGGATTTCCACTGATGTGATGATGACATCATGTTGGCATGAGCCTGGAGGCTGCCTATGACCATCTTCTTGGCACACGGAAAAGGCAGCCTATGGTAGGAGATCTACCATATTCATATCCAAAAAAAGTAGCAGAGAGTCAGTGAAAATGAGGATTCTGACTGCTCCCAGTTCTGTGGTCATCCTCCTTCCCGGGTTCCTGTTTTGTGGATATTTGGTTGTTCAGTTTATCTGAGGATACACTGGAAGTCTTCTAATAATCTCCTTGAAAGCTTTTCAGGGCAATGCTGCTCTCCATTGCAAACAGAAGCCCTGATTAATGCACTGCATGCTTTACAGTAAATTCTGCTCATTTTCCACATCCCTGGATAGATATAGATTCTATTTTTATATAAGAAAAAGTTGGGCTAAATCAGCTGTCTTATTCCAAAGTCTATTTTTTTGCACTTCATCATTGTGCCTTTCCCGTGGGTTTGGGGAAGTCATTTGATTGAAAGTGACTGTAATAAAGGAACCAGTAAGGTGACTGATTTTGCTAGTCAGTAATTTATCAAAATCCACTTATTGTATATCCTAGCTCTATTTTCAATTCTGTCTCTGCCCCATAAGCTTGTCGTCTCTGCCCTGACTTGGTCCTCAAAAGACCTTGTCCACAAAGTCTGGCAATATCTTCTAGCTTGACTCCTTCTTCAGGTTCACCCCTGTTCATTTCTATCACTGACACTCATGATGTCGTGGTGAATATTCTTGACTCAGGCCAGATCAGATCAGTCTGCTATGATGCTATGATAAGTGTGGTGAGCCGCTTCTGCTGTTTCTGCAGACTATGGTCGCCATTACAAGATGACGCTGGCTCCGCTGTGGTCTGTGACAAACAACTCCTTATCTAGGAAAGTTGGCACATGATTTTTCACCACCCTGTGAGAAAGCTCCACGCGGCAGCTTTTCATTGGGGCTTGGGATGCTTTATTAAGGCTGGGAGGGGCATCCGTGAGGGAGTCCGTGAGGAAGAAGAAGAAATATCAAGGGCCTGAATAAACTGCTGAAAGAAGATTCCTGAGTTGCGTCTTCCTTGCGGGCAAGGGGTCGCGACAGATAAGAGTACCCCATGGCTCCCCAACAGTTGCAAGCTACAGTTGGAACTGTACTTGTATACACCTAGATATCCACTAGACTCTCTAAAGCCCTTCAGAGTGACAGCAGAACACCTGTGTTTCACAATCCTCACAGATCTAAATGCTCCACTTTTTCTGGTGATTCCCAGGGTGAAGGAAACATTCCCATGGTGTCATCTCATCTTTTTATTTATTTTTCATTGTCTTATGTGCAGTCTCTGGCATCACATGTAAGAACAGTGTTTCATGATATTTTTTTCTCACAAAGAGGCCCTAGGCTAAAAGTAATTGGTCTTAGGCATCACTAAAATAAATAAATAGCTTCTCTTTGGCTCACATAGTATGCACGCTTACACAATCAAAATTGGAGCTTACTTTTCACACTAATCTCTTACTATTGCCGTTTATGCCTGCTTAATCCCAGACCCACTGAATCACCCCATTTGAGTCTTTCAAGCTGACACATCTTTGCATATAATTTCCTGCACTCCTGGAATGTATCCTGCACTCCCCTATATATGGTGACATTTAATATCCAATGTGATATTTTTTCTGACTTTTGAGGTTAGTGAAATACTACCATTGGAGATTTAGGAGACTGGGTAAATAACATCTGCTTTTCCCTTTAGATGTCAAAATATAAATTTTAGTGTCTTCTTTCTAGAGTTCAAAATTTCAGGTAATGATATGCTGAATTACCAGGTGGTAAAAGCTGATTGTCCACATCTTAACTCAATGCTATGGCTAGCAACTCTTTGTTGGCAGCTTGAAATTAACCTGAGTGGATAAATTTATACCAATTAAATCTTCAAACATGGCAAACCAACTTCCTCCTCACCATAGTGCAACTACTAAACATCTAATACATCACTGATGTAAGGGGAAAAGCAATTAAAAATGGCAGCTATTTTACTGATAAAACTGATGGGGAACTTACCAGTAACAGGTCATGTCTTATAATGCCATCCTCAGGAACAGGCAAACTAACTCACACATTCATAGGCAGGTTGGCCAAGGAGGTATCAGAAAAGACAACATGGTGCCCTTCTGTGAGGAAATCTTCTGCAGGATCTCTTCTTATACTCTGCAACCAGTTAAAAAGCTCAAGGAGGACTGAGCACCAGGTGCCCGGACACCAGCATCATCAACAAATAGATATTTCTTCTTGTGGAAGAACCCAGAAAAGAGAGAGGAAGGGAAGAAAAGTTCCTCTTCCTGTTTGTCTTCCAGATCAGCCTGCAAAATTCATTGAAAGTTCTGCTTTCCTCTCTTGTCTTTCTTACTAGACTGTGTTATTTTGAGCCAGGATCTCTCTAAGTTGCTTAGGGCCTTGCTAGTTTGTTGATGCTGGTCTTGAACCTGGCTGGGATCACAGGTGTGAACCACCACACCCAGCTAGACTGCAATCTTCTTGATGATAGGGATGTTTGCATTTCCAGAATCAAAGAGTTTCAGGGGCACGGTAGGTTTTCAATAATTGTTGACAGATTTACAAGGTGGATTAACAAAGATTGGTTATTGAAAATTTCCCTGAGCCCTGTCATCCTAGAAAGCTGTAATAGATAAAGAAAGGTCTTCCATCTCTGTGTTTCTTTTCTTTCCATTCAAGAAGAGGCATAGATTTTTTTAAAAAATAAAATTCCTTTACATATAAGTTTGAATTTTTATTATTTGACACTAAGCACATAACTGATTTGATAATTAATAAAGATAGCTACAAATATAAGGTAATGTTTTTTTTTTTAATTTTTTTTAATCCCCGTGATGGAGGGCAAGGTTTGTTAGAAGATCCTGAGTCAGGGACATCTAAAGTCTTACGGAAATATCTAGAGGAGGGGCAAAAAGCACATCAGGGTAATGAACATGACATGTCTTAGCTGTGAAATGAAGCCTGAAACCTCACATATGCGACAATGCAGGAATGTTCAGAGGTAAAATGATTAGGTCATGAGAGCTTTGACCTAATCAGGAAACTCATCCACTGACATGGATTACCTGGGTGGTAACTATTGACAGGTAGGGTATGGCTGGAGGAGGTGGGTCACTGGGAGTGTGAATTTTGGTTTGCACTTTGTCCCTGGGAAGTGAAGCTCTCTCTTTCCTCTGCTTCCTGATTCCAAGCCCTGAGCTCCTTCCTCCATTACACCCTTCCACCATGATTCTGCCCCTCCTTGGGCCCAGAGCCATGGAGTCAGCACACCATGGACTGAACCTCTGAAGCAGTGAGCCAAAATAAACTTCCTCCTACACATTGTTCTTTTCAGATATATTGGTTACAACTGCTCAAAAGATGAATGAAATAATATAATGACTTAATTCATAATTGAGATTTTCAGCAAACATTGGAATTTTGTCAACACTCCTACCAGAAACTTAGGGAAGTAGAATCTTTGGAATGGAGACCAGGAATCTGCACTTCAAAAGAGCTTCCCAAGCAATTTACTTTCACAATCAGTTGGAGGAAACTTGAAAAGTTCTACTTCTTCATTTGAATCCTCTTTATCACATCTGTCAGTGTTTCAAATTATGCATTTCAATATTAACAGAATTGAGCTGTGCAATTTAAAATTTTAATCCCTAAACATTTTAAATCAGGTATTAATTTTCAGCTCATGCCCCCCTCCTTTGAACCTGACCTTTATTTTAATAGTGATGAAATTTATGAAGCATGCTTCATTTCCCTGATTTACTATAACATAGCCAAATTCATTTGGAAATGATTAGACTGTAGCTTCATATTAAATCCTGAATATACACACACAAGCGAAATTTCTGGTTCTCCAAAGCCACCCAGGTAAAAATCCAGATAATGGAAATAAAATTTCCAGTCAAAATTTTCTTTTTGTGACTCAACAGAGCTTGTCATCACCCTTCAAAATCCAGGAACAGATAAAGGGAAAATGTCAAAGAAATAAAAACAATGTTTTCCTTAAATCACATTAATTATTACATACCTAAAGTCAAATGAGCAACTTAATAAAGAGGTTGATTGTTTTGGCACAGGTGTAGATGCAGCCTCAGCCACCTCAAATAAGTGACCAATTCCAGTACAACTATGGCACAGAGTTTATTTTTTCCTTGTTCCACATCACTTGCCAACATGGTAGGCAGTGAAATACAGTGGGCCTATTATGAAGCCAAATAACACAATACAATACCGGAACATCTCTTGGGTACAATTTGAAATCCATAAAGTGGCTGCTAACATTTTCCAATATTCATTCCAAAGAATGTTGGTGATCACTGTGGTATCCCTGAGTCCCTGCTAGGGTAGGTGGAGAAGGACTAAAGTGTGTGTTTATCCATGGAGAGATGGAGTCTAAACACAGAGGCCCAGTGACTTGGGAGGCCCTAGAGTGACTGGGCACCAGCTTCATTCAGGTAGTTTTCATCAGTTCTTTTGTTCCTCACAGAACCCTGCTTAGAAGCAGCTATGACTTTCATTTCACAGAGTAGGAAACCGAGGTTTATAGATCATAAGAAGCCTGCACGTAAATTACAGATATGGTTGCTATAGGGCTGAGATTCACAGCCAGGATCATAAAAACTCAAAAGCCCACTAATTATCCATTCAACCACAATATGTGCTAAAACAGAGAAGTACATTTCTGAATCCATATCTTTGTTTAATCCTGATGGTAATCTTTTGAAACTGAGAGAGGTAATCATTGAAAGAGACAAGACTGAAGAAGGGCTTCCTCTATTCTGTTATTTATCTGGAACTATAACTTAGGAGTGGATTTATTTTATTACCCTCAAGCTCATACAATCCAAATGTACATTTTGTATCTCTCATTATCCATACCTTATTACAACAGCCTGCTTCAAAAGAAGGCAGAACTTGGATTAAGATCTGAGTGTGAATCTCAGTTCTGTCTCCTGTTATTTATATAATGAAGCCGTTTCTCACTGAGGCTCATGGGTGCTTTTCATAATTCCTGGAACATGGTGGATGCCTGCAAATTACACATTTTCAACTACATGATGAGAACATTGTTCAGGCTCCATCTGGCTGTGGGCCAGCATGATGGGGACCAGGGCCACAGTGCTGGCTGGGTTGTAAAGTCGGTAGGGAACTAGGTACAAACCACAAGGGTTTAGCCACAGGTACAGCATGAGCTGTGTCCCAGAAAGGACTGTGCCTTTGAATGGTTTTGTCTTAGGCAATATTATTCTTTTGGCACATCTTGGAGATACCCATGGTAATTTCTACACCTCTTGCATACGCCCTGCTGCCCTATCCATCACTTCTGTTGACGGTGAAGGGCCAATTCTTCTGACGGCAAGAGCTTGGCCTGGACTTCTTCTTCATACCTGGCTGAGGTCCTTGGCTTTGGAGACCTTTCTGTGCTCTAAAAATAAATAAATAAAATAAAGTTGGCAGAATAATGTTCCATTGCCATGGCAATATTTTGAAACAAATAATTCAATGAAAGTGAATACGTAGTTTCTTTAAGCAATTGACTTGAGAAGAATTTCATCTCAAGCTTTATGAGCAAGAAGTCATTTGTGGTTACTTCTCACATAATATCTTAAAATGTATTTTTATTTATGCTCGATTACAAACATTATTATGTAAAGGAAAATGCTAACATGCACTAGACCCTGCTACTATTGAGCTGGGGTTTTGGTTAAGACATCGTATTCATCCACTGCCATCACAAAATACCACAGCTTGGGTTGCTGAAATAACAGAAATTTACCTCTTAGCAGTTCTGAGATCAAGTAGTCAGGATGGTTGTTGTTGTTGTTGTTGTTTCTTCAAGGCCTCTCCTTTGGGTCATAGTCATCATCTCCAGGTATCTTTTCGTGGTCCTTGCATTAAGTCTGCTTCCTAATTTCTTATAAAGGCACTGTTCATATTAGGTTAGGGCCCATGCATATGACCTCATTTTTAACATAATTATCTTTTAAATGACCCTATCTGTAAATGCAGCCATATTGTTAAGGAATGTGGATTCAGATTTCCGGAATGTGAATTTTGAAGAAACATAATTCATCCTATAATGAGCATTTGTATGAATTCTTTTATATAATTAATTGTGAATTTTGTAGAATTATTTTTATTTTAAGAAAGAACTAAACATCAAAGTATTCTTTTATTTTAGGAAATAACTAAATATGTCAAGTATCCTTTTCAAGTCAAAGAACTGGCCATGACAGGACTAGAATTTACTAAGAGATGTGGGAAATTTCAAAGTTCATGATGATCACCCCAGTGTCTTTCCCACCCTTGGCCATATCTTCATCCCAGAAGAGACTGATTACCTAAGTAGGAGAAATTGTTTCTTAGGAACCAAATTGTTCCCTTCAAGGATCAAGTCTGATGGATAAACATCTGGAGCAGCAAATGGTGGTGGTCCTCTCTAGTGGTAAGGACTTCGAAGGAGCCACTTTCAGAGCCAGAACTGAGATGACCACCCAGACCAGCCTGACCAACACTGTTTAATCCTGCATACACTCACCCCTGCCCAATTCTTCCTTTATTTATACCTAAAGCTCATGTCACTACCTCAGATAGGGCTGAGATGCTGGATCTCACTTGTCTTCCCAATATGGCCATATTGATTAAAGTTTCTTTCCTGCTTTTCACCATTACTTTTCCTTTGTTTTTTGAGACAAGAGCCTGGACTGGTTTGTTGGGACCCCATAGTTGGACCTCTGGCCTAGGATAAATGATTCACAGGAAGTCTCTGAATTTTATTCATGTGTGCCTTGGGAATTTGCTCAAATCACATACTTGGAGTATCTATTTGTGTTATATTGGGTATATTTTGCTAAAATTTTCTTTTAGTAGAGGGTGTTCCAGCTATTTTACTGTAACAATAATTAAAATAAATAATTTAAATAATTAAATTATCTTCTCTTATTTTCATTTTCTCAAATGATTTGCTTTAAGATTAAACTAAAAGGGATGAAGAGAAGTTACTGGGGAAAGAGATGAGTCAAATTATGTTATGTACATGTGAAAATATGGCATAATAAATCCAACTCTTGGGTATAATTATATAATTATAGAATTTAATGATTATTCAAAAATTAAAAGATCAAACTAAAAGCTAAATGTGGAAATAACTAGCCCTATAATATTAGAGGTAGAAGTAAAAAATGCTGAAACTTGAGTTGACCACTCTTGGTAAACATTATTGAGTGTAGGTTATTTTGAAAAAGCCATAAACCACTAGGAAAAGACAGATTTAGCATTTAATTTTGCAAAAGCAATAGTGAGGGGTCGGGGATGGTATTAAAGTGAAGACCCGAGCATCCTTAATATCAGAGAAGAAGTCCTAGCTCTTGGGTGGCAAAACCCACCTTTGCTGCTCAAGCATCTGAGTATCAGTAACACAGTAGCCCTGATGGGCAGGTGTAAGAACAGAATTAAAGGGATTTCTCTTGTTTTGGCTAACTTATAACAATTCCCCAAAGTGCTGGGACCAGGCAGTAAAATCTGCATATTTACCAAGTATTTTTTTTTTCAACATTTTCTGCTGATCTTTCATCCATACATATAATGCTATGAAAGCAGAAAAAGGAGAGATCCAGGAAAGTGAGTCATCGCCACTCTAGCAGTGCTCTTCAGGGCATGAGCCTGGTCAGCCATGCACAAGGTGGAGCAGGGCCTTGGTTTCAGACCCTCTGTGGGTTGCTGAGACAACGCCATCTAGTGGACAGAGCAACAAATTTCGAATAGGGAGATGGTTTACTTCAACAACTCATTTTCTTCATCCGTAAAATGCGATTAATCACATTTCTTCAAAGAAGAAAAGAGGTAAACTTTCTCTTAATTGAATTCTATGTATACGCATTGTATCTTGGAACTTTTAATCTTTAAATAACCCTCACACCGCAGATGAGAACACAGGATTATGGCGATGACATAACGTGACTGTGATCGCATACTTCCAAGAGGCAGAGCTGCGCTGGCTGCCAGGTCCGGCTCACGTTCCAGCAACCAGAGCGCACCGCTTGGGGCGCCACACACGTGCGAATACCAGATGTGAGGGAGCAGCTGCCCTTTGATTGGGGGCTCTGATTGATGTCCGCCAGCTGTGTGACGTGATATGACGCAATTCATCTCATTTCTGCAATGTTTGACGTTATCCTTGAATGAAAAGTGAATATTAAACAAGCCTATGCATGTTTAGTACTTTATAAACTCTGAAGGTTTATTTTGATAATTGCGATCGTCTCAATTTTAGATCAAGCTCCATATAAACATAAATATAAATGCAGCAGAGAAAGTGATGAGTGGCAGAATAGGAACATTCTGGGTAGAAATTATTGCAGAATTTGCATTCTTTGAGCTTTTGGTTGCTGATACTGACCTCCAGAGCTATTTCTGCCCAAAGATTCAATGTGACAACACAACAAGAATTTATTCGTAGAGAGCCATTGACTAATCCCACCCCCTCCTCCAAACCAGTTAAAATTATCTATTTCTGACCATTATTAAGAACCAAGGACTCTTGTGATGTATTTGGTATATGATGGGGCCTTAGCTTTTATTTCTAACGAAGTTTGAAAGATTAAAACTCTGAGTGAATCTCTTCCTTTCTTCTTTTCTCCAGACCACCTTACTTCTGATAATTATTACTGACTAAACAAAAATGTGCTCCAGAGTCAAAGTTCTCAAAAGCACTCTGTTTTTCTTCCCTAGGATGAAAGGGGAAAAAATAGATAAAAATGATATTTCACTAGAATCAATTGCTATTAATACTACAATAGTTTTTGCAACATAAAGGAAGAAAGTAATTTAGAGTTCAATAGGCAGAAATAAATAGGCAGCACTAAATAAAAATTCCCTAAGTACACATTCAAGATCTTCCTTTAACTAACTGTGTGACCTTGGACAAGTTACATAGACTCTCTGTGGCTCAGTCTCTGCATCTCTAAAGGAGTTAATCACAATACCTATTTCATATGTTTGCTCTAAGGCTTAAGTGTGGTCATAAGTGTAAGGAGCTTAGAACAGTGTTGCCACTTAGTAGGTGCTGTTCTCCCTGGTACCACCAAAACCCCATACAGAGTATGCCTACTTCTATTTTAATTTCCTATCATTGTTTCTATTCACTTTTCTGTTTCTTCCAGAAAATCATGAGCTTTTGGGACAGAAGTTGAAAAATCATGCTGCCCCTCTCTTCCTGAATTGTGTCAGACTGTCTACTTCTTTTCAGTCCACAAGCAGAACATGGTATTTTAAAACTTTTTAAAGGGCATAAAACATAAGGAAAGACCAAATGTTGTCCAGAAAGCCTGAAAGAAATGTTTTCCAATCTTTATTCAATAGGACAGAGTCCATATTTCAGTAATTTTTACAGTCAATATATGTTTGATAAAGGGAAAAAAAGAGAAAAAAAATGGAAAGGGGGAAGTGATGTTCAAAAAATTGACCATGGAAACACTGTGGAAAGAGCAATTCTGATGATACACACAGAAGAGACCAGCAACTGACAAGAGACCAGCAACTGGCAGATGGGGGCGATCTCAATGAATGACAATGTGTGGGCACCTTGAGGTTTGGAAAACAAACATTGTCCAACCAGTTCAGAGATGGTATTGCAATTAATAATGACATTTTATAAATCTAGTGAACTTTTCACAGATTTTCTGGATTCAATAGGGTCAAATCCTTGGTAAGAAAAATATCCTTCAGCTATCATAGCTTTGTGGGAAAAATTGTTATTGAACATTTGTTACAGAAGAGCAAACTAAAGCTCAACAGTTTGCGTTGCTCCAGGTTCCCCAGCTCACAAGTGGCAGGCTAGAGTCCTGAGACAGATGCAGTCCACCAACTGCACCCTACTCCTCATCTGGCAGTGAGAGAGGGGACCTCATAGCCTGCTCTGGCTCAGCACCCTCCCTCTGATTAGGAGCTTTGCTAAATACAGTCCTCTCAGGCTTAAAGGCTCAATGTCAGTCCTGGTGTGGCTCAGAGCTGGGAACAAGGGCTCAGTTACAATCTGTTTCTACCCTGTTCACTTGCTTGGCTGTTCTCAGACTGTTCCTTTCAGTGTCCATCCCCAGTACCCACAGGTCCTCAGCAGCTATGGGTTGACTGTCCCTGTATTGGCCTGCAGGGCCACCCACACATCCAGAGCTCATGATTTGAGTCCTTCTTTCCACCAAGACTCTTATCATTTCCTTCCTTATCTCTGCCTTTGTCTCAGCCTGACTTCTCCACCTGCCAAAGTGGTGCCCCCGTAGGTTTCTTGCACAAGCCCTGCCTTTCACCTTACTGCTGCCAGCTCTGTCCCTTAAAGCATGTGGGCCATCTCCTTCCTCTTTGTTTGACTATTGAAAATATATATCTATCTGAAAATATATCTCACCTTCCCAAGTGACTGGGATTGCAGGCATATACCACTGTGCCAGCGGTTCACTGAAACCTCCATGTGTCAGTGACATTTGTCTAGGCACCTCTGGAACCTAAGACCTATCTAACATTTCCATTTAATAAGTAGCTATGGCTAAGCCACCTAATATGTATGCACAAAATATATGATCATTTAAAAACATACAGACATACAGTCTTGTTCTGCTTAATGATGGGACATGTTCTTAGAAGTGCCTTGTTAGGTGACTGTTATTATGCAAACATCAGAGGGCACCTGCACCGATCACAGCCACTAGCATGTACTGTCATGCACGTGGGATATCATTTAATCCTCATTGTGGACAGCATGAACATACAAATTAAATAATTACAAAGGTTCAGTCACAAGATATGTGCACTTGTTGAACACTGGATGGCTTTTTAAGCTTGGTATCAGACTAAGTACCACCACTCTAAATTCCTTGTTTCACATTGGTTACTCAGAACTTGATTTTAATAATAAAACTGCTAAAACTAAGCTTTGTAGACATAAACTATCTCCAAAAGGAGTGTAGCGTGGGATATTGTTGAAAATGTGCATCGCTTTGAGCTTGTGTGGCAACTAAAAGATGTTGAATATTACTGTATTTCTCTCAAAGATCTAATATACTCTGTAGCATTGAGTGTTTATTGTGGTGGTCCAAAAATCTAACTTCAACACATATTTAGTGATTATGGCTACATGATTTTTTTTTTATTTGCTATCTTAATTGATATTGCACATAATGTTAAAAAATCATAAATTTATTTTATTATTTTAAAACATATACAAAATTTATTACATGATACAAAATTTAAGGGAGCATTGAGTTTTTTTTTCAGTTGTAGATTGACTCAATGCCTATATTTGTTTTTATGTGGTGCTAGGATTGGACTCAGAGCTTCACTCTTGCAAGGCAAGTGCTCTACCACTGAGCTACAAATCCAGCCCTGAGAGCATTAAATTTTAACAGATGCTGTATTTGTACTTTACTATATAATTTAGCCATGTTAATATGTACTTTTTCATGTGTTTTGAAATCATATGGGTTATGAATATTTGAGCCCTGCTTCCATTCAATTAAGTTTACATCATACTTCAGCTTCTAACCAAGAAGAAATAACAAGGATCAGATCTGCCCTCCAGCCTACATCAGCTAAAAATACAAAGCGAAAAATGTAAAACAACATTCCACAAGACACTGGAAACTACATAAGCAAAAACATAGAGATCATTGAAAAGAGGAAAACCCTGTGATTTGAGCCCTGTGATTTCCCTATATTCCTGGACTAGAATCTCTAGCTCATAAATTATATAAAGAGAATTGATATAGAACTGAGTCCAGATAAGCAAAGGCAGCTAGAGTTTGCAGGACAGAATACCAAAGAGGACAGAGCTGCGCCTGCTCTGGAGAGAGTCCCATTCCACAGAGAGATTATCAGGTCTTGTGTATGATAAACCATGCAAAAGTGAGTAAAGACTGAAAAGGATAATTGAGAACTGTATTTGATTCTCATGACCAGGAATACTGATCACTCTCACTTTCAGACTGGAAAATTTCATGATTCCTATAGAATTTGGTAGAATACGCAGGGACATCTTTATCAGTAGGGACATATTAGTCCTACACAGTACTGATACCTGCCTAATACAGCACAAATCAAAACCCAAAGCATAAAAGGTTTCCAAGCAACATACATGCATTGTAGCACAGGACTCAAGATTATCTCCTAAATTACAGTATTGAACCAATAGTTGGGTCTTAATTTAAAAAAAAAAAAAAAAAAAAAACAATCTGACAATCTCTGCCTTTTAGTTCTAGTATTTAGAATATTTATACTTAATGTGATAATTGATGTGACTCGGTCAAGTCTATCATCTTTCAAGTTCCTTCCTGTTTGTCCCATGTTTTTATTTGTTCCATTTTCCTTTTTTATCATGTGTTTTAAAATCAAGTAGTTCTATGATTCAATTTTATCTGACTCATTGGTAAAATTAGCTATAACAATTAGCCCCACCCTCATACACACACCTCTAGAAATGTGTGCCTCATTGGCAGTCAGACAGTGAGGGGTCCAGCTCTAAAATCACATCTTACCCTCTGTTTCTTGAATTGCTACCAGACTCAAGCAGCTCCAGTTAGGTTTCCCAGGAAGCAGACTCTGAGCTGGAATCCTGCTTTCAGAAAGTCCTGTGAGCAGTGTCTTTGGAATACCACTGAATGTAGGAAGCTGCCAGAAGCAGAAGTGTGCAATAATCATGCCAAGTTACTCTGCTGGGACAACATGGTCATTGCCTACAGCCCCACATGGCACATGTGTCCTGTGAGGGCCACTCCAGCAAGGACGTTGACTTTGGAAAAGTAGCTCCATGCTAGTGAGGTGATCTGTGAAAACGTGGTATCTGTACATGGTCTGCCAATGGTGTTAGCAGAAGCTGAGGACCAGCAGGACTGGTCTAGGCAGGTCTAGGTAGCACACCACAGTGCCTGCTGCAGTCTTTTACCAAAATTTCTCAATCATTTACCTTGATTTCTGGCTTTTTTACCCATTTTTTCCTCTGTGCTGTTGGTTTGCTGAATTTCTCCATGATGCCTATGATGTACCACTTTTCTTAGGCTGCTGCCAACGTGTCCTAGAAGTCTCCAATGACATCTTAAGACAATGGTTTAAAAATTTTTAACATACCATTGACCTCCTAAGATTTTATTTCTTCACTTTCTTTTGCTTTCATTTTTTATCTATTTTTTTTGGATGGTTCATTTATTTTGATCTCTTTGAGAGTTTTAAATGTTTTAAGTTCTTTAAAGTTTGCTCTATTATTTCCATTTCAACAGAAGTGATCTTTCTCCCATTATCTCTGTTGGTATTTATACCCTTGGCAATTTTGAAATTTCACTTTAGCTTGAGGGAATTGGTTCCCTATTAGTTTCTTTTCTAATTTCATGCTTACCTGTCTACGTGGAAGATTTATTATTGCTTTGGACTTCTTTTTTCCCCCAACTGGGAACCAGATTTCTTATTGGTGGCTTTCTCTGATCTTAACTATGGGTCTTTAACAAAATATACCAATGCTTAGTAACTTAAACAACAATCATTTATTTGCTCTTGATTCTGTCATTCGGCCTGGCCATTATCTTGCTCTTTCTTGCTCAGGTTCTACAGACCAGACATACTCATTTGCATCGCCCTGGGAGCACCTCAGGGCCTTCCTAGCTGGGGCAGCTGTCTCTGAGTCTGGGTCTGAGTATGGCACTGGTACTGGCCACCAGGGGGAGTGTTGTTCTCCTCTAGGTGGCCTAGTGGATTCCACCCTGGTCTACCCAAGTTCATCGACATCTAGAAGGTGAGAAAGAAATTGTTACCTTTAAACACAAGCTAGCACACACAGTAATACAATATGTTTAACCACTGAGTCAGGGAAATTTTAACTGGTCTCTGATTATAAGGCCATTGCTTCATTCCACATTCCCAGGCAAGCAACCCAGGACCGTCTGCGCCTTGGACAGTAGGGCCGGCAGTTTTAACAGCTTCTGGAGTTTTAACAGCTTTCTTTCTCTCAAAAGAACATTCTTAAATAGACTCCTGAAATGTTAGAGGTAGGAAGATCAGGTCCTCCAACCCTCTTATCTCACAGCTGGTGCTATTTTGCCTCCTGGGTCAGGCCCCGGTTTTGCATGGTGAGGCTGTCTCTGAACTTCTACCCTGTGGAACTGCCTTGAATCCTGCTGCTCTTTGGGTGGTGGGTGAGGGGTCATCTCATTATCTTATATTGACCAGAAGTCCTAGATGGACCTAGAAATTAGAAGAACATAAATGGGGTTGACTTAGGGATTGAGTCACCAACCACTAATATCACCCAGGCAGTGCTCTGTGACTTTTAGACTTTCATGCATCAGGTAAAAGAGAGAATTAGACAAAGTGTTCTTAATTTTCAGTTTTTCATTGTTTTTGTTTGTTTATTTGTTTTCTTTTCTTTTTTTCCAGCAGTGCTAGGGATTGAACCTAGGGCCTTGCACATGCTAGACAAGTGCTCTATCCCTGAGACACCCCCACTCCCTTATTGTCTATTCTTTTGCCTGACACCCAGACAACAACAACAAAAATAACATTAAATTGAAGAAAATTAGATTCAGAACAGGACTTGGAGACTTTCCCATTAGGAAAGGTGTCATGGGCTCCTTCTCCACAGACTCAGCCTTCTTGACCTTCTTTTGCTAAGTTATTCCCCTTTTCTGCTTATCATCTTGCCCTTTTCCCGCACGTTACCAGGTAGTCACACGGCTCAATTTTACTGCCTTTTAAAAAAAAAAAATTAGCATATCTCTAAATCTTGGCCTCTATTTCTTTTGCGAAACAGCAACTGTGGTGCCAGTTAGCATAACTCTTGCTTTTGCCTTTTGTTGCTCAGTTTTCTCCCACTAATGACCCAGCCAGCCTCTTGCCAACAGGACTGTTTCAATTCCTCTCCTTTGGCACACACACCTTTAATGACTTGGATGCCTCTGGAGTGTAAACTTCTGGGACTCAGCTGATGTGAGGCCCTAGCCACGTCAGCACCTCCTTGCAACTTGTAGGAAAGCAAATGCTCAGTCCATTCAGAACCCACTGAAGCAGCATATTCGGAGGTGTCTTGCCGCGTCCGGCTAACGGAGCCGAGTCCGGCGAGGGACGGCGGGGTTAAAAATACACAGGACACCAAGGTTCTAGGAGGGAGCGTGTGCGCGCTTTATTGCCAGATTTGTTCCCCTTATATATCTTTTTAACAGCTGCGGGAAATTACTCAAAAGTGAGGAGGGGAGAGTAATAACTGCGTCCTTGGGTTACCGTCACGTCACCGTCCCCTATCAGGAGGCTCGAACAGGTCAAGATGTTTCCCAGAGACACATATGCTCCAGGCAGATAAACAGGGAACCACAATCCCGCGTCATGGCCTTGTGAGCTGGCCACATTGACATGCATAACAAAGAACTGGGGGTTGAGACCCCAGGGGCCAGGGCGGGCCTGCTATCAGCAGTGTCTTACCGTGCCCTCCAGGTAATTACAATGCATAGGGGAATTTGCCAAGTCCCATCCTTGCCTACCCACAATCCTCTTGTGAACCTGTTTTTGCCCCACTGTGAGCATTATGCAAGGGTAAAGATCATATGTGATGCTTTCTGGGTGCTAATGCAGAAGCAGATCCAGTCTTTAAGGAGACTAAAGGCTATAAAAAGGGGGGCATACTTTAAGAATGAATATAAAAATTTGAGTACAAACTAGGTAGAAAGACAAGTATTTAATTAAAAATAAAGTTACAAATGTTTCAATTGAACATGATGTAAATATTTCCAATGTTATAACTAGGAAAACAACCAATAGGCTCTTACTGATGGAACCATATTTACCAGTAAGACCTTACTAATGGTGAATATGGTCTTGGATCCATATTTGAAACTTAGCCTCAATATGAGGACATAAAGAGATGAGGCTTTTGGGGAAGTCATTTGGTCATGAGGGAGGAACCTTCATGAATTTGGTGCCCTTACCAAAGAGTCCCTAGAGAGCTGCCTTGTCTTTCTGCCATGCAAGACTGCAGAGAGAAGGCACTGTCTGCAGGTACAAGGTCCTTCATCAGACACTGAATCTGGTGGTGTCTTGATGTTGGACTTCCCAGCATCCAGTACGATGAGAAATAAATGTCTGCTGTTTAGATGCCACACAGTTAATGGTATTTTTGTTAAAGTTCCTAAATAAACTTCAATAGTAGCACACCATTTTCATTGATTAATTTCTGGATTTACATATGCATACTTACATATACATATATACATACATATACATACACACACACACACATATATATACATAATATATATATATATATATATATATATATATATATATATATATACACATATATGTAGGTGTGTGTGTGTATATGTGTATATATATATCTTTATATGTGTTGGGGGGTATCAGGGATTGAACTCAGGAGCACTTGACCACTGAACCACATCCCTAGCCCTATTTTGTATTTATATTTAGAGAAAGCGTCTCACTGAGTTGCTTTAACACCCTGCTTTTACTAAATCTGGCTTTGAGCTCATTATCCTCCTGCCTAAGTCTCCCAAGCCACTGGGATTACAGACATGTGCCACAGTGCCCAGTCTTTTTTCTAAAATTTTAACCTTATATATATCACTACCTTATGTGTCAAGAATTTGGTGATATGATTTCTGTAGAGCGAATAAGAAGATAATTCAGTCTCTTTTTTTACCCCTATGTTTGTTCAACATTCAGCATCTCTATGAATGATCATTTAGATATACTCCAGCCTAAAGGTAACTATTTCGGGCTGCTGTGAGATTTGGCAATACCTTCATTTAGTACCTTTCATCCATGGGCTGTTACAGATATGCTTATAGTTTCCAGTGCTACTCTCAGTTCATGCACTATAAACACAAGAATTCTGGCAAATTCTGCATAATGTTGTACCCATAAAAAGAATTTTAAAAGTCAGACTGTATTCTAATTATATATGCTGCATATATTGAATTTATTTCTGGCAACTTCAAATCTGTTTTGAGTAGGCATCAATAAAAATAAAATCTGATGCATCCAATCTTGCTGTTCTCATTATTGGGGGAGTTTTTTTTACAGGCTCTATAGATTTTATTGACTCTTATACCACCTGGGTTCTCTTGGTTTCATGTATCATGAAACATTTACCATAATTTAAACTCTAACTCTGCGTTGTCACATCACTTGTTGAGTGGTTGGCACTGGGAAAAGGGATATTCCTGAAGTCGTGTCTTCAGTGGGGATTTGGTCAACAGTAGTAGGAAATGCAGTCCAAAGTGAATGTTATCAAATAGTGGGATAAATGGAGTTCAAAAATGCCTAAAGCTACTTAAACTCATCTAATATGTAGAAAAGTTTGGTGGAAGGAAGTTACAACTGAGACACTTGCCTTAGTCCCATACAATAAAAGCATTTATTTCAAAAAATAAGTTACAGAAGAGTATAATCATGTGGACAAATGTACAGGGTCCTTTCCAGAATGCCTTTAGAAACCCATATAAGTAAGAATCTTTGAATCTAATCATCATTAACTTGTGATACATCTACTCCTGTCCACCTGAAGATTATCTTGCTTGATGGGACCAAGATAGCATATATTCAATGTATTTAGGAGCTGTGGCCTTTGAAGAAGCATGATATAGTAATACATTTTTGTTGATATGATGAAAAGCCTGAAGCATGCTACTTTTGAAGGACAAGAGGTTTTTATTTGTTTGTTTGTTTGTTTGTTTGTTTTGTTGTTGTTTTTCTTAGGTCACAGACTTAAAGTCAAAGTGGCATTGTGTAGGCTCTTCAAGGGTCCCCTTTGGCTTCATCACCTCATGGCTAGTGGCAAAAGCAGGGGCATGTTGGGAAGTTTGTGAGCACATCAACAACAGCAAGCTAGAGAGTCTCAAAGGTTGGCCTCAGGCTTTCACAACTTGTTATTGCAAAAGCCCCCAGGGGTCCCATGAGAGCTACCTCACACTGAGGACAGCATCACTAATGATCTAGGAACTCTGCACCAGGTCCCACCTCTTAAACCTCCAAATACTGCCACCCTGGGAGCCACACCCCCAACAGATGAAACTGTTGGGGTAAAAACAACATCCAGCTCAGAGAACATGATAATACAAATAGGAATACCTTGTGCTCTAGCCCTTAGATTCAATAAATCACATGGATGTTACGTCCACCTTCTCAGGTAAGCCATCTGCCTACTCCATTTAGTTCCAGTGATACCAGTCTTGGGAATCAGGATGGGGTCCTTTGTGCCCCATTGTTGAAGATTAAATACCCAAGAAATGCCAAGGCAAGAGTAGAGAGCAAATTTTATTTAAGAGAGAGAAACAGAGACAGACCTCTCTGGAGAGAAGGAGACCCAGAGCTGATTATCCGCAAGAGGGGATGTGTCTTACCCTTTGCTGATCTCAAATTTGCTTTCCCACTCCCCACTTCCTCTTTCTACCCTGCTCTTTTAGCCAGCTATTTCACTGCTCTGACTAAAAACCATGACCAGAACAACTGCAGAGGAGGAACGTTTATTTGGGGCCTCATGGTTTCAGAGGTCTCAGTCCGTAGAAGTCAGGCTCCATTCCTCACGGCTCAAGGTGAGGCAGAACATCATGGCAGAAGAAGGTGGGAGGGGAAAGCTGCTCACGTGGTGATCAGGAAGCAGAGAGAGGGACTACTCCCCTTACCAGGTACAAAATACCCCAAAGCCCCACCACCAATCACCTCCTCCTCTAGCCACACTCGACCCGCCTCCAGTTACCACTCAGTTAATCCCATAAGGGGATTAATTCACTGATTGGGTTAAGGCTCTCAAAACCCAATCATTTCCCCTCTGAATCCTCTCACATAGTCTCACATGTGAGCTTTTGTGGAACACTTCACATCCAAACCATAACACCTGCCTATGTGCCCAAAGGCAGGAAAAGAGCAGCCCAGGGGGTGCTCATTATCAACTCTTTGTCTTGGGAGGAGAAATTCCCCAGAGGTGTTAGCAACCTGTTGAGAGGGGAAGTGCTGTGGAGGTGTTAGCATCTCATTTCCCTTTTGTTCCTAATTAGCCCCCATCTGGCCGCCAACCCATCATTTACTCTCTATGCCGACTGCCTATCTTTGGCCTCCCCAGCAGGTTCATTTAAATAACATTCATATAAACAAAACAAATCAGAGCCCCCTCTTCCTCCACAAGCTTGTCTACTCTTTTCCTTCTTTAAGTGACTTTCTAGTCTGATTACAGTTGCTGCACTGGGGAACAACTGAGACCATTTGTTCACACTTTGTACCTACTCATTTTTTAATAACTTTATTTTATTTGTTTATTCTTTTTTAATGTGGTGCTGAGGATCGAACCCAAGGCCTCACACGTGCTAGGCAAGTGCTCTACCACTGAGCCACAACCCCAGCCCCTGCACCTACTCTTTTTAATGAGATCTTGCCATCTTTTTTAAACTCTCTGTCCCTGCTTATGAACACAAGACTTTCTAGGTTCTTCTCAGAAGTTTGACTATGAAACAATACTTCATCTTTTTCTCATGCCTGAGATCCATAGATCAGAAAATTTCAAAGTCACATGCATCATAAATATCAATTAGGGGAAAAGTGAAGGCATGACTTGCTAAGACAAATGAAGGTCGAGTTGTAACTGTGTGGTCGTATTTAATACATAAGAAAATGAAGGGTGACAGAGGGCTCTGACATTGCATCAAGTGAGGACCTACGGGAGGAATAATTAGCTAGAGGGGCTACAATGTCACATGCTGGTGCTTAAAATAGGAGGGCAGGAAAACTCCTTTGACTTTGACAGAAATGACAGTGAGCATAGAGAAGCATGTTGGAAAGAGGCCTGAATTGAGCAGGAGAAGTCATGGCTTCTGGTCTGAACTATAGTAACAAGCCAGGAAACCCTAGGCAATTAACCAATGTCCGTGTGCTCCAGGATTCTCACATGGGAACTGAGTTTTGACCAAGTAAATTTCAAGGAAATGA
This sequence comes from Marmota monax, assembly GCF_021218885.2. Classification (NCBI taxonomy): domain Eukaryota; kingdom Metazoa; phylum Chordata; class Mammalia; order Rodentia; family Sciuridae; genus Marmota; species Marmota monax. Next base: position 21,090,054 of record NW_026694710.1, read on the forward strand.
GAAATTTGAACATAAAAACTGAAAGCATGAACACTGGTACTATAAGGTGTTCAATCCCAGGGGCTGGGGCTGCGAACACCCTGGCTTACCATTTACCCAAGTCAAAGAAAGATTTTGAAGGGCTCAACGGAGAGGTTTGGGACATCTTATTACTCACTCATTCCTCTGCGATGGTGGGCTGGGATACAATGGAGGGCCACCTTGTGTCTACAAGAGGGGGGTGTGGAGGGTGGATTGCATGCCGACTGTGTAGGTGGATTTCCTCTGATGTCTATGAGTCACTCTGTTTAGATCCTCACCTAGAGATTGGAGATAAGGCTGTGGCCAGCTTCCCCTCTCCATTTCCTTCAGGATCACATTCTCTAGAGACCTCATCTTACTGCACACTTTCCTAGGCATAGATTAGTGTTTAACCCAGCACATGGGCATGGTATAGTAACAAAAGAGGGAGCTATCTTAAAGAAAGTTTCAAGGGCCCTGAAAACTTAAAATCTTTTCACATAAATGCATTTTCTTTGAACTACACATAGCATTCTGGACTGGCCTCTTATGCTCTAAAGCTCACAAAGGACCAGGAAAGTAGACCTTAGATTCAACCTGCTATCATGCTTTGGGCCCAGTTGGATGAGTTGTAGTATCTGTTGGGGCTTTAATATTCCTTCCCATAAAATAAAGGTCTTGCTTATCATCAAATGACTCTTTAAAATGCAGACATAAAACAATAGAACAAATAAAGTCTTTGTTTCTGTAGTTTTCATCCAGAAATTGTGTGTATTGTTATACATTGAGGCCTGAAAACTGAGGTGTCTGTGGCTTCAGGAGTGAGGACAATGGATTTCATGCCATTGATTTTTTCTCTGGATTCTGTCCTATGTGTCTCTTTCCTTGGCTGATTTTAATCTAAATCCATTCCTTATAAAAAAAAACTGTAATTCTGAAAACATAAACGCTTTCAACAGATTTGTGTTTCTCTGTTGCAATTACGTAAACTGAGGGTGGTTTGGGGAGCCCCAAGGCCTTGCAATTGGTGTTGGAATTGAGACTGGTTTTAGTGCATTCTGCTGCCTCTAAGTTTGCAGTTGGCTAAAATTCCTGCAGAGCTTCACAGCTCTGCCCTAGGGGACTTCTAAACTTTATTTAGAACATAGCTTGGAGAACTCCGTGCCTAAGGGCATTGTCAAAAACAATGGAGAGCTTGGTGGAGCACAGTTAAGAGCAGGCTGCTAGCTCTAGGATCCAAGCAAAGCAGCACACCAGCCAGAAGTTTAATAGAGAGAAGTAAGGAAGAAGACAGCCAAGAAAGGCCCATCTTGGCCTAGAGTCAACATGAGAGTCAGAAAGCCTGAACCTAAGTTCAGCTGCACCAACTCAGGAAAAATCATTGCAAGATGTGGGGTAGACTCAAAGCATCCCCAAGTTGTACACACAGAACCTATCAACATAGGAGAAAAGTATCTAGGCACAATGGGCTCAAATACAACCTCTGACCAAATACTCAATGAATAAAAAGCTACAGTGGCCCAGGAAAGGCTCATGGGAACCTATGCAAGGAAATAAAATTGCACTCATTTCTGGGAGTCAGAAAATCATGCAAATTTCATCTTGTCAGGAGTGATGGCTGAAGAAAACTCCAGACTACTAACTACTGGATAGGAGTAGAGAGTCAATTGTCAGCAGACAAGATAATTGTCTCCAAATAAGGCCTTATTCAAATGGAAAGACTGTGAGGCTTACCTGGAGGGAACATTCCAGCTAAAGGTTTGGGTGAACCCAAATGGGACTTACAGGAAGGATTAAAACTCAAAGGCCAAATGCCTCAGCCAACAACCTTGACAATTTTTTAATACATTTTCATCAATGCTCATAGCCAAATGCTATCTAAGCCCCTTAGCTAGCACACCAAATTGTATCCTGTTATCAGGTCCCCTCCTGTATTGCAGGAGTTCAGTCTCTCTTCTTCTCATTGAAATAAGTCCTACTCCATTTACTATTGCACTCCGTTATTTCCTGTGCTTTTTATTCTTCAATTTGTGAGATAAGAGCCCAGAAGGAAGTTGGCAAAGTGGGGAATCTAATTTTATTTCAAACTAGGGTTTTACTGCTACTTGACTTAATATGAAATAAAAATGTTAAACCCTGAACTTTGATATCAATCTTGAAGCTCCAAACACATTTAATTAATGCAAAGTGTAAAAATATAACTTATTAAGTGGGAAAAAAAATTCATGTCAGGGAAGTAGCTTATGCCAATCTGTAAATGACCCCTCAGCATTCAGAATCAAATACAAAAACAAGAAAAAATAACTGAGCAGGGCCATTGGAGACTGTGTTCTATGGGATAAATGGGCTTTTCAGAATGAGTGCTAAAATACCTGAAGTTTCTTAAAAATTGTGAGGCATGCAGGAAATAAGAGGGTGTGGTTAGTAAACAGGAAAGCAAGGAAAAAGACAACAGGAAGTAATAGACAACAGGAAGTAATAAAAACAACAGGAAATAATAAAGCTGTCTTTGAAGGGTCTAAGATGATTGGATTAGAATGTTTCCAAATAGTCCCTATTTGAGGACTAGGGAAAACCATATTTAAATAACTAAGAGGATATGCATTAGACTGTATACAATTATGGCTAAATGATTTTCAATACGCAAACCAAGACAATTCAATAGCAATCTGATTTTTTTTAAAAAAAAAATGTTGAAGGTTTTCCTCTTTTCACACAGAAAATTTAGGAACAACAACAAAATTTTTGAACCCAAATGTAATAACTGAAATTGCAAAACTCTTAGGGGAGTTATGAGAGTAAATTCTTTGGATTAGGCTATGGTTTGTTAGACATTAGCATCAAAATCATAATAGTTAAGTTGGGCTACAAGAAAACTCTTTTCTATAAACAATACCATCAAGAAGGTGAGAGGCAAATCATAAAACTGGAGAAAATATCTGCAAATCATATAGCAGATGAAAGATTTATACTGAGAACATATATAAAATAAAGTTTCTTATAACAGTATAAATGATAAATAATACTTATAATACTATAAAAGATAAATGAATTAGATGATAGGGAGATTATTTGGGTGGCCATTTCTCCAAACTATGTTCAAAAAATGTTCAATAAGCACATGAAGTACACTTAACATCACTAATCATTAGAAAAATGCAAATAAAAAATACAGTGAGATATAATTTCATAGCTACTAAGATGTCAAAAGACAAGTATGCATGAAGATGTAGAGAAACCTGAACACATATGAACTGCCAGTGCAAAGATAAAATTGTCCAAGCCCCCTTTCCTCAATAAACCATCCCAGAAAAAAAAAGTCTGATTGATTTGTAAGGTATTTTGGACATTTCTCAAACTGTTACATATAAAATAACCATCAGATCCAGTAATTCCATCTCTAGGCATACACCCAATAACAGTAAGAGCATATGTTCATGCAAAAGCTTGTATAAGAATGTTTGTAGCAACATTATTCATTATGATTTTTTTCTCTCTTTCTTTCCCTCCCAACGTCCCTCCCCCTCTCTCTCTTTCTTTCTTTCTTTTCTTCCCACACACTTTCCCTTCTTTACACCATTTTTTTCCTCTACTTCGTCTTGAATGCCTTCTTCTTTCTTAAGATATCATCAAGTAAACAAGAAAACGCATGTTCTTGAGTGAAGACTCGAGTGACAGAGAAGCTTATGCTGAACACACAATGGGTGACATTTGCCCAGATATCCAAAGACAGGCTCTAGGAGGTAACAGAGACAGTTAAAGATTTTAGGGACGATTATTCATTTCTTTGCACCTCTCTCTACCCAATCTACTGTGACACATTTCTCTCTCTCTTTTTTTCTTCCCCCTCACACCATCATATATGTATTTTGTATAACGATGAGGGTCTCCTTCCATCTTCCGTGCAATTCCCCTTCTCCCTCCCATTCCCTTCCACCTCTCTTCCCTGTTTAGTGGTAATCTTCTTGGCCAATCCCTAAAAAACAAATGCTGAATGTCTTCTCTGATATAAGGGGGGTGACTCAAAACAGAGTAGGGAGGAAGAGCATGAGAAGAAGATTACCTCTAATATTATCTTGACTAAAAACTGGAAGTTGGACTTTACTATTTGCAGAAACAAAATAGTAGGTTCTTCTCAGAGTTTCTATGGTCTAAAAATGTTATTATAACATAGAGAGATAATATCTTCCCTAATTTCTCAAGTTTTGTAGCTTATTTATGTTAGTTGTTTCTATACTGCTATAGCAAAGTACTTGAGATAATCAATTAATATGAAGAAAAGGTTTATTTTGGGTCAAGGTTTCAGAATATGGTGGGTTGATTGCCTTGCTCTTGCACCTGTAGCAAGGTAAGTAGATAATGGCAAGGAGCATGTGGGAGAGGAGGTTGCTCATTTCATAGCAGTTGGGAAGCATAGAGAGAGAGGAAGTGGTTAGGATCCCAATATCCCCTTCAATGATATGTCCAAACAACATCACAGATTTCTATTAGACTTTCCCTCTTATTTGTGCCATTACCTCAAAATGGCACCAGAGTCTGTCAAAAGTAAGACTTTAGCCTCTGGAACTTTAGGGCACATTTAAGCCCCAAATCATAATATGCTGACCCTGGTCCCAAAGTCTCATGCCTATCTCAAAATACAAAATGCATTTGGTACATCTCTAAGAATCCCCCAAATCTTAACAGTTTCAATATTTCTTAAAATTCCAAATCCAACGTTTTCTCTGAAATTCAAGGCTACTCAGCTATAAGCCCTTGTTAAAATCAAAATGGAAATTACACACTTCTATGATACAATACCACAATATAAATATTCCCATTCCAGAAGAAAACAATAGAAAATAATAAGAAGGAATGGGACAAAAGGGAGACTGAGACTCAACAGGACAAGCATCAATCCTACAGCTCCAAGTCAAGCATCCCAGGCACAAGATGGTGCGTTGTAAGCTCTGAAGGGCTTGGGCAGCCCCTCCCCTGCAGCCTTGCTGGATGCAGCCCACATAGGCTGACTCTTAGGCTGACTCTTCCCATTACCCACAGCTTTCCTCAGCAGGTGCTCCACATTCCTGGCATCGCTGACCTTCTGGGGTCTCCACTGTAGCCTTGGCTGTACTCTCCACAGTTCATGCTTTACCCTGTCAAGAGATGCTTACAGGGAGATTAAACCCGCCAACCACTGCCTGGTCTACAAGGCGTTTCTTTGAAATCTTGGTGGAATCCTTCATGACGGAACAACACTTCACATTCTGCATGGCTGAAAAATTTGGCACCATGTGGATGATTTGCTGCCAGCATGGACTGAGCTGTGTCTCCCTTGTACCAGGCTGCAGTGGCATTTGAGTGCCTTGATGCCTGAATATGGGGAAACAATTCCCTAGACAATCTTATAAGAAAGGTACCTTGGAGTCCTTCTCAAAGCAATGCATTTTAAAAGAATTTGCAATTTTACCACCTTGATCCTTGGATCGATGTGATCTTGCTGATTACTGAAATGTCCTCCCATTTTGTTGTTTTTTTTTTTTTTCTGATGTTCAGATGTAAAGTATTTATCCTCTTTGTAACAGTGCCAATCTAGTTAGCAACCACACCTTCATCACCAATGCCTTTAGACATCCTCCTTTTTATGGACAAACAGCAAGTTTTAAGAATCTGACTGTAGCTGTATCTGGCTAAAAACCTCCAGAAATACCTAATACCTGAATGTTTTGCTTCCTCAAAACTTCCTCCATGAGATAAACTAGTCCATCAACTTCAAATTGCCTCACACAAAGTCTCAGGACAAGGCGTAAACATATTTGCCAGAAGGTAACACACTTGGACTATAGTTCAATTTCCTTTAGAATCCTCATTCTCTTCTGAAACCTCAATAACACAGCCGTCACTGTCTACATTTCTAGCACCATTCTTTTTTTTTCAGCCCTCACCAGAATCACCTACTTTTAGCATTCTTGGCTTTCAGTAGCCTGCATCTCCAAACTTTCCAAATTACTGCCAGAAATCAATGACAAAAGCTCTGAACCTCAGCATCATGTAGTCCCCACAGCAACCTCACTTCTCAATATCAAATTCCCGTGTTGGTCCATCTCTGTGATAAAATACCTGAGATAATCAATCCATAAGGAAGAAAGATTTATGTCAGCTTGTAGTTTCAGAGGCTTCACTTCATGGCTACTTGGCTCATTGCTCTTGGTCTGCAGGAGCACAGTACCTCATGGTGCGAGTGCATGGTCTGGGAGCTTTGTTCACCTCATGATGGCCAGGAAGGGAAAACAGATCATGACTGTGATCCCAATATCCCCTTCAAAGACTCACTCCCAGTGACTTGATTTCCTTCCACTATGCCCGACTTCTATTAGTGCCACCGGCTGGTCATTAAGCCTTTAGCACAAAGGCTTTGGGGGACATGTAAGATCCACTATGGCATATGGTTTCAGTCATCCCTTCCTAGATTAAAATTCTTACACTTGATAATCTCACGATCACCTAAATACAGTTAATAACCTGGGAAACAAATGGCCCAGGACTGACAGATGGTCATTATCAGGAGGAAAGTCTTCCAACTTGGGGCATTGGGTACTGCTATAGCTGCTACCTGGTTTCAACACAATGGGGACAGGTACACTCTCAACCCCCAGGCTGTAGGACCACAGTGTACCCTGCTGTTCTCATCAGTTCCAGGCAACATCTTAAGTCGGACCTCTGGGTTGGGGATAGCTGTTTTTCTTTTGAATGCACATAGACTCTTTGCCTGAGGGATTCAGATGAGTACCACATGCTAGGAATTTCAAAACTTTTTGTTTACAGAAGAAAATGAGCAGCTCAAAAGTAGGATTATGTATGTACAATGAGTCCCAGGTGTCGGAAACACTTATGCAACCTATAAAACTCCCTGATGAGGCTTCTTCCCTGAGCTTCACAGATAGTTCAGTTAGTGTTTACGCAAATGAGAAAACAAATCAGTAGTTAACAGGAACACCGCTGTGCTAACACATTAACTTTCACTTTATAACCAGATGATGTCAACCAATGCAGGTTCCCCCAGTGGGGACTCTGTCAGTCAGGGGAGTGTGCAGATTGTCCCCCTCCTGCCGGGATGACAAAAATAGATCTATCTTTGTCAACCCAAATCAACAAAATGTGGAGTGGCTTTGTGCAGAGATGCATATAACACATTACATGAGCATAGATAACTGGATTTAGAGTTAAGCAACAAAAGTCCTGGATTTACCCTAGCCCCAGCTATCAATTTCCCAGGGCTTATATAACAAATTACCCCAAATGAGGTGCCTTTCAAACAACAGAAATTTATTATCTTATGGTACAAGAAGACAAAAGTCTAAAATCAAGCCTCCTTTCTGGAGGCTTGGAATGAGCCTTCCCATGTGTCCCTCCTAGATCCTGGTGATTACCAGCTATCCATGACATCCCTTGGTTTAGTGGCAGCATAGTTTTAATCTGCTTTTGCTTACCCTTCTCCATATTTCTTTTGTTTGTGTCTATGCAAAAATTTCTCTGTTTTTGTAAGGAAACGAATCACTGAATGAGGACCTACATTAATCCAATTTGACCTCATCATGAGCTGATTACATGTGCATAGATCCTATTTCCTATAAGGTTCCATTCACAAGTCCAGGACTCAGGATTTCAACATAGACTTCTGATGTTCATGATTCTTCCCACAATCTGTGTTAGAATTGGACTGATCTGAGCATATTCGGTAGCTAGAGAAGGGGCAATTCACATACTTCTCCTCGTGAGGTATCATGGAGGGGTGGTGGTTAGGGCAGGGAGAAAGCACTTGGGTACTGCTTGTAGGAACGTAGAGAATATGCCAATTATCTGCAGAACACTGACCTGAGGTTGGGTTTTAGTCAATAAATGTGTATTAAATTTCACCAGAAGTAGTGGATAAGACAGTCATGGTCTCTATCCCTGAGTGGTGTAGAAGAGAGAGGCCAATCCTCTAATGCACAAAACGGAGTCTGTTATAAAGGTAATTACTGGGCCATTTTCCCTCAGGTTCATCATTGAGACCTAGAGACAGTGATTAGGAGTGGGATTGGAAAGAGTACCATGCTTACAGGCAGTTTGTGAAATATTGGAAGCAAAAATCAGTAGTTTTCTAGGCCACAAATAGCCAGGTCTGTATTTAAACAGTATAAACCAAAACATAAATGAAGCATATTATGGTCTCTATTTTCTGTAACATTGAGACTCTGGGAAGGCAGCATTTGTTCTGGCAGAAAAGAGTGCTGTATTAGTTTTCAATTGCTGCTGTAACAAGTTGTCACAAACAGTGGCTTAAAGAAACAAAGATACATTACCTCAAAAGTTTTGGAAGCCAAAAGTCTCAAAAGGTTTTACTGGGCAAAATCAAGTTTGGTGGAACTGACTTCTAGGGCTGCCCGGGTCCTTCACTCTGATCTCTGCTTCCATTGCATGACTGCTTCTCTGAGTCTTCTACCCTCCATTTTCACTTATTACACCTGTAATTACACTGCACATCATCTAGAAGGCCAGGATGATAGCCCCACTTCAATATTCACTATCATATCTGCAAAGTCATTTTTCCTTGTAAGGTAACATAGCCACAGGTGTGGGGATCAGGGCATGAACACTGATCATGAGCACCCTCAGTATTCAGGTAAATCTTTATCTACACACAAATACTTTATGTGAGTGTTGTGTATATGTATGCATGTGAACATCTGAGAGTGAGAGTTTCCTCTATTTTTATCTACTCCTTCAGCAATATTTAATTCCAGTAGACAGCAGTGTTTTGTTTTTTCCTGCTTACATGACCTATGCCCTGTTCAAGTATAATTTGTCCAAATGCCTGATACATCTACAATGTATATCTACAATATGTCTACAATATAATTTACTAGTTATTTGGTCACTAGTAAAACACCACGAAAGTTTGTCCGACTGCCACAGAGTTTACATGATACATCTTAAATAGAGTGGAAGAGTCTATTTACTTCTTAGGGTTCAGACAAGGTTAGTGTCAAAGTATTAAGGAGAAGATTGTTATAAATGGGTTTACATCCACATATGTATTATATACTCATAATTAATATTGTTATATATAAACTGTATCAGGGAAATAGTCTATAATTATAATTTAAAATATGCTCATACTAATATAAAATTTATTTGTATATATTTATAAAATGTTTTATTTAACTATATCAAATGTATATGTATATACACACACACTAAGAAATGTGAATAGTATACATTTAATATACTGTAACTATATTATGCTATATGCTATATTATAATTTAAAATAGTTAAATCTATATAAAATGAAGGCTTAAGACTCATGTTTTATATATATGTATATACATATAAGAAATGTACTTTTATACTTTTTCTTTTACCATTTTTTAGTTCTTGGAAATGTATTATTTACTTGGTCCATCAAATTTCATTAAATAGATAATAATATAATAAAGATCAAACTTTATAATTATAGAGTGAACTCCATAATTTCAGGAAGAGAGACACATACGTTGAGCAATTGGTTTTTATTTTATATTACATAGCCCTTTCTCCAAGTGTGTGAGATAGTTAAGTTATGATCACTCCTTTGTACACAGGGAATGTGTAGACCATGACACTCAGTAGACTGTGACTTTCTAGGAGCAATGAGCCCGTGTCAGAATGTGAGCTCAATTCTAGGCTTTAGGATTCACCCAGTTTGGTCACTTATAGTCACCCTAATATTGGCCTGTTTGAGCCACTGTAAAAGCAGGGACTGTAAGCAGCTCATTACAGACATTGGGAAGGGGTAAGGTCATGAAATGAGCTAAAAAACCTACAAGATTTGGTCACTAGTAAAACATCAGGAAAGTTTGTCCGACTGCCACAGAATTTATATGATGCATGTTAAATAGAGTGAAAGAGTCTATTTTCTCCTTAGAGTTCAGACAAGGTTACTGTCAAAGTATTAAGGAGGAGATTGTTACAAATGCAAAGCAGTCTACTTTGATTAATCTAATTCAATCCTCATAAGTCTCTGATGTCATTATTGATTCAATTGTAGAGTTGAGGAAATAAAAATTCAGCAAGGATAAGTAATCTTCTCTGATTACACCTTGGTTCAAAATTACAGCATCTCAGGAAGCCAGATTCTTTTGACTATACCCGACTCACTCTCAACCATGTGCATGCCCTTGGTGGTGAAAGATAGCTTGTGTTTCATAGCACTCTGAATACTAATCTATTATTTTAAACACAGATATGGCTCTGTAGGTTAAAAGGAGACAGACCCATATACAGAAGATTATAATGCAAAATAATAATTTAAACAAAGCTTTACCAAATTTCCTTCCTTAAACACTCCACCATCTGTATTTTCTTTCCTTCCTTCAAGTGCAATCTGGCTTCTCAACATTCTGACAGCGGTTGCAGGGAAAGCAAGAAATATTGAAAAAAGAAGAAAGTTCTTTTAAGGCCTCAGGGCAGGCTCTGAGTTCTCTAGAAGGATTTACTTTGCACTCCTTGGTGAACCTCTGTGCATATCAAAACCTCTTGCAAAACGTCATTGCTTTTCTTTCAGATATGCAGTTCAGTGAGAATGTTTACCATCTGTGTGCTTCCTGTGCATGTTTGTGACTCACCCAGATCTCCAACCTTTAAAATAGGAAATAAGGCTTTGCACAGTTTCAAATTCTTTCAAGTTTTACTGGAGACAAAAGTGTGAGTTTTATGAATATCTCCAGGAATCTGCCACCAGAAACATCTAGAATGCTGTTTTGGTTCATGTCTTAGAAGTCCCCCAAAGGGCACATGTTGGAGGCATGGTGGCCAGCCTGTTGTGTTACCTGAAAGTGGTGGAATTTTTAAGAGGTGGGGCTGTGGAAGGAAGTCAACTCATGGGGCACATGCTCCTGAAGGGTACATTGGGTTCCTGGCCCATCCCTTTCTCTCTTTGCTTCCCAGTTACCAGGACTTAGGCAGCATTGTCCACCACATATTCCCCACCATGATATTCGACACTACCACAGGCTCAAACCAGCAAGGCCCAGTTAATATGGACTAATTCCTCTGAAACTATGACCCAAAGTAAACTTTTGTCCTCTAAAATTTATTTTCTCAGGCATTTTTTCAAAGCAAGAGAAAGCTAACAAAATATACAAATTTTTCTGGTCTGGAGCAAGATACTTAAGTCATTTCTCCACCTAGATGACTTTGCAACACTTACTCATGCTGTACACATTTGTTAGGAGGTTGCCTCCTTCAGATAGCCTGTCCAAACAACCTTTCCTCCTGGTCTGACTTGGATGTATTTAATTTACACAGAGAACCTTGAGCTTACCTAGAATGTTGAGCCGATTGAGAACAGAAACTGTGTTTAACTCTGAAACGCCTCCTATGCTACCTGAATCAAGGAGGTGTTTTATTCAAAAATCAATCAATAAATAAACAAATGCATATGTAGTAATAAATAAAGACCAAGCAGAAAGATTTATAACCTAAGTGGAGCATTAACATAAACCTTAGTCTAAACTAAGTTTAGACTAACAAGAATTGTATACTGCTCTCAAAACACTGGACGATACCTTTAGGTATGATGGGACCCAGTTCTTCTCAACATGATCTCTGGTTCCCTTCCTTTGGGCATATGATCCTGTTGGTCCTTCCACGCGTTCCAATTTACACATGATGGGGGCACTTATCTAAGTCATCGAAACACCTCTTTGGGAAAAAGAACGAAAAAGATGAGATGTGATTCTTCACGCTGCCCTTTTCTCTGACCAGGACTCAAGGACCTTCCATATTAACAACATTATGTCCAACTCTGAGTGCTGATTAAGTCAGACATTGATCCTTGCCAAATTGTTAGAGTTTGTGAACAAAAAAAAAAAAATTGTTACTTTAAGCCACTGAGATTTGGGGTCTTTTTTGTGGCAGCAAAACCTACTCTGTTCTGACTTATATAATTAGACTTACTTATATGTCAGGCTTTCTAATATAATCATCTTGATTTACATTAGTGTTGTTTGATTATTATTATTCATGATGGATGCTCGAAGATACTTAGATAATTCTACTTCTTGGGCACTGCTCATGATACATTTTCTTTCTATGACCAAATGTATGTGAGAGTCTGTCTTGAGGAGTGTGTACTCTGAAAAAATGAAGATCCATTCCAGTCCCTTAAGATATTTTTAAAACAAAAGAAAGATATCTCTATTTTGTACTGTATCTAGAAAATTTTCATTTATTTTTAATTTATAATATGTCTCTTAGAGAATATTAAAACTCTAAGTGTCTGTGTCCTAAATGAGAAAGGAATAACTATAACTAAATTTCACCTCTTTGGGGCATTGCAAGAATCAGAGAGGGGGTAGTCGCCTCCAACTGGAGGAAATGACCAGATGTATATGTGTACTTGATTGTGAATAATGAAAGCACCCTCCAACATCTGAATATCTATGGTATAGAAACTGATATTATTAAGGACGAAAAATATGACCAACTGGGGGCTAAGAAAACAGACAAATCTAATATCTAGTTATTGTTTAATATTATCTTGAGTAAAAACACAGCAATTTTTTTTGTGCAAAATTACTTGTAAATTGCCATTGGGAATTTTGAGTCTTCTCAATGACCCACGGAAAACAATGCAATATGTATTAAGGCCTCCTGCTCCCTTGTCAAACAATATTTCCCTCCCTGATTTTTGGTCAAAAATTCCTCTTGATCAAGCAGGCAGCATATCAACAGCTTCATGTTTTACCATTTGTGAGGAGGTGACAGAAGTAGTGACACTGTGACAGCATGAGAGAGGAAAGAGAGACTGGCTATGAAAGTCTAGACTCTAGGACAGAGATATTCTATGCAACCACCAGTGCTACCACCTATACACCTTCTACCTCAGCATCTACTCTAAGACTCTAGATTTACTATTAATTTCATTATTAACAGCTTGAAACACTAGCCCATTTTTTTTCCACAGATTCCAGAAATTAAAACAGGAGACTAGGTGAATTGTTGAAGGTCCATGGCTAGAAACTTAATTGATGAGCTTGACATAGAAGCAGACACACACTCCATGATCTAATTGGAGTAAAATCCATAAGTCACTATGCATGGTGCCATGAAAAAATCAAGATGACTCTCAACTGGGTTCAAGGTACTGTTTTGGAAGAAGAAATGGGTACATCCTTTAAGCTCTATTCCCTTCTAGTATATTTTAGTTTTAATATTTAACATGTACTTGTTCAGTGTTCCATAGAATTCAGCTTTCCTGAGATTTTTTTTCTCCTGAAGCTATGAATAGGTAGATTTCAAAGACGTGGGAAATTTTTAAGTTACAAAACCTCAGTGGTTTGAAACTACAAGGTCTGTTTTTTGCTCCAAATTCTCAGAGATTGGAGGTTGATTGTGGTTGGGCTTAAGATGTTTTTTTTCATTTTTTGGTTCTGGGCAGAAGAAAGAGCCTCTAATTGAGTCTTTCTTGTGGCAGAGAAAAAAGAGAAGTGATAGAAAAGAATGACAAATCTTAAGGACTGTGTTCATTTAAATGTGACACTCCATTGACCAAAGTGGTAATATAGCCAAATTTGGCATTAATGAGGTGGTAAATTTTCTTCTGCAGAAGAGGGGCACCTTATATGGGTGGGCAACACAGAGGTCAGAGAATATTTTGAATAAATATTATAATTTCCTACACATAGAAATTCAACAGCAAAACTGCCCCTGAACCTCAGAACCCTTCATTTCAGCTAAGGTGTTTACTTCTCTCTGCACTGGCTAACAAACCACCTATTTGAAAATGGCAGGCTTAGAAAACAGCAATTTCAGTGCAGAGCTGAGGGGCATTGCTCTACCTTTTCTACATTGAGATTTCTCCTATATTTCCCATTTCACCATGCAGAAATTGAATCTCCACACAAAGATCATTATTATCCCTGAACAAATAATATGATGTCAAACATTATGTAGACCCTTAAGTCTGTGTTGATCCACTTGCTCAAGGTGTTCCATTCCTCTCTTTCCAGATACGCCCAAGAGAAACATTTGCCTTACAATTTCCCTGAGTCCCATAATAATGAATTCATACCAGTTTACTAAACTGGATATTATACTCCATCTTACTTTCTGTCACTTAAACCTGCTCTCTCAGAGGGAACAGGATAACTTCAAGGATGCCTTCTCCCTTCTTCTTTCCTCACCCCTGCCAACAATGCACTATTTACATAAGCCTGCTATTGACTTAGGACTTAGCCTTCTTTATCCAGTTTGAACATGACAAAATCCTTAAGAGAAAACGGAGGGATATTTCCCCAGCCTTTCAATCATTATTCTTTTCCCTCCATGGGACTCTTGCCAAATCTTAGCTCTGGGTCTGGCCCTCAATATCTGAAGGCATTTTCACATTCTAGCCCCCCTGTGGTCTCTTCCTGGATTTATCCCAGCTTCCTAAAAGCAACTTAAAAATAAAAATGTAAGGAGAGAAAAAAGAACTAGTTTAATGCATTCCACACATTCTTCTCTTTCAGACTTTTACCTATGCACAGATCACAATCAGAACTTCCTTTTCTTGTCCCATGGCTAAGATTTGAAATACCTTTGAAATTCATCACCTTTAAACTTTACCATTATGTGTCAGTCTTTCTTCTCACCTGGGTTTTTCTTCTTGGAGATATTTGTTGACTTCTTTCAGGGTACAAAGTTTAACACATCATTGCAGGTGGGTAGCCTTGCAGGGTCAAAGAGGAAAGGAAACTTTCATGTGTAAATCCAGGCAGCCTGGGCAAGAGTTTGGATATCAAGAAGTTTCCTCTGTGCCTGTGTTAGGGTTCTTCAGAGTAGCACCAATATAATACATGTGTGTGTGCATGCATGTGTGTGGGTGGGAGAGGGATTTATTATGGGAATTGGCTCAAAAAAGGAAAATGGAGGCTGAGAAGTCCCATAATCTACTGTCTGTAAAGTGGAGAACCAGGAAAACCACTGGTGTAGTTCAGTTGCTACTCAGTCTCCTGTTTCAAACATAAACATCTTCCAGAAGCACCTTCACTGACACAACAAAATTACTTCCACAAGCTGTACTCAGAGAAGTCAGAAAAGATGGTAAAGATTTAAGTGGCATAGTACAACTATATAACAACAAATCCCAACATTAAGTACAACATAATGCCTCAATAAAAAATATGAAAAAAAGAATTAAGTAGCATAATTATGATTTGAGTCTAGATCTGTTTTATTTAGAAGCCTTTTTGTTATTTCCACCAAATCTCCTATGTCTCAAATAATATCATCGTAGCAATAGCAGGTTTTTCATGAGGAACCTCCTTTCCCATGTTTCTTGTTTCCAGATGGAAGGAAGCCTGTTAGTGTGACCATCCTGTTCTTTAACCAGTTTTGACAGCCTGTGTGTGTTGTTTGTTGGTCACTTATAGAAGAACATGTGCAGAGAGGTCTTTACTCCTTTTGGAACCCACCCATGAATGGAGGAGGCATGGTCTGTTGTGTCTGAAGCCCCAGCAGAAAGTCAAGTGGCAAAGGCCTCCCCTGATTCAAGAGATGCTTGTGATGGTCTGGGCAGGTGCCTAATTCTTGGCAGGATTTTAGGAAACCCACTATTCCTATGCAATTAGCCACATCCACCTATTCAGCTTTTAACAGTAGCAGAGAAAATATGTTCATCTCCCTGGACTCCATTCTAGCTCTGTTGCAGTGGGTTTTAAACTTAGACAAGAAAACACATTTTTTGACTTCTCTCCCAAATGATTGTCCAGACCTTTTGAAACAATGCCCAAAGACAATCCTATTTTACTGTTTATCTGGGAGGCCAGATGACTGTGGCATGGTATTTTGGAAAAATGCAGAGTTCCTGGAAGTGCCAAGTTTGTTTTATTCCATCTGCAACTCTCCAAGACAGGGCTGGATTCACAAATGTCTTCTTTATTTAAGATCATTAGCAAATAATTCTGGGACACTTGGTCTCAGGGACTTCTGATTACTTTCTAAGTAAATATTTGCCAAAATTTTGGTGACAAAGATTCATTTACAATGAACCAAATACTAAACATCTTTCCTCTTCAGAGTGAAGATATACATGTAAAAGCAAAATTTTGTGTTTAGCTTACGTAAGTTTTATTTATATCCTTCTACTATTTACTAAACCCTTGTTCCTTTACTAGGACTTTACCAGTACTGGTGACATAATGATGACTAAGAATAAAGGACTCCTATGTTCAGAAAACACAGGTAAGGAGTCTCTTTAGTACCAAATATCTGTATTTTATTTTACTTTGAATGGTCTAATCTGACCCCTGTTATCTTAAGAAAAGAAGGAAAACATTTGAAAGGATGTTGAAGTGTTTGCTGAAATAGGAAAGGGGCATCAGTAATCTGGAATGAAAATAAACCCAGGAGATTCCAGGATATAGAGCAGTTAACATGTTGGGTCTTCCAACTGCAGAGCTGCCATGGACGGCACTCAGCACCGATGGCTGTCTGTCTCTGTCTTTCCCTGCCCTTGGTTGGACATTTAAATGAGTAAGTTTCTTGCCTTTGATGCATCAGCTGTGGCCTCAAAGGGATGGTCACGTAAATCTTGGCCACTACCATGTGAGGACTACTGCCAGAGAGGGGGAATGCTAACTGAGAAGATACAATAAGGCCATAGGAAATAAATGAATCCGCTGGTTTTGAAGGTCGGAATGGTGGGATAGCATACCTATCTTACAGCCTAGAAATACATGACTTCTTGGCTCTCTGCACATATATGCTCCTTTCCTCTCTCCAAATATGTCACCACCTGAAGAGATTCTACAATTCCACCTGCAACCCTCAGGTCTTCACAGGAGTACTGGAAGAAGGCCTGCTTCCTACAAGGACCCCACTCCTGTTGGGATAATGAGAAAAGGAGTTGCGTGGATGATGGGTTTCAGATGCTGGATGGAATGTTTAAGCGGACTTCTTGGTCCAAATCCATGGTTTAATAAAATTTTGTCAACTAATAGAGATTTTAACCAGGGTTGTGAATCATCCTTGCTTTCCCAGAACAGAGCAGATTCCAGGGAGATGGGACTTTTGGTGTAAAATTGTAAAGTCCCAGCAGATTGAGGAAAGTTTGACACCTAAGTCTTAAGCCAGCACTGTATGAGGATATGCTATAAAGACTACTTGGGAGAGAAAAATGGTACTGCTTTCAGAAGAAAAAAATGTATCATGTGTCAGGATCTCACAATAACATGTGATGCACAGTTACTATTCAATGGATGAAAATAATAATGAAATTAATATCTACTTTAAATGAATTACATATTCATGCATAGTGTTAAATGAAGTAAACATATCATTTCAGATTATTTTTCAATATCCCTTCCTGTTAACATTTTTCAGAAGAGGAACCTGAATTAATGTCATAAAGATGAATCTGGAGAAAGTGACCTAACTAGGGTCATGCAGTTTATGAACTGTGTCTCTGGGGCATTAACTGAATTCATTTTAACCTCAAATTTGAAGTTAAAACCTCTTCCAGGGAATTCTCTCTGCACTCTCAATTCCCATCTCTTTGAATGGTTTCCTTGGTTTGTTCCCCTCTTTGGCCCTTATCTAAAGGTTTTGACATCTCCCTGGCCAACTGCTGCCATTCAAGATTCCCTAATTTCCAGTTTGACTTCCATAACCCCGAGTAGATATTGTGATCAGACACCAAATTTCATTGTGTATTAATTTATTTAATTGTTTTATCAGTCTTTACTGTGTGCCAGCTTTGTAAATAAATACATCTAGCCCATATCCTCTGTGTAGTAGGGCAATCTTCCTATGTGGTCAGGGAATTTTATTGTATGTGGCAATCCAACCCAAATCTTTTATAAGTCTGTGTGTCAAATTAATGCCTCTCAAAACAGGATTCCATTTTCCCCCCAGGAAATTGAATGCATTTTTACATAGTATTCATAGTCTAAGCCTTACTGTCTAGCTTCTTTTTTTTAAGGTTCTTAAACATAAATAAGTAAAAATAGGGCACAAAAAGCAGAGACAGAGAACTCACACTAGATTTTTTTTTTTTTGAGAATAGACACCACTGCTCATACCATGAACGAGCAACCATGATAGTCTTTCAGTAATTGGTGATGAAATAGACACAGCTTCAGTGTTATAAGCAATGGCTATAAAGAGTGAAATAGAAAAACATGATCAGGAATCATGTTGGCTGAGGGGAAGTTCATCCTGTTGTCTGGAGTTTTGTCTTGGAGTTTACTTCTATGGAGAGCTAAGGCTGTGGGCTGTGACTTCATTCCAGTTCTGTATCAACTTGTCTATAAGGAAATTCTCACTTTGGATTTCTGATCTGCTAAATGGGACCACGATGACAAAGACCCAGTGGAAAGTGCTTTGTTCAGGAGTAAAATGTGAGGAACCCAAGTAAGATTCTCAGTATGTAGCCACACCTTTCACAGCAAATACCACCTCTGTACAAGTAAAAATTTTTTAGCTATTTCCTTTAAAATTTCCATATATGATATTGTACAGTTTTGAAAACCTAACTTTCACTTTATTATAGTGAGTATTTGAAGAAGACAAAATAGAGTCAGTAGCGCTTTCCCTCTGTGGGACTCCCACATTTCTGGGTGGGACTCACATTTCCTGGTCCCTGAGGGCAGGGATGATATTGATTCCAAGTCAAACTCTGTTACCCTTCATCACTCTGATGTCCAGATCTCTGGCTCCAAGAGCCACATTTCTTAGAAAATGGTCATGAAGCAGTTTGCTCTTCTCCTGTATTCTGCTCTTCATGTAATTCAGATGTCTTTGTAGTCACATTGGGGAAAATCTAAGTCATAAAGGGGCTGCTTTCTCCACCTTGGCAGAGCAGACTTACTCTGAAAGGAGCAGGTGGGTGCAGTGAGCAGTTATGTTTCAGATTGACCGAGGATTTGTTTTATATTTGGGAAGAACACTTGAGTGACCAAACGTCTGATCCGCAGATTTGGGTTCACTCAGCTGTAGACACAGGTTGGGTTCTTGTGGTAGAAATTGTAGTAATAAGCAGAGCACTCATCTCAGGCAGAGGGGGGGCTTGTGGAGGAGAAGGACACCTGAGGGTGGGAGGGGAGTCACAGACTGCTGCTGCTGCTGAAAGTCACTCTCTCTCCTTCATAATGGATGTGGTGGTACCTTTGGCAGAAGTGATGTTGAAACTTTCTCTGTAGCTGCATCAGGATTTTGTCTTGCTCTTATTGAACACAGTGGGTAGATGGGTATGAATCATGGAGAGGATATTTATCAGGATTGGCCTGTGTGGCCAACTATGAACAAAGGATAATTTGGACCCTTTGAAATGTAAGATGGGAAGCCGTGGCAAAGATGAAGGTACTAGAATGGATGGAGGTTAGAGCTACTTCTTTAAAGTCAGAAAGATGGCTCTATCAACATCATCAATGGCTCAGGTCTTTTTACAGTACTCAATGATAGTAACTCATCTCAAAATGTATTCATGGTGCAGCAGTGGCCACAGGAACATTTGGTCTATGGGACGTAGGAGAGTTCACCCTGAGATGAAGTTGGAGGAGTTAGTCTGGGGGGCTTCAAGGCTCCTTTGTATGTGCTGCTAGACAGGAAGGCATATCTGGTGAGGTAATCTGGAGATGGATTTTTAAGATACCATCCTTCTAGTGAGCCTCCTCTTTAGGGCTCCACTCTGTTGATTTATGCTGTACCTTTGCTCCTTTGCTTGCTCCCTGGATTGGGTTTCAGCAAGCTGGACTTGTTCTAGGCTGGAAATCCCCTTAACTTGGGAATAACTGGCCTCTCTCTCTGCTTAAGCAGAGAGACCATGTCATCCTGTCCTAGGAATGGCACTCTACCTCTTTCTGTCCTGTAGGAAGACAAGATGGCATAGATTCCTACTTTCTTTTTCTCAATGAGTGGATATTGGGAAATCCAGTCCATAACTTGGCAGGAGTAAGCAGAGTACTCATGTCAGGCAGATGAGAGAGGAACAGGCTGAAAGAAGCAAGGGTAGCCTTCAGGGCGGGCGCAATCCAAGAGAAGCAAAAGAAGGGAAGGGGCCACTGCTCAGGCAACTGCTTGGTGTTGCTGGAGAAGAAGTCTTGCCACAATTCCCTCTCCCTGGGAAGCCTAGTCCTCCTCCACTGGCTGCAGAGGGTATCCTCAAGCAGGCCAAGACCTGGACTCCTGGACAAGGTCCCTGCCCTTGGAGAGTGCTATATTTGAATCTGTACTGTCCCCCAATGACCCACGTGTTGATCTCCAGCCTGGGGCTATGGGGATGGTGGAGACTTAGGTGGTAGGATTTAGTCTTAGGTCATTAGGAGGGTGCCCTTGAATGGGATTGGGTGACCTGGTCTCTTTCCTCTTCATTTTTGCTGCCTGGCTGCTGTGCGGAGAGTAGCTTGCTTCACCTTGTGCTCCCACCGTAATGCCCAGTCTCACTGCAGGACCAAAGGGCAATGAGGCCCAGTGGTCATGGACTGAAATCCCCGAAACCTCTGAAACTGTAAGTCAAAATAAATGTTCCCTCTCTATAAGTTGATTTACATACTTTGTCTCAGTGATGGAAAGCTACTAACATAGAGGTTTTGTCCAAACTGTTCTGTTCTAGGAGGTTGGATTCTGTCCGGAATTCAAGAAGTGGAAATGTATTGTTTTAACGGCACTTTGTCTACCATTACTGAGGACTTATTTATCAAACACAATATTCTGGACACAATATTCCTAGATGTATCATGTCATAGTCATGAACTGCCTAACAATGTTTTCATCAATGACAGACTGCAGATCCGACAGTGTGCCCCACGGGAGCTAGGTGTGTAGCAGGCTCAGCCATCTGGGTATGCAGAAGTACTCTCATGATGTTCACATAGCGATGGGATCACCTAGTGACTCAGTTCTCAGAACACATCTGTGTCATGAAGTGATGTGTGACTGTATTTCACCAACCTTAGATTAGCCTTAGAAGGGAGAGGTCTCACTACTCTCACTACAAGGTGATTGAACCCTGATAGTGCTTGTTCAGGACAGACTCTTCCAATGGACTAGATACCCATAGCTTTTCTCCTAATTTGTGGTCTCTAGATTATCTTAAATGAGAGCATCCATTATTTAAAATATAAATAATCTCTTGTAAAATCCTGAAAACCATGTCAGGGTGGTACATGGACCCATTTCTTCATAATGTGTGCATGGGAGACTGAGCCAAAAGGAATAAATGATTCTCTTAGTGTCCTCAACACTTAATGAAACTGTATTCTTTCAGGATTCTCTTCTACATATTAGTACAGCTTTTTTGTTGTTGTTTTTTGCCCTAGTCTTATCTGTTCATTATGACAAAGCTTACTGTTGTTGACCTACCCAGTAACTGCCATGTCACAATAATCTCAGGCAAGCAAAAAAGCACAACTATGAAACACCCAGAATTTTTTGAATCACATCTTCTCTGCTTCTAGACTGTGCAAATTTATAAAATACTGACACATTTGTGCTCCCACTAATTACTATTCCTGTGAAAAGTTCTAATGATGCTTCCCTTATGAGGTGCCTAGGGATTAAACCAGGCAAGTCCTGTGATATGCTGGGCACACAGTAGGCCTGCTCCCATCACCTAACTCTTTGTGAAGTCAGAATATTGTTTTCAATTTTGACCTTTGACAATGTCTAATGCTTGATGAACGTTGAGACCATAATGGAAACTTAACTGTATACCACAAATAAAGAAGGCATTTGCCTTGCTTCACATTGGTTTAGAACCTTTCCTATTCACGGTTACTTTGTTTTAGACAATCTGAATAGTGAATGAAATGGAGAGAACGTTGCAACAGAAGCCAGGTTCATCGCTTTTAAATTTGGGAAGAAGATGCAAGGTTCTTAAATGAAAACCTTTCACATAATCTCATAAATGCATACTTCTGAAATTGAGAAAGGTTTTGGGAAGCATGCCATACAAACCTATCTCTGCAGAGATGAGAGGAATCTCCAAACAGAAAAATATATGTCCAAGTTGCACAGAGATAAACTGAGACTGGAAAAAATCAGGAGACTGCTCATCAGTGAAAAGGCTGATATGGTGGCGACAGAACTGAAAATCAGCTTGTTCAAGCAGTTTTCTGTTCTTTTTATCTTCCTTATTTATTTTAGCTATTTGTTCTTAGTTGAAGATGGGACGTCTTTATCCCCTCTAAGCACTGTGAGTGGAGTCTTCGACGGTGACATCACTGCAGAGCTCAGATGCGCTCATTGCTGTGAGCGGAGGGCTTCCTGCAGGCCGCAGTTTACTGAGGCAATCTCAAAGCCCCTTAGACCATTGTTTGCCTTTTGCCTTTGTTTGCAAATTCAGCACAACTTCTTGAAATCAGCCAGAATCTGACAAGAGTCTAGCAAAACTATCCCTATAGCTCAAGGGACTGGGGAAACCAAACTATCATTGCCTCTTTGGGTGGCAATTTGAGAAGGCTGACGTGACAGGCACCTGCATGGTGTTTACAAGGTCAGGATAACAGCAGCTTGGCCGACTCACTTTCCCCAGTAATTCCACCTTTGCGAAGCAGTACCCTGGATTCCATAGCAGTTATTGAAAAATCTCTGTTGCCCAGAAAATTGCCTGTAAAAGTCACTTTGTGAAAACAGTCCTGGAAAATAGGGTCTCGGTGAGAGCAAACATTTGCACTAGTTTTCAAAATATAAGCCAAAAAAACACCCAACATAACTTCTATTTTTATTAGACATATAGTAGGTTAAAAGAGCAGGAAGCAGGGCAAGCAGAAGAAGGGAGAGGCAGGGGGGGAAGGAGGAGACGGAGACAAGCAGCAACAAGGAACAGGATGGGGCAAGTCCTCGTATCTGTGACCCAGGGGGGGTTTGCCTTCAGATCAGCAGTGTGATGAGAGTGGGGTTCACAGGTATAGGGACAGCCTTACCCACTTGGCTTCCCTCTCAACACTAGTGAGAATTCTACCTCTGTATATACTCCAGTCTTCACCTTCTGAGAAGAGTGACTCTGTCTACCTGTTTGTGGGCTTGCAGGAGAATGCTGTAGCGGTCAGACAGGAGAAGATTCCATCCATCAGATGCCCTCTGCTCTCGCTCTCCTGCTCACTGTGATTTTGTTTTAGACAATCTGAATAGTGAGTGGAATGGAAAGAACGTTGCAACAGAAGCCAGGTTCATTGCTCTTTAGATCTGGGAAGAAGATTCAAGGGAGAGCTCATTGATATGGAGCTGAGAACAGGTACAGGGCCTGGGAGTCTTGTGAGGGGCTTAGGGAATCATTGCTAACTCGATTGAGAGATGTACAGAATCAGTGAGATACTTTAAAATACTAGTCGTTTTGAAGGCTTTGTTTTGTAGAAAACATGAGTGTATAAAACCTACATCAGGAGTGTCCCTGATGTTTTCCAGGAGATGTCATTTCTCTGTCATGAACCCTTAGAAGCAAAGTCCTCACCCACTTCTTCTCTTTTTCAGTGTGATCAGTGGCTAGACTAGCAGAGAGCTTTCATGCACAGCTGAGGTTCCCTAATCTGCTCTGGGCATCGGGACCAAGTTCAGGATTAATCAAATGAATGTCCAGGTCAGTCTAAATTCAAAGGTGTTTTCCCATTCATAAGGCAAAGGCACTGGTGGTAGTTCTTCCCAGTGGTGGAGGCATGCTTAGCAGGTGGCTTCTAAATCATGAGGAGGACATGAAAAAGAAGAGATTGGTCTTGTGAGATGGAATCTCTCAAAAGTTAAGTTCCTCTCTGGATATCAGGGGACATCAGACATCTAATTGTTCTTCCCTGTCTACTGGCCCAAAGGCAGACTTCTAAGAAACAGGAGAAAAGAAGGTGTGAGAATAGGAGTTGCATGAGCTTTGGGATCATACAAGCCATTTTATGTTTTGTTTTCTTTTTGTGAGGCAAATTCTCCCTATGGCCACACTGAATCCTCCCACCTTTGCTTCCCAGGTGCTGGCATCACAGGCATGAACTACTGGGCCCAGCTGGAGTCAACAACTATGCTTCTACTTTTATTATTTCATGATAACCAGTGATGTTCTAGTACAGCCTGCTTGACAACAGGCTCCTGGATGCACAATCAGGGCCCAATTTGTAGCAGTTGCTTATTTTTATGTTGTAAATAATTCCATGGTCGCTGACTTTAAGCTCCCAAGGTGACATCGCCTAATATGGAATCCACTTTTTCTGGTGTGAGCTGGCTCCAGCACACCTCTGTCCCCCATGCAGTGTGACCTTGAGGAAATAATCTCTTTGAGACTCAGTTTCACTGTGTATAAAATGGGTGTGTCAACAAAGCCTGGGCTGTTGGGCAGATTCAGTATGATAATGCACAGAAGTGCCAGGCTCAGGGCCTGGCGCACAATGAGCTTTGGCTCCCTTTAAAGAAGATTAAGTTTAAGACTCCAAAAACCTTCCTTCAGTTTGTGTCAATAGGAAGAGAACTGGAAAGAAAGTCCAGGTCTCTTAGGAGAAACAATCTTAATCTTTATTTTCTGTTTTCTTTTTTACTCTAAAATGATCTTATTCAAACATTTTTCCTTGGTTCTCATTTCATCTGACTAGAGCTAGTCCATCAGTTGCAGAAGGACAAAATAAATGACAAGTAATAACTGTGGCCTTAGTGTCGTGTTTACTTTATAAATAAAATGCATCTTTCAGAGCACTGTCTGATAAAATGGCATAACTGAGACCCTACAGCTGAATTTATGAGATCCTGAGTATATGGATTTAAAGATTTTAATCAAAAATTGACCCTTGATTTATTACAGAAGTTGCAAAACAACTATGTGAACACACCTTTATATACATGTACAGAAGTATGTGCACATTCATTTATGTCCATTTGCATATATATGTGTCTGCACATATGAATGCATATTTGACTCTGATTTTTTATTCACATGATTATAAGACATTTTGAATAATAGGGTTCAGAAACAGTTTCTTGTTTTATTTGCTTATCTGTTGATTCATTAATTTCTTTAACTGTTCATGAATCAGTTTCTATGGCATATCTACCATGTGTCCAATACTGTTCTTAGGCAAGAGGACACACAGAAACAAATTCTACAAGTCCCCTGCCCTGTAGCAATTAAATTCTTGGGGAATACAAACAAATAAAGAGATACTTACAAAGTGGAAAAGGCAAACACCTAGATAAAAATAAAAATGAAAGACACAAAAACTCACCATTTTTAATGTTTTTAATACAAGGATTTTACAGAGGATGGCATAAAAGGAAGTGTTATTTGTCAGTCGGTTGGATGGTTTGCTTATATGTTTACTCCAATAGTAATGATCTAGGAATGTCTGACTTCCCTCTCTGGGTAGCCTGAGGTTGAGGGTTTGCAGGTATCTGTGGGGCAATACGCTGTGGGTCCTGTAGATGGCAGGCGTGGCTTACTGTTCTGACCATATCCACACCTCTTGGCCTCAGCCTTGAGCCACAGCAGTCTGTCTGCCTCCCGCTGTTCCACAAGTGCAGAAATACATATTTATTTTCTTAGTCCATCTTAAAACCTTGTGATGCAACACATTTTTCATGTCAGGGATTTTTAATGTTCCTGAACATTTTGTGAGCCAGCTTATAAATGTGTGTGTAGGAAGGGCTTCAAATTGAATGACTTTTGATCTTCAAATGCAAATAAGGAATTATTTAATAAAAAAAATCGATACCATAGAAAACTCAGGTAAATTAAAAATAGAGGCCACAAACCCTAAATAAAAATGTGCCTGCTTAGCAGAGAAACTTTGCCACACCTCAGTACCTCTCCCCTCTGTGAGATTAGAGCAGTCTGTTAACACCGTGCCCCCCTACCCCGCTGGAATTATTTCAACTATGAAAGTACTTCCTGACTTTCTTCTATGTGCAAGGTAACACATTAGGTGATGTGGGAATATAAAGTTGTATAAATATAAAACCTGGCCTTTGAAACACATAATTTTGGGGAGAAAACTTGCAATAATACAGGCAGAATGTTACATCAGAAATTCCAGCAAGGTGCCATGGGAGTGGAGAAATGGAGGATATTATACCCGACAAGGGGTGAAATATTTCTTAGGACAATGAATTAGAATTGACTGTAGGATTATGCAGAGACGCTTGACAGGCAGTTATGAGGAGAAGGCACTCCAAACATTTAGATCAATTTGTACAAAACCATATTTAAAAGCCTCTTGGAGGCAGAAATTGAATACCTTTTTTTCTCCCTTTTTTTTGTGTTACATATGGAAGTACATGTGAAATTCAAAGGAATTGAATTTTAGATTTCACAGCCCCCAAAAATCCATACCATCCCAAAATAGATGAATCTATATCCTCTGTGCAATTTTCTCTATACCTTGAAATAATTATCTATTTATACCCCAATAGACTATATGTGTTTGGCAGCTTTGTAGTTTTTAATAAACCCTTATATAAAAGCAATTACAAAGTTCAGGAAAAAAAAATGGTTGCCTCTTTATTCATTTTAAGGTGCTGGGATCAATCCAAGGGTCTTGTACATGCTAGGCAAGTGCTCTGCCACTAAGCTATAACCCTGGCCCCAGTAAAATAATTAGCAATAAAAATAACCTATAATCCTATTTTCCTGATAAAGTTATTCATAATATTTCACTGTTAAATAAAGCTCAATGATTAAAAAAGATTTCCAATAACATGATACGCATATTTATTGAGGACTACTAAGATTGGACTAAAATCATTGTCATGCGAGTACAATGACATTTTCCTGCCTTGTTAAAAATTAAAAGGCATCAATGAAAATGATTTTAAAATTGAATATAGAAAAAAAAATACTAGTTTCTATTTTGGGCTTTGTAACTAACAGATTTGGGGTAAAGTCAAATTTGCTTGACTTAGTTGTAAGTTGTTACTGCATAGCTTCTTTTTCTGAGGTCCTGTTTTCTTTTTATGTAAGGTGGGTTGCAATATTTCCTTACATTTGTGAGTTTAAGAAAAGCTGTGAGCTGGACCTGGCTTGTAGTGAGCACTTAGAAAGTATCTTAGTGTTGAGTTAATCCCTTTTCTTTTGCCCACTAAGAATCTCTGGGAAGACTAAACATCACTGGGATTTCTTATCTTCAGAGCCACTGGTATCTGGGGGTTAATATATCTTTGCTCTGGAGCTGTAGGATGCTATACGAAGTTTATCAGCATCCCTGTTCTCTACTCAAGATACATCCTTGGCAACTTTCCCACTTTTGCAACCAAAAATGTCTTCAAAGATTGTCAAATGTGCTCTAGGAAGCAAAATCACTCTAATCAAGAACCATGGCCCCAGATCCTTGAAGCATGCCTTTTCAATTGATAGAGATGGATGAGAAGCATCTCTCTTATGTACTTATGCACCTTGGACTGCAACTTTGGTCAATAGCTCTTATAATTATGTCTTCCCCAGCTTTAATTAGCTGAGGTACATCATGTAAGACCTGAAAAATCCTAGATAGACATAGCAGTTTGTGTCTTGGTATATTTTACCTGGAAACCTCATGGGATCTGTGACAATTTGGGCTGCCTTTGGTCCAATATCTGGTTCACCCGGGGGGGGGGGGAACACTTTACCTACTGTGTCAGTCTCTCCAGTTCAGGGCTGCCCACTTTGTCCAAGCAGCTCTGACTAACAGTGTGGCTTTCTGCTGCCCCTGCCTGCAATCCCAGGAAACTTGTTAGGCATCCTGACATCTTTCTAAGTTTGGAGTTATCTAACCACCCAGGAATCTGAGTCATAGGTCTCCATACACACATCTACAAATACAGAAATCATGTGCATAAAACTCTTGGGACAAAAGGTTGGGTTGTTTGAATATGCCATCTCCTTGGTACATCTCCTTGTGACACAATGACAATAATAGTGTTTGGATTTGAGATAAATCATGAGTTCATACTGGTCATGCTTGCTTTTACCCTTATTTTTTCTTATTTGTTTGCCATTTTGTGTTATACAGAGCACACACAATTGGGAATTTTCTTCACTTATTTAGTGATTTCCTTCTTTTTGCATAGCGCCATCGTGTTTCTGCTTCTAAGAGCCACCCCCACTCTCCCTCCCCCGCGGTGGGCAATGGTGTGGGATTTGCACAGCCCTGTCACTCCCTCTTCCCTTGCTGACAGTGCTGTCATTATCGGGCTGGCTGGACATCGAGCTGAAAACAGTCTGACCACGAGATGGACTTCATTTCCACCTCCCTAAGAGCCCAGAAACCCCTGACAAGAACACGATGTTTTAGAATTTTACAGCCCAACAATTCTATTGTGTGTCCTTAAATATCAAATTCAGTTCAAACAAAGCTAAAATATTTACTTTATGTTGAATTTCTGTAGTGGCTATTTTTGAACCCTATAAGTTCTCCTTTTCCTGATATTTCTAGATTTCATCTTTGTGTTTTTGTCCCATGAGTTCTCGATCTGTTAGTCAAGATTTCTTAAAGAGCAGAATCCCAGGCAAAGCTTGTATCGTACAGGTTATTTGGGGAAGTGATTCTAAGGAGCAGAATGGGAGTAATAGAAAAAAAGTCATGGAAAAAAAGGAAAGAATATCCTAGAATGTGTTCCTGGGATTGTCACCGTGATGATCTCTTGAGCTAAATCCTGCCTGGAAGCTTCTGAGGCAAGTGGAATGCTCCTCTAACTTGCACCTGAGGGACACAAGAGGTTTTAGTATATCCAATTTCTCCAATCTTCTATTGTTTGAAAGTCGTCCCATGGAGTAATAGCATCATAATTCCAAGTTGGACTGTATATAAAAATGATTAGCAGATTGTCACTGGTTATGCATGTGTCATGCAGTTTGTGACGTTTGGTGCAACAGAGTCCCGCCTTCCACTGGCCACTACAGTGATGGCTAGAATGGAAATGTGCTTAGAGAGGATATGAGAAGAACAAAAGAAGTTTGTCATAGACCTGATAACACTGAATTCCTGCAGTTCATGAGGTCTCAGATGACTGTGTAAGAACCACGTTATGTAACCAGTGGGAGAACTGGTAAAGTGGTTCTTGCACTGGTAACATGAATGGTTTTCAAGCTCCTGGATGACTAAAGAGAAGAGGCAGCTTTCTCTGATAAGCAATGACTCACAAAAAACCACTGTCCAGATACAGGCAGCATTATAGATGACAAAACTTCTAGATGGCCTCACTTGTGTATAAATGTGTCCAAGACTTAAGCAGATTGTAGTACTTCCCTGGTTCCCTATGGACATTGCAATCTTCTCTTGTTTACTCTCCTCAAAGGAAAAGATGTTCTTCCCTCTACCAGTACAACATGGTGGCCATCCACATTGTATGTGGCCACTTTTCAGTAGAGGAAGGCCCAATCACCTCATTACCATTATCTTCACCTTTTGTCATGGAAACTTTAATATCATTTGTGATCATTTCAAAGGTCCTGTTTATACATCCAGATGAATATGACATCATATAAACCCTACTTATGAACTCTAAAAATTACAGGAAAAGTTGTGCTAAGGAGCTTCATAATATGATGCTGGGGTAAATTTGAGTAGTTCTGCTTGGTTAAAAAAGAAGTTCAGAAGGTGACTTGAACATTAATTAATATGGAACATTTCCCCCAACATTAATCAATACAAAGCATCTTCTTCTCTAAATCTCAGAAACTTTCCAATATTTATGAGCATTTAACATTCTTTGAGCACTCTCTGTGTAAACCCGTGGCAGAATATTGACTTGAATAATTTTATATTGAAGTACCCCATTGTGACTGTATATATGTATTGGGGGAAAGGGAGAATAGAAGTTACAGGGTACAATGGAATGAGAGAGGGAAATTGCATTATTCCAGGACCCCTGATAAGCAGATCACAAGACAGGATTACATGTGTAAGAATTGTATTAGGTGCGAATGCCAGTGTAAGAGGAAATGAGCAGGGACCAGGAGAATTTGGAAGAGCGTTCAGACTGCAGTGGAGATGTGATCATTAGCCAAGGAGACAGGGAAGGAAGGAAGCATCTATGATTGCTAAGGCATGTTTGGCGAGTACTACCGAAATGGACCACAGTGAGACATCAGAGGAATGCCATGTCTGACTTTATCCCTGTCTCCCTCAGTCATTGGCTGAAAGTAGTCCACAGAAATCTTAGTCTTGATACTAAAGTGGGGTTGGATTTAAGAACAGAGCAGTTGAAGTTCTCCGTAAACAACTTCTCTGAAGTCAGAGATCTGGTGGGTGTATTTATGAAGCCATCACAGGAGCAAACACAAAGTGCATTAAGGGGTGTATTACTAACACTGTCATTGGGCCTCCCTTTTGCTCAGGTCCTACCTTGAGGGGCTGTACAGAAGACCTCAGAGTTGTCTCACCTAAGGATGAGGAAACTTAGATACTTATCCACCAGGTGCAGTGAAACATTACCTGGGGACTGCTCCTACTGGCCTGCACTATGCTAAGCCAGAGAAATCCCACGCAGAGATGCACAGATGTTTACAGCAGGAGGCCATTGGCATACACAGAATGGCAAGTTCCAAAGAGATATGGGCAGAGAACCAACAGAATCCATTTAAATGAGTTAAGGAGAAAGAAGTAAATTCTCTGAATGCTAATTGTTTCTTATTCAGCCTCTGCAGGTTTACCCAGATCTGGGGGTGGTCAAGTAGCATTTTCTTCCTGCTTATGATTTCCCTCAGAGACTACCATTGCTTTAGGCAAATGTATTCATGTGAAGAATCATTTTCATCCATGTCTGTGTCTTTAATAAATTTCAGTTCTTTGTGGGCAACTGCAGCTAATGCTGCAGACCCACCATTACTGAAATCAAAATTCCCTGGGTTAGGATCTCAGATAGTTGAGTTTATTTTAAAGGGGCCTTCAAGTTCACTCTGGGTGGGCAAAGGAATCTCTCCACCTCTTTGGCTCTGAGTGTTCTTCTGGAAAATAAAGATGGCTTTTCTACTTGCCTTTCTTTTTCTTTTGAGTTCCTAGATGAAACAAATAATACAAATGAAATCTCTAGTGTTATTAATTCCACTCAGACCTGGCATCCTTCCTATAAAACTTGGTAAGAACAGGCACTCAGGAAACAAAGTCTAAAGTCCTTAAAATATGCTTGGTGGAGCTTTTAAGCTGTTTAATAAATAGCCCTTACATTTGCATAGGAATTATGGGCTGTTGGAGCAGAAAGTAAGCTCAGGCAATATCACGGAAAATGCTTCATTTTACAGTTGGGGAAAAATGAATCCTGAAGAGAGGAAGTGATTTTCCCAAAGCCATATATCTAGTTAGTGGCAGAGCTAATATCATATTTAAGATAGCCTGAAATCCATTCTAATAATTTTAATCGAATTTAATAGTGATAAATGTAATAATAATAAAATTATAACAAATGGTATTTATATGTTGTAAGCTCTGGCTCTGGCACAGAGATTCTGTGATTATCTCAGTTAAGGAAAGATTTAATGAGCTGACACATCACTTAGGGAGTGGTGTGGCAAGGTAAGAGCAAGGGCCAACTGGGGTCAGATGGCTCTGCTGAAATCCCGCCTCCATGATGAATTTCTGAATCATGCTGAGTGTCCTGTGCTTCTCCCCTTCCCCCCTTTTCTCATCTTCTAATAACTCCTATGTCCAGATTGCTGAAAAGATGGCATGAGACAATATAAGTAGATCCCTGGATGCTGGACCACGGGGAGCTACCGGGATGCTATCTTCCTATCAGCTCTCTGAGGTGGGTTTCATCAGTGGGTTTCATTACGCAGATAATGAAACAGAAGCTGACCAAGTTGTCCCCATAGCAAGTGGAAGAGCTGTACCTCAAACAGGAGTGTCTCACCTAAAGCATTAATCACTTGTGTTTATTTGACTACTTTTGCTTTTCTTCTTAATGACAGGCACACATGTGATGATGATCTACACCACCATTTACTATTATCAAATGTTTTCCATTCCACTTGGAAATCACATCCCTTTCTTCGTTGTTTTCTTTCTTTTTTATTTTTATTTTTGGATACTGGACATTGAACCCAGGGGTTGCTTCACCACAGAGTTATATTTCCAACCTTTTTTTTTTTTTTTTTTTTGAGACAGGATGTCATGAAATTTCTTAGGGCCTTGCTAATTTGCTGAGGCTGGCCTTGAACTTGAGATCCTCCTTCCTCAGCCTCCCCAGTTCCTGGGATTACAGGTGTACATTACTACTCTCAGCTCAAATACACTTATTTGAATGTGATCCCATTTCACCCTGGGTCTTACAATTTTCCTGGAAGTGTCAAGAGATTGCTCTTTTCATCCAATGCCCTTATTTACTAAATTGGTCAGTGACAGTCATGCAGACCAATATTACCTTTTTCCAGACAAAAACTGCACCTGCCATTTCTCAAATTTCAACCTAATGACATAAGTCTTTATGAATGATATTTTAAAACAATGATATTTTAAATAATGATATTTTTCAAGTAACTGCTGTTACCCACTCCTTTGTTTCTTGCTTTACATAGTTTAGCTAACTTCTCTCTAGTTTTTTATGCAACTGCCTTTGGAGTTTGCTTCTATCTTTAAGAGTTCAGAATTCAAAGGAAAAATATTGAAGGCGTATACAAATGTCTGTCACAAGACAGATGTAGTGGGGTGGGATAAGCTATATACTTAGGTAAAGACTGTAAAATGGGTACTAGTAAAATGTTATTGCAATTTTATGTACTTAAGGAGAGTTTTAAAGATTAGAGATGGAAAATGTGGAGTGTTCATGTTGGATTGGAACCAAAATACATAGTTGCCCTGGGAACTTGGAACAGAGGGAAATTAAGCTTAAGACAGCACATAAAAGAATATATCAGAGAAATTCAGAATTTTCTCAAATGGCACATGTTTCCTGGGATAATTAGGTTTCAGAGTAACATTCATGATTATATTAATAAACATAAAAAACAATGCACTATTAAAATGAGCTTGGACATACCTGGTAATACAGAAATGGAAGAATGAGAGCAGACAATGTTAGCAGTTTCCAATCAATCACTTGCCTTTATCCAGCATTTACTATGTATTTGTCAGTCCAGTTGCCCTTGACAGCTGGAATCTTCTCACAGCTCTTCTTCTTTCTATACTTATGGGGTGGGGGGGTGTCAAGATAATATTACTTTTATAGCAAAGATGTCAATATTTTCACTCTTTGAAATAATGTATTTGGTAGATAATTGATGGCAGCATCTCCTTGTGACTTGAGTTCCCCTGTTCATGGATATAGAGAAAGAAAAGATTTGACAATAGATCCAAACATTTCCAGCCAACAGACAATTATATTGTCATTGTAGGCTGATAAGATGGCACTTGGAGAGCACACCCATTTTGCATTGTTTATGTAACATCTCCTCTCTCCATGCTCATTGTGCCTGGGTGATGGTAACACAGTGTTTGAGCACTTTGGGTCAGATCCAGCTATGCTGTTTTAGAAGATACTTCACCACTATTAGATTAATGTCTGTTTTCTGTTCATATCTACATATTTAAAGGAACGTCATGCCATCAATCCTTAAAGGAAAACAACTGTCCTTCTTACCTAAGTATGTAGTGGTTACTTTGGTTACATTGGTGGATACAAGTTGGAAGTTTGAGAGCATGGTATGGAAGAAACCAGCTTAGCTTGTGAAGGAACAGGATTAAAGCAGGAGATAAGGAGATACGGGGAGAAATGGAGGGAGAGAGGATCTCATGATAATCATCAACAAGGAAGAAATTTGAATCCCTGTTGACGTAAGGGCCATTTGAAATTGTTTGTATTCTGGTGATATATTAGAAGTCTGGCCAGTCTTCTATGCAAACAGAAGGCTCAAATAGATGAATGAGCAAGTCTCTGCTGTTCTTTCTGGTCTCAAGAGAGGAGAGCTGCATATCAGATTTCTTTTGACAGGAGCCTGAATAGATACACCATCTTAAAGGTGATCCAAAATAATAATAATAATTTAGAGGAAGCAGAAACTGATAATCAGGGATACCTGACAAAAATGTAACTCATTGTCCTTATAATCCCTGAAGGTTTGGGAAGGGTGATCTCTCCAGTGCTTTTGAATCTGAAAGTATAGGGTATTTCCATTGACATTTGGGTTTCACAGAGACATACTTACTCTCTTCATTATAATTATAGGAATTTAATAGAGAAGAGAGTTCATTTTATATTGGGTGAATCAGAATATTTCATGGATAATACAGCAGCCATGTGGGGCTTTGAGGCATAAACCGCATTCTGATAAGTAAAATAGGTAGGAGAGGTTTAGCAAGGTACAGGGAATGATGAGCTGTGCAGAGAGAAGGTTCTGGGCTTTTGTGAGTCCAAAGTCTGCTTTTGGTCATTGAGCAGCCATTTGGTTGGAATAGGCAGATTGGGAAGGGATGAAATATCTATGTAGCCCTGCAGGTTGGAAATGGGGCTAATAAAGGTTGGAGGTCCTGGGGCTTCATCGTCTTTGAGAAGTCATTCATGAAGTCATTAATAGAACCTGAAGAGTTATAAAAGTGTGAGTCAAAAGCTCTTCTGAAGGCAGGTGCAAAGAGAAAGCCCTAGGAGCCTCTAGGGGATCACTCTAAGTGCCCATGGAAGAAGGACAAATCCTTGTTCTCCTGCGGGCCTCTGATTCCACTGTCACTGAGCTGGACATTTCCATCACCTGATGACATCTCCCCTCACTAAACTCAGGTAGTAGAGACTGCTTTTTCTGCTGAAGGGATTTCTCTGAAGCCACTGAATTCTACATAGCTCACCTACATGGTACAGCTCAAAAGTCAGGGTAAGCAAATGCCTCTGGGGGAATTCCTCATTGGTGGGTCCTGGGAGTAGGAGATAGATGCCCTGCTTTTGTCTTTTAGGAAGATAATGCTGAGGCTTACTCTAGAAGGTTCTGCAGAACTTTCCCAGAAGCATTGATCCCAGGTATCTACCACAGCAAGAAGTGTTCTGCTTCCTTTTATTCTTTCTACTTCCATACATCTATTTTCTGGGTCACTTCTCAAATGAACTTGCTCTCAGATCCTGGCCTATAGCTCTGTGCTCTCATATTGTCAATTAGAAAACATTGGAGAGGATGAGATGACCCTGAGATGCAGGTCCCCCAAAGCAGCAATATTTTGCTCCTAATCTGGGCCACAGTATTGAGGAAGGGATTGATCCTTAAGGAGTCAAGAAGAAATGCATCTATAGGAATAAGTTGGAACAAGAATGTAAGTACCGAGGTTCCTCATCCAAAACCCTGGAAATTTAAACCATGAAGAACTACTAAAATTAGAAGACTTCACAGGCAGCAGGATAAAATTGAGTTTTTATGAGCAGGAAGATTTATTATGCCCAGAATTGACAGATGGATTTACGAACACTCAGAGAGGCTAGAGGCAAGAGATCTCTAGCGTGAAAATTTTAAAAAAAAGTTTTTTTTTTATGTTTTATTTATGCATTTTCTGTCTTATTCAGAAAAATGAGCAATTTTCCGTCAACAGAGAGAAAAGCCTTTCCCACATAAATATATTATATGTGAGTATCCCTGTCATCATATAGACACCACAGATCCTTCAAGTGCCTTGAACAGTTGAGCATCAGGTTCTAACAGGTTCTTACAGTTGATTTTGGAAGAAGGTATTTAAAATCCTCTCACACCCTCCTTGCTCAGGAGAGACCAGTCGTGCTGGTTATTGGATGGAAAGTGAAGACTAACCTCTTTAGAGAATTTGCCTCTATAAGGGGAAACACAAGGAAATGGGGAATGTTTTGTTTTAGAATGTCTGAATACAGGATCAATATTTATATGGAGGTTGCTGACATCCCATTAAGAAAGACTCTACTGCAGTTTAGACAGATGCATTTCATGTGTTCGAGAGGGAAATCCACTTTCCATCGAATGCAGAAGGCAGTTTCTAATGAAATTTAAAATTGGGTGAAAGTGGTCCAATCTACAAACCCAAGAAAGAAATTTAAATCTTTTAGAAGAACCTCAGTCAAGTTTTAAATCTACAAGAGCTGATTTATTATCTGAGACATGCAATGAAACCCAAATGTGCTCTGCTCCCAAGTGCCTGTACCATTAGAAGTTTGGAGATTTAGTAGAACCTGTATTGTAGGAACAAAGAACACAAATGAAAGTAGAAACAAATGTCACTAGAAATCAGTTTGGAGAATTTTTAGTCTTTCAACTTCCTTTACCTGGAGTTCAAAGCCTCTTGAATTAAGCACACACTTACAACCTGGGCAACAGGATTTTAAGGGAGTATAGGGAGTATTTTCTTTTTCCGGTTTGCATTCTTGAAAGTTCCCAAATCCAAGAACAAAAGAAAAACTGGTAGTGAATGTTCCCACCCCCAGTATTTGTTTCTTAAGGTTTGCCTTCCATAGGTCGGGGGAAGCATTTTCTTAAAGCCAGTTTGTTGCTGTGTGTTCTTCCTCCTCTCTCTATGGGGAGGATGAGAATCATGCTTTGCTCTTAATTTACATAAAGCAAAGAGGTATTAAGGGGACACCTTGCAGAACTGAAATCTGGAGGCCTCAGTGGCCTGGTGTGTGATATTCACCTGGGAAACGTAGTAGTGGCGATGGTGTGAGAGACACTGTTGTAGGAGAACTAACTACAATTGCACTCATGGCACGGGCAGGTAGAACAATTCTTCAAGTTGGTCACTGGGAGAGAAGGCAAATAAGGCCTCTCCTGCTTTCCCCTTTGGGGTCCTTGTCCCCTATGGGTTTTTTTTTTTTTTTGGTTTTGTTTTGTTTTCGTATTGCAGATTGAACTCAGGGGCACTCAACCACTGAGTCACATCTCCAGCCTTATTTTGTATTTTATTTAGAGACAAGGTCTCACCGAGTTGCTTATCACCTTGCTATATTGCTGGGGTTGGCTTTGAACTCACAATCCTCCTGCTTCAGCCTCCTGAGTTGCTGGAATTACAGGCATGTGCCATCACACCCGGATCCATATGTTCTTATTGAAGACACTCTTTAACTTATGTCTTTGGTTCAAAACAATGAAATATGTGATATAGCAAGTGAGTCCTAAAATCTTGCATTTGCGAGGCCTTCTTGGAGGGAAGGCAAACAATTGCAATACTGAGAATATGTCCCCTTCCCTCCCATCACTTCCATCTACTTAATCTAAGATTAACAGTATTCTTCCCTAATGCCTCCTGCCTTATTGTGAATTAGCATCCACATATTAGAGAGAATATTCAACCTTTGGTTTTGTGGTATTGGCTTATTTCCCTTAGCACAATGTTCTCCAATTCCAACCATTTATTGGCAAATGCCATAATTTCACTATTCTTTAAAGCTAAGTAATATTCCATTGAGTATATATACCACATTTTCTTTATCCATTCATCTATTGAGGGACACCTAGGTTGGTTCCTTGTCTAGCTATTGTGAATTGAACTGCTATAAATATTGATGTGGCTGTGTCACTATACTATGCTGATTTTATGTCCGTTGGGTATAAACTAAGGAGTGGGATAGCTGGGTCGAATGGTGGTTCCATTCCCAATTTTCTGAGGAATCTTCATACTACTTTCCATAGTGGTTGGACCAAATTGCAGTCCCACCAGCAATGTATGAGTGTACCTTTTTTCACCTCATCCTCGCCAACATTTATTGTTGCCTGTATTCTTGATGATTGCCATTCTAACAGGAATGAGATGAAATCTTGAAAGAAACACTTTTCTTTTCTCTTCCAGACCAATTTGTAAGTCTCTATGCAAAAATGTTACAAGAACAACTTTACTTACAACCCATGGGCTGTTACAATGTAATTTCTATATATTAAACTATTTGGGACTATTTACTTATAGACTTTTAGAAAGTTCACCATGATCTACAACTCCATTGTATTAACTAACTGATGCTACGTGATTAGTCACTTATTATCTCATTGGCTGTATATTTGGGTTAGAAACACAGGACGTGAAATGTCACCTCTTCTTTTGTGGAGTGGAGTGTCTAGAAGTTGCAATAGGGACCACTCTAGCTTGTGCCTAAGGCAAAGAGGAAGCCCCCCGGAGAAGGTCATAAACTGAGTTGGGTCAGGGGTGGGTATGGGGCTCAGGGGTCTCAGGCAGGATTCTCAGGGAATGAGTGTCCTTGATCTTGTGATGAGAAGATTCCAGGCAGGGTGAAAGCAGAGAAGCCTTGAGTGGGAATCAGCACAGCATCACAAGGAACACTGAAGAGTGTGTGTCCTGTGCAAAGAAAGCACAGTGACACACCATAGAACTGCAGATTGCAGTGTGATTGATGGCAACTCTACATACTTAATGCAATGGAATATAATTTTATGTTACATACTATTAAAAACATGGAAGACGGATTGGAGTGAAAGATGATGGAAGTCAACACATGCTTTAGGGGAAATGAGTAAAACTGAATATCTACGACTTTTTCAGATTGTAACTGGCACTGAGAGAAAAACCAAAGTCATAGCTCCCTTTTAAAATTTTATTTTGGGAGCTGTAGTTTCAGCTCTTGTATCAAGAAGGAAAGGAAGCGATTCTAGATATGGGAAGGTACCAACATGTATGAAACATCAATTATGAAAATAGTACAAAGGTTCTTCAGAAGACTAGGCATGGAACCACCATATTATCCAGCAATAATTTGGTATTTCTCCCAAAGAATTAAAGCCATCATACTACAGAGGTACATGCATACCCATATTTATAGCAGCACAGTTCACAATAGCCAAACTATGAAACCAGCCTGTGTCCATCAATGGATTAGTGGATTAAAAAAGTGGTTATATATGCAAAATAAAGTTTTATTCAATAACCATAAATAAAAATTAAATTATATCATTTGCAAGAAAATGGATGGAATTGATAATATTATGTAAAGAAAAATAAGCCAGACTTAGAAAGTCAAGGGTCATATAATTTCTT
Organism: Marmota monax; assembly: GCF_021218885.2. Classification (NCBI taxonomy): domain Eukaryota; kingdom Metazoa; phylum Chordata; class Mammalia; order Rodentia; family Sciuridae; genus Marmota; species Marmota monax. The sequence continues at coordinate 21,128,895 of NW_026694710.1, forward strand.
TCATGTGGAAACTAAAGAAGAGAAAAGAAAAGAAAGATGTATGGGGGTTCTCAGGAAAATTGAAGGGATATTAGTAGAAAAGAGGAAAGAGACCAGGGGGCGAAAAAGGGGGAAGGAAAGAGGAAACTCAAGGGAATATTATTGACCAAATTATATTGTTATTTCTTGTGCATGTATGAATATATAATAATAAATCAACCATTATGTACAATTATAGTATACCAATTAAGCAAACATACTATGGAGAGGTGAGGTTCTTTGACACTAAATATTTGATAATATGCTTTATTTTTGTGTTAATGTTTTGAGGAAGTGCTGTTATCCCACTTTATGGGAGAAGAAAATAACATATATACATTAGTCTATAAAAATATATATACATATATACATATGTATAAATACACATTGTGTGTGTGTGTGTGTTTGTGTGTGTGTGTGTATGTGTATCTCCAGAATTTGGAATTTACAACTCCCTGTATTACAGTTGTATTACAGTTGTGTGGTTTTGAAAAATTATTTGTTCACTGCAATTTTTAAATTTGGACACTTATTTATCAAATGAGGAGCAGGCTGTGTTCTTGCAGCAGTGTTGAATACATGAGCGAAGGTAAACAGTTCCAGGGCCTGGGGTGAAATCATGACTCATGCGCAGTGATGTCGCTTTACCTCTGTGGGACCATGGCTGTACCCTGCACTGTGACGAGAAGACAGGTGGAGGCAGAGGAGTCGGGAGAGAACTGTTGGGAGAGGCCCAGCAGACTTGGTGGCGGGGGCTGGTTTCTCCTGGTCCCCTGGCCTTGGTTCTGCTGCATTCCAAGGGTCGCTGGAATGGGCAGCTTTTAGTCCTGATAATGCCTTTTCTCAAGATTCTGGCTCTGTGTCTTGGGTCTTTGAGGAATTTCCCCAGCATCACCAGGTTCTCTGCTTTGAGAATGTGCCATCTAGAAATGGGAGTCATTAGTGGCTTCTCATAAGCCCTCAGCCTACAGGAGGTGGCTGTTGTCCCTAGCAGTGCCAGCCCCTCTGAGCTCTGGTGGAGTCACCTGAGGAAGTTCATAGGTGGTTTGCTGAAGTCCCCATTGGGATGCAATGTTCCCACTGCATGGTGATACTCACCTCCTCCTCCACACCTGCTTCCCCGTCTCCTGTCACCACTCCCTTGTGCTTCTTAAACCCCCTAAAAAATGATTCATAACTGATCTCAGGGCCCATCTTGTCAGAGCAAGAACTAGAAAAAATATATACTCAAATAAAAATATTTTGGGGATTTATTACTTACACTTTATTGTAAGCTTGGTGATAAACACATGAAGAGGAAACAGAATGGCTTCTGAGTGAAGAGGCTGGTGAAGACGGGGATCATTTGAAATCATGTATGATAGATTTACAAATTAATAATAAGTAATAGTTGAAAATTTGAGACTGGATGAAATATTACAAAAGAAAATACTGAAGAGTCAAGCAAAGAAGGCTGGCACAACATTTAGGTATGCATCAAATGTTTATTGTGATAAAATATACATTATATAAAGTCTAGTATTTTAGTTGTTTTTAACTGCACAGTGTTGGGGCCTTAATTACTTTCACAATATTGTTCAAACATCCGTCTTTTTTTTTTTTCTTGATCCCTAATGGAAAATCCATACCTGTTAAACGCCATCTCCACATTATCCCTCCCCCAGTGGCTAGAAACCACCTAAGCACCAACTTTTGATGATCAAGTACAAAAAGACAAACCAGTGCATCAGAGGAGTTCACACAGGACTAGAACATGAAAGGCAGTGCTTTAAACTCGGAGGAGGTGGTTTTAAGTGAAAAGAACGGTTTATGGAATTAAATCCTCCATAGAGATAATTGCTAAAAAGTGCTAAAACTTATCTACTGAATTTAGAGGTGAGCTGTTCCCGTAACGTGCATGGAGTGTAAATGCAGAATTCACCTGTGGTGGACAAGGAAGGGAGTAGTGGAGGGTAAATTAGGTCCAATGAGCCTATACTTCCTTTTGAGAGATTTTAATTCTTCATCACATATTTGAATGTCTCAGTTGCATTGTACATTAGAGAAATAGTGTCATAGTCAATATTCATCATTCTGTCAAGAGCACAGTATGGCTGACAAAACTAAAATTCAGAAAGTATATATGATACGCCAAGATCTATGCTAGGAATATGCTGTCTCTATTATGCCACTTCTTTCAAATAGGTGTTACTATTCTACCTTTACAGGTAAGGATGTGGGGGGCCCACAACATTGAGAGAAATTGAGGAATCTCCCCATGGTATTTAATATCACTTGCACAAAGTGTAACTAGAGTAGCCTCAAGATGTAATGTTTTTTTCACTATTCCTAAAGATAAGTTTTGAAGTTATGTTCCCATGTAAGATCTGGCAGGGAGTCAGAAAGGTAAATACAAGTGTGTACTATGGGCTAAATATATGGATGGCCCTTGGATATACCTTGGCTCCTGGTGATAAAGATGTTAATTTCTGTACAGCTCACTGCCCTCTATGTGGAGCAGGAGTGTCCAAATATAATCTGTGCCAGGCTCAGGTTTGTTTTTTCTGAATGCTCACAGAAAATCAGACCGTCTTAATGGGGCTTCTCTGAAGTCCGAATCCCTTTTAGGCAAAGGAGGTCCCCACTGCCCCAATACCTGCCTCCACAGATGAATTCAAACATTTTCCACCTCAGCTCCCAACAAGTCAGTTCATACTAACATAACTAAACTTGTTTAATCTACATCAAAGTAGGCTATTTAATTAAAGGAAAAAGTCTGGAGACCCACTGAACTCAGGCGTGACCTGACTGAAATGTTCAAACAATGTCTTTGGAAGTTGGCTCCTGTTTTGCTCACACAGCTCTGCTTTCAGGGTTACTGAATTCATTCTCAGGCGAGTCCTCCTCATGTGGTCCAAACTTGGGCCTCTGCAGACCTGGGCTTGCTTTCTACTAGTTAAACAACACTGGAGGGAAGGAAATATCATTTTGCTACTGCTCCTAGTCAAGTTCCTTGTTTTGTCCCTATGTACTCCTGAAGGCTTTGGGGTTGGCCAGCCCTTATCAGGAGTGACAAGAATGGAAGGGGTGGGCATATTCATCAAAGTAAAGAGGCAAGGGATTGGATGCTGTATTAGGGATTGGTCTGTAGAGGAACAGGACCAACAGGAGATGCATATGTCTGATTTATAAAGGGGATTTATCAGCTGGGCTTATAAGATCAGAGGCTGGATGGTCCCACAATGGCCATCCACAGGCGGGAGAGCTGGAGAAATCAGTAAACTGCTCAGTGCAAGAAGCTGAAGCCTTAGAAGAGGTGGGACCAAAAATGCAGCTCAAGCCCAGGCTGAAACCTGAAGCTGTCTGGGGAGTCACTGGTGTGGGCCATCCTGGAAGAGTGCTGGGGTCTGGTGTCCTCAGGTCTTACAACAATAATCAATGGCCCCACTCAAGAAGAACCTAGTGTGCATCTGACAGAGCTTCGTCCTCCTCCTGCCATTTGCACCATCCACTCCCAGTGTATCGTACAGTGCTGTGCACATTGAGGGCAGGTCCCAGTGCTGGTTTAACAGGAACCCTACTACATCCTGAGGACCACTGACAAATAAAGTGAACAGGTTCCCTGTCCTCACAGAACTCACAGTTTGTTGTGGGATAGACACTAGAAAAGTGTGATGAGTTTTATGAAGGGAGAGGCTAAGATTCTTACCATTCTTCAGAAGGTTTGAAGAGAGATTGAGGCAACTCCAGTCTGTGGGGAGTCTTCTCCCATGTGTGGAATAGATGTCCATATAAACATATAGATTTCAATGGATGCTCCTTAATGAGAAAACAAATGGCCAATTTGTGCACTATTTTAAAATGGTTGTAATAGTCTTTTGTAGAGGCCATTTTATTTTGCAAAGGACATCCATATGTATTTGCTTACACACTGTGCAAGATGCATTGAATAGAAAGGGGTAGATGGGTATATATATATATATATATATATATATATATATATATATGTACAAATATACATACACACACACACATATATATACACACACACAAGCACACACACAAATATATATGCACATGTGTATATATGTATACAATATAATTACTCCCCCTTGTGCATTTGCATAAAGTAAGTGCTGAAGACCAAGGGTACAGAGCAGGGAGACTGGATTTTGAGGCTAGGAAAGTGACTAGGCTCTCAAGATAAATGGTCATGTTCCAAACCTCATGATTTGAGACATCAGGAGACCTTGCAAGGTTTTAAATTAAGGCGCAGCAAACTGGCCTTTTGGAAAGGTCACCTGGCTTCAGGGTGGAGGATGAGTGTGTGGGGGCTGGGTTTAGAAGCAGAAGCACTGGGGCATTTCCCTCCCTCCGAGGACATCAACCTTAATGGGCACAGACACGGCCACATTGGGTCCTCTCATTCTCTATGGATTAGAAGTGTTTCCACTGTTGGCTTCCTTAGGGTTTTTACACACTGACACGCCTTCACGTTCATTGGCTCACCTACTTTAAAGAGATCATGTTGAGAAACAGAGTCTTAGCCACTTTGTCGAAGCCATGAGACCAGCCATGCCCAGGTTTCTGATGGATCTCAAAGGATCCAGGGAGAGCTGGGCACTAGGCCTGGATGTCTGCCCACCGCTCTGCTGGGCCCTGAAAAGAGCCTGAGGGAGAGAACTTGCTGAGCCTCCTCTTGCAGCTCTGCCTCCTGCTGTAGTCATTCCCCCAGTGCGTTAGCCCCCTCCCATTTGTGAAGGGAGGGGTGCGATAAAATTCTCTGCACTTTCACCCAGCAGGACGGTTATACTAATCAAATGAAAAAAAATGCATGTACATTGCTTCATGAATTCACTCATTCATTGAACTGTTTATTAAGTGCCTATTTCGTGTCAGGAACTGTACCACACATTAGGTCTTCGCATTCCAATGAGATATGATCTCTTTTCTTTGAAAACAAAGCAAAAAAATGAAAGCGATCTTTCAAATACAGTGTGTCTGTTGTTGCAAAGGATAAACAAGGGGTGCCATGGCAGATATCATCAGGACACCCCAGTCCATACAGGAGAGGGACATGAGCAGAGAAGGAAGCCTGAGGGCAGGGACACTGAAATTCAGTTTTGCACATGCCACAGTTTTAATTCTTCATTAATATTTTCCATTGTTATTCTTCTCATTAAAACATGTGCTATTAAACTTAGTATTATTTATCAAGGGTAAGAACCACACAAGAGTCTGTTTAGATTCTTTGAGCACACAGGTCTGAGGAGACACCCTGGGACTGAGTCTTCCTACTCCTGTGCAGATGGTGCCCAGCAAGAGGGCAGATTCCTTTCCAGAGGGAGCCACGGTACAGCAGCTGGTATTGCTAATACTTGCATAATTGTCAATATTTACCCCAAATCTGCTTCCTCTGTTCACTCGCTATAAATCACCTCAATTTTATTAGGAAGCTATTATATTTCTTTACAAGGTAACCCATTCAGTTTGCCTTTGCCATGAGGGAGTGACATTTAACAATATGTTTTCTGGTGAGAGTGAAAAGACAGGACAGTGAGCACCTTTCTCCTTTCATAAATAAAACCTTGTCTTTATAGCCCATGTGCTTGCACCTCAGCTTTAAAAGGTCCTAAACATGAAAACATTGAAGTCGTAAGTGCTAATTTTTATACCAAAGGAAAGTTTTAGTTGATTTGGTTTCTCATTTTCACTTCTCTCTCTCTTTCTCCACCCACCCTTTCCTTCCTTCCTTCCTTCCTTCCTTCCTTCCTTCCTTCCTTCCTTCCTTCCTCTCTCTCTCTCTCTTTTTCTTTCCCCAGAGTTTATACTCATGTGGATAAATTTACCAAGAAAAAGAATAGCAATCTGTTGGAATATGACAAAACTAATGAATGAATAATTTTAGAAAAGTAGTGCACATTAGAATTTGAAGCTAAAGGGTTTGGGATTGAGGAAGGGAGACAGAGAAATAAGTCATCATAGATTAATTCACTTCTTTATCTTGAAATTCTGAAATGGTAATCATGATGATGAAGGTTAAGAAGATGATGATGATCATAAAGGTTAGAATAAATAAGGTTTTACAGGGTGATATATAGAACAAAGCAAAGATAGAGAAATGGTGTTTTTATAATAGTCCGTCTTCAAATGGATCTTTTTAGTCTCTGTGGAAGTTTCTACTCATTCCAATTGACTAGATGACTGTAAAAAGAATTCACTATGATAGATTTTAAAATGTTATTTATTATTACCTTTGAGAAGTATGATTAGAAAAATCTAAGGATCTATGTGCTTCTTAAAAAGCATCTGTTTTATGAAGTGAATTTAGTAAAAATTAGCCTTCCTCAATATTTTCCTAAGTATCATAGAAATTAAAATCTTACAGTTTATTCAGATTGTACCCTAATGTACAGAAAGGATGTGAAATATGATTAGAGGGAGATATGAGAGGAACCAGAATGTAATGTTCTTTCTCTTGAGAGTTAGGTTTAGAAAGCTACTGATCTAAATTAACACATTAAACTTATACACTACCCAAGAAGTATGGAAAGGATTCCAACTAGTAGAATTAGTAGAGGACTGAGACATTCATGATTTTCTTTAAATTTGAGAGTTTTATATTCATATTTCTTTTATCTTGATCCAAATTTATTCTATCCATTATCATGATCATCTTCTAAACCTACTTTATCATAGTTACCATTTGAGAATTTCACAATAAAGAAGCAAGTTAAACTATGATGGCTTATTTCTCCCTTCCTCAACCCAAAATCCTTTAGCTTAAAATTCTAATGGGCATTACTTCTTTTTTCTAAAATTATTCATTTTTTACTTTGGTCATATTGCAAAAAAAAAAAAATAATAAATGAAATAGCCACTATCTAGTTAATGTGAAACTTTAAGGATTAAGTTTTGACCGAATGTAAGACAGATGTATTGTTATAGTTAGACATGAGTTATCCCCCAGAATTTCATGTGTAAAATAATCAAGAAAGTTTGGAGGTGAGATGATGGGGTTATGAGAGCCTTAGTCTAATCAGTGTGTCATCCACCTGAGTGCACTGACTGGGTGGTAACTGTGAGAAAGGCAGGGTATGGCTGGAGGAGGTGAGTCACTAAGGATGTGCCTTTGCAGTATAATTTTTGTCCTTGGAGAATGGAGCTCTCTTTCTGCTTCCTGATTTTCACGTTCTGAGCTGCTTTTCCTCCACCTCATTCTTCCACCACAATACTCTGCCTCACCTTTGATCCTGAGCAACAGAGTTGGCCATCTGGGGACCGAGAGCTCTGAAACTCTGATCCCCAAATAAATTTTCCTCTTCTAAAATTGTTCTTGTAAGGTCTTTGGTTCACAATATCAAAAAGATGACTAAAGAATATATTAATTAGCTTTCAATTACTATAACAAAATACATGTGATAATTAACTCCTAAAGACTAATAGGTGTTTGTGTTTTTTTGCGGGGGGGGGGGGGGGGCGGCTTGGTTCTCAATTTGGGAGTTTCCAGTCTAATCCTAGGCAGATTATATTGCTTTGGGTCTTTCATGGGCATGCTGGATAGTAATGGTCTGAATGTGTGGAGGAGCAAAATTGCTCGTCTCATTAACAGAGAGCAAAGAGGAAGAGAAAGAGACAAGTCCCACAATCTTAGAGTGCCGCAGTCCGGCTGCAGCAAAATAACCGGGGGGTGACGAACAACTTGTGTAGATTGATACAGCAGGAGTGGGAGCCGTTTATTGTAGGACAACAGAGGTATTTATACATTTTTCACAGCTTATCTTAATTAGCATAAACTAGATACATCAGTCAACCAATAAGGAATCTCCACACTTAATGGCTGCTGGCGTTACTTCACAAACCACTCCCTCTGGCAAAATGCCAGGCGCCATCCAGACTTGTTTACAGACTCTAACATTAGAGGAAATGCACCAACAATCTAAGGACCTCCCACCTGGCCCCAGCTCTTAAGTATGTCACCACCTCCCAATAAGAGCCACCCTGGGGACTAAGCCTATAACACATGGACCTTTGAGAGAAACTCAAACCTCCAAATGATGGCTACAGAATAATGTTTAAAGAATGGAAAATAAATGTTAAAAATATTTACAACACACAAGTCAAGTTATAGTGGCCAGAGTTTTGGGGGCAGTGTCAGAAAGTTTCAATAGATGGAAGGAAAAGTATGTTCGTCTCTTCGTGCCAACATGGAAAGTCACAAAGATAGAACAAGATGAGTGGATTAGGGAGGAAGTATAAAAGCATGTCATTTAAAGATCTAGAAAAAGTAAAAAATCAACCACCAAGGAAATGAAATACTCAACCATCCAAACTGCAGAGGGACAGAGAATTTTACAAAGTTACTTAAATACCCACCTGTCACACCTGAAGCCATCAAACATTTTAAAACAAACAACAAATCAACAAACAAAAACAGTGGTGTGATATGAGTGACTATCAGAAGCCACAACAGAGCTATATAGAGTGGGGAGTGGGCAGATTCAGGGAGATCAGCAAAGGCAAAGGTCATTCATATCATACCTTATGTTGAAGGAAGCGCAAACGTTTTGTTGTTTATGGAAACAGCCAGCTGAGTTAGAGATGATGAAAGTATTGGAAAAAGAAAGTCCTGGACAGCTGATGTCCTCAGGGACAGGAGCCTAGGTACATGTTCATCTAGATGGCAGAAGAGACCTCTCCTGGTTGGAGCCTGAGAGAGAGAGCCCACAGGGGTGCCATCTTTGGCTCACACTCTTCCTCACCCGAGCTGGAGTCTCCTTGACACTGTGAACATGTGAAGGAAACACAGGGACCACATGACGACCCAGAGTGCCACTCCACGGACAGCCCACTAGGCATTCCGTGTCCTCGTCCAGTGTCCTTTACTTTCTCATTTCTTTACCTTGATTCATAGGACCCAGAACCAACTCCTAATGCACAGAACAGCCCCCTGCCTCCTCCCCCAGGGCTCTATCCCTCTGTGGCAGCCCCTCCTCAGGGCTGCAGCTGCAGTCTTTGAAACCGCCCTACCCACGTGCTTCGAAAATGCAGCTCTGCTCTTGGCCTGTGCTGGGAAGCAACTGAGTGAAAGAAAAGGAGCGCTTTGAGAGCCTCTAGGGAGCCGCCGTTGCCAGCATGAAAAGGGAACTCGGGTTTCCCCGCTCCCCTGTTCAAGACCTCAGCTTTTATTATTTTACTGCTGCCAACCTTGTAAAGGGGGGAAAAAATAAGACCATGCCATTCCGGAAATAAATGACCTGTTTTTTTGCTCTAGAAGAAAAGGAGAAGGAAGAGGAGTCAGAGGGGAAAAAATTGATTTGTTGGAGAACAAGGTTCAAAATGAGGGTGAGCACAATCTTCTTAAGGCAGAGGCTCAGAAAGCACCAGGGAGAAGGGATGATTTAGGCTGCGTAAAAGCACGTAGGGCCCTAGCTGCGCTCAGCACACCGTGCCTGTTATCCTGTGTCTAGCCCATCCACGCTGGTCACAGGCAGCAGCGAACACTGAGCACTTGTTCTAAACAGAGCAGTGAACTCGGGGATCTCTCAGGAGGGACAGCTGGCTGTGCCCCCCAGGGACAAGATCCTAGCCATCAGCCCTGTCACTGGAGAAGCCTCAGCACAAGACCATAATCTGTCAAGCTGTGCCCAGTGATCAAGGACAGGCTTCTCTTCCAGGAGAAGCAAATGCAGAGTCACAAGAGGAAACCAATTTGCTGCCTTAATAAATAAAAGTGAGACAAATTGAAATGCTTTCTTTAAAATTGACGGACAGCATCTCTGTTGTTGTTGATGCAAACTGTAGTCCGTAGGGGTCTGGATGAGGATGAGCTCCTTTGACTTTATGTCCGAATCTAACACAAATCATGCAATGTGTGCATGGGATGTAGAATTCACGAGGACCAGGGGAGGCCCTCTGGTCCCAGGACAGTGCCTGCAGCACGGGGGACAGTAAAAATGCTATTCCCCTGTCCACTGTTCATGGTAAAACACTGACTATTTTGCCATATTACTGAAAAATTTTCTAGGAAAAGAAAGTTGGATGCACGAAAAACACTAGAAGAAGAACTAACTGAAGGAGATTAGAAAACTGGATGTAACAGTTTTACATTTTTAGACATCTAATAAGAATTTTCCTTATTTCAGGTCATTATGAATGGGATGGGGTGTTGTCTCCCAAAATGTCTAATAAAGAAGTTACAGGATGCATTTTAGTTTTCAAAGAAGATAAGACAACTGCATATGCTAAGGTTTTACTTTGGAAGTTTGTAAAGTTTTCTAAAAGCTTTACAATGGAATGTGATTTTCTTCACATTTCATGTTCAATTGCTGCTAAATTCTAAATCCTCTCAAAATTTTTGATCATTTATTTGTTTTTCCATTAGTGTTTTGCAGTATCTTCCACTAGTTTCCTGCGTCCCTGGGAAGTTCCCCCTGGTGGCCTGCAGGGGACCACCTTCAAGTGCCAGGCAGACAGGTGCTCCTTGTGCAGCACTGTTGGCAATGATGCGCAGCCCTGTGTCTCTCTGTCTTCCTACGTAGCCCTGAGGACAGTAACACTGTCATTCCTACTTTACAAAAAGGAAGGTGACATTGTAAAGAACATCACAGGCAGAGGGTAAACTTAAGAGTCACTTTGCCTCGCTTTGAGTTCTAGTATACTATTTACCTGCTGTGTGATTTTGAGCAAGTTGTTGGACCTCTCTGTGTCTCATATTCCTCATCCATGGAAAAAATAATACGTGTACTTTTCATAAATAGTTATTAAAAAGTTAGAACGAGATGCTGCATATTAAGGGCTTACTTAGCACAGTACCCTGTCCAAAAAGAACTTTAAATAAAGATTAGCCATCTCCATATTATTAAGGAGATTAAGTTTTACAGTTCTAGTAAATACCAGCAGCTCCACAAAAAGGCATGTTGGCCTCTCTGAGGACCATTGTGCTCTGTCATTACAATGAGCACTAACACGAGGAACAGCACCATCATCAGGGTGAGCACATCATCAGATGAGCACCATCATCAGGGTTAGCATGTCATCAGATGAGGATGTCATCAGGTGAGCACATCATCATCCTGAGCACATCATCAGGTGAGCACTGTCGCCTCCTTTGTGAAATGAATTGGAGGCAAAGTGGTACAGTCTTTGTGAGGAAATGATTGAAGCTTTAAAAAGATCAGAAGTTCATTTTAGAAATTCAAAGATGTGGATCATCATAAATTTTTGATTTCCCTATAATTGAAATTGAAGAAGAGATATATACAATTTGCATTTAAAATAAAATGAAAGTACACATAAAGAAACTTAGTGTGAGAATCTCCAATAATGGCAAGGCAAGACACTGTCCTTTCGTGCAAGGATGATGAACAACTTACAAGTGGAATAACTGCATTCTGGTGTGCATTATAACGTCTTAGCTGTAAGCTCCCTGTGGTAGAAAGGAACTTATCATGGCCAAAGGCAGGAGAGTGGAGGTGTGGTGACAGATGGCTGGATGGGGGCTGAATGAGGGACAACTAACGAAGGACAATGAAGAAAGGTCGGGATAAGCTGCCTCTTTCTGTAGCTAAAGATGAAGCAGCCATTTAGGATAGGACAGGCATGTCTCCCCTCTCTGAAGGCAGATGCTCCGAGAGTGTCCTTCTTAGCAGTGACATTTAGGAAAGGAATCATCCTGATGTTTCTCTGAAGCTTTTGAAACAGGAATTTTGAGGCATTTGAACATCTAGATGGAAGTCCTACTTACTCTCTTTTTTTGTATCACCCTTTCTAAAACTTTACCTTTTGTGAGGAGGTCAGACTCTGAGCTTGACTTCCAAATTTGTGGAATTGTGTGATACTAATACAGCTTCACATCTGTGGGGCAATGTTGGGCACAGTGGATGCACAGAGGAAATGCAAGTGGGCATGTGAGAAAAAGGATCATTTCCCTAAGGTTCTAGTGAGATGCATAGGAGGTTGGTAAGGAGAGAGAGAAGGGGCTGCCTGTGAATGAGAATGATCAGCAGTGAATTGAGGTACCTGCAATCCCAGCAGCTCAGGAGGTCGAGGCAGGAGGATCACAAGTTCAATGTCAGCCTTAGCAACTTAGAAAGCCTCTGTGTCAAAGAAAACAACAACAAAATGGAAACTGGGATGTGGCTCAGTGGTTAAAGCACCCCTAGGTTCAATCCTTGGCACAAACACAAATAAGTAAATAAGTAAATCAATCAATCAATATAAAAGAAAGAACAGATTAGGGGAAAATAGTTTGTTATTCCATCTTTGAAACACAGGGGCCTGGATTTTTCATGTTTTTGAACGATTCTCTAGACAAATGCCTTATGTTACATAATAGCCCTGGTCGGTCTGGGAAGTGCCACATAATTAGACTAATATTTCTTCAGTGAAACACATAATTATTTCCAAATGTGAGATAAATGAAGAATATATTTGGTATCAAGGTTGAGTTCAAGTTTAATGGTTCTCTTTCCATTTGGAGAGTTTTCTCATCACAGTGACCTGAACCAATGCTTCTCAGGACATGTCCTATGTATATGTGTATGTACGTACGTGTGCGTGCATGTGTGGATGTGTGTGCTGGGCCTCAAACCCAGGGCCTCATGCAGGCTAGGCATGTGCTTCACCCCTGAGTGACATCCTGGCCCACGTCACATTCAGTATGTAGTCCTTAATATTTCTCTTGGACCTGTCCATGTTTCCCCCTAAGAACTCAGAAAGCAAATATCAGACTTTGTTTTAGAAAGTTAAACTGCAGCAGGCTCATTTATTAGACATCAAAATAAAGCAAGCCTTTTGGACCTTCAGATTCTAACTGCTGCATTTTTTATAACCCATAGCCCAGGAATTTGGTTTCCAGCTTACCAGTTCCTTTAGAGCTCCGTGCTCCAGTGTTCCTGTGGGATTCTTTTGTTCCTTCTGTGCACTCCCCACAGCCCTTACCAAGGACCTGGCTTTGCTGAAATGATCTAAATGATAGGCATGCTGGGTTTTTATCAATGAGTGCTGGCATGTCTTGGAAAATTTTATGATTCATGATTCAAAGAACTAGAGGCAGTAGAGGACATTCAACTTTGCACAAATAAACAAGGATGGGCATGTAGATTACTATATTAATACAGTGGTTCTCAAACTTGAATGTGCAGGACGTCTTCAGTAGGGCCTGAGAATCTGCACTTCTAACGAGTTCCCAGGAGCTGCTGCTGCTGTTGTTCCAAGGAGCACACTTTGAGAACCACCAGGATTTAGCCTCTGGAGTAGTAAATGAGAACTATGGAGCACTGTGGGGAGAAGCCGAGTCCCATGGGTCTGTGGGGAATGTGATGGTGACGTGAAGGAGATGAGCTGAGAAAGCACTGACTCAGGCCGGTACTTGCAGGAAAGCTGTGCTGAGGTCTGGCCACTGGTGTTCCCTGAAGGGAGATGGGGAGGGTACACCTGGTCCCTCAATAACTGAGAAAGGTTAGGGTGGAGGACCACAAGAGATTAAGAAATGTGATTAGACCCTTCCAAAGCACAGGATTAAAATCAGATGTCTTCAGTATAGGGATTTGGGAAGTGGTGTAAGTCAGGGGGCATAAAAAGGGCCACTGTGGCTCTATTACGATTTCCTGAAGATGATGTTATGGGGAGGCAGCAGGGCGAAGGATAGAGGGGTTGAACTTTGACACCCAACAGCCCTCATTTCAAATGAGGGTCTTCCAATTGACCCATGAGGTTTGATTTTGTTATAAGTAAATTAACCTCTCTGACCCTCAGTTGCCTTATCTGTGAATAGGGGCAACGTGGTGGCCTGGTAGAGATTAAATGCAATATCTCAGACACTTTGCACATGCTGGCTATTGAATAAAGTATGAGAGTACTTCAGTGAGACAGTTAGCTAGTGAGGAGCAGAATTCTGGAGCCATAGTGCACATTGGATATGAGTTTGTGCTCAAGCAGAACTTACAATGAGTGGATTAGCATAATGAATCTGGGGCATAAGAAGGGATTACAAACTGCAGAGAATCCATGACCCTTCCACCTTCATTACTGGAAATGCAGAAGAAGCACATTGAAGATGTGCCCCAAGAGCCTGGCAGGGAGTTTGGGAAAACCCATAATAATTCCGGATCTTGTTCCAGCTTCTAAAATGTCATCCCCTAAAAAGAAACAAAGACCATAATAACCAATTATTAGGAAGTAACCATTATCAGGAAATCTTTCATCAATACTGTCTCTAATTTCTATCATATGGTCCCTCCTATCCTGTTTAGCCCATCTCCATGTATTTCTTTAAATCAAGAAACAGGCTGGGTATTTGCTTTGTGAAATTTCATAGGCTTGAGGCCTGGATTTCTTCAGACAGTTGGGGTTTTGGAAGGAGGGAACTTTTTTTTGGTTGAAGTCAGGATGTTATCACAGGAGGCCTAGAAGTTTTCATTGACTGAGTTTCTTCTATATGATTAGTGAGGACAGATGACAGGCACAACATTGCAAGGTCCTTAGATGGTAAATGAGTCCAGCACCAAAACCACACCTGCAGGGAGTGTTTGTGAGGAGCTTCTGACGTGAGACCCCTGTGGGGTCCTTGTGGCTGCCTCGGCGGCACCCCAGCCTCCAAGATTTCTGTTGTCTAAGAGTCGACGATGATCACTTTTGGTCCAAACCCAAGCTTTCCTTGATGTACACAGCTTAAGCTCTAACATGCAAATTAGATACCTAGGAGATCATTATCTCCTCAACTTCTGAAAAATGTATCTCATCTTTATTTTTCAAAGGCAGTATATTAAGAATACACTCAAAACTGTCAACTCTCATCCAAGTTTTTTCTTGACCCCCTGATGAGAATGTATTCAAAACCAATTAGCTGTTTCCCTGACTTTCACCTTTGATGAATGGCAGTAGTTGCTTTCTTCCCTCCAGGAGGAAAAATAAAAACTGGAGAGCTGAAAGGGATAAAACAGCTTTGGAAACAGAAACTTTAGTGTCTAAACATACAGTCATTTCCTAGGGAAAATTGTAGCCACTTTCTGGTCAGTAATGGTCATAGAGAACAAGCAGTGCCCTCTTGTATGATGAGAAACCACTCAGGGTTAGGCTAACTTGCTCCAGGTCACTCATGCAGGGAGGGCACAACCTTGGTAAAATAGAGATCCTGGGATCCTCCCTTCTGCATCCTTCCAAACACATTGGGTTTTCTTTTCTCAAAACTCAGTGCCTCCTCGGGCGGCAGCCTGGAGAATATTTTCATTGGCGTGGAGGAAAAGTGGATTTTGAAGTTGTGAATATTTACTCTGAGCCCCTGGGAAGTCCCTTCCTAGACTTGCTTTAGTCTCTCTTTGGAGCACTTGGGCAGCTTCAGCAAACTCCCTTCCCACAGCAAACAGGAGGGGGCACCTCAGCATGGTTCCCCTGGACAGGTTCAGAATCGCCATTCACCAACACCACTGCTCTTCTCTGCTCAAAGCACTTTCTCTAGGGCTTCGTAGAATTCCCCTGCTGCTCCCATGCTTCAGGGCTAGATCAAATGCCACCTTTTCCATCAAGACTTTCTAAACATGCCCACCCAAGACCCCAAGACCCCTAACTCCTGTGGCTGTGGTTCATTGACTTTTGTGGAGCACCCTCTTAAGATGGCATCTATGGATGCTGATTAGGAGCTCAGAAGGAACCTCAGCCCCAGCGGTGGGGTCAATCACCTTACCGCCCGTGTTGTGTCTCAGTGTTGCTGATCCAGAAATAATGATAACTACCACTGATTGTCTACTAAGTAGAGGGCTCTGTGCTAGGCCCTGTGCTAACATAATGTATGGGACTATTTAACACTGTAGCAGCTACGAAGATGTCAGGGCAGGCCTCCAATAAAACAGCTGATTTGACCAACAGTCACACCTGCTGTGTTCTGAAATCTGTTGTCACACTTGTACAGAGGCTGTTCTTCCCAAGGCCATGCTTTCAACCAGTAACTGAGCATGGCAAGAGTGTTATGGCAGACATGTGTATCGGCTGGTGTCTGACTAACTCCAGGACTCCTGACAATGGCCTTCTGGAACCTTCCGGAGACAGCATGGAGGTCCAGGACCTTTCCAATAATCTTTTTTTCCCCACCTTCACTGGGATCAGATTTGTTTCCCAGCCTTCCTAGCTCCCCATTTTATTTCACAGGTTTTCCCCATTAAATCGTTGTATATTTATTCCAGTCTTAGCATCTGCATATTGGAAGATCTAGACTAATACAAACTATGATGGTAACTCTGTGAGACAAATGCTATTTCCTTATGTTTAGATGAGGAAAAAATAAGCCCTAGGAATTCTATGAGGTCCCATAAACTTGTTACTGCAGAGTAGCAGATCTGTGTTTAAAACCTTGCACCTTAAATGACTACCCTGTGTTTTCATACCTAGAGGAAATCAACCCTCCAAAATAAATATATCAAAACCTTCCAAATGGGGGTAAGTGGACTAGATACACAGGAAAAGAATACTTATAAATTAGATGATTATTCAAAGAAGTTACCCAGAAAGAAACATAATGACACAGGTACATGTATTTGACAGATAGTTTACAGAAATTACAAAAGACAAAAGATATAATAGATGTTGGGAGAATTGGAAGACAGAATGTTTTTAAGTGAGTTCTTGGCAATCATGGCTGGGAACATGCAGGAATTTAGCAAAGTGAGCAGGTTCGGATTCAGACCAGGGTCTGTGTGTGGGCAATTTCTTTACCAGTGAGCTCACTGTCAACCTGCACTTAAGTCACTTTTAAAAACACAATAACTAAGCACTGGGTTTCTTCTTGAATATTGGATATGGACATGAATCATTTTGGTTTTAAACTCACATCCTGCAACTTTTTTGTTTGTTCGTTTATATTTTCCTTATAGAATCTAGGTTGTAGTCAACTTATCTACTTATCTTTTCAATGATTTGGTATGATTTTTACATAATTTGTTATTGAACCAATTTGGGCTACCTTCTGGCTTGGTCACATCCTCAAATAGATTGGCTCAACATACCAAAAGAGCCAATACCTTAAAATCACTTAGGATGTCTATCACTGAGTTTATATTTTGTATCATACATCGCCTCTTTTTTTGCTAGTTGGATTGAGAGGAAGCAAGAAAATGACCATTTTTAGCTTCTACCTGCAAAAAACTTGTTATGTTGGACCTACAATATGACAAAACAATAGATTGATTCCATCATCAAATATAATAATACAGCAATATATATATAATATGCATAATATATATTATATATATATATATAATCTGGTTTATACAGATTTTTAAAAAAGACTTTTCATAACTATGACATAAGAATAAGAATTAAAACTTTTGTTTTTATTTTTACAGATCAATAGAAGAATTTTCTAATCAATTTCATTTGATTTTCTATAGTGTTAAGTTTTTATTACTAATAAATGTTTGATTTTTAAAATTAAAACATTATTCAGATACAGTAACATTTGTCTTTTAAAAAGTACAATTCCATGGTTCCCAGAGGTGCATCACTGTCACCATTACCTAGTTCCACAGCATTTTCATTGATACAGAAAGACCCGTACACATAAGCATCCTTTCTCTTTTTCTCCTTGGGTTTGTGCTGATAAAATTTTAAACTTCCTTTTCATCAATCTTTGACATTGAAAAATGGACACATTTTCAATTCTAACCCTCCTTTTTTAAAACCAAAACTTATTTACTTTGAATTCAAACTCAAATTCCAAAGCAATGCACAAAAGCAAATTAATGGTAGTGGACAGTCATCATTCTTTAACTCAGAAAACTAAATTCAGTCTTTCTCCTTCAATTTAATTTTTATCAGTCGAGTAAGGATGGAAGAGGAATTGATGGTAATTGCGTACAGAAAACTATTTCTATGAAAATGACAGAAATGGTCATATTCTCCATTTCGCTGTGGTTTCAAGAAGTTCAAAATTAAGTGCAATCTATATTTAATAATAAACGCAGGCACTGTAACCAGTCTATTTAAATCCTGCATCCTTCTCTGACTTTGATATTTATTGTTATCATCATTATCATTACCAATATTATTGTTATGGCTAAATTATCTAGCTTGGCTTTCTGGTTTTCATTTATATTTTATTATAATTTCATAATAAAACATTTTATAAGGTACTTTAGATACTTTGTATCCTGAGGTAAGGTATAGGATTAAGGAATTTCAGATAAAAATATTATTGAGTAGGTGAATTTTTGCTATAAAAGAAAAATGACATCTGGCTCAATGTGTCATTGAAAATTATTTCCTCTAAATAAATAGCTCTTTTACTTACCTGAGATGTCTTTATTTGTTTTGTTTTTTCTTTTTGTGAATGTGGCTGGTGAGAGATGGAAGGCTTTAAAGAAAATAGAGAACATTTCTTGGGAATTTCATAAGTTCATCCAAGTGCTTATCTTTGGACTTCTCATCAATACTTGTAGGTGAGGTGACAACAGGTTGCAATCTGATCTCTTCCGGGAGATGGTGTAGATTATAATGAAGTGGGGTTTTTTTTTTTTTGGTCTTTTTTATTATTTCCCTTTTATTCATTTTCATGATCTCTTTTCCTTTTTCTAGACTTGTTGTCCCATGCTGACTACAGGGACAAGTCTTCCAGGGTTTGTGGTAAGAGCTTCATGAAGTTTTTAGCAAGGGGCCACCTTGTCCTCTTGGAGACACTTGGCAGATAAAGGGTGATGCCAGGAATAGTAAGTAGTTAACATCCTTTGGTATGTAGGAGAGCTGCCTAAGAGTTACAATTAGTGCCAAGTTTGAGGGATTGTAGGATAGATATCAATTATAAGCATAATTTGGTAGGAACCATGCTTAGCATAATCTATCTTAATTTCTGTAGGAGAAATCCATGCCACAAAGGATTCAAACAAACTAGCAGAGAGGGATGCACTGGGAGGAACAGAGAATCGTCCATAGCCAGCATGTAATTCCCATGACTCTGGGACGACCTTGGAAGAGGACCTCCCCTCATCTTTGTACTGCCAGTCAATCTTCAGATGATTGAAGTCTGGTTAATATCTTGGCCACAAACCCATGAGAGGCCTTGAGACAGAAGTATCAACTAAGTCCCAAACACTGAACCAAAAGACTCAGAATGGATAATGAAATGAGTTATTTTTTTAAGCTTCCATGGTTTGGGGTAACTTGTTTTGCAGCAATTGGTAGCTAATACATAGTTTACGTGATGTTTCCTGTTTCTTCCCAGTCTCAGCCACAGCACTGGGAGGTAACAAATATTTATGTTTGCTTCTGAAGTATAACAATCAGAATCTGTGCAACATTCTTTCTACAACCCCAAAGAGTTAAAAAGTGGTGGAAGGAATGGAGTTTACTCCCAGGTTAGTAATTTAATCACTTCGGAGAACTGGGGTCCATTGTTTTTTCTTAAAAGCATCTAAACATTGAGTTATTGAATTATCAGCTAACTCTCTGTAGTCCATAGGCCCAATCAATCTACAATATGGGAAAATCTTGTTTATTTAAAGAAAGATCAAATTTGTTATACAGGTGAAGGTTAGCTCTTTACCTTTTCCCTGGTGGATGTGTATGTTTTGAACAGAATGCCAAACATACAGACATTCCATTACGCCCAAATTGTGTTATTGCAGTGACATCTTTTGTTCTGGGTAAACTTCATGTGTTTGAAAAATGTTTTTGTTTCTCTCCCTAATCTAAACCACCAAGTTTGTAATTCAGGTGACCAGTTCTTACTTTAACCGCACCAGAGGAGACCTTCTAGGTTTTAGTATGTTGGTAATGTTTATAAAGTATTATGTAATTAGTAATCAATAAATTGCTATTAACTAATTTGTTGGGGTCAACAGATAATGTGGATTTGATAAATATTGTGATAATAGTAAGCTGAGGTTGGTCTTAGAGCCAACAGTTCAGTTTGAAAAACATGAAAGAAAATATGGACTTACTGAGAAAAGTATTATTTTGTGTGAGCCACAGAGGAGGCTTTCTGACTAGGAAAGTAAGACTGTCAGCCAGAAACACAACCAAAGAATTTTGATGTAGAGTTAACTTCTTCACAATTCCTGTGGACATTTTATGGTGAGGACAATGCCATTTCTAATTCCCAGAGTGAAATTGCAGAAAGACCAGTGGCTGAATTGCTGGTGAGAAGTTGAGGCCACCAGGTTCCAGGTTCCCGTGGGTCCCAGCCATCTGGGAATTACTTACTGAAGTTAATGTAGCTGCTTGTTCAAGTCTTTCTGGTTTCCACTCAACTCTGAGTCTGTGGATGAAATGTAAAATGCTTTGTTCATTTTTCTTATACACTATACTGTTGAGTGAGTAGAAGACACTCAACAAGAGTTAGTACAAGGTAGGAAGAAGGCAGGGAGGGGAGGAGAAGAGAATATCATCAAATAAAAAACAAAACCAATCTGACAATGAGTCTTGAGGGTGTTCTGTCATTAACTGATGACATATTTACTGACCACTCAGTTCTAGAATTTAGGTAAGATAAAGTTTGCCTTAAACAGCTCATAGGCTGTAACAGCAGCAGAAGACAGACACTAAAACATGGGGACACGTGACGAATTGTCATAGGAGTTTTGTGGAAAGACAAAGAAGGTTCTGAGTACTTTCAAAGGAAAGCAGGATTCTTCCTAGAATTTGTTGGACATGAAAGACCAAGAAGGTGCTAGAAAAAGGGCACCATCCATAGGGTCATGGAGGTACTTAAGAGACTGATTCTTTGGAGAATTTGGAGACAGTAGAAACCATGCAGTAAATTGTTGTGTTTTTGTTATGGTTTTTATTCTCCTCTTTAAGAGAATCCGCAATCTGACCTGTTCTCATGTGGCTCAGGGTGTCTCTCTGCAGATGGGGAGTGGCTTTGTCATGTCTAGGCAGAAGTTTGAGAGCCTTTGTGTGGTGTGGATACTCTTTCGCTTTCCTTCTATCATGACACTGAGTTAAGGGCTGATTCTTAAAGCAGGTGGCAGAGTGGAAAGAGTGTGATCAGAGTCACAGCAATCCATGGCTCCTAAGGAGTGATACAGGAGAGAAACAGACCTTTGTTGTTGGAAGCCAACTGGAATACAGTTGTTGCTTATCACCACAGTGTGACTGAAGAAAGCTTACCGAAGCGGAAATCCAACTCAAGAACTTTGCACATTACCAGTGGCTATGGCCATTCTAAGGATGTAATTCCACAAACTGGAGTCCACACACACACACACACACACACACACAAACAGGTTTCACCCTGACGTGCAGGGGAAGTGCAAGCCACGGTGTGGAATGCTTCATGCTTCATACCTGGCTCACTACACTCTCACAGCCACAGGTCTTCACCATGATGGGCTGTGCTATAGCTTCAAAGCCGGCATGGATTGTTTCTTCATTGATTTGTGGGCTAATACATGGTCTACCGTCTTCTTTCAGTGCTTTGAGTCTGTCATCCCATTGCCCTCTGACCCACCTACTTGGTAGAAATTCAGGTGTTTCTCTTGTTGTTTAACAGGATTACTAAGGATCCCTTACATGTGGTGTTTCCCTTCTCTTTTGCAGCTTTGAAAATTCTGTCTTGGTCTTTGATTTGGCTGATTATGTTCTATTCAGCTGTTGGGTCTCTTTGTGTCCATCCTGATTAGATTTCATTAGCTTCATGGGTGTGCAGATTGAAATTTTTATCAAATTTGGAAAGTATTTGGCCTTTATTTCTTCAAATACTCTTTCCTCCTTCTCTGTTGTGCTCTGGGACCGTGCCCCGCCAGCCTCTGTGCGGGGCCATCTTTCTTCGTTTGTTTACTATTGGTCCTTTGGACTATTGGTTCTTTGTTCTCTTAACATAATTATCTTCCTGATTGCTGAATCTTTCTTTTACCTAGAAAAGAGTCATAGAGCCATCTAGTGAATATTTAAAATTTTCAGCCATTGTAACTTTTAACTCTAATTTTTCCATTTCTTTGTACTTTCTATTCCTTCATTGATATCTTCTAATTTGTAAGACATAATTTTCACATATTACTTTAGTGCTGTAAACAGCATTATATACAATTCTTGGAAATTTTTTAAAATGTTGATTTAAAGTCTCCATCTATCATAATCCCTCGGGGATTCCCCAAAGGTAGCTTCTAGTGATTGTTTTGTTTTGTGATTTTCTTTGTGTATGGGCCATACCAGGTTTATTTGCACATCTCCGAAGGTTTTTTTATTTTATTTTTTTTGCCAAACTTTTAAAATAACACAATGTGGCAATTATGCAAATCAGACTCTCCTTCCTTCCCAGGATTGGTCATGCTCCTGTCTGCTGCTGTTGTTTTCTGATGTTTTGATTTAATTCTTCAAAGGTTCCCTGCATCCTTTGTCCTGTATGGCTACTGAGATTCTTACTCTATTAACTTAGCATTCTACTCATGGTTATACAGAGATTTTCTGAAATTTCTGGAACCAACAAATGTTCCACTTTCCCAATTGCACTGCCTGCGTATTAGACACCACTTACACACTCAAATAGTCAGCAGACTCATTGGACTTACGCTTCACGTCCCATTTATGCATGGTCTTAAAGCTTCAGGAGGAAAAAGACTTCAGGACGTTTCTGGTTATTTCCTGAGAAGTTTGCCAAGCTCTGGGCATGAGCACAGCCCTACACACGCTTGAAGCTTGTCAAGCCCCTATGCGCCTCTCATTCTGCAGCTTTTCCTCCTATGCTTTTTGGTTAGGCTGTTCTTTAACCTAATTGGTTTCCACTGTCTCTGGAAGTTGCAAAATTAAGTAGTTTTCTGTAATTATTTATGACAAACACCCCCAAGCAACATCCCCAATACCCATTCCCACACAAGCCTAGTGAGTTCTAAGTCAAGGCAAATAAAAGCAAAGTTGCAAGTAGGAATGACAGGAACAAAGGAGACCTGTCAAATGATGCAAACGTTCCAGGAGGGAGGTTTTTGAAGTCAAACTTCCAACTCCCTTCTGCCTCTGCAGTTGAATTCTGTATTGCATTGTGTATGTGGGGGGGGGGGGCAGGGAGATGGAGGGACACGCACACTATTGGGGATTGAGCCCAGGACTGTGAGTATGATAGGCAAATTCTCTACTGATACACATCACCAGTCTTTTTTTTTTTTTTTTGAGAGAGAGAGAGAGAGAGAGAGAGAGAGAGAGAAAGAGATAAATTTTTTTATTATTTATTTTTTAGTTTTCGGTGGACACAACATCTTTATTTTATTTTTATGTGGTGCTGAGGATTGAACTCAGCACCGCACACATGCCAAGCGAGTGTGCTACCGCTTGAGCCACATCCCCAGCCCACATCACCAGTCTTTTAAGTTTTTTAATTTTATTTTGAGACAGGTTTTTGCTAAGTTGTCCAGGCTGGACTCAACTCTCTGGTCTTCCTGGCTCAGCCTCCTGAGGAGCTGGGAATAGAGGTGTTACACCATCAAGCCTAGTCCAGACTGCTGTTTAAACCTTACTTGTGAACTGATCACTTTTACACCTTACTTGTGAATGGATCATTTTTACAGAACTAAGATCAGGGCCAGTTAGAACACTACAGTTATCACTATAAATTTGACTTTGCACAAGTAAGTAGACTGGGATTCCAGCAAGGATGTGGTTAATTTGCAGAGTACTGAAAATTTTGATCATGACAATTTATGCCAGTTTTCTTATTGTCTTTATGAAGAGTAAACTTTTGGGTATTATCACTTTGCCATTGTCACCAACGTCATCCAGAGATCTTTCCTAACATCCTGCTTTCCCAATACAACTAAGTTATTTTCAGTAATAATGAAGTAATGATGAGTAATAGTCGTGGTTTTCTTGCTTTGTTCTTTACTTCTAAAA
Source organism: Marmota monax (assembly GCF_021218885.2). Classification (NCBI taxonomy): domain Eukaryota; kingdom Metazoa; phylum Chordata; class Mammalia; order Rodentia; family Sciuridae; genus Marmota; species Marmota monax. The sequence goes on from NW_026694710.1 coordinate 21,152,703, forward strand.
CATGCCATTACCAAGTATAATGGCATACATTTTATTTTTGAAGATATTATTCATATTCAGTAAAATAGTTTTATTTGTGAAAAAATTATTTACCAGATAAAATACTATAGTTTCATGTTTTACTATTTTAAATACAGATAAAAATTCCAAATGTTCATTTAACATGATAGAATTAAAGTAAGTCAAGTAGTATTTGTTCTTACAAACTTTAGAACAGGTAGAAGACACACAAAAATTCTACAAGGTGGTTTCAATGGGCAGAACACCACACTAGGAAGGTACAGAGATTATTCATGCCTGGGACACCAAGTGGAACGTATTTAAATTATCTCATGTCATGAATACATTTGTAGGCACAAAGTTAAAAAAAAGTAACTTATTTTGTCCCATGATAATGTATTATATTCTTACAACATTATTGTAGCAAAATACTTTGAGATCTAATTCAGAGTATCAAAATTTATAAAGTACCACACACATCAATATGGAAATCTAAATATATAAATAATTTAAATGCTGATATACTGTTACCCATTTTTCTTATTTTCATCCCATTTCTTCTTCACTTTATAACCAGATATCATACATATATTTTAATTTATATTAAATATATATCTATATATATCAAAATATAAATATCAAATATATATCATATACATTTTTAAATTTTCATATTATTATAATGATCACTATATTATATATGTTAATTTATTCTCTACCACACCATTTGACTTTGGCTAGATTACTTAATATTCTTTAAAAATATATCTTATAGTTATCGGTTGTTTGAAATAATTTGTTCAATCATTCCCTCTTTTGTGTCCTATTTTTATATTATTAATATTTAAGCAGAAATATACATCATTTTGGGGGAAGTGTACCAGGGATTGAACTCAGGGGCACTCAACCACTGAGCCATGTTCCCAGCCCTATTTTGCATTTTATCAGAGACAGGGTCTCACTGAGTTGCTTAGAGCCTTGATGTTGCTGAGGCTGACTTTGAACTTGTGATCCTCCTGCCTCAGCCTCCCAAGCCACTGGCATTACAGATGTGTGCCACTGTGCACAGCAGAAATGTTCATTTTAAGATAAGTTTTGTCCCTATCTTGGATTTTAAATGTATATTGTTTATAAAAGTTAAGGTGATATTTATCTTTTGAAGGTTAAAACACTTTATTCCTCTTGGGGATCAGTCCAGTATCCATAAAACAGTGTTGACACAGTTTGGAAGTTATAGAATACTCAATTCACACTTTCATGCTTAATCCTTCATAATTTTTCCATCAACATCCTGTTCCACTCACGTTTGGAATCTTTTGCTTCCTTCAGATCTTTGCACATTGGGATGCTCTGGCCCTTGGTTGAAGGCCCTGGTATGCTAGTCACTTCCAATGCTGTCACAAAATTCCTGAGTAAACCATCTTAATGGAGGAAAGATTTCCTTTGGCTCGTGGTCTTAGAGGCTTCAGTTCTTGCTGTTTGACCCCACCGTTTTACACAGTTGTCTTCATGGACTTTTTAGCTTTTGTTGCTTTTCTTAATGGGTACTCAATTTTATTCAAATATGTATTCCAGTTAATTATAATCTGTTTACAACAGGCTTATAATTTGGCACAAATGACATTTTGGGCCAGAGAATTTCTGCCATGAAGGGTTTTCCTGTTCATTTTATAGGATGTTTAAAAGCATTTTGGCCTAGATGCCACTAGTATTATCCCAGTTGTGATAAGAAACAAAGAAACAAAAGTCTACAGACATTTCCAAATGTGAAGCACAGAATTGTTTCTGGTTGAGAAGAATTGGTCTTTATGAAGTAATAGAGAGCATGCAGCCCAAACCACATGCAGCCCAATCCCATTTGATCTAAAATTCCCCATGGTCTCTTTCATCTTAATTGCCTCATGATTTAAGATCTTAGGGCAGCTGATTTATTGGCAGTGAGAGGTAGCCATGCCAAGTAACTTCCTCAGGGCTTCATATGGACCCAGTGCACAATTCCAGGCAGTTGTAAGCTCATAGTGCACATACTGAAGCAAGACCTGGACACTGGAAAGTACAGAGCCTCCACCAAGAACCTGAGCAGGGCCCTCCACTCACTGTGTAGTGGGCACAGAATTTTATGCAGATATTTTGCCCTCTGTTTCAGTTTTCTCATCCATAAAGCTAAATGCAATCAATCGCTTTACCCAGATGTGATGAAGTTTAGTACCAATGGATGTATGGTACCTGGAACACTTAGTCAATTTATGATTCCACTTCTTATTATTTCCCTAAAATCCAAGAACTGGCAACTGAGTGCTCCTCATCAGATCTGAAGAAGGAACAATAGCAGTGGAAAGTTCTGAATTCTTGATTGGCACCTCGGTGGACAACAACTCATTTTTTTTTTTTTATGTCAGAAAACTTTTAGACAGTGCTAGAGTCTCTGACAATGAGTTTTCAAATGTGTGAGAGCTTGACTCTGTATTAAGATTTTCATTAACAGAGGAATCAAAGTAAAAACATTACAACACAAGGTAGCATGTGCTATAATAATGAACAAATTCCACCAGTTTAGGGAATAGACCCAGAAGGTCAATATGTCCACAATAATTCATTGCAGAGTTAGAACTGATGTGCTAAAAGATTTGTCCTATATGCCATATTAACACGACAATATTAATTTTACAAAATAATGGTTGGTCTGTGATTGCAAACTTTGTATCACTAGGTCAAGCCTCTGGAAATTTCCATTTGGGGTCAGCTACTTGTGTTACATGTATCTTTTTATCCAAATTCAAGAAATACCTTGGAGTAAATCAGACAAATAGTTTCTTTCTTAGTCTACTAAATTGTGCAAAGTAATTAACTAGACATTTAAGAGGACTCTGTGCCTATTTTAAAAAGTTGAGATTAGCAGGAAAAAATTCAAGGTTGGCTTGTGCAGAGCTCTGCCACATTGACATGGACCAGCCTGCCGAACATGGAGGTCTGCAATTGATAAGGGCAAAGAGCTGTGACTCACAGCTGGGCATGGGGATCAATTTATCTCTCAAATAACCAATTTTAATTCTTTAAAATATTTCAAAATTCTTCATAGGATACTTTGTTGATGTTTTATTAAAAGGAGGCATCCCTCTGCCAGTTCTTAAGTCCAAGAATATGGAGTTCTGAAAAAGAAAAAATCTAAATGCTCAGATATTGTACCTGTTCTGAGTTTCTCTCTTTTCCTTTTTTGATTAAGACAGTGAAGCCAGGTGTGGTGGCACATAATTGTAATCCCAGCGTCTTGGGAGGCTGAGGCAGGAGGATCATGAGTTCAAAGCCATCCTCAACGAAAGAGAGGCACTAAGCCACTCAGTGAGACCCTGTCTCTAAATAAGATACAAAACCAGGGCTGGGGATGTGACTCAGTGGTCAAGTGTCCTGAGTTCAATCCCAGTCCCTCCAGCCCTGACAAAAGAAAAAGAAAGAGACAAATACACAAGGACACACAGTGTTTTCTTTCAGAAGAATTCACAACAACTTCTTCTTGCCCTCATTCCCAGATTTTCTACTACATTTTGCTTCTTTGACACGTACCTCATTTTGTCATCTTTTTTAAAAATGAGTGGTTCTCGGAGAAGCCCAAAAGGCAGATGCACCTTCAACCCCATCTGAAGAGCGATCACCTTCCCAGCCGCTGAGCCCAATCCCTGGGGTTAATTTGGATCCACTGAAATGCCTGGCGTCTGTGTGTATTGCCACTGACCCTCCTCAGGCGAGCTACACCATTGTGATAGCCAAGGTTGGACACTGCCACTTTAAATTAGGGGTTTATCTGGAGTCTTGGAGAATGGGATGTGTTTCAGAGGGAGAGGATGATGAATCACATGGCAGGGAGCAAAGTAACAGTGATTAATGGGACATTACACAACAACAAAAAAATAGCCAACTGTGTGCAGAGATAAATGTAACTACAAAGAGCAACTTATTGTCTAAGGTGATGTAATTAACTTCAAGTCCCTCTATGGCTTGGATGGCTAGTTCCAGTGAGCCTGTCCATTGTGCTGGTGATAATGACAAGGTTGTGGCCTCTTCTTTTAAATACTACCCTATTAAAGAACATTTTTCTCCAATACATAGCACCCATAAAATGTCAAAGACTAAGATATGGCAATTTGAAGAAGCACAATTATAATCAACTGTTCGGATTCATTCAACTTCATTTTCTCCCCCAAGGAAGACAATAGAATAAAAGACAAAACTTTTGACTTATGAAATATGAGCTTCTACCAATGTTTTCATGCATGAAAGCCGCCCTGGTCCATTGGTTCTTCTTTCTTTCTTCTTTTTTTTTCCCTTTTCTTCTTTTTTCTTTTGGCTTTCTGGAATACAGAGAAAATCGGTTTCTAGAAAACGTTTTATGATAGTCACTATGACAAAGACAGCTTGTCACTCCTCAGTTCCTGGCAGGACAACCTGTTCTGTCTGTGTAAGAATGTTTCTTTCATTCTTAAGGAACAAGTAATAACTTTGCTATTAGAAGAAATGGTTGGCTTGATATTTGTGGATGGACAATAGGTTCAGAAATTACTCTGAGCATTTTAAATAAAGAAAATCAGTACTGTGAATATTTCTATTCATTGAAATCCTGTCCACATTTTTCAGTTAGCAAGGTTGGAAAGGAGTGTACATTTAAAAATTATTGCCAGTCCATTTGCAAACTTTGAAGGCTTTCCTGATATTTGAGACCTGCTTCACTTGACATTTTTGCATTGTTTGGCTACTCATACAGACGAACAGAGGAGCAAAAACTTCCAGGATTCTGAGATATGGCATAATTGGAATACCAGCTTGCTTCCCACCTGTTCGCCTCTTCCCAACTTTGAAACAATAATATTACTCTAAATTTTATAGTGTTTTTGTCCTCTTTAAATAACATTAACCACTTCAATCCTACAGAATAGTTGTTAAGAGTTTGCATGCACGACGTGCCCCAAAATCATGGACTTTAGGATAAAATAGGTGTAACTTTCAGTTCAATTATTCTTGTGCTATATAACATTTGCCTTCCATTAATCTAATTTTAATCCATTAAAATAATAATAATATTTATTTCATAGAAGTGCATAGAAACTGAAAGAGACATTGAATGCAGGATACTATGAAAATATTCTGTCACATTTCCTTTCCATTGCACCCTCTCCTGCCATCTAAGTGACTGGAGCAAAATATTATGTGTTATTTGTTATTGTATTTATTAAGAAGAGAAAATGAAATAAATGAATATAGCCTTTATTAAGCACTTGCCACAATTCAACTTCTATTGTTGCTCATTTCATATACATTAGATTATCCAAAGAATTTGCTCAGGTTTTGCAGATACAGATTTCAGACAATGGGGATATCAACCCATTGTGTCAAAAACTTAAACTGAACAACAGAACTAACATTTTTGGTAATTTTGAAATAAATTTTATGTTTTTAGAGTCTATCCATTTGAGAAAAATAATAGGTGAATGATTAGAGCATTTTGAAATATTTTTAAATTTATTGTGAAAATAGCATAAATTTTACTGCCAAGGCTGCTTTTACTAAATGATTAACTGAACAAAATATTACACCCAAACATATTCAAACAATATAAGAAATGCATGTATGGAAGTATTTTTTTAGGAATAGGGTGTCTTTTTTATCTCAACAAATGCATAATACTTAAAATCATCAAGAATTCAGAAATAGCTGCCCTAAAATGGCACACAGGGACAAGGTATGCTCCACAGTGATATTTAGCTGCGTCTCTGCGACCTGGTGAAATTTAATGGGTTGCTGCTTGCAGTTAGATAATAAAAATGCTATCATTGGAACCAAATGTGATACTGTGGAACCACTTAGCAAAGCTCCCTGATGGAGAAAGGAAATAAGAACACAGGCAAGCTTCCTCCATCAGGGGTTGTGACCCTTAGCGATTTCAGTGGTGATGGATTATTGTGATCTGTTGCTTTACAAATATTCCACTTATATTGGGGGTTAAAAAAAGTATTTGCCTTTGATACATGTAATAAATGCATGGATTATTTACAATTTGTGAGCAAATTGGGTCTCATAAATTTGTTAGATTTCAAAAGACATCTGCTTAGCACGCTTAAAAAATGCAGTGAGAACCCATCAACAGACAGGGGCTAACCCTCCTAGACCTGCTACTGTGCAACCTGATCCCAGACTTGACACAAGAAGCCATATTACTCTTAGACCTCAAGAAAAACAATGATGTCAATAAAACCATGTCATGTGAAACTGACAACATGCTGTTTAAAATGTAATGTGACCCTTTGAAGTGTTTTTCTTTTTTCCACCAAAAGTAATTGATAAACAGGTCATGACAGTTATGTCTGTACATTGTGCAATGTATGAAAGAATAGAATATTAGCCTACTATCATATTTATAGGATAGCTTATCCACTCACAAGATGCCACATTATACTGTGTCCTATTTAAAGGACAATCTGTATTTTCCTCCTTCCTCTCCTCCTCCTCCTCCTCCTCCTCCTCCTCCTTCTTCTTCTTCTTTGTAATGGGGATTGAACCTAGGTTACTTAACCCTTTAACCAAATCCCGAGCCCATTTTTTAAGGTATATTTTATTTTGAGACAGGATATATTTTTATTTTCTTGCTAAGTTGCTTAAGGCCTTGCTAAATTACTGAGGCTGGCTTTGAATTTGTGACCCTCCTGCCTCAGCCACCCAAGCTGGTGCAGGTGCTAGTGCACTGGGCTTATATTTTTAATCTTTTTTTTTTAAACACGTTACAATTTTTCATATTTGTACTAATTGGTTATAGAGGACAGGATAACACATTTTGATCATCATACGTAAATGGAGTATAACTTCCCATTCTTCTGGTTGTACTTGATGTAGAATCACACGGGTAGTGTAATCATATATGTACATGGGGTAATAATGTCTGATTCATCTTACTCTCCTTCCTACTCCCATATACTTTCCCCTTCCTTCACTCTCCTCTGCCTAATCCAAGGTACCTCTTTTTTCCATAGCCTCTCACCACTTATTATGAATTAGCATCCACATATCAGAGAAAACAGTGTGCCTTTTGTTTGGGGAATTGGCTTATTGTGCTTGGCATGATATGCTCCAGCTCCAACCATTTACCTGAAAATGCTATATTTTCATTCTTAATGATATCAAGGGACATATTCACGTATGATTTCTAATCTATTTTCATGCACCTGTGTCAATTCCACTGAAATATTAGCAAAATGAAATACTTGAGGCTTAATGTGATAAACAGTCTGAGATAACAAAGTGTTCAGACCATAGTCCAAGTTTAGTAAGTTCTTTTTGAAACAAAACATGAAATGGAAGTGTAAAATCCAGGGCACCGTGGATGCCATTCTCTACTCTGTGTCCCCACAGCTGCCACCGGGACAGGCACCAGGTCTGGGCAGAGCAGCCTGCTTCCACACCTTGTCAGGGTTCTAACCTTTGTCCTACCTGCACCATACCCACTCCCCACTCTTCCCTCCTTGATTCCAATCTCCCTCTGTGCTGAGCCTCTGCCATCCATCTCCTTCCTCCTTCAGTTTCTGCATTCGCTTGGGAGTTCCCTCTGAGTAATGACAGTGATTCCCAAGCAGTGACTTTAACTCCCATCCACCCTTCTAATTTCACCTGCATCAACAGCTGCTGCAGACAGGCATCTCTAGGACCTTACTGGCATTGACAGTCACCTTTGTCACTACTTTCCCTTTAACAAGACTCACACCTAATTCATCTTGGTCATATAAATGCAAACAAGACAGATGATCAAATGAAGTGAACCAAAATTGGCTTGTGTCCAGTGAAAGAATGGGTTATGAGGAAGCTGGACACACTGTCTGCTGCAGGAACATCTACTACCATTTCCACTGGGTGAACAATTCACCCCCAGCAGTTGATCGGCAATATCTGAAGACAGTAGTTGTGATGCTACTAGCACCAGATGGATAGAGATCAGAGATGCTGTTAAGTATCCTAAAATGTCCAGGATCCTTTCACCTCCAACAGAGCATTATCTGTCCCCTTATATCAGCAGTGCTGTGCCTTAGATGTCCTATACTAGGTGAACATGTGACACCATGAGGAGGCAGTGAGAATCTGCTTTCCCCTGATGCTGCTGTTTGTTATGCGTGTGAGGACAACTTTGTATGGCTACAATTGAAGCTGCAAGTCACGGGTCTGGAGTCCCCTTTACAGATTTCCCATTGATTTGCTTCGTGGGCTTTGTGTTGGTCACTGAGCTCTCAACAGCACACCTCGCTGGGAAGGCCATGTGTGTGCGTGTGAAGTAGGAGCTAGGAAACAGGTTTTCCACATTAGCAGTGACCACCTGTGACCTCCAAACAGTGCCTACCTCACTGTTCAGTTGCCCTTTGAAGATAGAAAGACAAATATAAATTTCCAATTTCCCACTAATGTGATAGCTGCAACAGCCACTGAAATGATATCTGAGTGCTAAGTGTGCTGTTGGCCAAGTGTTAAATAATGCAGTATAAATTAATAATGTATTGCAATAAAACTTTCTTTATTACCATTATATTGTATTTCTTTATTAAACTTTTTTTTACTTTATTTCTTTATTATGTTTCTTGTCAGCCCCCAGCCCAAATGTCACACTAATAACTTGCCCAATACCACTTACTACCTGTCACTTCTTTCTATCTTGCTTTTGCTCTCTTTTCTCAATTCCAGTTTCCTGTTTGCTTAATCTTAAATTAATATATTTCACTGTCTCTTTCATCTCCCCCTTCAATTCAACTTTTTTTTTATTCTTTTCCATTAAATCTTTTCTGCTTTCTTAAAACATTTTTTTTTCTCCAGAAAAATCGATAATAGATTAAAATGGTCAAAGGATAGAGGATTGTTAATATTGTAGCCAGTTTCTTTGATTATCATCCTCAAAATTGGTGATAATACTTCCAGGAACCAGACAGCTAAGGCAACCTTCCCTTAGAGAGAAGCAGGCACTGACATAAGTCACGCGCCCTTCAGGGTGTGTAGCATAGGCCTGATAGGTTCTTAGGTAAAGGAATGCCTTTGGAATTCAAGCCAAGGCTTCCATTTCCAAGAACAGGGAACGTGAATGCAGATTTTGACATTGCTGGAATCCTTGCTGCCTTCAGAATACATTTGTTTAAAGTGTGGCTCATATCTCTCATTTTAGTCTGTTTTCTTTTACTACAAACTCAGTACCACAGAATAGATAGGTTATGAAGTAAAAGAGACTTACTTAGGCTCACAATTCTTGTCCAAAGTAGAGAGGCTGCATGTGGTGATGGCCTTTGCTGGCAGAGTCCTGAGCAGTTCAGAGCATCATATAACAAGTGACAGGGAACATGTATGTGTTCTCCTCTCTTCCTCTTACAAAGCCACCAGGATTCAGTCCTGGGGACTCCACCCTGATGACCTTATGTAATCCTACTTACCTCCTAAATACTTCACCTCTGAAAACCTGAAGGATTTTCTGATAATTCTCAAAGTATAAGAATTGTTTTTTTTAATGTCCTCAGAAAATGTTCAACACAGTGTAACTAACAAATATCATATGTAAATGTATCCATGAAGTTTAGCAATTAAAATGTGATTTGCCTGTAAATTAACTTTTTATTGGAGATTAGAAAATTCCCCCCAAAACATGATCTGAAATTCACATTCCCCTGACTTCTCTTTTGTTTATGAAGATTTCTTAATGCATTTTACATGCCCCAAATTCTCTTACCATAATCCATTACCAATAAACCACTTACTGGCACTATTTCTGAGCTTTAGCTATTGCGTTATTAATTGGCAAAAGATTGTAAACATGATTTATGAATTATTTACAAAGTATATCTACTGGGAGGAAAAATTTAAATGCATGTAATTCAAAACTATGTACGGGTTTCAAAGAGTGCAGTTCACTCGCTGGGAAGCCTGTTTGAAGCATGAAATACATAGCATGACATTTTACTAGGTCAGGGTAGCTGGAACTTTCATTATATTAAGAAGTCTCCTTAGAATTCAAATCATGACAAAATATTGACAAGTAATAGGATTTGTAAGTACATTGAGTATTAGTTTTCCTATTAAATTAGCAAAGAAATTTTAACTTATATGACGGAATAGAAATAGTGCTATGTTATGAGAAGAGATAGAATAAATTATCATAGTCTAAAATGTCTAATAACAGCCTGATATTTTGTTTGTCTCAAAGGATCACAAGTAAAGAGCACTTATTTTCTCCACCTGAACCAATGACAAATACGGCCAAAGGATTCAATTAGGAAGGAAAAGAGTGCCTTTATTACCATCAAAGTCTAGGTTGAAGACATAAATTATAGTTCAGGGCAATTAGTGTCTTTGTACTTGCTGATATTAAAGTTGAAAATTAGATAATCTTGTCAAACCAATCATTGGAATTAACCACAGGTTTTCCCTATAAGATTGAAATAGAGTTTGATAATTTATATCAAGCTAGGGCACCATCACTGCAAGGTTGATAAAATAGTGGTCCAATAGTGTGAGGCTTGGACACTGAGCTGACATCTGCAGATGTGCCTGAAATTCAGTCTTGGTGGGTGAGACCTCCCTGCAACAAAAGCCAGGATGGGCTAATGATGGGGTAAATGACACATCAGATTGTTATGTCTATGACCTTGCCAAAAAATATCTAATGCATAGGTGGGCATGGCTAGCAGGTGCAGCTGGCTAAAGACATAATTACCCAGGAGTTGAGTTGGGGGGCAACAGCTTTTGCAACACAATTATGAAGTCTCTTCCTCTCTAAATTTAAAATTATGGAGTTTGCTAAAGTTATCTGTAAGGATGTATTCTATCTGTAATCCTAGATATTATTTTAACACTTTTCTAATGTAAATCAATGCATTGAATAACTTTTTGTTAAATTGAATCTGTATGTATCTAATTTATAGTGGCCTATACCACAAAATGTGTCAATTTCTAAATAAACAGCAAATCTGTATTTCTAAAAAAAATATTCCCTCTTAAAAAGATCTAATAAAAATGTTCAAAAACATCAAAATCTAAATTAAATACCTTGCTTTTCTTCCTTGCACTATGTTCTTCCATTAAAATACTTATAAATTAACTGTACCTATATCCTTCTACTTGTTCTCCTAATCATACTACCTTCTATTTCACTCATGCACTTAGGAAAATCAAGATACTGAAATTCTATTATCTATCTCTCTATCTCTATCTCTCTATCATCTATCTATCTATCATATATCCATCCGCCTGTTAGGATGAAGAGAAGAGAACAGTGGGCAGTATCCGTTTGACAGCTCAAGTTCAATATGCTTAATTAAAGGCAACGGGTTTCTTTCAACTGCTGCTTCCTTGAAAAACCAGTATTATGAGTTCTTTCTTGCTTTATTCTCAACCCACTGTCCAAAACGGGTAACATTCTCTGGTGACTGAGATCTCCATTATTTTTCATTAATATTGCTTAGATCCTCAAGTGTCCTGAATATCTCTGAGCCATTTGTTTCATGGTGTTGTTAGGTCTCAGGGGTTGCCAAAATTAAAAATTTATATTCTTCTCTTAGACTTTGATCCAGTTGAGCAGGTGTATGCAGTGGAAACCCTTAATATATTCTGGGACCCAAACCATTAAGTGTTACTTGTTGCCTCTAATAAGGGACGAACTACAGGAAGAACTTCCTCACAAAACCCTGGTTCAGTAGGCGTTCTCACTATGTCCTTAGACCATTTTGGCAAGAAGTGAGACGATTCTAGCCCTTTTGAGAATTTTACTGAAATGGAAACACACTCTGAGACACAGATGAATGCATAACTTTCTTGGGCCTCTCCTGGGACATCAAAGAGCACACAAGTCTCCAATCCAGGTACATACAAAGAATCAGTGTGATTGCAAAGTAAATGGACTTGGAACAACAGGCTTCAAATGACAGTGTTTCTATTCCCGTGTACATTTGGAAAAGTCTCAAGAACTCCTATTTATACCTAAAACCAGAGCCTGTACTTCAAATGTCTTATTTAACTCTGAGCAAAGGTATAATCATTACATGGTAAAAGGTTTAAGGCTAATTTTCAGTAATTTCCCAAATATTACTCTATTATACAATATCAAGTCAGACTTTCCTTCTACATATGTGCTGCTTCTCATCTGTGTACGATTTTCCATCTTTGTTTCCTTTAGATTCTTTGAAGAAAGTGATGTTAGACAACTTAGTCATGTTATTAATTAGGCTCTTTAACTTAAATTTGGAGAAACTTTTGACCCAATCACGAGAAATCCAATAAAATTCAGATATCATTAGAGCTATTAACAGAGTCATCCATAGAATTCTTGGCATCATATTAATACCATAACCACAAACCCCTTCAATTTCTTATGGACATTTATCTCTAAATATGTTGAATAATTAGCCCACATTATTTAGAAAAAGACAATTCAATTACATTTGTTATAAATATCTCCTATGTTTAAAGAATTTTATTGAACTGTGAAGTAGAAATACATTGATAAGATAAAGCATTTGCTGTACAGGAATTCAGGGATGAGTTGAGGGAAAAAAATGATAATTGTTTCTTAGATCCTAGATGGTAAGGGATAAAATTCCTAATTAGAGAAAATCACTCTTTTCAACAATAATGTAAGGTTGGAGTCCATTTTTATTGACATAAAATAATTGTACACATTTATGGCTCTATGTGATGATTTGGTATTCGTACACCATACATAGTGATGGAATCAGGGTAGCTACTCTTCCAGTCTCGATAAGCCTTCATCACTTCCTTTGTACTGGGAACCTTTTTCTTTATGCTGGAAAATTTATGTCTACTGGGTCTTTAAAAAATACTTAACAAATTGTTGCAAACTGCATTTCTTGATGAAAGCTTTGACACTTTTCCCTCCACTCTGCCCTCTTCCCCATGTGCCTCGTATTTAGACAAGTAAATATGAAAGATTGGGTTCTCCCCACTTTGGTACACATGAGAGCATCAAACCTTGCCACTCCTGGTCACACGTGGCCCTCACCTGGCCCCACCGTGTAATTAAAACCAAAGTCTCCTTTCTTATCTCTTGCAAGCCATTATGAGGTTTTAGAGGCCTGTACAGCACTTCCCAGGAACCCCAAATAAGTAAGTAGTGAATGCTTTTACACTTGTTCATGTGCAGACAACACCAGTCCCAAATTTGAACCAAGTTTTGTGAGGAGTCCATCCTGTCTTTGCAGGGAGAACATAATATTCCCCTAAGTTTTGCACCTATTGAAACGTCATGGGAGTCGATCATGGAAATTCGAATGTGAGCTTTGGCACACACAGAATGCTGAACTCAAGCCCATACTAGGATGTGAGCTTCTGAAGGGGCTTCTTGTTCTCTGTACCATGAATCAGTCAGGACAGCCTGGGGGTGGTGACAGTGGGGTCACAGACATTGCTGAAATTCATATGCAGCAATTGAACAATTTCACCAATTTGCAGGTAGAGTTAGATAGCTTCTACCGTGAGGGTGGCCTCACCAAACAGAGAACAGATCACAGCCAGTCAGAAAAAGACAGGGACAGAGAGACTTTGTCCAAGGTGAGTGAAGGGAAGCATGTGACTGGCAAGTTGTGCACCTATGGCTTGAGCAAATGATGGGAGGGACAAAGTACAGTCTTCTGGAAAGGAATCCTAGGTTCACCTTCTGACAGGGGCTAACATCCAATGGGGAGTTAAGGATGAGCAGGGAAGACAGAGGCCCTGTCAGACGATTTCCCATCTTAAGGAAATTAATGATGAGAAAATTAGGCTTGTTTACCTCAGAGAAAAGTCCTTAGGGAAGAGGCCGAATGACTCTTTTTTTTCCAAATTGAACCTGAAAGTCAGATATGGGGAAGTGTTTCCTAATGTTTAGAATTTGTGAATCACTAATGGGAGACAAAATAGGAGAGTCACACACTGCAGCAATCATGATTTTTTGCAAAGCCATTACCTATGTATCTTTTTAAATTTACCTTAGTGTAGAATTAGGTTATAAATTAAAAAAAAAAAAAACTATTTTAGTATAAATATGATAACTAAATACACTTAAAAATAGCCTTTAAATTGATATTTCTTATTTTTGATTTACAAAATACATTTTAATGACCTAACACTTGCATTCTTTTAATTTCTAATGTTGACTTTATCACAGACCTGCAGCAGACCCTTCATGACAGTTGGAGTCATGTTGGTAAGTACAGATGATAATCATGGAACCAGCTAAAAAGAAAGTAAAGTCAGGCTGACTTTTACAATGTAGAAGAAAAAAATGGCGTTTAAAAAAAATTAGTACTCATCTTTGGCAACAGGTTTCATTATAAAAAAGCACTGGTTTGTCTGAACATAGTGTCCACATCACTGGAAGCTTCCACTAAAGGCTGTAAAATGGGCTTTGAAATGTTTACAGGAGTGTGAGGAAAAGCAGCATTCATTAGGTAACCATCAGGCATCAGACACTGGTGTATTTCTGATCTGCACATAAATTGCATATGTATAATCTCCACTGATGCTAAAGACAGCTGATTAATTCTCCCAAGATCACACAGCACGTAAATGGAAGATGTAGATTTCAAATACGATTCCATCCGCCTCTTGCTGTTGAATCATTTTCCTTGGTATTTTGCATTGGAAGCTCTCTGAAATTGAAGAGTATCCTCATGAAGATCCTTATGAATTTGCAGGTTGTGGGTAGTTTCAACCTACACTGTGCCAGTCATTCAGCAGGGGATGGTAGATGTGTTGGGAGATAGATGAATCAAACCCATTCTATCCAGGAAACATACAGCACAAAGTTCCATCGAACACTCATCTAGAGATCTAGGAATTGTCATCACGATTCACAAATCAGGGTGGCAATGAAGAAGTACAGGTGACCATAGGGCTGGTGGGAAAGGCAACTAGTGTATTGCCTGAGACTTCTGGGAACCTCACTTAGGAAGCAGGGCACAGTTCCTACAGTGCAGAGAGAATCTGGCCAGGAGTAGGGCAGCCTGGAAGGAATTATATGTTCTTCTCAAATCCTTGCAGATATTACAACACAGCTCCAATGTTGCTTTCTTCTTGATACATTTCTCTTCTCCTTCATTCTCAGGCAGAATTACTTTGCAACTGCTACTGGTTCTGCCTGTACACACCTGTATCTTCTGCCATTGGACACACTTCTCTCTCCCCTACTATAGTAGTTGCTGTGACTTCCTTGAGGACATAGACTATGGCATTCATAGAAGAGTTTGTGTGTGTGGACGGGGCGTCCGTCTTAGAATGAATGGCAGTGCTTGGTTTGTGATAGGAACTCAGCATAGTTTCTATGCCTTGAACAAAGGCATGGATAAGAGAAATCAAAGGTCTCTGCATTTGAAAAGAATGGAAATAAAGTGGAGAAAAATAAAAGAAAAACAGTATACCTTGAGCATCAACTTGTGCCAAATACCGCATTCAGTAAAGGAAGCTGCTTTCTGCAGTCAGTCATTTTCCACATGATGAAAATCAAGACACTGTGTAAGTTAACAGCTCAAATTCAGACCACTGGAAAACAGCAAGGCATAGAATTTCACTCCAGTTTGATGAATCTAAGTTATTTTCAGTGTTCAAGCTTGATGACTGGACACAGATCCATGGAATAGGAAAAACATTAGTGAACATGTAGCTTCTGAGGCCACCTTGAGGTTACCTTGCTCCCTTAGACTGTGTTGGCCCTTTTCTTTCTCAATGGACGTGGGCCAGAGAGCACTTTCTGTTTTTCTGCAAGATTGTACTTACTTTTGTACAGATCTTCTCATACTTCTCCGTGGCCAGGGCACCTTTACCCTTGGCCACTCCGGTGGCGATGAAATTGTACTCTAGATTGCACATGGAGCTGAAACGCCACCATCCATGTCCTCAGGGCCCCAAATTCCATGCTCTTCTTTCATTTACTTCCCAGCCTGAGCCTTAATTCCTCTGAAAAGGGATTTTCAAACCACCCTACAAATGTCTAATATGAAGGCAGTAGGACGGGGATCTGCAGCTCAGATCACATTTTATTTCTACCGAGAACACAGATTTGATATAAGCAAGAGAATTTCCTTGTACAGTTAAAGAGAAAACTTGAGGGAAAAAAATGAAAGTAGAAAGAATTTTTTTTTTTTGTATGAGAATGAATCCAGGGACATTGAACCACTGAGCAGCAACCTCAGTCCTTTTTTTTTAATTTTTTTAATCCACTTTTATTTGTTTGTTTATGGTACCATGAATTGAATCCAGGGTCACTTTACCACTAAGTCACATCCCCAGCCCGTGTGTGTGTATGTGTGTGTGTATAAAATTTAGAGGTAGGTTCTTACTGATTTGCTTCTGGCAGTACTAAGTTGCTGAAGCTGGCTTTGAACTTACAATCCTCCTGCCTCATTCTCTCAAGCAGATGAGATGACACATGTGTACCACTGTACCTGCCAGGAAGAACTATTTTCAATGAATATTGTGTCCTATATTTTTTTTTACAATTAAAAAGAATAGATCATAAAAATGACTCAGTGATATTGGGAAATATGGTTAAAAATAAGAGCAAATGTAATCCAAGAAAAATATTTGTTATATATATATATATATATATATATATATACACACACACACACACACACATATACACACACAAACACATATACATATATATATATATACACACACACATATATATCCTATAGACTTACTACCTATACATTATATATAAATAGACCATATATATCCTATGATTATCCTTGTTCCTATGTATTTTTATGGATGTTGTATATGTTTGTATGTGCTTTGCACACATTGGCACCCTAATTCTAGTCACTGGAGCTGTGTTTTCTGTGTACAGTCTGCAAATCACCTGCCTCTGAGGCACCTAGGAGCTCATTTTAAAATGCAGATTCTTCCTCCACACGTCTTCAGATTCATTGAGTCAGAGAATGTAGGCTATAGACCAGAGATCTACATTTTAAACCACCTTCTCATCTGCACTCAAGTGTAAGAGTGCATGACACAAAAATAACCATTTAAAATATATTTTGGAGCATACTATGATGTGTGAAATACTCTAATTGATCATCATGTTTTCCACATTTAGATTACTTCCAGCTTCTTGCTATGTAAATAATACTGGTGGGAAGCCCTTCAAGTGCACAGTTTTCCTTCACGTCTATCAATCTAGGTTGCTGCAGACTTCCCAGCACTCAATATCACAATTCTTCTAATATTTGCAATCTGAGATCCAAATTTACATTATTTTAACATGACATCTTTATGTGAATGCATAATGCTGGGTATTATCATTATTTCGTATTTTACGGCATACCTATGATCCTTACTATTTATATTTGCTATTTTTCCCCTTAGAGACCAATATAGAGAACTATTTATTGAGGTTAACTCTAATTCAGCTGTTGTACATAAGTATACTGTTTTTGTCTGAATTTTACCCATCATAGTTTTTGCAAGTCACAATCTCTTCAGTTCTGTTTTTCTCAACTTTTTAAAACCCTTGTTTCTATTTTAAAATAAATTTTATTACGTGTATTAAAATTCTACAACATGATGTTCATTTTAGCACTTTTATTCTGAACTTCTACTTAGATCCAAACATTTAAACGTTAACTTATTCAATCTTTCAGCAAATTGGTCTGTGTATGTGATTTTTGTCTTTTTGGTATCTTCTTTGGGACTTGTTTTTGTATATTGTGAGGAGATTATTGGGAGTCACACTATTGTGGCTGCTTGAGGTCTTGTGGTCTCATGGGAGAAATACTGCTTCTGTTGCTGGAACAACCTTTGTCAGCCACCTCCTAATACTAGGGACCTGGTTTCTGCACCAAGGTAACCCCAATGGCAAGAGTGTGGTCCTCCTAGATGGCTTTGGCCAGACACTGGAAGGAGTAGAAGATTGAGAAGCTCCTGAGAAAAGAAACTTCACATGGATTCTCTGCATTCTCTTACCCAGAATGGCCAAGGCACTGGAAGTCCTCAGAAAATGTCAAGAAAGGCCCAAAAGAGTGGACTGTGCTCCCTGGGACGGGACTCACTCTGTTTAAGCTTGGACTGCAGAGAGGTAAGAATCAAGCATAAGATAAGATGACCATTAACAAGTGCTGTGCTTCTTTTAGGTTTGTTGAGTGGAAAATCATATCCTCCAAAGACAGTATCAGGCTTCCCCCAGTCAAGCTCTTTGGCTTTAAATAAGTGACTTTTAAGCCTCAGTGGTTTTTTGTTCGTTTGTTTGTTTTGCTTTATTTTTTATGAGGGATAGTTTGGTAAGAAAATTTATCCATACCATACATTATTCAAGCAATGATTTAAATACTAAAGGGTTGAATAGTAGCTATCTGTAAAGTTATACAACATGGTCAATGATCTTAATGTGGCTCCTGCCTCATGATGACACTTGAAATCAATTAGTTTCCTCCCTAACCCCCCTGGGCAGATAACCCGGCATCCACCCAAAGACAACAACAATTGTGCTCTTTTTCACCCCAATATAAGGAACTTCATTTTTCTTTCCACCATCGATAACTAATTGAGTTCATTATAAAGTCAGTAGATCTGAGACAAAGTAAGTTACTTATTTTATTTAGCTGTGCTTTCTGAAGCACAGTGAATACAAATATTTCACCATGGTTTCTGAAGGGATTTAGAGTCAATAATGTAGATTTTGTATACAATGATAAGAAAGCAAATGGGCACAAAGATGTTCGGATTATGAGAATATTGCATATTACCTTCTTTCTTATTTTCAACTTGATATAATTTTAGGTTTTCCAAACTTAAAATTAAAAGCAAAAGCAAAACATATGCATTTTATCAAGGCATTTCAGTGACATTACTTTTTGCAAAAGTGGAATAGGATTTTTCTCCCTAAGTTGAGGCTGCGTGTACCCCACTGCCTCCATTATTCTATGGTTTCATTTGATCAGCTTCCCTTGTACCACTCCCTCACCTTCTGCTCCAATGGCAAGCCTCCTCTTCTTTTTCATAATAACAGAAGCATTTTTCTGTGGCAAGCTGATAAAAGAGGCTTTTTCTCACTTTAATTTTTCTCTCCATTCGCTCATTTTAATAGCTTCCTTCCCCATCATTCAAGATGGTTTCTAAGTGAGTGTCTGTCACTGGATTTTAAAATGACTACAGTGTGCCAGACTTCTGAAATGGAGTCAAGTGCAGAATTTATAATTAAGTTACAGATGAGAGAGAGAGAGAGAGAGAGAGAGAGAGAGAGAGAGAGAGAGAGAGATCCTCCCTTGGAAGGATAAGAGCAAACAAGAAGCTCTGCAGTGGAGGAGAAGGAAAGACTGACATTGTCAAGAATAGGGGCCATGAAAGTGGGGGTCCTCAAAACCCTTGTGTGCAACTGAAGAATTGCAAATGACTGGGCCACTGAGACCTTCCTCCTCATCCATCAAAGGACACTCAATTCTTCACACATTGTGAAGATTGAATGCCGCAGTCCGGCTGCAGCAAAATAACCGGGGGGTGACTAGCAACTTGTGTAGGTTGATACAGCAGGAGTGGGAGCCATTTACTGTAGGACAACAGAGGTATTTATACATTCCACACAGCTTATCTTAATTAGCATAAACTAGATACATCAGTCGCTGGCATTACTTCACAAACCACTCCCTCTGGCAAAATGCCAGGCGCCATCCAGACTTGTTTACAGACTCTAACATTTCCCCCTTTTGTTTAATTTAAATAACTACCATAGTGGTTTTTACACAAACACCATAAATAATCTGCTACAAGCAGAAGGGGAGGATACAAAATGCCACAATACCAAGCCAACTGATGGCTCCATGCAAGAAGCCCTTGGAAAAATTATACCAGCAATGACACCGTTTGCAAAGATACGGAGTTACAATTTGTTGCAGATTAAAGCAGTGTCTCAATAGATTAACTCACAGTCCAGGTAAGTTCTGCAGGCAACTAGCTTGATCTGAAGTCTCCTCTGGTGGTCAGCAACACTGGAAATTCTTTCACCCTCGTCCTCACCGGCCCTGGGATGAAGGCAGGAACACTGGATGGAAAATCCTGTAGCATTCCACTAAGAAAACAACCTTCTGAACAATTTAGTACATTATCTCAAGGTTTTTTACATTTGAAATAAGCCTTAATGGTGCTCATTACTCATTAGCTTCCAGATGTGGGAGAACCATTGTAGTTACTGGCCTTAGAAACGATCAAACTTCAGGGACACAGGCTGTCTTCCGCCTGCAGCGTCCTGGGCAGCCCCAGATGGCCCCGGGGAGAGTCCGGGGAGTGTTCCAGACTCAAACTGTTTCCAGGCACAGGTTTGGATTTGGGCTCTCGCAGTGGCATCTGGCTCCCCGGCCGGGGGGCCGGGGAAGAGCCGGTTGCCGCGCTTGGAAAGCCCTTGCTGCGCCATGACCGGCTCGCGCACGTGGCAGCCGCCATGCCGATTCACACACCCTCCGGTAACGAAAAGTATTTAGTAGTAGCCTTTTGCTGCAACTTTTTTCCTGATAATCCTTTTTTCTTCTGAACTTTCTTTTTCTTTCTGACTAGAGTTCCTGGGCTCTTATCAACACATGCCCTAACTATTCTTGGTTCCACTGGGGTGCCTCCTTCCCTTAGTAATTTACTTCTCACCCCTTCCATATTCTCATCACAAAGACAATACAACATTTCAAGACAAAACAAGACACAAACATACTGTATCAATCTTCTCCATTTTCTCAAAATGGCCATTTTTCCTCTCGCCCTATCTGCCTAGGGACGAGCAGATTTGCTCCCGTCCTATCTATGGACGGGCAGCTTTTTTTTCGTCACTTACCCCCAAGTGTCCTGGGGCTCCCCGTAACGGGCCACCATCTGCCGCAGTCTGGCTGCAGCAAAATAACCGGGGGGTGACGAACAACTTGTGTAGATTGATACAGCAGGAGTGGAAGCCATTTATTGTAGGACAACAGAGGTATTTATACATTCCACACAGCTTACCTTAATTAGCATAAACTAAATACATCAGTCAACCAATAAGGAATCTCCACACTTAATGGCTCCCTGGCATTACTTCACAAACCACTCCCTCTGGCAAAATGCCAGGCGCCATCCAGACTTGTTTACAGACTCTAACAATTAAAGAAGATAAAACATTGGAAACCCAGCTGAGATGGCTTAAGGACCCCAACATGAAGGGGATGGATGTTCTTCACTCTGCACTGTTCCCAAAGAGCAGAACCAGCACATTGAATATGCACAGGGGTTCAAGGTTAGGGTTCTCTGCCTTCCCTCTCTGTCCCTCTGAAAGGAGATAATGAATAAGAACAGAACTTTGTACAACTAGGGCTTGATTAGGAAAAAGATTTGTGGAAGCAGATTTGTGGGGGCAGGTGTGCCAGAAGCTGCTCCTACATATCTAATTAATGATGCTGTTTATTTCTCTACTAACAAATACCAAACAACATCTTGAAGCCCAGGTTCATGTCCCAAGCATGCCCATTTTACAGTGGCATGCAGTACTTATTTAATCTAAGTCAAGCTGGGTCCAAGTCAGCATTATAAATACATGGTTGTAACTGTGGATGTCAGCAAAATTACAGCTATGTGAGCAAAACTGACTGTTCCAGAGGTCTTAGGGAACTTTTAAAATCCCAATATTCTTTGTGTATATTAAAAGACAATATCCAGAAATCTCATTATTTTTCACATGTAAACAGAATTATTGAGTTTCAATGAAGAAACCGAATCTACTGTGTGAGGCTGGTCAGTGAGTTTTGATTAACTGCTGGTTTGATAAATTCAATGGCATCAATTGTTATTAGCCTCATAAAGCTATCACACATTAATCAGAGCTACTGCTTTCCCTAAAATCTTCATGAATAGAATTTTTGAAGGAAGAAATTGATTCAGACATATAATTTGAAAATGATTTGGTCAGAAGTTATTGTTGCATCTGTGCAACACTAAGATGGCCCTTTGAAAGAAGAGTGTGTATAGGGGTAGCTCTGGGGTGGTTCATATACTGTTCTTTCATTCAACATCTCTTAGGAACCCTCATAATGTCAGGCCTTGGGATCCATTCTGAGATATTTGGTAGGGGCTTGTTGTTTCATTACATCTCAAAATCCTGATATACATTATCCATTCAGTTGCATTTAACATATTTTTATACATTATATGTTTATATGCTCATTATAGGTTTAGAAGTAGAAATTTTGGTCAGGGGAAGAGTTTGTGTATTCAATGGCTTGACAGCACATATCAAAATTCTTTGCACATGATAGGAATTTAGTGCTTATTAGTCTATTTAAATTACTGTACTAATAGAAAATTTGTTGTTGTTGGCACTATTTGTAAACCTAGGAAGTGACAATTTTGTCCTCTACCAAAAAGTATACCTGAAGAGTAATGTATCACCTGAACTTTGAAGAGCATGACTGGGCAGTCTGGTATGTGGGGCTGGAGGTAGGGAAGAAGAAAGAACAAGAGACATTTGTAGAGTGCCCTTACATCATGGACCTGAGAAGATGTTGGGATGGGCATGTGTGTCTCTTGTCCTTGGTTGGTACACTTTTCTTGGACACACGAACCTCTCACTTAGGGCATTTTCATTCATTTAGCACAAATTTAGATAAACTCATTGCAGAAAATGTGTAGATAAACTCCTGCTAGTACATGTCACATATATTTTGTGGCTTAGCGTTGATTATTTCTCTTCCTTTACTGTCTATCATTTTCTACTCATCTCAACTTTATTTGCCACCTAACTCTTTGGTCACTTTCATAAATGCACCAAATTGCTGTCCACGTGCAGGTGGTTGTAGCTGCTGCCTGTTTCTCTTAGAACCTATACCCACAGCTCTTTGCACTAGTACCTGCTTTCCCATCTTCAGATTTTAGCTAAAAGATAATTCCACATCAAAGTGCTCTTCCATTACTATTGTAAATAATTACCCATTTTTTGCTTATCACAGACACTAATCTAATGACTTCATTAATCTTATCAAACAAAAATGTTTATCTTATCTGTCAGTTTAATTGTAGTCAATCAGCATTCATTAGCACCACCCCCACTATGCTTAAGAGGGACACACCAGAAGAGCAGGAGATATAAAAGACTTGGTGAAAATTTTACCCGTGAGACAGAACCTTGGCACACTGTAGAAGGCAGGGCACAGACAATTATTAAATGACTGATTGAATGAATGAGTGCCAGATGCTTAAGACTCAAGCCCTGCCATCAGAACCTGAGTCTACTGAAGACCACCTTACTAGGAAAGGGGACACACTGAGCTAGTGCCCTCAGGTGTCAACCAGGGATTCATGACAGTCTCAGGGAGGAGCTCAGAACCCCTGAGCTCAGAAGTTAGAGGTCAAGGACTGAGCCTCATCTCAACAAGCTCTGACTGGACCGAGTTTTCAAGGATCAGAGGATCAAAGGATGATGACATATTTCACAACTGAAAGTGAAAACTATTGATATGGACTGAACTGCGTCTCTCTGCACATTCATATAAGCACTAACCCCAAAGTGGCTACAACAGGAAACAGAATCCATAAGGAGGTAACAAAGATGAAATGAGATGGCAAGGGTTTGTGATTAATCTGATCCCAGTCTTGTGGATGTACACAATGTGGAGATTCACTCTGGCGTATTTGTATATGTACATAGGACAGTCCTGTTAGATATGAGAAGAAGAAAAGACACCAGAGACCTCTGTCTCCCCCAAGTGAGAACACAGAAAGAAAGTGGCCATCTGCAAGTCAGCAACAGAGTCCCTGCTAGGAACTGTCATGGCTTGAAAGTGAGGTGCCCCCAAAAGCTTGTGTGTGAGTCAACGCAAGTATGTTCAGAGGTGAGATGATTAGACTATGAGACATGTAACAATCACAGAATTAATTTGCTGATATGGATTAACTGGGCAGTCACTCTAGGCAGGTGGGTGTGGCTGGAGGAGTGGGTCACTGGGGATGTGCCTTTGGGGTTTATATTTTGTCCCTGGTAAGCAGAGCTCCCTCTGCTTACTGGTGCCACGTCCTGAGCTGCTTTCCTCCACCAGGTCCTGTTGCCTCAACGTTCTGTCTCACTTTGACCCAGAGCTATGGAGCTGGCCATATGTGGACTGAGACCCGAGACCTCTGAAACTGTGAGCCCCAACTGAACTTTTTCCCCTCTACATTGTTCTCTTTGAGTCTTTTGTTCACGGCGATGAAAAATCTGACTAAAATGGATTCAAACCCTATTGGACCTTGACCTGGAACTTCCAACCACTAGAACTGTAAGAAGAAATCTGTTGCTTAAGCCACCCAGCATGAGATATTACGAAATGGCAGCCTTGGGAAGATTAATACCTGAGCAGGAAGAATTTCCTAATTAAAATTTCTTCATTAAAATATCTTAATATACTGAGCCTGAGCTGGATTCTTTTCATCTACTACTTTGAACTCTGTATTTTTCTATTCCTTGCTCCTGAGATTTTAATATTTTCTACCATATATCATTGTACCATAATTTGCCTCAAATATTATTTGGAAAAGATGGGTAATTTATAAATTACTACATGATGATAAATTGTTCCTGACCCTAAACCCTACACACTAGTAGCCAGCAATTTACATTTGGTTGCTTGTTATTATTTTATTTTATTACTCTTCATAGTCAAAGAGAATATTCATTGATTGCGGCTCCTTTGCCTTTAGTTTTCTTCCTGCCTCTGGCAATATTGAACTCATGTCCCTAGACATACAGGGATGTGGATTTATTTTAATGGTGAGAACACTGAGGTTGTGACTAACTTATTCCTTTGTAGTGCACCTACTGTTTTATGGCCTCTTAACAATTACTGTTAGTATTGCATGGCTTCTAAGTTTAAATCAATGTCACTGCTACCCAGAGGTTATTGGACACTGCTGGAATTCCCAACTCAGAGTTGGGAAATCTGCTCTTCGGTGGTATAATGAGGATGGGAAATAACCATACTCTGTGTGCTTCAAATTCATTACTATGTTGAGACATTTCCAAGTAGAAGAAACTTTTATATTGAAAGCAAAGAATTACAACATCAGGACAGATCTTTGGTTCAATCAGGAATAGATATTATAGTATAGTAGTAGAGGAAAAGATAACTTTCCGTAACTTTCCTCTGTTATTTCTCTGTTATTATATGCATTCATGTAAAAACTTTGCTTTGTGAGGTAATTAATTCCGTAATTAGTGGATTGAACATGAATTTTACAGCAGAAGAGGCAAACAATCAATTCTCTTGCACAGATCACTTAACCACACTAAGCCTTATTTTTAACATCTGTAGATGTGTATAACAAGTACAGAGTAAATAATCAAAATGTTCCTATTAATATTCATAATGTACAAAGAGAGCATTGCATAGAATCTTCCAGACATTTGAATCTTAATAAATGTGAATATCTTAGCCTTTATATCAGCTCTGGGCTAATAACTTATGTGGATATGCACTATGATGCCATTTGCTACCTTATAAGACTGGATCTTGTTTCTTCTTGAGCTCAAAAGTCACGGGGCTCCAGTGCACTTCTATTGGGTTAGAGCTGTCAACACAGTTACAGCCTGTCTCCAGAAAGAGATTTTGGGTAAAACACCACTAGAAAACAAGGATTGAGCCTAACCTTGAAAAGAAGTTATTATTAGAATTCACTTCATGGTAGAAATTTACTCAGCTTTTTCTTACATTATTGGGAAATGTTCATTCTCTTTCCTCATCTCTGAGATAGCTTCCTTTCTCTACGCTTTTTGTTAAAAAGTTATGCATTTTCTGAAACTTTCCCTGACCTTCTTGACATGTGTCTGTCAGGCTGAGTTTTTTTTCTCAACTCTCAGAATTATACTCTATATTTTGTTGAATGACATTTTTCACATTTAACAATGCAGACTCAGCAGACCCCTGAGAGTAAGTTATTTTTTGTTATCTATACGTATGTATGCTGACATGTACATGTAGGTAGTTTTACAAATATTTAATAGAAAAGAAATGAATAAAAGCATCGATACTACTTATTTCAGTCTTCATAAGAACACATAGCAATAATATCTGAAAATGCATCTTGGGTTTGTTCTCTGAATGACAAAGAGATGGACTAGCACTATTTATGTAAATGGAATCAGAAGAATGAATTAAATTGTTGAGCAAAATTTCAAATGAATGGGAAATGCTGAATAGCAATCCCAATCCAGAGAGTGAATCTGATGTGTCTTTATCTATTTCTACAAAAAAATATAGAGAAAAAAAGAGGATTTTTTTTTTTTTTTGCTTTTATTTACAGAGAAAAAAACCCTGAGTTTTAGAGAGAATAAGCAAATTGTTGAAGATCAAACTTCGTCATTCTTGGAACTGATAATCCAAAGACAACAGTGCACATGTGAACCCAGTTACTAAAAATTCTCTTCAGGAGGTATCTTGGCATTCCCACTCCTTCCCCTTCCCACTGACAAACAAAGAAGGGGATACATTGGTGCTAAGAGTAGAAAGGTATTTTGAGTCCTGATTCTGCAATGATTAACCATCAGTAGAATGTTTTTTTTTTTTTAAATTGGATTTCAGAGTCAGGATATGTCAAACTGGGATTAAAAGATATGACTCACATATTTCTTTGGCATCTGAAAATAAAACAAACTAACTGATATCGAGCTTTTGACAATGTAATGTGTACTACAGTTTAATTTCATGGGTCAACTTGGCTGGGCTTCAGGACCCAAATACGGTGTCAAACTTTATTCTGGATATTTTTTTGAAGGGAATTTTGGATGAAATTAAAGTTTACCTTGGTGGATTTGAATAAAGTAGGTTGCCCTTTCTGATATGGATGGGTTACTTAGAAAGAACAAAAGACTGACCTCACCCAAGTAAGGGGAAATTCTGCCAGGAAATGGATTTTGGACTTGAACCACAGATTTGTTCTTGCTGTGTTTCAAAATGGTATGATCAGTTTCTTCAAATAAATCTCTTTTTATCTTTATATCTACATACACACACATGCATGATACACACACACACACATACATCTTATTAGTTCTATTTCTCTGAATACAAATAAAAATGCACTTAATTAAAGTTCAATAAAATATTATCAAATACTTATTGTGTACCATGCCATTTAGGAAACATAAATAATGACTTACATAAAAAATAAGTAAATATCCTTTTTAAGTCACTGTTACGGGGGAAAAAGTCAAAGTCACTCTTTCAAGATCTTTCCATAATTATCCCTCATTCTGACTTCTGCTAACTGCATTCTGACTTTGTCTCTTTATAACTAAGGGTGATACCAGCTCTATGATACCACCAGATCCAGGATCTTGACATACCTCTTGGGCTCCTATACCCATATGTTTACAAGTAACTACTTTGAAACTAAAGCCTCCTTAAATGATTTTGTTTTATACTTGTGATCTATTCCCTGAGTGTATCTGACTGATACCCAGGTTATTCTAGATCTTATAGGGGTGACATTGAGGTGAGCCCAACATACTAAGTAAAAGTTAGCTATATAAAAATATTTGCATTAAATCCAGGTAGAAAGAAGAGCAAAGGCTAACATCCTGGAGATAGGAATAAATATGAAACTTGAAGAAGAAGAGGGTTCATGTCCTGGTGTGTGAGTGACAGTAAATATATGGCACGGAGTGACACAAGCACCAGCCAGAGCAAATCAAGATATGCTTTAAATGGAGGAGTAGAGCAATATGAATATTTTATTTGTATTTTGTATTGTATTTTGACCTCTGGAGTGGGTTAATGGGTGGCTCTGTGACAGATATGGGCACATCAAACCTCTAATGCATGTGTATTGTATCTTACTTGGAAAATAAAACTTTGTTGATGTCATTGCATCCAGAGTCAAGAGATCAGATGACCCTGGATTCTCCAGTTGGGGACCAAATTCAATGGCAAGTGTCTTTATAAGATAAATGGAAAAGATTTGAGATATACAAAGGGGAGACAGTGACGGCATTTAGCTGAAGATGGAGGCAGAAATTGGAGTGATGTGGCCACTAGTCAAGGACCCCAAGGACAGCCCACAGCTACAGAAGCTGGACAGAGCAAGGAGGGAGCAATTCTTCTCTAGAAGGATTTTGACTCCCACTGAAATCTTGTAACCAGACTTCTGTTTTCCAGAACTGTGGCTGAATTAATTTGTTGTATTTTGAGACAGTTAGTTTGGGATAACTCGTTACTCAGTCTTGAGAAACTAACACAATCTCAAAGAAACCTGTGCCTAACTCACTTTGCAGATTAACCTCTACCTCTTGCACCACTCGCTTTTCTTTGTTTCCCTTGAGTATCTTTTGCTTCCAGAGTTTGAAATGGATGCCTACCAGGGGACTCTGTGTTCATCCCTGACCTTTTTACACAAGCTCTGTTTTTTGTTGTACTACACAATGATGCAATTCAGCATTATACAAATTAGTGAAATATGAATATATATATATATATATATATATATATATATATATATATATAGCTACTTTCATTAAAGAATGAATAGTTTTGGATAGACTGAGAACTCCTATAAAACTCTATGTGGAGCAAATCACAGTAGGACTCCTTATCCCAGGGATAAAAAGGTGCCCAGTGAGCAGAGAAATAAAGAAAATATTAAAAGATGCCAAATGAAGTTTCAAGTTTCTGAACTCCAAATTCCCACAGGGTCTGGGTAGATATTGACCACAGCACAAGAATAAAGGAGAAGATCATCTGAGAAAAATAATGGTCTCTGAGACCCAATCTTATGGAATAAACCTGGAACAATTCTGCTTTTGATAGGGTCTAGCCCTGCATCCAAGCGCCTATCATCTCATTTCTTCTAGAATCTAGAGATTTTGTTTCAGTTTTCCCAAAGTTCTGAGAGCCATGCTCTTAGTTCTCACATGTATCCTATAGAATTCTACAAAATGAAGCACTCCAACTAGTGAACTAAATCATGAACGAAAAGGTGGAAAACACACAACTACAACAACAAAATCCCCAATATGTCTTTGAAAACTAAGCTGAATATTTTAGAATGACTAAAAAAAAAGTTGACTCTAAATTATAAATAATTTTATGTTCATAAGACAACTGTTACAGGAAACTTTTAGATTTTTAACTTTCATATATATATATATATATATATATATATATATATATATATATATAGAAAGTCTTTACATCCTGACTCATGAATTTAAAAAACTTAGATGGAAAAATCATACTCTTAGAAAAATTCTTGAATCTGCAATACAAAATTGGTGAATTGATATATATTTATAAGTTTCAAGGTTAAAAAAATGTTCATACAAGCACATTTTATAGAACATTTTTGTTGAATTGGCCAAAACTGGCTCTCATCAGATTAGAAGGTCTATCCTCCTCCAGGTATAAGAAATACTTTGGGTTCCAGACACCTAGCCCTCCTTCAAAAGCACCATATATTATCTGTGGTTCATCCTCCCCAACTCACTGCCTGCTGCCTATCTCAAAAGGGCACCAGTTGCCTCATTACTCCTTTAGCACAGTGACTACTACATTGACTTTTTTGCAGTAATTTGTGACAATAGGGTTGTAGATTTAATTAACTTGGGTATTGGATGTTAGACTCTCTAGATCAGTCATGTCTTACTTGACTATGGTCAGTGAAGCTTTCTTTCTCTTTTTTGTCATCCTTTTAAAGATGGTTAAGGTCAGTGCAAGACCAGGCTACTGAACAATTTGATCTCGTTGGGAAATACTGATATGAGTTAGACAAAATGAAGTCTTCTAAAATAATAAAGCAGAATTTTTTCGATTTTTTCACAAACTGAATCAGAATGTCACTAAATACAGGAAGGAATTAAAGTACTAGAAGTAGATGCCAATAGATGTTTATGTTTTCCTACTTGAGTTTAAGGTCCTCGAAGAATAATAATTGTGTCTAATTAATAATTACCACTTTGTTGAGTGCTTTTCCCTTTGTCAGGCATGGTGAAATTAAATGAACTTAGGAAAGTTTATTTAGTCTTCCTAGAAAGGCTGAACATGTCCTGGGTAAGTCTGGGCTGATGAATCAGGGAAGCCCAGCTGGAATCTGACTTCCTGGTTCCAGTACCAGGTACCCAGCACACAACGTGTGCAGCCACTTGTGCTAAGCACTTTATGTGTAGATTCTTTTCATCCCCACTGCACCTTCGTGAAGTAGGAATGTTCATTGCAATCACTTTCCAGAGAAAGGCACAGGGGCATAAAAAAGTAATTATTTCACACATCTTACAGATGGCAGAATTGTAACTTGAACCCAGTGATATCCAAGAGCCTGTGTTACATGCTTAATCTCTTTCCTTCAGGGTTTTATTTTTGTGATGATCCTATATGTTCTCTGAGCCTCAGTGTCTTTGTCTATTTGAGCTGCTATAATAAACTATCATAAACTGGGTGATTTGTAAATAACAATAGCCCGTTTCTCACAGTTCGGAAGCCTGGGAAGTCCAAGGTCAAGTCTAGCCAACTCAGGGTGAGGTGAGGCCTACATTTGTCAAACAAGGCTCATGGCACCTTTTTCCTGCATCCTCACATGGTCAAGGAGGCAAGGTAGATCTTCTGTCCCTAATCAAAGAGCCTCAGCCCCATTCATGAAGACTCCACCCTCAAGATCTGCTATGGTTAGATCTTAAATGTCTCACAAAGACTTATGTGCCTAAGGGACTGGCCACTAGCCCATGGGTCTGTTGGGAGATGGTGGATCTTTTAGGAAGCCAAGCTTACCTGGGGGAAGTTAGGTCACTGGAGGTTGCCCTTAGAGCAGATATGGGACCCTTGTCTCTTCCCATCTCTTTCTCTTTTGCTCTCCTGCTGCCGAGAGGTGAGCAGCTTTTCTCCATCACACATTCCCTGCTGTGATATACTCCCTCACCACATGCCCAAAAGCAATGAAGCCAACCAACAGTGACTGGAACCTCTGGAACCATGAGCCAAGATAAACCTTTGCTCCTTGTAAGTTGTTCATCTCACATGTTTTGTTACAGTAGTATAAAGCTGACCAGCACAAGACCATATCACCTCCCAAAGACGCAACCTCCAGAAAGGATCATTTTGTGGGTATTTCAACATGTTAATTTTGGGGAGAAACAGACATTCATGTCATAACGGTTTTGTCAAACAGAAGTTGTAACAATGAGAAATTTTGAGCTGATTAGGTATACTTGTTAATGATTTTACTGTAAAGAAAAAGAAAACTAAGCAAACCTGTCTTCTTCAACATGAAATTTGTAAAATTGTGATAAGTGGTAGAGTTCAAGGACTATCAAGGAGAACCCAGCAATGCCCACTGACATGTGTAAGATTTTTTTTATGCCCATAGAGTTTAGCCCAATGTTATGGATTTAGTACATGCTCAATCATATTTGCATACACTCTTGATCAATGCTTAGGACCTCCAACCAATTTAAAATGTGCTGGTCCTCCCAATCCAGGAATTTAGATGCCATTTCATCCTTATGCATTAATATATTTTAATGTTTGCTCAAAATAGCTTAGTAACCTTACCACATATATGTAAATTTATTGAAAATAGGGACTCTAAGTCAATCTTCAGCCACTTTGACATTTATGTTGTCACAATATTTATCTTATTTCTTTAGAGTTTAATAGATTTATCATCTTTTTTTATTTTAAGTTAAATTTAGTAACATAAGATTAAGATATACTCTGTTTATTTGAATACAAAATTCTATAATTCTAAGACTTTCTGGTTTGGCTACTTATTCTTACTTTTGAAGTTTTATATATACACACACATGCACACACATGTACTTATATATACACACACATGCACTTATATATACACACACGCACATATATATATATATATACACATATATAAATATATGTAAATACATTTATAGTTTATATATATGTATTTAAAGTTAAATGTATTTAAAGTTTCATATATATATATATATATATATATATGTGTGTATATATGTATATATAGTCTGTTTATATATTTAAATGTTTATATAAAATATTAACATTTCATCCTAAGGAAGTATTAAGCTTTAAGTTATCACAAATGGAGAGAAAACTTTGAAAAGGAACAAAGTGGATAATTTAGTACAGAAAAACTAACCTTGAACTAAAGGCAGAAATAGAATTACCATTTATTTAAAGGATTGTAGAAAAATGAAAATAACCCTCAAAAATCCTTCAGAAGCACTTTTGAGAATAAATGCACAAAACACACTAAACACACTTCAATATCAACAAAATATTCTTTGTTCATAACCATGTTAATAGCTAAATGTACATAATAGTGTTACATAGATGAGACTTAGTGAGTTTAAGTAGCATTCAAGGCACACAGCTATTTGTCATTTCATTCTTCATTCTTCAACATTTACTGAATGCCTACCACACACTAGATATCATCAATCCATGAGATGATGCCAGTTTTGTTTTGTGTTGCCTCGACCAAGGGTCTAAGTGTGCCTCTGCCATACGCAATATTTAGTGCAGAGGTCGTTACTATGAATTGTGCTTAGCCTGCAGGTTTGATAGGGATTTTTTGCTGGATAAGTCTCTGGAATTCTTTGTTTCCTGCAGGTCTCTGTTGTGGCCTCCTGAGGTTGCAATGTGTTCTTCCCTCTTGACTCTGGACCTGGCCCTGGACTCCTTTGGTCAGTGGCTTGAAGGAGGAGGTAATATAGTACCAGGTCTGAGTATAGATCTTAAGAGGTTTTATGTGCTTCTATTCTCTCTTTCTTATGCCTCTGCATAAGATTATGATCTTGACAGTTTTCTCTCACTTTTAGCCCTTCGGTCTGGACCTTGAATTATGTACATGAGGTAGAGTCATCTCAGCCAGACAGTGCCAAATCCCAGGCATGCATAAACTCCAAGCATTCCCTGAGCACATTCTAAGTTGGAAAATCTTTCCTTGAGACTCAGATTGGTGAGAGTACAATGATTGTGGTGTTTAGCCACAATGTCTTTTGTGATCCACAGTTTCCATGTCAATAGCTGAGTGTCTATCTCTTAGCCTAATCCTTTTGACCTCTTCCCATTCCCAAACTTCTGCCTCTTCACTAGCGAAGATTTCTTGATTGGTGAGTTTGGAAGAAAAAAAGTCAACTCGTTATTTTTGGGTGAGGTAACTGCAGGGATATTCTGCTTTAATTCTTATTGCATGTGTTCTACAAGGAGGAATGCATTCATGAACGCATGCATCATGTGCAGGCAAACATGTTCCAATTGAGGTTGTCATGTTGAATGGATAGCTGCACTTTCAGAAAGCCTGGAGGACCACAAAAATAAGACATCTTCAACATCAGCTTTATCTGCCTTACTTCTCAAAAAAAAATTTTTTTCAGAATGTCCGAGGGATGCCAGTACTTAGCTTTCTCCCACTTCTCAGCTAGGCAGTCTAGGCCAGAGGGTAGGGGTCCATCCATTCACCATGCTGGATTGTAAAGGCTCTTCTTCCATGGTGCTGGTGATGGCAGTGGTGATGCAGGAGTTCAGGTGTTGACTTCATTTCACTGAGTGCCCTTGACATGGACTTTTGAGAGACAGAATGTGATTGATGTATGCCTTGATTAATGCATGTGTGCATAATCAAAAAAAATACAAAGCCCTTGATAGGTAATTTACAAATGTGAACTAGTTTAATACTTATAATAACACTAGATTATAATGTCTGTCTTAGGTGGTTCAGGTGGTTACAATAAGGTATCGGAAACTGGGAGACTTAGAAATAACAAAAATTGCATTTCTCATTGTTCTGCAGTTGGAAATTCAAGATCAAAGTGCTGGCTGACTTATTACCTGGTTATATCGTGTTCTCTGGTTCACACATAACTGCCTTTTTACTGTATCCCTGCAGAAGGGGGACTCTGTTTTCTTCAGCCATTGTAAGAACACTATACCCATTCCTGAGGCCTCTAACCTCATGATCTGCTCATTTCCTGAAGGCCCCACCTCTTCATACATTCACATTGGGTAATAAGTTACAGCATGTAAATTTTGAGGGACACAATGATTCAGCCCATACCTATGTTATCATGCTATGTAGTATTACTATATTGCAATATTATGCCCATTGTAATGGTGAGAGAATTTAAGTATGGAGAAGAGAAGTCAGTTTTCCAAAGTCACATACTTTGTTAAAGGTAGAACAAGAATTTCAACACTAGCACTATGTCTACAACAGCTATTTTTTTTTTTTTTTTTTTTAAAGACTTTTCCTGGAGGAAGAAGGGGACCCAAGAGATGGAATCTGTGGAAGTGCGGTTGTTTCCCCTTTTTATAGTTCTTTTTTTTTTAACTTTATTTATTTATTTTAGTTCTCGGCGGACACAACATCTTTGTTTGTATGTGGTGCTAAGGATCGAACCCGGGCCACACGCATGCCAGGCGAGCGAGTTACCGCTTGAGCCACATCCCCAGCCTACAACAGCTATTCTTAACAATAATCTTTTGATGAGGTCAGCATGCCTTGTGTTGGACCCTATTGTGTGGTCATGGCATTTTAAGTCTCATGATTCAATATGGCATATGCTGGGCTACAAGACTAGGTTTTAACTGCTATCATCTGACACCTGGCCTAGGCCTTAGAGTACAGGAGATTTTTAATCGATTTCTGCAATTTAGGACAACTTTGTGCAATGGTAAGCAATTTGCCTTGTCAAAGCAACAGAATGTATATAAAAGTCATTATTCAGTTGGGACTTGGACCTTGATTTAAAAAAAAAAAAAGTAGACCTTAAGAAAGTGTGGGGAATAGGCCCCAGGAAATTGGCAGACATTAGAAATCCTAATGAAGTAGAAATTGTGAAATTCAAAGACACTTTGGTGGATATGATCTCAGAAGATAACTTTGGGCACACTAACCTCAGGAAAGGTGAGACTGTGGTTCAGTGTGGGCTACATACTCAATTTGTAGAAGCCACAAGGTAGCTGTCAGCCCTTGATCACAAACTACAGAAACAGGTTGCTGTGGGAGCCCCAGGGGCACACAGCCCTCAGCAGTGGTCACAGCAGGTGCTGCATGGAGCCTTGCCCACCAATGGCAGCTATGCAAAAAGCAGGCCAAGCTGTTTATTTGACCTTGAGCTATGCAGATGTAAATTTCCCAAGCAGAGTTGGCAAAAATGAAAACTCCCCCATAGGATGAAGGCTCTTCTAGGTCTCAGACATTTGATGATAACATTTAGACATTGAGGATATTCTCTACATTAAAATTTTAGGTGATGTGTTTTCATGAACTATGCAAAAGTGTTGGGGCCTTGGTTTAAGTTAGTAGTGTCAGAGGCAGGCAGGTAGTGTGAGATCAGGTGCTCAGAAGTTCTTTCAAGGACAGTGGCTAATCTTGGATTCATGGCACTTCTCTAAGGGTGGGTGGATTTATAGTGCAGCTAATAAAGCATAGACTTTCTTCCAGGTCTCTCTGAGATTTGTAGAGTGTAATTTTAAGTCAGATGTTTTGTAAAACTGGTAGGAGTAAGCTATTTCAGCGGTAATCTGTGAGTCCCCTACTTATTTGAACTCTAACCTCTCCGTCCATTTCTCTTTCCCAATGGGAAGGTGGAAGGGGTGTTGCCATGCACAGTTTTAGACCCAACTACAGGGAAATAAAACCTAAGACAAATGTAGTTTGACATAAATGGGCCTCATGTGTGTGCATCGCAGTCACTGTCATGAACAATCACGGGGTGCTGTCAATCTTCCTGGGATAGGCCTGACTTTCAGGAACACTACCCTTTCCTCGTTCTTTGTGCTGACTCTGCAAAAGCATAAACAGAGAAGCAGGGTCAGGGTTCAGAGCTAATTTTCTAATTGACATTAAATCTTATTTTTTTGTGTGTGTCAGAGGTGAGGCAAATAGTATAACATTCAGATCCTATAAATACTGAATTAGACCTTCTCCACAAGTTCATCTCTGCCAGATGGCCTCAGGTTAGCTTTGGATTAAATAAATTCTTTTGAGAGAAAAAGTCTGTGTAGGAAGCAATTCTAAAGGAAGAGGCAATAGAAGACAGCAGAGTGCCCAAGGATTTAAAGTGTCTGAAGAGGAAAGAATGGATATGACATTACTGAAAAATGTCCGTGCATTTGAAACTGACTTCAAGGCCAAAGTAGAACATAAGGAAGACAGACACAGACATAGGGATACTATGGTGATATCTAGATATCTTAGATTAAAAAAAATTAAATGAACTGGCGATCTAGCCTGCTGATATTGCAGATTTCTAAACTTTGCATGCACACAAAATGTTTCAAATGCACTCTCTGCTGGACAGTGCTATGACAGTACTCTGAATTCTAATTGAAGCCTTCAAGAAGGAAAGGGAATATGAAATTTATTCTGGGTCTAAAACAAAGAGGTAGGAAAATAAAGAGAAAAGAAATAGGGAGAGAGGAAGACAGAACTACAGGAAAAGAGAGAAAGAGAGACAGAGGGACAGAGACAGAGAGCATTATACCTGCTGTAAAGGAATCCTGATGAATCTTAGCCAAAGGAGAAGTTTGGAAGCATGAAATTTAGGCCAGAATTTTCTAGAACTTTAGTTTGCAGACAAGAAAAAATTTAAACTTCGATTTCTTTGCTTCACTTTGAAAGCTAATTCCTTAACTTGCAGAATTATTTAACATTTTTCAGTTTCAGACTTAAATTTCTTCCTGAAGTTGTGGGACACATTTAAAATTAAATTTGGGAACATCTTCATATCTTTGGCATTTTGAGTATCTTAATAACATTTAATCTCACTGTGGAATCACTAATAAGATATATTACACAACATGGCTTTTTGTACAGAGATGGAGAAATTGAATATAAATTGAATTTTTAATTTTACCTTCTGATCATGATGGAATGAAGTAGTCCAGAGTTATACTCTTGCATACTAAAAGAAGTGGACAAAGATGTGAAATCACTAAATTAACTCATTGGACAAAGCAAAGCAAAATACTCATCTCTGGAATGCAAGGAGGTAACAAGGCGAGCCCCAGGACCACTGGCTCCTGATTGACTAGAGCACCCACAGGAAGCTGGTCAAAGTGCACCCACAGGAAGCTGGTCAAAGACCAGCAGCCCTGCTGATCAGAGAGGGAAAACTCCAAACACAGAACAGTGAGCCAGAGAGGGAGATGTCGGTCACCTGGATCAAATTCTCACACTATATCTCACAAATATGTACAAGTATTGCCTTTTAATCAAAAATGTAAAAATACAGATTTAAGAAGACAGAAATGTTAACTACCCTGATGTGATCATTATACATTGTGTACATGTATCAATTATCATACTATACTCCATAAGCGTGTACAATTAAATTAGTAATGATTAATAAAAAATACATATAGAAGAATGGTCAGGCTGAGTGCCTCAGAAAAGGAATATGAAAAAAGGAGATCCACGCCTTCTGAGTCCCTGGCTGAACACAGTCTGCTTATGCATTTGCAGGTGGCTTCTGAGGGCCTGGGTAGTGATTCTGAGTTAATGCTGTACAGTATTCTGCTCCTGAGCCTAGTGAAGCCCCACAGGGCCAGCAAAGAAATGCACCCAAAGAAACAGTAAAGGGGATCTGGAAGCCACATGATTCTCTGAGACAGTGCAAAGCCACGGAGTGTGGAGCTCTCCCCAGGAGAGACCAGTGGAACACAGAGAGCAATCAGCAGAGACAGCGAGGAGGCATGTCCCTAGGGTGGGACTAAATTCTTATTAGAATGCATATTATAGCAGACTCCACCATTGCCTTGAAAAAAAAAAGAACACTAAAAAAACAACGCTTTGAAGTTACTGAAGTAATACAAGAATTACTAAGCTACCTGAAAGATAAAGCCCAATAACTCTTGAAAGGAGTCATCTAAAAGCTAGCAATCAGGAATGGAACACACAAAGTATGTATGTAGTATATTCTTTTAATGAAAACATACTGGTCAATGAAAATCAGGGGAATATATCCACTGGAAAATAAAATTCCTAGTGGAAACAGAACTTGAAATGACCTAAATGACTCATAGAACTAGACAATGAGCAGTTTAGGCAGTAATGAAGAAAGGATCAATGAACAGAAAAACCAGCAACAGAAACTAGAGAAAATGAAGTGAGAAAATCAATATAAGATAGATAAAGATACACAGATATAGATAATTTTGTAATAAAATTCTTTTTAATTAATATTGTGACTTTTATGTCTTATGGACTTTATACATGGATCAAATTATCACAATATATCTCACAAATATGTGAAATTATTGCCTTTTAATAAAAAATGTAAAAAATGCAGATTTGGGGAGGTGGTACCAGGGGTTGAACTCAGGGGCACTCGAGCACTGAGCCACATCCCCAGCCCTATTTTGTATTTTATTCAGACACAGGGTCTCACTGAGCTGCTTAGCACCTTGCTTTTGCTGAGGCTTTGAACTAGCCATGCTCAGGTCTCAACCTCTCAAGCTGCTGGTATTACAGGTGTGCGCCATTACACCTGACTTCTTATTGACTTTTGAAATTTATATTTTAAATTATATATAAATTATAATATATTTATAAAAATATAAAAGACAACAAATGTAATTAAAATATAAAACAGATTCACAATTATATGTATGTATGTGTATATTATATATTTGATGTGATATTTACATATAATAAAACTGTTTTCAAACATCTAATATTCATAATATATATGCTCTTTTGCACATTTAATGTGATATTTACATATAATGAAACTGTATTCAAACATCTAATATTACAATATATATGCTCTTTTGCATGTTTAATATCATGAATATATATAAGAAAATATTAGAAATTTGCCCTATGATTTTACTGCCCTTCATTTTACTGTTAAATTTGCTTATTTCCTACTTTGAGCCTGGAATAGTTCTTATTCTTTTCTGTATTGTAATCCCAACACCCAAAATCCCTTACTGTGGGATGAAAATATTAGTGTGTAAGAGAATTTGTGACCAGGCCTGAACTTTGCAAGGTAAAGTTCTGGCTGGGTATAAATTCCATGGTAGTTATAAGAAATATGGACACATTGACCTCTGAAGGTCAAAAAAGGATATTTTATAATATGTCATGGAATGCCATTCCCTTGGGGAGGAACTCTCAGGAGATACCAAAACAGGGTTGTTTCCTACATGCCTGACAGGGGTAAGAACATAGGGATGCAGTGGACACTCAGGCAGGCCTGCTACCCCCCAAAAGAAAAAAAAAAAAAAAAAAAAAAAAAAAATTTGCTTATTTCTCAACTATTAAATAGCAATCACTATTCTTTACTAATATGTAGCGTATCGTACCTTCTTTTTCCATTTTAAAGCTTTTTATTAATAAATAATGATATAAAATGACATTATCTATTCATAGGTATCTATTTACTTTGTTACTTCTGTATTTATTAAGATTTTTTTGTATTGTCTTAGATTTTATGCTATCCATCCTTATCTGTTATACATTAAACATATTTCTTAAATCTATGAATTACATTTTCATTTTATGATAACTTATCAACCTTTTTTTAAAATTGGGGATGACCAATCAATTCCAGTGTGTAGTCTCTAAAACTTGGAATTAAGTCCTATCAGTAAGGGGTAGAGATGAAATCAGTAGGTGGACTGATTCTGGAGGTTTTGCTCTTCATCTCAATGCTATGAAACTATGTAGCTCTAAATAAGTCACTTAGCTTCTCTGACCTCCTCCGGCATAGGTAGGAGAGCAATGTGCATCTCACAGGGATTGAGAAAGAGCCAATATGAGCTAACAAGCACTGAACACATGGGAAGTACTGCAAAATATTTTTTCTCCTTAAAACATGAATGAATTGTAATTGGAAAGAGCTCGCTATTATGCTGTGTACCATCCAATGGTGTGAGTTTGAAGTTTCTGTTAGGATGGCCTGGTGCTTCTTTATTCCCCCTCTACGTCTGAAAGACCTGATGACAAATGTATTAGAAATAATAATATTTTTGAAATCTGTGTGCTTTTAGACAGTTCTCCTTGTGGAGAAGAAAAGTCCTTTAGTAGAGGTGGATAATTGGATCCCTTATAAAGCATTTCACATTCTTGGGACTTAGAAAATGATATCTCAAAGTAGGCACTTGGGTATACTGGTTACTTCAAACTGAAAGAGTTTGGACAGCAGCAGAAGCAGAAGGGCTTTCTCTGATCTTCCCTGGCTTCCTACACACTGAGTCTTCCACAAGTTTCTTAGTCATGAATCCCTAGAGGCTCATCAACCAAGGAAGATCCATGCACAGCACAGGAAGGAAACTAGAATTTACACCATGCCCAGGGCCCAGATGGAATTTGTCAAAGGCAGTCTCTCTTTCCTGTGACATCTCCTCTAAAAACCATTTCCTCTCCCTCTAAAGATCCCGCCCCTGGCCCCCCTCCACTCTCCCCTATGAGGAAGAAGATAAGCTTCATTTTAAGGACTGTCCCCTTCACTTTCCCATGGTGCCGCAGTGCACATAATAAATTTGCATTCCTTCTCTCCCTTCCATCTGTCTATTGTTAGTTTACTTTTTAGACTCAAATACTCACACCTTCAGAGGGTAAAGGCAAAGTTCCCCTCTCCCCTACAATATTAACTTTCTCTACAAAAGGACCCCTTGTGTATGCATTCACATTACCTGAACCAGTAAGTTTCTTTGAAGCTGAAAGTTTTTCATAACCCAGGAAGCACCAAGTCCAAGCAGAAAAAAAAAAAAAAAACAGGCTCTGAGCAGTTCCAGGAGATATAAAATAGTAAAATGGAAAGGGATAGTGGCATAGTTCATTCCCCTGATTTAAAAACAAGTATTCTTGGGAGGGAGGAAAGAAAAAACTTCTTTCTTTTAGATGATCCCATAAAAAACATGATTTATATTTCACTTTAAAAACTTATGGTTTTCTAAGCTAAAGGTTACAACATGTGGTCACAGACATTTACTGTACAAATAAACACATTAATCTCAAAGGAACTATGGATTTGCTTTTTTTTGCATGAGTGCCAACTTCAGGATGTGCTCTCATTATTTTATTTTAAAGATAACAGGATATTAAAACTGGGTGAGATGAGGCTTGAGTCTCATTGCAATTCTTTGGACTTAATGTGAGAAAATTGCTCTTCTATTGACAGTAACTGATGTGAGAGTTTCTTGCAGTTTTCCAAAAAGTTCCTCATAGATTCAGGCGACAGTCACTGCTCTCATCAGGTTTCTGTTAGAAGATCCCATGAATTGCTATGTTATATGTCACTGAGCTT
Organism: Marmota monax; assembly: GCF_021218885.2. Classification (NCBI taxonomy): domain Eukaryota; kingdom Metazoa; phylum Chordata; class Mammalia; order Rodentia; family Sciuridae; genus Marmota; species Marmota monax. The sequence continues at coordinate 21,193,918 of NW_026694710.1, forward strand.
TCAGAAATAGGACAGCATCTTGGTTAGGGTAAGTCTTGGAAGGGTAAGTCTTCCTGATACAAATTTGTTGACGAGATTGCTGCTTTTCATGCTCGAAAGCAGAACTAAAGAAAAAAGGCTTTGCATATAGTTATGATGTTTGGTCTTGATGTGGAAGGAGATGACCAGGAGCAGGGCAGAAGAGACTGCTTAATGGTGGTGCTACTTCTGTGGAAGAGCTGAATGATTGGGAAGTCGCCCTCACATATCTCTGCCCACCAGGCAAGTAAGGCAAAAGAAGGAAGTAAACTCTGGAAGCCTCAAAAAGCCTGCCTATTAATTAGGTTGTTTAGGTTCCGTTACAGTGACACCCGAGTGACACATAGCCACACCCAAGGACCTCAGGATAAGGAACCAGGGAACAGTGAATCTCGACTTTTTGCCCCAGTACTCTTCCTTCTAGACAATGTTGTCTTTCCTATGATTTCCTTTGCTGCCTTTGGTCAGAGTTCAGTTTTCTAACATTTTTTCCCCTTCCTAGCAGGAAGAATTTCATTATAGTCCATATATTCAGTAAGTAAGCCCTTGATTCAAAATCTACTCTTTAGTTGTTTTTTTTTTTTTTTTTTTTTTTTTGGAATCACACAGGAAAGTTAATAACATTGACAAATGCAGCTTGACACTAAAGTAAGATTCATACATGAGGCTTTCAGCGTAGACAGAACAAGGGAGACAGGCAAAGGGTAAATGTGCTCGAGAAACAGCGACCATGCATCCCTTGTGAGGAGGCCCTGGGGGTGTGGACTGAACAGCAAGTGAGGAAATGGATGTGTCTTCCAAGGCCAGAAGTTTCTTTGGCAGTAAAAGGACAAATAAGGCAGGAACTACTCCTCCATTTGTTGCAACTGAGTGAAAAATCCAAGGACACTGACACTGGAACAAAATTGGCATATATTAAAACATGGTCCCCTCCAGGACTCCATTAAACCTCAGCTTAGCATCCTTTTCCTAATCCATAAATTTGGCTTAAAAATACCTTAAAGCTATCATACAAATAAGCTAAATGAAAGTCCTGAAATTATAGCCCTTGGCCAAATTTAGCCATTTTTGTTTTTAAATAAAGTTTTATTGGAATATGGCCATGGCCAATTTTTTTTAAGTGCCATCTATGATTGTTATATGTTATAATGGTGGAGTCCAAAAGTTGTTTTACAGACCACTTGTCCTGACAAGCTGAGGAAAGTTATTATTTGACTATTGATAGAAAAGCTTTGCTAATCCTTGAACTAAAACATTGAAACCATCAGGTCAAAGTGCATGACACATGGGTGCTGCTCACTTTGAGCATCAAATTTTTATTTGAATATTACTGTTCCTACTTCTGGACAGAGAGTTTTGTCTACATTTCCCAGCTATTAAAGAAAATGGTATTGTGTATATTGTGACTTAAATTGGGACTTCTAAATCACAGAGAACTTGATTACTTGCTCTCCTTCTGCTTAATCCACAGGTTGTTTAAACATGTGGACTCATACTTTTCTCTGTTCCTGACTAATAAGAAGCTCCTAGTTCCCATTGGTTTCCAAATGTAGGGAACAGTTCTTGACCATGCACTGACATTCAGTACAAAATTTCTTCTGTAAGCACAAAGTCTAAATTGGAAGTCAGTCTAAAATGCCTTTTGTCTGTATCTTGTATTTCCGCCTTTGAATCTTTTCTTTCTAACTATAAGCAAATTCCCCCTCCAATCAATTACACCAATAACCACACCATATACATCCATCCCATTTCTCTAGGGACTCACTCTCATCTCAGTCAGGCTTCCCAGATTCTCAACATATATCTCAAGCAGGAAGCAGTCCCAGGTAGTATGGTATTCAGGGTCAATCTGGGTTTTAATTTTACTCAGGGTTTTTCAAAGAGGCAGATCCAACAGGAGATCTATATTTATATCTCTATCTGTCTATAATAATCTCTCTCTCCATATGTATATGAGCACATATGGAGAGACAGGAGCAGGAATTTATTAGATGACTTGGCTCACTCAATTATGGAGGTTGAATAGTTTCATGGCAGTCCATCTGTGAACTGAGAAACCAGTGAAGTTTTTAGATTGAGTCAGTCAAATCTGAAGGCCTCAATTCCAAGGAAGCAGATGGTATTAATCTCGGTCCAAGGCTCAAGGCCCCAAAGTTCAAGAGACCACTGGAGTGAGGCCTGAGGTCTAAGAGCTGGAGAACCTGGACTTCTGATATCTGAGATCAAGAGAAGAATGGCATTCAGGCTCAGGAAGAAAGACAAAATTCTTCCTTCTTCCACATTCTGTTTATCTGGCCCCAAACAGAATGAGTGCATGGTGCTTACCCAGATTGAGAGTGGGTCTTCCCCCTTAGCCCACCAACCCACATACCAGTCTTCTGCAGGAAAACATCTAAGACACACCAATCAGTCTAATTAAGTGCCAAGTCATCTGAATTTCCCTTTCAGCAGAAAAGGGGTGTGCTCAGTTCCTATTGAGCAATTAGGAATAACTAAAAATATTAATTAGCACTTTATCAGATATCTGAATGGCCTAAGCCAGTCAAAATGACCAACCATCACACCAATCATATAAAGCCAAAAATAATTTTACTTCTGGCCCAACTCTTAAGTCAGGTGATACTGTGAGGAGGTTTCTTGGCTAAGAGCTCATGTAGCAGTGTCCTTGGGACATATTAGTTTTCTTTAAATATTAGTAGTCCAACATGGGGATAAGAGGGTAATAAGTACCATAGAAAGGAAGAAATACTTGGAAGTTCTTCTAATTCCTATGCTTTTTTCTTCATTCCACACTGTCCTCTTTCTCCTTTTACTTATGTACCAGAATGACCCATAATTTCCCTGAGGACACTACTGAATAAGCATAAGAAATCCATTTTGTCCAAAGCAGGTGCTTTATCATACTTAGTGAAGGAGTCCTGCAATGGGAGAACTTGATTCACCCCAAACTTCACTCTGAAGAACTTCAGAGAAAATAAAAACCCTGGGAAATCTTGAAATATGGAAGCCAACTCCCTCATGTCAAGCAGAAGTCAAGGCCCAGTGAATTACCAAACTGTCCAAATCAGTGGAGGATGCAGAGATGCAGAAGTCTTATAATTCTCACACTGCATTCTTTATGAATGGTTAGAAAGTATATTATCACACCATGCTTTATACAAAACATTAATCATTGAGTTGTATTCATAATAAATTTCATGAAAAAAAGTTGTATCCTATACATATATAGTTAAATGGTTAAATTTATTTTGTGAGCTAACATTTTATTCAAGAATAATACACATAAAGCCTCTGTTAAATGAATAAATATAAGGAAGATCAGTAGAGTATAGGAAAGGAACAGAGAAAGGGAGTAGGGAAAAAAAAGAAGATACACAAGTGACTGAAATAGAGAAAATCATATCCCATGCATGTATTATTATGTAGAAACAAACCTCATTATTACATATAATTTAATGTGCTAATTAAAATATTAAAAAAGAAACAATTTTTCATTTACTCCACAAATACCTGTTGGGAATTAATTGGTAACAGGGGATACAAGTATGAGAAAAAAAAAAGAAAAAAGTACTTACTTTTGTGAGTCTTAGATTTCATGCATAAAAACCATAAGCTGAACAAATTAAATGTGCAATACTTCTGATGGGAAAAAAGTGATACATTGAAAAGTAAAGCTGGAAAGGGGAAAGCAATTGTTTGGTTGAAGATTAACTCAAAATTAAATATGGTTGTGCTATGGTTTGGATGTTTATGTTCTGCCAAAATTCATGTTAAAAATCTGTTTCCCAGTGTGATGATGTTAGGCAGTAGGACTGATGGGGATAATTGAGTCATGACGGTGAACCCTCAAGCATTTCATTAAAATAAAAAACAGCCTGTGACTGCCTGGCCTCTTCCACCATGTGGAGTCAAAGTACGATGATACTGTCTACCAGCCAAAACCAGGTTTCCACCAGTAGATGAGGTAGGTCAAGTAAGCAGTGTCCTATGAGCTGGTGATCTGGACTTTGTGGCCTCCAAAACCATGAAGAATAAGTTTGTTTTTTTTGTAAGGTCCTCAGTTGATGATATTTTGTTATAATAGCATCAGTGAATGAACACAGATTATCAGAGAAATTCGAGAGATACTTGAGCAAAAACTTGCAGGAAGAGAACAAGAAGGTAGTGTAGATTTATTGAACAGATTTCCAAGCCAGAGAAGCATCATAGAAAGAGCCCTGAGGCAGGAAGACACCTGTACTTGAGGATAGGCTATGAGGTCAGTGTGGTCAGGTTAGAGGGTATCGTCATAGAACACAATAGGAATGACCCAGGGCAAGCATGCAGGGTCCTAGAAGTCATTGTTAGTTGGATCTTCTTTTTAGTGAAATGGAAGTCATTAAAGGATTTGCAAAAGTACTGAGTTGTGTCACTGAAGTTGGCTGTTGGTTTTACACAGATTTATTAAAGAGTCAAATGTAGAACACAGTGCCACCCATTGGGAGAAGGAAAAATAAGCTAAAAACTCAAGTGGCTCACTTACATCCCATTGAGAATGTCATTCTCCTTGCTTCAAATCTGCCTGTAGAATATTTACCCTTTCTCAGTGTGGGAACAGATCTTTAGAATCCTTTATCCTTCCACAATCTGGCTCCCACATACCATTCTGTTTCCATGTCTAACCAACTCCCTCCATGTGACCTTTAGCTGGCCATGTCACTTCCTTAAGGAACCACTTACTGTACTGTTGCTCCCTCTATCTGAAGCTCCTTTTTCATCTTTTCAGCAGGACCAACACTTACAAAGTTTAATAAACAAATGATTGAAAAAATAATAAATATCATGCTCTATCCCATGACACTGATGTTCTTGACCTCCCCTGCATGACTTCACAGACACCTCCCCTCTTGACAGCCTTTAATGGGAGACTCATTCAATCAGGGAGGACTTTCCTGAACATTGATCTATTTTACAAAGGCATAGAAACCAGAGATCTCATATGAAAGTGCCGTTTGCATTACGAGTACATAGAATACATAACATTTCTCTTCCTGAAAAAACCTGAGCGTTTTGATGAGCTCTGTAGTTTTTATATAACCTGAGAGTCTTCTAATTTTTTATTTGACATTAGTTTCTGAGGTGCCATATTCAACTTCATCAAAGGCAGCTAATAAACTCCCAGAAAAAGGGAGCACAGAAAAAAAATAGTATATCACAATGTACCACCTAATAGCTCACAGAGGTCCTCTGCACTGAGCCATTACTTACAACCTGTGCAAATGTCCCCTCGTCCCTCTGTTTCAATCAAGCCATTTTTACCCAAACTACCTAATAGTTTTTGTGAAATTTTTAGGTACTGAGAGGTCAGGAGACCACAGAAGAGCAGGACTAAAATTACATGAGGAGTGGAGGGAAAGAAAGAAATAAAAGGTTATTTTGTTTGTTAAAGGTCATTCTAGCTGGGCCTCACACATTGATTTTTCTTAGCTGTTATAGTTAAACAAGTCTCAAAAATAAATGTATTATAGGCAATGGTATGTTTGCAGCCATTGAGCTGAGTTTTAATTCCAGAATGCAATCGATAGGGCTTTGTGTTTCCATAACAGAACATGAGCAGAAAAATCTGTGATTGGGGCACATGTGTCTGTAGGGTTGCTGATATTTCAGGCCAATGACTGCTTTGAAAAATGATACTCTGCTACCAATCAATAACTCATAAGCCACAATTTACTTTTTCTTTACTTTGAACTATAACCAAAGGAGGCAAACATCACTGTAATTTCCACTTAAAACATGGGTAAGTGTTGATTGTGTGTATGTGTATCTATATGTAAGTATGGCCCAAAGAACAAAACAACCATCAAAGGCAATGGTCTCTGATGTTGGGAGCAGTGAAACCTCATAAAACTCTGCTGGGAAAAGTTCTACTGAAGAAATTTTGCCACACACATTAGGATGGTTAATTCCCTCATTTCTTTTTTTTTTTTTTTTTTTGACTCAATTCCATTTTGTCTAAATAACTAATAGAAATGATCCCTTGTTTGTGAGAGGCGAGATCATACACCATGATATTATTGTAGCATTGTTTATGGTCAGGAAAACAGAGGCAAGCCAACCTCCTGACAATCACATGGTGAGTCTTCTGAGCTGGGTTGGACACAGCCATGGAAAAAACAATAAGGGAAAAAGAGAGAGGGGAAACTGTGCACTTGGTATTGAAAATATTCAGAAAGTTACGCATAGTAAAAATGCAGGGCATCATTAAACTAAACTGCATTCACGGGTGGTTTTAAGCATATGGCAGATTTTTACTCATTCCTATACCTTTTCTAAACTTATTACATGTATCATTATTTTTAAAATGAAAATTTCTAATGTGGAACTTGATCTCTTAAAATAGTGTACTGACATCAAAATAAGAAACTTCAGAGGAAAATCATGATAGATTTATTTTCTAAACAGTTAATAAGAATAATTTCTCAAGCTTAAAAACAAATCTATAAGTCAAACAGCAAACTGGAGGTGAAAATGCAATGAATGTTAGCTTTATTAATATTTGATTGTATTTTTATTTTACTTTTTTGCATTGCTTATTGTCTTGCATATGCTAGGCAATACTCTACCACTGGGACACCTCATTTTTTAGAGTACCTTTTCTTAATATATGAAAGACAATAAAAAAATAGAACCATAGGTAGAGGAATCAGATCTAAACTTTCCCCCCCAAAAAGGAAATGCATATGAACAATAAATATAGGTAATTTGCAAGATCTTTAGAAGTCAAATGCTTACTAAACAAAAATGTCTGGGAAGATTTGTCTATACAATTATTGACTATATTTTTAAGTACACTACTCAGGGTCAAAACAGAAGTTTATGTGATTTTCTGGCTTATTAACTGGCCAGGCCAAAAATGGTCTTCTGCAGTTAGGTGCTGTGTCTGGTAGGGCCTAGTAGGACATCAGTGATGTTTTTAAATGGTAAAAGACCTTTTGGACATCATTACTCTAAGTACATGCATGAACACACCAATGGTGTGAATATATTTTGTATACAACTAGAGATACGAAAAATCATGCTCTATATGTGTAATATGAATTGTAATACATTCTGCTGTCATATATAACAAATTAGAATAATTTTTTTTTAAAAAAGACCTTTTGGAAATGGCATGTCCTTGCCTCAGAATCCTAAAGGCCTGCATTTTTATTTTCTTTTTGAGGTTTGTTTACAGTATTTTTTCTGACACCTCTAATACTATAGTTTCTGCCAGCTCATGTGACCCACGTGTCAGGGTAGCTTGTGCTACAGCCTGGACCTGTTGTAGAGCCTTCCCCTGCTCTGACACCACTAATGATTGGCAGGCCTCCAGTCCCTAGGCCAATGGAATTGTAGCAGCATTCCTAAGTGTGGACCTGCCACCTCATGAAACAAAGGAGCTTATCAGGCAGCCTGCTTACTTTCTGATAGCAGGGTTAGTAGGTACAGTGATTTATTTCTTTAGAGTGGATATTCCAGCAAACCCCAGACCACTATCTCCCTAAGATCTTTACTAATATGGCAAAACCCTGAATTGTAGTTGGGTTTATCTCCTGCCATCTGGAAAGTATGAATCTTATCAAGGCCTGCAACACACATGTCATTTTTTGTGCATACAGTTTAGAAATTATAGAGACTAAGATTGAATCCCTCTTGCTGAGTAGACAAATACACTACAGAGACAATGAAAGCCTGAAGAATACTAATTATCAAATTGAAAGAAAGTATGAAGTAGGGAATCTCCTTGAAGACATGTGAATATGTCTTCGTTTATTACAACCAAAGAGCAGATACAGCTTAGTGTGGAGTTCAGGACTGAGTTTTAAAGGCAACAGAGTTTCTGAAAAGATTTAATTTGTCTGATAGACAAAGACCAGAGACAGTGTGAGAGCCTGAGTGGGCACTGACTGATGGTACTCAGGAACACTGGAACTCATCTCTTGACCCCGCTGGGCTTGCAGAAGCAGCCATGTCTTTCCATTAGGATCTGGCACTCTCCACATCCTTACACAGTGCAGAGGTCCCTGCTTGGGAAAATATACTGTCACCCTGGAGATTTACTTGCACTTTCTCACCTAGCCATCAGACCCATAGTGTAGAGCTAGATACTCTGTAATCTGGCCTGAGACATCACAGGCATTCTAAGAGGAGAAAGGGATTAGTTGATCTCTGTAGTTCATTATCATTACATTTAGGCACTGACTGTCATGCTCAAAAGGCTACAATGTGAAATGGAATTAGGTCTTGGTTTGCATCTTAGATTATAAATTGCAGAGCTAATAATGTATGTATTCATTTTATAAAAGAATAGCACATATCAATCTTAGAAGTATAAATAGAATAATTTGGAACTTTGCAGCTTTTTTTTTGCTGAGTTTCTTGTCATGATCTGTGATAGAAAGCATTTTTGTTTATGAAATGTCCATACCTGCAATGGTACCAACCTAAGGACCATATGTACTATTGGACAACCTAAGGCAGGCACGGTCCCTAAGCCACATGCTTGTTGTTTAAACAGAGAGGGGGAGATGTTGAGAGCCACAGCCGAAGGGGCCCCAGCAAACTTCCAGCTGCCGGCTGATGATTGGCTCACAGCGGCCCCAGCAACATCTAGCTGATTGGCTCCTCTGCGGTGATGCTCATTGGGCTGTTTCCCTGCCCTTTCAGACAACGGAGCTGCTCATTGGGGGACTTTTTTGGCTCCGCCCACGTGACCCAGGCAATCGGCCTCAAGAGCAGGAGGATTGTGGGAGGTGGGGAGAAGCTTGTGTGGGAGAGAGAGGCTTGTGGAAAGCCGGTGGTGGCAGTTGAGGCTCTGAGGGTTTTTCCTGAGAGGCTGTTTTGTTTGGCGTGTGTGGTTCTAAAAATAAACTTAGTTTCTTTTGACAAGTGGCTCCTGATTGTGCCCAGCCAGACTGCGGCACATACCATAAATAATTTATTGTGAAATTTCTAAGGGACTTGAGAAAGTACTGTTAAATTCAGTAAACAACTATACTTCTGGAAAACAATCGTGTTAGTTTTATCTCTAAGCATAAAGAGTTTACAGTAAATGCTAAAATGATGTAAAACAGGTGGGAAAAGAAATCTAGTTGGTGTCCATATGGAATCACATTTATCACACTTTGAATTATTTTTCATTTTACTTGTGATTGTTTGTCTTACACCTGGGTGCTTCATATGTTCTTCATGTTTCTTAATGAATTTCAGTACCTTGCACAGTACCTTTAAAGTGGAAATGCTTCCATTGAGTTTATTGTCAGGAATAGATTAATGACTTGAAGTCCAGTCATTCAATGTACACCATAGGATTCAAGACTCAAGCTTGGAAACATCCATTTATTCACACACCAGGCATGACGATCCTACTGTACCCCAAGTGACTGCTAGGTACTCCGTTGACTGTTTGATTAAAGCATGATTTCTGCTCTCTGGCCCTGAAATTTTGCAAGTAAAATGTACTTAAATATTTTGAAATTGATAAGTGCAATAATACAAACTACTTGATGCAAAGATGTTCTATGAATACTGGCTTTAGGTAGATAGTAGAAGCTTTTAGCTTCCTGAATAAAATAATTAGACTCCTATTCCATGATGTGCATTGTGAGACTCACATTACAAATAATGCCAAAATGTGTGCTATATCTTAGTGTAACTTATGTCATTCAGAGTCATGTCTTTACTAGAACTCTTCAAGAATCTCTTATATTCTGTGGGAGGTATGTTTAGTGTCCCCTTCCATTTCATGTTTTCCACAAATAGTTGGTCAATTAACCCTGCCTGGTTCAGGCCCTGGGAATATCCCAATTGACAAGGTGTTTCCTCCTCCTGTTTGGAAAGTATTGCTTCTCTTTTAAGACCCATTTTAACTGTAAACTCTCATATGATGCTTTCAGAGATTTCTCTTGAAAGTCTAAATCACTCCTCTCTTTTGCTTATATGATTCTCATGTTCAGTTTCAAAGAGGAAAAGGGCACATGAAAATAATTAAATGAAATATGAAAGGTTTCTTAATTCTCAATGTAAGTACAATATGTTATTGAGTCTAGTTTTCCCTGTTGGAAGAATTTCTGACTTTTATTATTTTTTTTTCCATATTTGAGTATGACATCAAAGCCTACTATAGGAACATGGTCTATAATCAGATGCTTTCTAGGCTATATGCACATTCAGGTATTGAGTATTTATAGAAAATATAAAATATCTAGTATGTACGCAACACTTTAATGATGTTCATATTTCCATGTTGCTATAATTATTATTGAAATGTGTGGACAATGTTGGGTAAGAACACGTTTGTTGGAGTCCAACAGATTTGTATTCAATTCCTAACTCATGTTGTTCTGGGCATTAAGCCTCAATAATTTCATTTACAAAATAGTAACAAAGTATTTAACTTCACTGACACATTTTAAAGTTTAAATGACATAAGACAAACAGCAATCTTAAAATAGTGCCTGGCATATAGAAAGTACTCAATGAATGTTGACTTTCATTTTATTATTCTTTTAAGGAAGGCAAGCAACTAATTTCTATTCAGTGAACCAAAATCAAATGTTTGCTTTCTAGCATTTATAGAGATGTTGCTACTCCTTGTGAGACCCTATGATTTTCTTTTAATTTTATATTCTGCCTTTCATTGAATGCTCTCTCTGGGTTGAAAACACAGAATTATAATGGAAGTTGAAATTGATTATAATGATAATTATTATTTTGTAAGAAAGGTGGTGTAGTTAAGTAAAATTGCATAATTTCCTAAATCCTAAATGTTAGAATAATGAGGCTTATTAGATCAAGGACAAGGAGAAAACAACATTAAACTGTATGGTTGTCATGTCTGTAAAATCTGCAACTTGAAGCTTTCACTATGTAGTGCCATTGTTCTGATAGTGATTTGCGAATTAGATGTCATTTTTATTACCAATGAGGAAATAGGGGCATAGAAAGGTGTTTGCTGAAAGTTTCTTAGCAAATGTTTCTTGGGTAGTCTAATATGTTCCGTGTATTTGTTTCAATGCACTCTGGTTCCTCATCCTTCAAGTGTATACGACAATATGACAATATCGTTTATTTTGAGGGTTGATATCAGATCTGACTCTATATATTGATGAAACACTGCACGTAGACATGTTTTGCAAACACATATTGATACAGACATGGTCATTTCCTCCTACCGTTGTTGCTTCACTGACCACTCATCCTTTCAGTTTCTTGTTTACTTTTACCCATTTGTATCTTCTCTAAACTCAACACCAGGGAGATTCCTTTTCCTGCAATGCACCTCCATTTCCTCTGAGTCCAAGCATTTCTACATCACTCTTGAAGTCATGAAACTCATCAGGTTATTCCACCTATGTGGGGCAATTCATTTGATGAAATGTGCTAACTTTATTTGAAAGAGAATTCCCAATCCAACAACATCACTGTAAGACAATACGGGGGTAGAGGCAGTCCACAGAAGCCTTAAGTCTCACTTAATGACCTGGATGGCTTTTGATCCTCATTCAGGCCTTTCCAGCATTTGCTTTTTCTGCAAACTTATCAAGGAAATAATTATTGACATAGGGAAAAATAATAGCACTTGACACTTGCCCTGTATGTTTCTGTTAAATTCACCACTGTTGTTGGATGACTGCACTTAAAAAGAAATGACAAGTAAAATGTAGTGCTTTATAGAAATTCTCACAAGGAGAAAGAAACAACAGCATTCATCAAAGCAAAGGTAGCATTTGATTTCTGTGGGATTTAGCTTAGATAGCATTGAATGTTGGTTAAAAATGTTATAGAATAATGTTTTGCAAAGAATTCCCTGAGACCTTGAATTCAAATATAGAATCTTAATGTCCACTTTTTTGGTAATTCCAGTCTGGCTTAAAACATTCAAATCCAACTTCTGGGGGTCAGTATTGTGAATTGTATTAGAAAGTAATTGGTTAGCATGATGTCTCAGTACACTTGTACATCCCAATTGCAAGGTAGATACTATTATATTTTCAGTGGAGGAAGTTGTTTTATGCAACTTCCTAATACTGACCTATTAGCATACCCAATAAGAGTTAGTTGCCAAGGTGTGCATATGTGTTCTCTAAACTCTCACAAGTTTGGTTTACATTACACTGGACATTAGGCAACAGGGGACTGTAGTCTTATGAACTGGGAAAAAAGGAAATGAGACCTATTATTTTCAAGATTACTGTCTTGAGTGTCTCCAGGATACAGTGCAGAGATGCACACCCTTGGAGGAGCTTTGTAGTGTCTTTGACTTGAGGAAATGGAGTCGAGAGTCCAGGGAGACAAAGATAGCTGCATGACATCCTCTTTCTCTGTTATTAACTTAGACACTTTATTTTTCCTTGCTCAGATTCAGCCTGCTGTATCATTTTCACTTTTAAGATATTTCTTCCCTTATTTTTAGAGTGTGTCTTTTATAGACATCATCTATTAATATTTGTATTATTTAGACCTCTTGTATTTAATGTGATTATTGATCATTTTAAGTTTAATTGTAGCATCTTGATATTTGTTTTCCATTTATCCCATCTTTCTCTGTTAACTTTCCCCTATTTTTCTGAATTATTTTAATTAAACCAATAATTTTTATGATTATATTTTATTTATGCTGGACATAACATCTTTTTCCAGTGGTTTATTTAGCCAGGTTCAACTATTTCATCTTTACTGCCAGAAGAGAGTATACTACTACATGTAGTATAGAACCATTTAGCATCCTGTATTATGTTATTGTATGGATTTTCTACAGGATTTCTATCATTGCCGCCATACAGTTTGTTTTTATGTGTAATAAGTGTATATCCATAAGTTCTAATTAGAATAAGATCTATTCCATGCTTGTACAATTGTATCAAAAGGTATTCTACTGTCATATGTAAATAAAAAAGATACCACAGTCCACATTATGGAACACTTAATGGGGGAGCTGTGGCAGGGAGAGCCTTGAACAATTGGACACTGTCCTCCCAAGCACTTAGCTGAAAATCACACATGTACTCAGGCCATGGAAAAGCATTGAGTTGTGAAAAGGTGTGACTCGATCTATCTATACTACAACATGGCTGCTTCTCAAAATAGCTTTGAGGTGTGGGAACTACACAGGAAAGAAAACATGTCCTGTGAGTCCAACCATCTAATTCCAAGAAGATGCAAGCCAATCTACAGTGATGGTGCAGAGCAAGTGCTCTCTGGGCCAGGCTGGAGGAGCTTGGTGAAAAGGATCACCTAGTACAGGAGGTAAGCTTTAAAAGGGATTAACACCTGCATAATGGTTGGCTTGGTGGTACCCAGGCACACATACACCAAAACTTATCACCTGGAGGACTTTAAATATGTGGAAGCTATTGCATATCAAATTCACTTCTTTTTTAAAAAGAAAAGGGAAAGTACCAATAAGTTGCCATAATGAGAGGATAGAGAGATTTTTGAAGAATCCTCTGGGCTCTGTTTCATTGATTTAATTACTTTATTACTTCATGTGTGATAGAAAATGCAGAAAAGACTTTATAGGATAATATAAATTATTCAATAAAATGGTGAAGAAAACTGGCTGTATATTAAAAATTAAACTGAAAATCAATGAGAAGAAATGAAATTTAATACACTGCAAAATAAATTATAAAGTCAACAAAATGTGAGTGTGTGAGACAGAGAGAAAGTATATGTGGTTGTGTATATGATAAAATATGATACAATTAATGTAATACATAATAACATAGAAAATAGATAAATATTCGCTGATTTAACACTCACACTCTAAGATTAAAAACAAGCAATGAGCAATTGAAGAGATTATGCCAGATAGGGACTAACATATTTGGAGGTCATAATCATCACAATCAAAATTAAAAGACAAATAATTCTGGGAAATGGTGGAAGAATCTTTATTCATAAACATAATATCTTCAATATAGAAACAATGTACAGTTATGGGTTAAGAAATGGTTATGAAATATAATCACACTCAAGTTTTAAAATGAGTAAATCACACCAGAGATTTTGATTTCGAAATTTTTAAACATAAAATGGTTAATTGACCCTAAATATTCAATGTTAGCACTAACAAAGGAAGTGAAAATGGAGTGTTTTAACATAAAGAATAGTTTTCTCAACTAATCAAATTATCTAAGGTTAAAATATTTTTAAAAGGCCTTAATGGAAAAGCAGATAAGAAAGAGAGCCATGTGCTTCATTAGTATTAATGGACATACAAGTAGGTGCATCTTATATAGAGAATAACCTGCCACTTTGCATAAAAAACCTCAAGATTTTTTAAATCAAAGCTAAAATGCTAGTCTGAACTATGGAGCATTTATTAATTCAAACATCTTCAAATTTTTATAGTGAGGAAGATTTTATAAAAATATACATGTCTCAAATGGGGTACACCATATGGCAAAGATCTTAAAATACTATTTTTGCAGAATATTTAAGTATGTGAGAAATGCTTATGGTTATCTGCATTCAGTAGAAAAGATAGAATGTGAATGAAATAATTATTTAAAGTATGAAAAATATAAAAAAAGAGAAAGAAAAACACTTGGCTTGAAAAATATTAATTACATATGTTGATTTGTATTTCTTAGATAGGTACTTTTATTATCCTATAAAAGGAGCTTTCACTCTCCAAGATGGCCGTGAATAGAGTGCATCACACCCCGTGTACTGCGTCACTGCACAGGTGAATAAAGAGTTAGAATGACAAAAATCTATCTTGTTAGGAATTTACAGCAAAATGGGGGTGCACCGAAACCTAGAGGAAGGATTTCTAGCACTGAGGTCCGGTAATTGAATCTCAAACATGAGCCAACTGTGCGACCGGAGATCCAGGCTGACTGATCCGCTCGGCCCAGCCCGCCCCGCCCCGCGGCTACAGACGACGGGGCGCCGCCGAGAAGCGACCAGCAAGCAGAGAGAATCATTGCTATGGATTCTGTGGAATCCTGCCTGCTGTGCCCTCACTGAGCCCCGGGCTGAGTTCGGGATTTCAGGCGGGGAAGGAAGCGGTCCAGTTCTATCCCCCACAATGGAAACTCCATCAAGGAGGCCAGCGGCCACCATCTTGGAGAGCTGACGTAACCACCGGCAGTCTCCGACAGATTGCAACAATAAAACAAGTGTGTGTTACTCAACCCATCTCCCATACAGCGGGGAATTCACATAAAATCTCTCCTAGGCTTTCCGGGGGAAGGATTATCAGAACGAGCCTGCATAAAGACGCTGGGAAAGCTAGAGACACCTGACCTCCAACTCCCCCTCCCATCAGCGGCGAAAACGAAACCTGTCTAGCCAGTGCTGGGGGAGGGGCAGCGGGAAAAATCAAAACAATAGAGTGCCAGGGTTCCCAATAGCCACCCGCCACACCCAACAAACGGCAGGCCCAGAGTACAGTTTGAACTGCCAAGAGGCATCACTCAGGGGAAGACTGGTCTAGCAGGAGAAGCCAGGACTAGCAGGAGAAACCAGGGGACTAGAGGCCATGCCCTCGATACTGGGCGGCTGGAGACGGCACGCCCGCTGGCGACAGCCCACCCGCTGCCCACATGACTGGGCAGCTGGAGACCGCCCGCCCGCCGGCGACCGGGAGCTGAAACCAACCAGAGACAGTCCAGTCCCACCCCCCCCATTCGGACACCCCGGCAAGGAGCCTGGGGCCCGCCATAGCAGAGAGGTGATGTCACTGGAGCTTGGCCATTGGAATTCCTTCCCAGCGGAATCCACTTTAGCAGGCATAGTCTACCAACACAAAGGAGAGACAACAGAGATATACAAAACCAAAACAAATCTATAGGAGAGAGCAGAAATACAGCAATCAAATAGAGCTGGAAAGTAACGTGAACAACATGAAAAAACAAGGGAAAAAAGGAGTACAAACAATGCAGGACAACTTAAATCTACAGGAGGACCTAGAAACATCGGAAACAGGGATAGGGAAAGAACTCAAGGCATACCTAACTCAGATGGAAAGGAATATTAGAGAAAACATGAGGCAGCAAGTCCAAGCAATAAAAGTATATTTTGAAAACGAATTAAACAAACAAATTCAAATGGCAAATAATGAGCTTTACCAGGAGATAGAGATCTTAAAAAAAATCAAACAGTAATCCTAGAATTGCAGGAAACTATAAACCAAATTAAAAACTCAAATGAGAATATTACAAATAGACTAGATCAAGTAGAAGTCAGAACATCAGTTAATGAAGACAAAGTTTATCAACTTGAAAAGAATATAGTCAGCACAGAAAAGATGCTTAAATCTCACGAGCAATCTATTCAAGAGATATGGGATGTCATAAAAAACCAAATTTGAGAGTCATCGGGATAGAAGAAGGCATAGAGATTCAAACCAAAGGAATGGACAACCTATTAAATGAAATAATTCTAGAAAACTTCCCAGAGATGAAAGATGGAATGGATTGCCAAATCCTGGAAGCCTACAGGACCCCAAACATTCAAAACTGTAATAGACCAACTCCAAGACATATAATTATGAAGATAGCCAACATACAGAACAAGGAGAGAATATTAAAAGCTACGAGAGAAAGGAGGCAGATTACATTCAGGGGTAAACCAATTAGGTTAATGACTGATTTTTCATCACAGACTTTGAAAGCGAGAAGATCCTGCAACAATGTACTTCAAACACTAAAAAATAATGGATTCCAACCAAGAATACTGTATCCAGCAAAATTAAGCTTCAGATTTGACAATGAAATTAAAATCTTTCATGATAAACAAAAGCTAAAAGAATTCGCAGCCAGAAAACCAGCACTGTAAAGCATTTTGAGCAAAATACTACAAGAAGAGGAATTGAAAAATAGTGCCCAAAACTAACAGCGGGAGGTATCTCAGTAAAGGGGGAGGAAAATAACCAAAAAGTAAAAACTAGCCAACTAAAATAAATAAATAAATAAACATGACTGGAAGTACAAACCATATTTCAATTGTAACCTTAAATGTTAATGGCCTAAATTCACCAATCAAGAGACATAGGCTAGTAACCTGGATCAAAAAAACAAATCCAACAATACGCTGCCTTCAGTAGACTCATATGATAGGAAGAGACATACACAGGCTGAAGGTAAAAGGTTGGGAAAAATCACACCACTCACATGGCCCTCGGAAGCAAGCAGGAGTGGCCATACTCATATCAAATAAAATCAACTTCAAACCTAAGTTAATCAAAAGGGATAAAGAAGGACACTATATACTGTTAAAAGGAACCATCCACCAACAAGACATAACAATTATCAATTTGTGTGCACCAAACAATGGTGCTGCAATGTTCATAAAACAAACTCTCCTCAAGTTCAAGAGTCAAATAGACTACAACACAATAATTATGGGTGACTTCAACACACTGCTATCGCCATTAAACAGATCCTCTAGACAAAAGCTTAATAAAGAAACTATAGAACTCAACAGCACAATCAATAACCTAGACTTAACCGACATATATAGAATATATCAACCTTCATCAAGTGGATACACGTTCTTCTCAGCAGCACATGGATCCTACTCAAAGATAGACCATATATTATGCAATAGGGCAACTCTTAGTAAATATAAAGGCAGAGATAATACCATGCACCATATCTGATCATAATGGAATGAAACTGGAAATCAATGATAAAAGAAGGAAGGAAAAATCCTACATCACATGGAAAATGAACAATATGTTACTGAATGATCAATGGGTTACAGAAGACATAAAGGAGGAGATAAAAAATTCTTAGAGACAAATGACAATACAGACACAACATACCAAAATCTATGGGACACAATGAAAGCAGTTTTAAGAGGGAAATTCATTTCTTGGAGTTCTTTCCTCAAAAAAAGAAAAAAAAAAACAAATAAATGAACTCACACTACACCTCAAAAACCTAGAAAAGGAAGAGCAAAACAACAGCAAATGTAGTAGAAGACAAGAAATAATTAAAATCAGAGAAGAAATCAATGAAATTGAAACAAAAAAAACCAATGAAAAAATTGATAAAACTAAAAGTTGGTTCTTTGAAAAAATAAATCAGATCGACAGGCCCTTAGCCATGCTAATGAAGAGAAGAAGAGAGAGAACTCAAATTACTAACATACGGGATGAAAAAGGCAATATCACAACAGACACTACAGAAATACAGAAGATAATCAAAAACTATTTTGAATCCTTATACTCCAATAAATTAGAAGATAGTGAAGGCATAGATAAATTTCTTAAGTCATATGATCTGCCCAGATTGAGTCAGGAGGATATAGAAAACCTAAACAGACCAATATCAATTGAGGAGATAGAAGAAACCATAAAAAGACTACCAACTAAGAAAAGCCCAGGTCCGGATGGGTATACAGCAGAATTTTACAAAACCTTTAAAGAAGAACTAATACCAATACTTTTCAAGCTACTTCAGGAAATAGAAAAGGAGGGAGAACTTCCAAATTCATTCTATGAGGCCAACATCACCCTGATACCTAAACCAGACAAAGACACTTCAAAGAAAGAAAACTACAGACCAATATCTCTAATGAACTTGGATGCAAAAATTCTCAATAAAATCCTGGCGAATCGAATACAAAAGCATATCAAAAAAATTGTGCACCATGATCAAGTAGGATTCATCCCTGGGATGCAAGTCTGGTTCAATATACGGAAATCAATAAATGCTATTCACCACATCAATAGACTTAAAGATAAGAACCATATGATCATCTCAATAGATGCAGAAAAAGCATTCAACAAAGTACAGCATCACTTTATGTTCAAAACACTAGAAAAATTAGGGATAACAGGAACTTACCTCAACATTGTAAAAGCTATATATGGTAAACCTCAGGCTAGCATCATCCTAAATGGAGAAAAACTGAAGGCATTCCCTCTAAAATCTGGAACAAGACAGGGATGCCCTCTATCACCACTTCTATTCAATTTAGTTCTTGAAATACTAGCCAGAGCAATTAGACAGACAAAAGAAATTAAAGGCATAAAAAGAGGAAAAGAAGAACTTAAATTATCGCTATTTGCGGATGACATGATAATATATTTAACAGACCCAAAAGGGTCTAGAAAGAAACTGCTAGAGTTAATAAATTAATTCAGCAAATTGGCAGGATATAAAATCAACACGCATAAATCAAAGGCATTCCTGTATATCAGCAACAAAACTTCTGAAATGGAAATGAGGAAAACCACTCCATTCACAATATCCTCAAAGAAAATAAGATACTTGGGAATCAACCTAACAAAAGAGGTGAAAGATTTATACAATGAAAACTACAGAACCCTAAAGAGAGAGATAGAAGAAGATCTTAGAAGATGGAAAAATGTACCCTGTTCATGGATAGGCAGAACTAACATCATCAAAATGGCGATATTACCCAAAGTTCTCTACAGGTTTAATGAGATGCCAATCAAAATCCCAACGGCATTTCTTGTAGAAATAGATAAAGCAATCATGAAATTCATACTGAAAAACAAAAGACCCAGAATAGCAAAAGCAATTCTAAGCAGGAAGTGTGAATCTGGAGATATAGCGATACCAGATCTCAAACTGTACTATAGAGCAATAGTAACAAAAACAGCATGGTACTGGTACCAAAACAGGCAGATGGACCAATGGTACAGAATAGAGGACACAGAGACCAATCCACAAAACTACAACTATCTTATATTTGATAAAGGGGCTAAAAGTATGCAATGGAGGAAGGATAGCATCTTCAACAAATGGTGCTGGGAAAATTGGAAATCCATATGCAACAAAATGAAACTGAATCACTTTCTCTCGCCATGCACAAAAGTTAACTCAAAATGGATCAAGGAGCTAGATATCAAATCAGAGACACTGCATCTGATAGAAGAAAAAGTTGGCTACGATCTACATACTGTGGAGTCGGGCTCCAAATTCCTTAATAGGACGCCCATAGCCCAAGAGTTAATAACAAGAATAAACAAATGGGACCTACTTAAACTAAAAAGTTTTTTCTCAGCAAAAGAAACAATAAGAGAGGTAAATAGAGAGCCTACATTCTGGGAACAAATTTTTACCCCTCACACTTCAGATAGAGCCCTAATATCCAGAATATACAAAGAACTCAAAAAAATTAAACAATAAGATAACAAATAACCCAATCAACAAATGGGCCAAGGACCTGAACAGACACTTCTCAGAGGAGGACATACAATCAGTCAACAAGTACATGAAAAAATTCTCACCATCTCTAGCAGTCAGAGAAATGCAAATCAAAACCACCCTAAGATACCATCTCACTCCAGTAAGATTGGCAGCCATTATGAAGTCAAACAACAACAAGTGCTGGCAAGGATGTGGGGAAAGGGTACACTTGTACATTGCTGGTGGGACTGCAAATTGGTGAGGCCAATTTGGAAAGTAGTATGGAGATTCCTGGGAAAGCTGGGAATGGAACCACCATTTGACCCAGCTATCGCCCTTCTCGGACTATTCCCTGAGGATCTTAAAAGAGTGTACTATAGGGATACTGCCACATCAATGATCATAGCGGCACAATTCACAATAGCTAGACTGTGGAACCAACCTAGATGCCCTTCAACAGATGAATGGATAAAAAAATGTGGCATTTATACACAATGGAGTATTACTCAGCACTAAAAAATGACAAAATCATGGAATTTGCAGGGAAATGGATGGCATTAGAGTAGATTATGCTAAGCGAAGCTAGCCAAGCCTTAAAAAAACAAATGCCAAATGTCTTCTTTGATATAAAGAGAGCAACTAAGAACAAAACAGGGACGAAGAGCATGAGGAAAAGATTAACATTCAACAGAGTCGAGTGGGGGGAGAGAAAGGGAGAGAGAAGGGAAATCATATGGAAATGGTAGGAGACCCTCAATGTTACACAAAATTACACATAAGAGGTTGTGAGGGGAAGGTGGGGGGGAAACAAGGGAGAGAACTGAACAACAGCAGATGAGGTAGAGAGGGAAGATGGGAAGGGAGGGGAGGGTAGGGGGGATAGTAGGGGATAGGAAAGGTAGCAGAATACAACAGTCACTAATATGCCATTGTGTAAAAATGTGAGTGTGTAACCGATATGATTCTGCAATTTGTATTTGGGATAAAAATGGGAGTTCATAACCCACTTGAGTCAAATGTATGAAAGATGATATATCATGAGCTTTGTAATGTTTTGAACAACCAATAAAAAAAAGGAGCCCTCAAAGATGAGTTATAAACATCTATTAGTTTCTTAAATCAAGTTAAGAAATTGCATATTTAAATATCATAAAAGGTGAGTGTTTAGAAGGTGGATTTGGATGTTTCAGTCAACTGTAAATTGAAAACATAAGTTCAGTTTTTTAACAACATGAACGTATTTGCATTAGTACTTCTGTATGTGTTTGAATTATATTAATATTTCTAGCCCTAACCTCTCTCTTATCTTCAAATGTATGTATAGTTCATCAAAAAATGTGAACCATAATTATATAGCATGTATTCCAGGTAATGTATAAATCACCACAATAGCACTCCCACATTCTATGTACATGTACAAACACTTGCAGACGATTCTAGGGACAGATCTATTAAATTGGATTTATTGTGCAAGTAACCAAACATGGTGCTTTTTACCATAATGTTCACTATTTCTTCACTCTCTGAAACCCCTCCCGATTGAAATGGTCCTGAGACCTCCCTGGATGATTAATACATAATTTAACGGTGATGAGCGTGCACTTTCACTATTGGTGGGAAGGGGGATAAAGAATCTTGCCTTCTAGTTGGGGCAACAGAGAATTGATAAATACTTAAAAGTAAGTACTAAGGGACATGATTGTCCTGAGAACATCTGGCTTGAGTTTCTTTTGTTGAGAAAACATAATATTACTAATAAAAATCAAAGCAAAGCAATTTGGGATTAATTAGTAGATTAATTATTTGGCATGGAAATTTTACCTTATTTAAGACTTGAATGAGTATTTGGAAAAAATCTTTTTATCACTACTTATTAAGCCTCTTAATCTTTCCATTAACATTTGCTGAGTGCAGGCACTGAACATCTGCAATCACACCTGCTCCTAGAAAACTTTATTTAAAGCTCTGCATTTTATACACAAGCTTCACAGACTTTCACAAAGAACATGTAAAACCCGGTTCATGAGTGAAGAGTCATTATCCCCAAGTAACCATGTATAATGTGTTTCATATTAACACCTGCGACTTTTCCTTAGCATTTTCAACTCTATGCCCTTGAGGTTTTACACTCCCCAAAAAACTCCATGCCAGAGAAGCACATTATCATTCACTTGTCATTCTTGAGCCTGGGGCTTCTGAAAGTAGGCAGGTCTTGTCCTAGGCTAGGAGCCCTATGGGACCCAAGAGTAGGAACGTCAGAGGCACTAACTCTGAGGTGCCCCAAGCCTCCTCAGGGCCAATCCTGCAAAGGGAGACTGTGTTACTTCACCAGCGAGAAGAGATGGAGACACAGGGACAGTCCTCTTGCTTCACTAAACCTTGATTCTGTGCCTACTGGGTGAACTGTGGGCTTGGGGGAAGATCATGATTATCTTTGTGATAAATAACCCCCCCTTGAATTATACCTGCATGCATAAATTTTGTCAAAGACCAGAAGTATCTCACAGCTGCTAACTCTGTGACCACGGGCAAGGTACTCAGTCCTCTGAGACTTGATGTCCTCACCTGCCAAAAGAAGCTAATGACACCTGCCCTACCTTCTCCTCTGATATGCAGCAATGCTCTAGCTAATTAATCAGGCAGAAATGCACTGAGGCTTAGTGTGTGCCTAATGCAGTGACAGATAGCAAGGTCACAAGCATGAATAAAACATGTCCCTACTCAGGAGTGACTCACAGGCTGTCAGGGGAGACAAACAGGTAAGTAACTGATGGTGCCAGAGGGTTGAGGGGGGGAGCCATAAAGCTACAGATTATGTGATGGGATGCTTAAGTGAGGGAACAATTAATTCCTCTGTGAGAAGGATGCTATTAACATCATCTTGAGAAATGAGGAGAAGTCCGCCATTGAGAAGACCTGAAGGGCATTGCACAGAGAAGAGCATCAGTAAAGACAAGTGGTGGGAGACTGCACAGATGAGGACCATGCAGGGAAAGGTGCTTTCAAACACTTACATACAGAGGCTTCTCCATCTGCAAATTGGTTCACATGGGTAAGGCAACATTATTATCCAAGTTATGATGAAATGATCTGAGAGCAGAGAGCATCTCCGTACACTGTGATGTAAATGACTATCACTGGTCTGGTCTCCATGACTTCTATTCTTGCACTATTTTGTTAATTATATATTTAAAGTTATATGCACCTAATTTGAAAAAGTTAAGGAGCACCAAAAATCTTAAAACACTTCACTCCCAACTCTTATTCTCTAAACAAAATTAATAATTATTATAACCACTCCTTTTGGAAGTTATAAAACAATATACCTATCCTGTGTTTCTTTTTTTCTTCTTCTTTTTGTTTGGCTCTGAGATTTTATCTATTGACTTCTCAGTTGTAAAAGATACAACTTTGGCCTTCTTTTTCCATTACTCTTTGTTTGTATTTGGACACCCCTCTGTACCTTAAATGGCATCTCTTAAGTAATTACTTGGTGTGTACATATGCCATGATTTCTGCTTATATAATGACCACATCAATATTTTTTCAAAGCTGAGCCTTGCGGTGTGTTTTGGGGTATTATTGCAAGCCATTTCCTCCCTTGCATGATGTTATTTATTTGCTAAATCTGTAAGCTGTTTTGATTTTTTGCTTTAGTTTCATTTTTCATCCTTAATTATCCCCTTCCCAACCATATAACACAAACATGAAACTACTTTCAATAGGAACAAACATATAGGGTGAGCTTTCATTCTTTGTCTTTCTTGGAGGGAACCAGGACACATCTTCCTATTTCAGGGTCCACTCTTTGTGCCCTGCCAATTCAACTTATGTGGGGATTTCTTTCCATATATTCCCACATTGAACACCTCATTTCCTTGATTTTTTAACTTCCTCTTTCTTGGTGTACTCTCTCACTTTGGAGATTTTTTTCTTAAATTAACCTTCTTTGAGTATTTAGGAAATGATTTTTTTTTTATCTAGTCAAGGATATAAGATTCTATTTTTCCTTCATTTTTGATTGATAGTTTGACAGAGAAAATAGTTCTAGTTTGGAAATCTCTTCCTTTTAGAATTTTAAAACATTTCTTCATTAGGTCTGCTTTCAGAATAGATGGTAACCATGGAGATATAAACTCTGATTTCCTCCAAGGGAAAAAAAAAATACACTTGGATTTAGCCTTAAGAGTGCAAAATACAAAATATGATTGATAAATTTTGTATGATGATTCTTTATAGTGGGCATCTAGGCATGCTTTACCCCAGCTATCAGGTGGGCTGGCCTTCAGGCAGTTCACGGTCCAGTCCTTCTGCAGTAACTGCCTTCAGCTGAAGAGATCTACGCCACCAAGCTCATGATTCCTCCTGGGAGTCTCAAGACTCTAAACTCTTTCCTCCATTAAGGACTTCTCTAAAGGTCTTCTGAGCTCCAGAGTTTCCCATATGCTTGGCTGCATTCCCTGTGGCAAATAGAATCCCAGTTCAGTCTTTGCCTACGTCTAATTTTTGCTCTTCCACAGGTTCTGATTCCAAGGGTGTGAGTCAGTGTAGATCCCCATCTGAAAGTGCTTCCCTGTCAACACAAAATAAGATGGATCTCTACTGCCAGTGTCTTTGCCCCTTTGGTTTATGAGTTTAAAAGTTGTTGTAGGATATTTTAGCAAGGTTTTAGGATGCAACAGAGATCATTCATTCATTCAATCAACCATGCTTAAACAGCAGTTGTATCCACTAGTACTCTTGCTATTTAGGATGCCTGATTGATGAATTTCAGTTCCTCTATTTGACTGCTGTAAGAGAGGACAGGATAAAACTGTAGAAATGAGATCCTTGAAGACTCATGATTAGACTCTTCCTATACGGATTGTGTTTTAGGCAATTTGGGTTGCCAAAATAAAATACAATAAATTGGATGGCTTATAAGTAGCAGATTTATTGTGCACACTGCCTGGAGCCTGTCCAAAATTAAGGAGTAGGTAAATCCAAAGTCTGGTGAGTTTCTACTTCCTGGCTCATAGACTGTGTCTATGAGCAGCAGCCTCACGTGGAGTAAGAGGGTCCCCCTAAGGCCTCTTTTATGAGGGCACTAACTTCCTTCATCATAAGAGCATGGATTCCATTCGTGACCATATTCCAAATGTTCTACCTTGTAATATACCATCACATCGTGGGTTACAATCTGAACAAATGAATTCAGGAAGAGACATGTATTTCAAGAACAGCTAATGAAAACTTCCAGCAGAATGAGGAAAATAGAAACAGTCATCTTCACAGTTCACGTTTCCAGTCTTTAAGGTCCTGAGTCAAAACCCGTAAAGATATACTTACCACTGACTTCTCAGTACTCTCAGGATATAAGGATGGGGGAATATCTAAAAAACTCTTACTCTATCCTTTATGCTAAAGGGCAGTAAATGCATGTATCCTAGATCCATTGCCAGCATATCTAGGTCCAGTGCTAGTTGGAAGGGTCAGTTGAGTTCAAACAGATCTTGTCTTCATCCTAAGCATTTTCTTTAGAACAGGGTTCAACTTAGTTCAAGAGATAACGATGCAGAGTAGTTGAAGGAATCTGTGCCTTTTGAATATAGCTGGTGTTGTGAAATCCAAGTCTTTTAGGTGGAAAGAAGGATATGGGATATGCCCGGGCCTTAGTATTACTCTCACCAGAATGACTAGCTTTAGAGAAAAAGAACGAATCATTTCAATTCAGGTTGAGGCAAGGCAGTACCACTCTGTGATATTTTAGAAGACATTAAAGACCCCTAATACCATTCAGAAGGGGTTTGAATCAGGTACTAGACCAACAAAAAGGAGGGATTTGGTTCCTTCTTTATCAATGCCAAATTCCACTTCTCTTTTGTAGTCCTAATGCAGTGAAAGTTGTCTTTAAAGACTTTCTTTGATGTGGAAGTAAAGGGGGCATATTACAGTTTACTGTTTCCTTGTTATGAAATACTAGAGTTACCTTAGCTCAAGTATTTTTCTTTACTACTATTTGTGATAATACTACCTTCTTGGGGATAAAGAAAGAGACACAGAGAAGCTAATAACTTACTAAACACCACACAACTGATAAGTAGCAGAGCCTGATGTGAAATACAGGCTGATCTTACGTCAAAGTCATGACTTTTTTCCCCAACTCTATGCTGATTCTTTTCTCTTTCCTTCTTTATTATTTTAGTTTTCAGGCTTATTTTTATTTTATAAGAAAAACAATGACAGAGAAAATAGAACATGAAATTTGTGCACTTGTTCCTAATAATTTGTTCCTGTTTCATTACCTTCACATTCTTTCCACTATTTGTGTCAATAAGTCTTTCTTCTACCCCAGTCAGTTTTAAAATATGGCAGGAAGTTCTTCTCTGGATAGCAACAACAAAGTACAAGGTGAACTGACTTGGTAACCCTGGTAATAAACATGCAGACAAAAACCATTTAAACTGTCTTTAACTCCTCTAGAACTATCATGCATAAGCTCCATGATACAATCATCATTGCTTTTGGGACACAGCACAGGCTATTACTTATTTTTAATAAAGAGTCCACAAAACTGAATTTTGAAAGAACTGATACAGGGATCTATAATGCAAAGCAAGTTATACAAAGTGCAATCTTATTGAAGAGAAAGCAATATCCATCTGCCCTTCATTTTCTGAGAAACTACAATAGAATCATATTATTCTTTTAAGTTATCACTTTTATAATAACCGAGTAATGTCAAAAGGAAATCTCCTCCTCATAAACAATAGGACAAAATGGTATAGAGGAAATAGCACTAGTTTAGAATTAGAAACTGCAAGGTTTAACTTGGTGCATGCATTTATGCCTTAAGATGAAAATTAAATCACCTTTCCTCTTGAGCCTGAGACAAGCCTATGAAACTTGGACATGTTTGTAGATGCTGGTGGGAATTTGAACTTCTATTTGCCCAGATTCACATTAAACACTTAGGAAAGTGTTACCAGAAGGTAGCCTTCAGAGAGTGCAAAGTTAAAATGTTCAAAACTAGTGGTGGGGGAGCTGCAAGATTATAGAAAATTCTTACGAATAGCCTTCAAACCAGGTGTGAATCCCAGTGGTGAAAGTTTACCTCCGCTGGTTTTCACCTTCACTGTCACCTCCAGGTTTTTCACTAAAGCTTCTTATTTAAGAAATAAACAAGCTCTCCGTAGGGACATGTTCAGATTTTTTATTCCAATCACATTTTTGACTCATAAAGTCAGCCATGCAGAGACTAAGTATATTTACTTTAAAATAATGCATGGGTTACTACATCTTACATCAGAGAACTGGGGTTCAGTCTGTATTAAAACATATAAAAATATATTGGTTTTACCATGCAAGTTTTTCAGTTCTACTTTCTTCAGTGATCAAATAAATAGTTCAACTTATGAGTATATTGGAAAACAATCAGTAGGTGAATGTTTGTGATAGACAAGATCACATTGCACAGATATTGAGTTCATAAAATCATGTTTCTAAATATCCCTTTAGTCAAAAACATCCATAATAGTGATTATCTCTGTGCCAGTGCTTGGAGGGAAAAAAAATAGTTAAAGTCATGAACATGAAAACAACATTGCTAAACTTTTCATATTTTATAGCATATATTCATTCATTCATTTAATACTTAAGTTTTTGGAGGAGTCATAGATTAACAGCAAAGTTGACAGGAAGGTGCAGTGATTGAAAGACTTCTAAAGTCAACTTGTTTTGCAATAAATGAGTGGCATATTTCTGAAATGTAATTTCTTTGGGGATCTGAGCTGTTTTCTAATTGAAAATATTTGTGATTTAGGAATAATGCCTATATGTTTTAAACTCAAATCTGAATACATGCTCAAATCTAAATTTTCTTTCTCTTTCTGCTTTGTGAGTTTATGTGAAAAGTCGTGTAGTTCATTACATTCAACAAATTATTCTTTTAGATGTTTGGGAAAGGACAGAATAGATAAATATAATAGAAATATGGTGGGGAGGGGCAGAAAAATCACAGAATTTTCTTTGTCATGACTTCTTCCAGCAATGCACAAGTTTCAGGGCAGGAGTTTCAAGGTTAAAGAGACAAAATGTTTGAAGGCTCTCAGGTCTCTCAGCTGTAACACTTACTCATTGTGAGATCTTCAGCAAATCAGTGATTTTGTAGAGAACATTTGTTTTGCCTCTACTCTTTCCGCCCTCTGCCCTTCCATGAAGTCCATAGGGAGAACTCTCCATGCAGGCTTCTTAGCCAAGGCTGATTCATTCACCTTGGGGTGAACATACACCCCAGACCTGCTGGTTAGAATTAGGAGTTTAGAAATATAGTCAAGGAAAAGAGTAGTCTCTCTGGTGGCAAGGCTGTCAGTGTCCTTAGGCCTAGAACAAACCCTCTAATGGAGTGAGTCCACATCTAACCAGTCACAGGAATGACAGAGATGAGTCTAACCATCCTCAAGTCCAGCCATCTACCCACCCTTTGTAGCATTTCATCCTTGACCTTCCCAAGTCATCTCCATCTTATTTAATCACAAACAGGAGAATGTCTCTGTTTACTAAAGTTATTTGTGCTTTGTTTCTAACATTTGGTAAAGAAAGATTCCTGACATATTCTCAGAGCCCATTATCCATTTGTGACATGCAGTGGCATTAATACAGTTACCACGATGGATGAATTGGTCAAATACCATGGGAAGCACAGAGTATGGCACCTAATTCTCACCAGTGCCAACTTCTCTATCATTCTCTACTCTTGTAGTTTCTCCAGTAAAATATAGCCTCAAACTAATCTGCTTATTACCAATTGTTGAGGGCCACAGCCGAGTCGGGATGACGCATGGCATTTTTGCCAGAAGTAGTGGTTGAGAGGTGACGCCAGCGAGCCATTAAGATGATGATTTTTGAGTTCTGGTGGGGTTCTCTGTTGAGTTCCGCTTGAGCTCTCGCGGGGATTCCCGGAGAGTTCCCATTGGTTGGGGAAGTGCCGGAGATGGGATATTTCCGGTTGCTGGTTCCTGGAGGAGCCGTGTGGCGTTCGGGGGAGTTCCCGGGAGCGTGTGTGGAGTGTGCTGGTGGAGTTCAGAAATAAAGTTTGTTCCTGCTTCAGTGGCTCGTGATTTGTGCCCAGCCAGACTGCGGCAACCAATTGAAACAAAAATCTCAAAGTCAGGAATAAGGAAATATAAATAGCATTTGTTGTATCATAAATGAGAGACTTTTAGAGAGCCATTGTTTTAAACTAAGGACATAGCTTTCTAGATGTGTGACACGGGGCAATTCGCTTAGCAGTTCTATGTGTGTGTCTCTGTTCTCTCATGCATGAAGAAATAAGGCCAGTTCTTACTTTACATGGCTACCATGAGATGCAATCAGAGAGCAAACACAGAAAATGTTCAGTGGTCTCACCTCCTCATCTCCCTGAAGCCATCACCTCCTCACATGTGTGTGATGCCAGCTGTGATTTGAAGTTCATGACATAATTTCATACATGATTCATGTTGTCCAATAGCAAGTCCTTATAATGTATGTTCATATGACACAATAACCAATCATTGAGAATAACAGACAAATGAAAAGATCTGGTTATTCTCTGTACAATTTTAATGATAGCAAACAAACAAACAAACAAAAAAGAATCTAATCCTTTGGTGGCATGGAGCTTCCACACCTGAAAATAATCAACACATTATTTTCTGCTTCCATTCATTCTGATTTCCTTTTCAAAATGTGAACTTGAGTTGTATAAGGAAATAGGGCAACTGGATTGGACAGTGGTGTCTTTTGCAAAATGAATAACACAAAGAAGTTTATCACCCTAACGCAGAACAACGAGGTGAATGAGATTTTCAGTTTGGGACAATGTACTTAATTTGAAGTGTCCATGTGACAATGAGAAGCCACCGTGAACATGACTGGACCAAGGACACAGGTTTGATCTGGTGATGGGGATTTGGGGCAGAGTATAGGTGACTGCCCTAGGAAGAAAATATAGGGTCTAAGAGCAGAAGTCTAGGACAGACCCTGAGGGACATTGATTTAAAAATAAAGAGAAGAGGGAGGACTTTCAGAAGAGTGAGGCTGAGGGTAGCTGAGCAGAGGAATGCTTCTCAAGCATATGTGAAGCTCTTGGCTCCATCCAGACAGTGGAGACACATGTCTTCTAATTTCACACAACACACACACACACACACACACACACATTTAGTTAGTTGCTTTATAAAATGATGGTACTAATTTTTAAGGCCACAAACATTGTTTCCCAATTACCAGTCTTATAATGTCCTTTTCATAATGGTGTTTAAATGTGTTTCTATTTTACTACTTCATCTCAGGGATCCACACGTGGTATTCACCCTTCAAGAAGTTCTCCCATCTTGTTTTATCTTATCTTCTCTGGCCACAGTGACTTTCACTGTTCCTCCACAATAAACTTTATACTTTTGGTTCTTATTAAAAGCAAAGACTTACCTAAGACACAGGAAAATATTTGAGTGTAGACCACAACTACTATAACATGCTGTTTCCAACATTAATATTTTCTCTGCATGTGGTTTCATTTTCTTTTAGTGTAGATCAAGTATCCTCATGTTTGATAGAAATAAAATTCAATTTCAATTTCCAAATATCACACAATAATTTTTCACCTAAGTTGAAACAGAATGACTTATAGAGGAAAAGAGTATCAGGGCATAAATATAATCAATATTTGATTAATATTTAATAATAATTTGAATATGGTCATGTCCTAAACATTGAATAAGTAAGGACAGAAAAAAAAATCAAGTTTAAAAATAAGAATACATATGCATTTTTCTATTCAAGCACCATTATAATCATTTTACATGCTGATATTTATATTCCTCAATCATAATGTTAATTAGCTACAAAACAGTTAATACAGTGCACTCATTATTATCTGTAAAATTATGTTTCTATTATTGAACAGTTAGTTTGTATTAATGTAGCCAATATAAATTATCGTGTTATGGCCAATTTTATCTTTATTGAATTACTAGAAAACTTCATTAAACACTCATTAAGTGAAATATGGTCAGAAGTAGCTGAAATGCGTTTAGTTGTTTTCCTGTTCCTTCTGGTGAACAGCGGGTTGCAGGACCCTGGTACTCTCAGATGCTGCTGTAATGTTTGTTTCCGCATCTCCGTGCTGCCAGCTTTGACTTTAAAGGTGATAGATTTCATTCAGAGAACAAATTATGGCATCATAAAGGAATTTTGACACATAGCTGATGAATCCTGTTTTTCTTAGGCTGGACAAAATGATTTATATAGTCAAAGGACATCACTAAACAGAAGGATCTAAAAGTTGCTGGAATTGATAAATAATTTGTGTGTTACATTTTTGCAGCTGTTTCAACACACACACACACACACACAAATGAAGAAATAAATTCTTGAAACTCCAGAATCAAAATCTAAGTTCTCAGCTGATGCTGCTCTGCAGTAGTGGTCGGGGAGGAGCTCAAAGGACAGTTGATCTCAAGACCTGCCATATCTCATTAACAGCACATTCTAGGGAGCCCTGCTGAATTCTGTGGCACATGAAAGCTGTGTGACTATGATCATGTTGCTCAATTATTTCTGAGCTTCAATTTGTTGATGTGTAAACAGAAGCAACAATCATTTCCAGAGGCAGTATTTGAAATATTGATGACTCGTACAGCACAGACGTGGCCCCTCGTGAAGATCACCAACCAGAGCTCTTACAGGTAGTCAGAGTCTCCACGTGGACCAAGTATTCTGTCTTATTTGCAGGATTGTTGGGAGCTTGAAAAATGCCCAGGGGGAAAGCACTGCTAAAAGGGCTGGGGCTGGGGAGGGGATAACAGTTTCCATTTGTAATGGAAACAATTTTGTACAACCTATAGGTCTACTCCAGTAAGCACAGCAGCCCATCAGCCCTTCTGCATAATATGTCCAGGGGGATCCAATAAGCAAATGCATTTAAAGCATTTTATATTTTGTTTGTATTATGGTAAGAATTTGATAGATATTCATAGTAGCATTGGAAAATTTAATCAATTTCTCTATCATCACTCACATTAAATAGACTACCAAGATATAAATGCTTTCAGATAAAAGTAGAAGAAGTTAATATATGAGGCAATAGCAGAAAGAGATCTTTTGAATAAAGTATTTTGTCTTTTCCTACAACAAACTTTTGAGGAATTTCAGTCCATCCACAAGCAGTGAGTTTAGGTAGGGCTACCAACCACACCGCCCAGCTGTGTGTGCCAAAGACTGGACACAGGATAACTCCTAGTCAATGCACACTTGAGGGAATTTTACCCTGGGTGAAGCTCTGCAGAATATTGTTTAAATACTTACTCTCACAATGATGTCACTTTCCCTCTATTAATAAATACTGTTGAACAGTTCCAATAGAAGTCATCATAGGTTTCAGTGTCTTATTTATGAAGCGAGTCTAAAGTTTAAGTTAAAAAGTAAGAGTCACAACTAGATGTGATAATTCTAGAGGAGAGAGAAAGTAAAGGAAGAGTGGATTTCCATTACTAAACACAAGGATGTCTATGGCTGTATTATTCAAAGCAGTATGGTATTCATAAGGTGATGAAGGTATATATACAGATAGAGCCTACGAACTGAACTCAATCTTTGTCAGGGATTTAAAATCTGCTAGAAATACCTTTACATATCAATAGAGAAAAGACAGACTGTGCCATTTTTTTCATATATAATGTTTGCATAAGTGTTCGCCATATAGAAAAATGATATAACTAACTTTTACTACACTCCAACATCAACTCTATGCATTAAACACTCACTCATATATACATACACATTGGGGAAATGGTTGAACAACTGTAAGATACCAGACAAGCCATGAGCTTCTTAGTGCATAGAGTAGGTCAGCCGGAGGTAACAGGCCTGGACCACCTGGTGTGTGTACTGAGAAGCCACTTGATCCCAGGCAGGATCCGAATGTGCTGGGCCTATCCTCATAGCTGCCCTGGGGACCAATGATACAGCCACCACAATCAGTAAATTCTCATCCTTCTGGAATGTTCTTCCAGCGCTCTCTATTGAGAATGTCTAACACTTTGTTCAATGTAAAGGCAAAATGCTGGAAAGAATTACGTTTTGTATTTGGCAGGTAAATTTGGAGCAAGGACAGAAATTTATAATGGAAGTAGAATTAATTTAACTGTGGGTCTGTCTGTTGGGCTCAATGAGTTCTGTTCTAGGGTGTCCTCAATTCCATCGTTGAGGTTTGCCTAGTTCTTAGATGATCAAGATGACCTTGACTGGGATGAGTCAGCTGTCTATCTGGACTCTCATTTTCCAGCTTACTCATTCATATATCATATGTTGCTATAGAACAAGAAAGAAAGCAGGTACATACGCAGTTCTTGTGTTTAGGTTTGGAGCGGGCACACCACTGCTTGTAATGTATTCTGTTAACCAGCACGAAGCACAAGACAGGCCAAAGTCAAGGGATAGGAAAATTGATTCTGCCTTTTATGACAGGAACTATCAAGTGGTCAAAAGCATGGCTCCAGGCAGGAGTGAGTAACTTGGGCCATTTATGTGATCAATGTATCATACCATTATTGCTCATTGCACATCTACATATTCCAAGAGCTGGTTTCAGAATTCATTGTTGCCTTGTGTCTTCCTTGTATTGCTTTCTTCTTCCTGTGCAGGGCTACCATGACTAACAGATGATCACTTCTCTTGGGGGAAAAGAAAAATAAGAGTTTTCAAGAAGACGGGTAAATTCTCCCTTCTTCAGAGTTTCAGTGTTTGTTTAAGTTAGATGCCTAGAGACCATTTAAAGCTACCTCAATCCAAAGTCATGATTTAATGTGTCCTGACATACCCAGATGATGAACATGGGCTACTCATGCAATGCCCATGAAGCTGGTTGTGGATGTAACTTCTCAGGAATAATAATTTTATCTTCATTTCCTGTTTGCTTCCCTTAGTTTGCTCAACATTATGACCACCTTATTTATATTAGCCTCGGGGAATATTGTTTAATTCAGATTTTCCTTTATCCTGAGGGTGAAGTCTTTGAGATCTCAGTAAAAGTATTTCCTATAGGTTTTGTATATGGTATTCTGCACAATTTCAGGGGCCACAATTTGCACTGCAATGCAGCAGAATGCCTGCCCAACTCCTGCCCCTATATTTGGGGATTTATAGTACAACTTGACCACCTGTTCAAATATGCTTCGCAGCCCTAGTCTCCTTTGAATGTGGGAAGTGTGGCTGTATGAGTGTCTTCATTGAACAGTTATTATGCTGAAAATCTATCATAACACAAGAACCTTATTTGCAAATGCCCTCAAAGTGTCATTGATGCTGAAATAATATGTTACATACCTGAGTCCAAACATTTCCCTAATATTTGACCTGAAAGTTTTTGCAGTCATTTTAGCTCTTCAAATCCTTTGTGGTAATTAACAAATATTTCATCTGGTCTACTTAATTGTATTTAGTGAGAGACTCAATTTATATAATTGGGGCCCTTTGGTCTATTCTTCTAAAAATCACTCTTGACAGCTCCGTGAAGGTGCAAGAGAGTCAAGGGTGTAAGTAGGAAGGCAAGCAGAGCTTTTCACAATAAATCAAGAAGAACCTGGACTGAGGCAGCAGGGACACAGGTGGCGATAACTTATTCCTTATCGAGAGATGAGTTCAGAAAAATGCTCCTGTGAATTCTGCATATCCTAGCGAGTGTCAGAATGATGATTTTTGTACCTTCAAGGTTGTGGACCTGGGCTGTAACTTGATCTATACCACCAGATGAAAGATAAATTCTTCGTGGTGTACTCAGGCATATCTGAATACAAATGGCTTTCCATATCAAGTGTGATTAACGTTGTATCTACATGCTTTAGAGTGTTATTTACAGGGAGAAAAGTGATGGATGAAATCACGCATTTTGATCCATCACGTTAAATCATCGGAGTTGTAATGTCATCTGTCTAATTTGACTGACAAAGATATAAAGTTATAAGTAAATAAGCACAATGAATTTGGTTTTCTTTTTGTGTTTTTTTCCTGTGAAAATGATGCATTGACATAGTAAGTTCTCATTTTTATTTAAATATTGATTGGAGCTCATCATTACTATTTACACTTTTATAAATATGCTGTTGCAATATCTTCAGACAGAGAACTCTGATTCCTGCTTCTTCCACTTCAAGTACTGGCAGTTTTCAAGAAATACCCTTGCTTACCCAGTCTGTCAATGTTAATTATAGAAATGTAAATGAATTTGATTGATATATAACAATTAACACATCATGCAAATAGTTTCATTATTAGGGGCCATAGATAGGTTTTCACATTTGAAATTCATGCATAACAAATTTTGTATTTTGCCTTTCACCACTTATTATATCAAACCCTTGAGTTATTATACCGTAGCAATGTTTCAAAGGTGCTACATCATATTTTAATTACCAAATTAAATAATGAAAAAAACATTCCACAGAGTTAATGTACCAACTCTACAATTGTTCCTCATTTGGATAATGAGAAATGTAATTTCTGAATGACCTGAATGAGTTCACAGCTAGTTTACCAGGAACAGAGGTAGAACCGTCTCCTAGTTTACCAGTGAGGTAGTTCTCTTACTGGATCAAGCCACAGGAAATTGATGCAAGTGTAGGTTTGGAAGCATATGGAAAATACATTTTAAAGTATCTCAATGACCTTAGATTGGAAGCTAAAATAAGCTTGATTAGTAAATTTCTAAAGATTTATCTCATCAGTTGATAAATATTCTTCTATTTTTCTTTTTAAACATGTAAATATATTCTAAAATCCTGAAGTTCACTTGAGAATGATTCACCATTCTGAGCTGCACAGGACAGTCATTTTAAATACATTATTCCTCATCATGTGGGGAATTCAGACGTCATCTCCAAGGGCTGAGGGATAACGTGATAGAGAACACTTGACCTCGCATGTGACCTGCACAAGCTTCCACAGAAAGCTTTTCTGGGCCACAGAGCAGATGGCCAGTCTGACCTGGTGACCCTCTCCATCTGTTTGAACAAATTAGATCCCCATCCGAGAGCAATTAGAGGCCATATTAATACCCTGGCAGGGGCTGTTAACCACTGGGTGGGTGGTCTGCTGACTGGGTATGAACAATGTCTGTGTCAGTTAGGCACATAAAATGGACATTCCCAAATAAACTAGAGGCACTCACGAGATTATAATTCTAAAAGGTGTTAAAAAGGGCTTTGTTTGGTTTTCACTTAAAAATGAACCCAGGCTGTATGGAGAATTCTCTAATAGAAACTGAAGAAAAAGCACCTCATTTCTCTCTTACTTTTCTCATTCTATCTTTTCTCATTTCTCTACTTTTCTCTATTCTATCTTTAACTGTCTCATGTGTTTTCATTGAAAATTTTAGATTTCCCTCCAGAAACTAATTGTGCTGAAAGGGTTCATACATGATAGAGACAATGCTAAAGACAACTAAGTCTAAAATCCTTTGATAGAATATTACATGGGCCACAAAATCATTTTCATTTATTTCAAAGAGTATGTTCATTCATAAGACCTGGGACTAATATTGGTATCTCCATTATTCATAGGAATTTGGGGAAATTAAATTTTCTACCTTACCTACATATGGAATTTTGCTATTTTGTATTTTCAAAGCAATTTTACCTCATGAGGCCTCACTAAATCTTCACGAACATTATTTCTTTCATTTCTTTAAGAACAAATGGTGTTGATACAATGGGACCCAGGAAGGTACCATGAGGTCATTGTATAATAATGTTTACTGCTTTGGTTTATTAAGATTTTTCACTCTACCACACATTATTACTGCTTTCATGAGAGTAATATTGTGCATGTACAAGAGT
This sequence comes from Marmota monax, assembly GCF_021218885.2. NCBI lineage: Eukaryota > Metazoa > Chordata > Mammalia > Rodentia > Sciuridae > Marmota > Marmota monax. The sequence continues at coordinate 21,230,921 of NW_026694710.1, forward strand.
AAACTACAGTCTGGGCTCCTTGTTGACAAAATGGCTAATTCAATGAGTCCTTTCCAAACACACTTTTCATGATCTAAAACATCCAAACAGGACACTGTCACAGAAACATCTGCACATTTCTCTTCATTTATGCCTATGTGGGGTTATCTCACTAATCCCACATTAGCAATGTCACAGTATTTTGGCCATGGTAAGAAGATGACTCCTGATCAGCCCAGCCCAAATATAACAGAGGACAGACTTATGACAAGATCGTTTTCAAAACTCACTCTTGTCTCCTGTATATTTTGTCATGTGTAGCATTAAAGTTAAATTTATCTGTACAACTGAAATATTTAGTTATAGGAATCAAGACTATATCATGTAGGAAAACAAATTGATCAATAACCGACATTCTTGAAATAGAGCCATATAAATACAGTCAACTAATCTTGGGCAAAAGAGCAAAGGCATTATATTGACTCAAAACTAGTCTTCTTAATCAAAGGTGCTGGAGCAACTGCACATTCTCATGCAAAAATAAATAAACAGATAAATCTAGACACAGATCTTATGCTCTTCACAAAAATTAGTTCAAATTGGGTCATAGAACTAAATGTAAAATGCAAACCCATAAAATTCTTAAAAAGTAATGTAGGAGAAAATATAGATGACCCTGGATACGGTGATGCTTTATTTAGATACAATATGATGCATTGAAGCCAAAAGTTGATAAACTGGACTTTGTTGAAATTAAGAACTTCTGCTCTGTGCAAGGCACTACCGAGAAAATCAGGAGACAAGCCACAGATTGGGGTAAAGTTTTCTCAGAAAAATCTGAGAAAGAACTTTCATTCTTAATATACAAAGAACCCCGCAAACTCAAGAGAAATAAGCAGCCTGATTGAAACTGGACCAAGACCTAAACATAAACCTTAAAAAAGATATACAGATGCCAACTAAAAATATGAAAATATTCTGAATATCCTGTATTATTAGAGAACTGTAAGTTAAAAGAGTGATGCAATATCACTACATAGCTGTTAGAATGGCCAGAATGCGACACATTCTTGACAAATGTTGGCAAAGACATTGAGTAGAGGGAACACTCATTCATGGTTCATAGGAAGGAGAAGTGATGTAGCCAACCTGTAAGACAGCTTGGCACTTTCTTACAAAACTGAACAAACTCTTATCATACAATCCAGCAATTTTGCTCTCTGATGTTTTTCCAAATAACTTGAAAGCATAGCTATAGAAAAGCTTGCATAGGATTTAAAAAATAATTCTTTATTCATAACTGGCAAAACCTGAAAACACCTAAGATGTCCTGAGTAAATGAATGGATGATTAGAGTGTGCTACATCTGCACAGTGGGATAAGATTCTGTTCTAAAAAGAAAGGGCCTACCAAGCCAAGTGAGGATGTGGAGAAAACTTAAATGAATATCACCAACTGAAAGATGTCAATTTGAAAAAACCTACATACTATACTATTCCAAGCATAAAACATTTGGAAAAAGCAAAACTACAGAAGAAAAAAAAAGCAATCACTATTTGCCTGGGAGTTAGAAGAGAGGAAGAGAAAAACAGGTGGATATGGATAGCAGAACTGTTGAGGGGCGTGAAGCCACTCTGTGTGGCCATACAATGGTGTATCCATGTTCTTGTGCATCTGTTGGAATCCACAGAACGGGCACTGCTGAGACGCATCCTCGTGTAAGCCATAGACCCTGGGTGACAATGGCAGTTCACCAGCTGTAACAAATATACCACATGGGGAATGAGAGGATATAATGTAAATCTCTGTACCTTCTGCTCAATTGTACTGTGAACCTAAAATCACTCTAAAAATGATGTCTGTGAAGAAACTGATGTTGATGCCCATACCCTCCACCACAACAAACAAAATAACAGCCACAAACAACAGAATGTTTTCTGTAGGGTGTGTGTGCGTGTGTGTGTGTGTGTGTGTGTGTGTTTTGCAGGACCAAAGATTGAACTCAGGTCTCAGACATGCTACACAAGCATTCTACCACAGAGAAACCCTCTCAGCAGTTTCTGTTTTTAAATTTCATTTTGCAACAAGGTCTCACTAAACTATCCAGGTTGGCCTCCAACTTGTGATTCTCCCACTTCAGCCTCCCAGGGAGCTGTGGTTACTCTTTATCAAAACAGGGAATGACCTTTCTGAGTTCCCATCAAAACTGAGTGCTGAGTTGTCCAAGTGCTTATTCTGAATGCACTGAGATTATCATATGCTTTTCTTTCATTGTTTCTTCAACATACTGAATTATATTGATTTTCTGCTTTAAACCAATGTGAATTATTGCAATAAACTCTATTTGGTCATGAAAAAAAATAACTTCACATATTCAATTTGGTGATATGTGACAACTACACTACCTTCTATATCTTATTTTAGGCTGTATTAAAAAACGAGACTATACATGTATATAAGACATTCAAAAACATACAGGATGAAAAAAAAAAAAAGCAGGATCCCTTCTCAAGCTGAACCAACCTCCAGGCCGTACATGTTTTACAATAATATGTGTATGCTATTTTAATTATTACCTTTCAATGTTTTCTGTCATGATGGAGAATATGTTTCCCATATATATGACCCCACTCTGAAAATTCAAAGAGCATACTTACACCTATAGTTCTACCATACTGCACACATGACATCCCAGGAACCTGCAATAAACAAAATGAGCACAGTAGTTCGACCCAATATCTTAACTCCCAAACTTGGGCTCTTACTTTCCATCACCAGGTTGGAAATGTTTATTCTGTCTTATAATTTTAGTTAAGTCTTTTATAGTTTATTATATATTCATTCTAAAAGTTGAAAAGCAATACAGTGTAATATTTAGAAAGTACTAGTGATCCTCCCTCTCCTTTTTTTCAGCTGTAGGGAATTGCAAATCTTACAGGGAACTTTTGGCCATCTTCTGCACAGAACACAATTCCCACTTTACCACCACATACCCAATCTTAAGAAGAAACAGGGGCATCTCAAATGGAAACAACAATTCCAATACCACTGACATGCTAACTTTGTCTGATAATAGCATATGATGGCAACGTGTGAAGAAAACGAAACTTTATTCTTTATTCATGATCTGGAATTTGCATAGTTGGAGTTACTTAAGAGAGAAGTGTTTGGGTCATTTCCTATGTCTTAGTGTTGTCTCTGCTTCACAGACAACCACAGTAGACATACATACCTACTCAAGGATAGCTTTAAATGGATGTTCATTGCAGCATTGTCTCTAAACGCATTTAAAAACACCCTAAACATTTGTTAAGTGTGGGTATATAGAATGCAAAATATTTGTACAGGGAAACAATATATGTCAGATAAAAGGAGCACACTAGTACTTTTGTTCTCTTAATATGCACATTTAGAGGATTGCAAAACTCTTGTTGAATTAACAAAATCAAAATCCATGAATGATAGTTTATGAATTTAAACATCCCTAGGCTAAAATAAGTGGAAATAATATTTACTGTGGCCTCACTGTGTTCTAGGTGTTTTTCATGGGGCTCTGTTTGGACTTAGTGTTTATAAACGGCTTGCAGTGTGTATGGTGGCAGTATGAATTCCCACTTTGGAAATGAGGACACATACTCAGAGTTTAAGAAACAATTTTAATTTTTTATGGTGGGTCAATAAATCAATCCTCTTACACCCTCCTCTAATATTCCTCAAACAACCCCGGGATCATCATGAATGTACGTGAGTGTGTGAGTGTCAGGGGTGTGTCCATGATTGCTCAGGTATGTGGGTTAAATACAGAAATTTAGTGAGCACTTCTATGTGAGAAAGAAGAAATAGAATGGGGGACAGTCAACTATAGTGACTGTAATGTTAGCTCTATTATAATATTTAATTTTTAAAAAAGAAAGAAACAGGAAAGTATCATCAAATTTAAACACTACATGACTAACATAACCAAGTAATATATTCAAATTATCTCCTTGAATAATTACCACAATTAGTACTCTTAAACACATACAAGCTATGAATTAGAGCATATGATCTAATAGATATCAGCTTCTTTTCTATAGGTGTATGACATGCATCCCCAAGACAATAGCTAAGTAACACTCCAGATTTTATCAGTGTTTGTATCTGAGAGCTAGCATTGACCTTTTATTTTCTTTTGCTGGTTTAATGATGAATGCATACTTGAAAAACATCAACATATTGCCAGTGGAACAAAACAAAAGGCATTTGTGTCTTTCAGATGGAAATAAACAAAGGAACTCTTAATTTTTCTCTATGCAAATGCATGCATTAAGAAAAATAAAACATCCTTCCCGGCCTCATTGCCAGCAGATCGTGAGACTCACTCATACATCTGTTATGGCATTCTAAATCAAGTTGCAGCAATATTCCTGTTGTTTTTAATATGCTGTGAGCAGTTTTCTGGGTAAGATCGAGTTAGAGCAGCTGGTTGTCTGAGGAATTCAACCTATGCAATTTAACATTTACTGAGCACTGTCTTTGGTGTTATTAAAGAAATCAAATATGAATACAGCATGTTCCTTATATTTTTGGAGCTGAGAATCAATGAAAGTACTCTTACGAGCACATGCATAATTGTAAGACAGTCCACTGTGGTGACAGAAGTGCCATCCCACTTTTCTAGGCTACAGAGAAGTGGATTTCCCTTCTGTCATTCTAAATAGGACTTGCAGATGTTTTTGTTACCGCTGTTGTCCTTGCTTCCCCAGTGTTGAAGAATAACACCAAAGAAGCACGCCGAGGCAAGGTCAGAGTAGAAATTAGAAGTTTATTAAAGGACAGCAGAAAAGACTTCTCCCGGAGGAAGAAGGGGACCCAAGAGGTGGAATCCGTGGAAGGGATGTTGTCTCCCCTTTTTATAGTTCTTTCAGTGATGGAATGTAGGTGGGAAGGACCGAGGGGTGGGACACAGGTGGGCCAAAGAAGTAATCTGGTCAGGAAGGACTTCTGAGTCAGCACCTTTTTGCTGGGGGCTGTTCATTAACATTTCTTTGAGGTGGACTTTGGCCTAGGGCCTTTTAGGGACTTCATTAACATTCCATGAGTTGTCCTGAGTTTCCCGGAATCATTGCCAGCATGGCCTCCATTTTAGATTTCACTCGGCATTAGACCCGATTTATCTAACTACACTGACTACCTAACTTTAAATCTGGCTTCATTTTCATTTCAACTGAAATTTGAAGGTTGTATAAGGTCCGAGTCACAGAGAAGGAGATAACTTTCTAGACAGAGGACATCTCCATGCACATATATTTATTGAATTTTATTACTAATTTTAGGATTAGAAATAGTTTAAAAAAAAGGCTATGCTTACCACATATTTTGCATACGTTATTTATTACCATGACTATAACTACTGGCTAACACTTATTGAGTGATTGAGATATGCCAGAACTGGATGAAGAATTGTGTCCATTTTGGTTAATTTAATACTCCAAAGGAAAGTATATACAATTATCTCCTTTTTACAAAAGAGGAAACTGGGGTTTGAAAATATTAATACTTTCAAGTGATATATTTGGGCTTCAATTCCAAGTCTGCTTATTTAAAGACTGGGCTCAGACTAACTCTACCATCCAAAGAAACTGGTAAGAATCAGCTGAGACTCTACATCAAGGACAGTCTGGTTCTAGAGACTTTATCTTTCTCCTTGTTATATGACCTCAACACAGTGGTAAAACATAGGGAGATGCAGGCATTTGCCTGGAAGAGTGTAGGTAACATCCCACAGAGAGTGCTTTAAAATTCCTAAGCTACATGAAAAGTGAATAAAGTGCTTCATCATGGGGCACTGGGAATTTTCATGTGAATGTCCCACTGATGCAACAACATTTAAATTTCTCTCACCATCTCCCTAAATCCTTCCCCATGATATTTACCAGACAGTATTACCTATGTGCTCATACATGCCAGAACGTGGAAGCCATTCATGTGTCTTTTCTTTGCTCATTTTCTATAGCTAGGTGCTGTCCAAATGGTACTGCCTTTATTTTCTAAATATATATATTAGATCTTTCTCCTCTGTCATTTGGTTGCCACCCAACTGAACAAAATCAAGCCCTTACTATTATTTGTCTAGAGCCTCCTAATCAGACTCTTGCTTCTCTGCATTTCTTCCTTTAATATGTTATCAAAATCCTTGCTGGGGCTGCTTTGCTGAAACCAAGTTGTCCCGTTAGTGGTTAAAGCCTTCAATCTTTAATTCATCATGAAAATCCCTCACAATCTTCCCTTGGGCTACTTTATGGCATTGCAAATAGGGGTCAAGCTTCTGTAATTGGATTGAAAATGCTTCAATCCTGGCTCTGTTAGTTGTTGGTGTGTGACCTTGAGCAATTTATTTAACCTCTAAGTGTATATTTCTCACCTCTGAAATGATGATATTGCTACTTCATTAAAAGGATTATTGCATGGATTAATGAATTAATACATGTAAAATACATGAATGCCAGTAACTACAATTAAATATTTGTTATACTTATCATTCTAATGCACATTCACATCCCTATGCTTTGGACATGCCATACTCCTTCAGGCTGCTGGGCCTGTGCCCACAGTGCTCACTCTCCATGAAATGTCTTTCTTCTTGTGTAGTTGGCACACTCTTCTGATTATTTAGAACTCACTTTCAATATGCCTTTCCTGTTTCCCTTATGATTAATGGTTAATAACAGTGTTGTGTTTAGATATGAGTTATACCCCCAAAACTAATATGAGACAATGCAAGAATTTTCAGAGATAAAAGGATTAGATTTTGAGAGTTGTAACCTAATCCATGAGTTAATCCACTAACATGAGTTAACTGGGTGTTAACTATAGGCAGGTAGGATGTGGCTGGAGGAGCTCAGTTACTGGGGGCATGCCTTTCCAGTTTATATTTTGTCCCTAGTGTGCAGAGCTCTCTGCTTCCTGATTGCCATGTCCTAAACTGCTTTCCTCCTCTGTACCCTTCTGCCATGATGTTCTGTCTCACATTGGGCTCAGAGCTGTTGAGTCAATGGATCATCAGCAAAAATGAGCTTTTTCTCTTCTACATTGTTCTTGTCAACTCTTTTGTTCAAGGTGATGAAAGATCTGACTACAACAGCTTGGTACTGGGCTGAGAAGTCTTTGGAGGTAGTTTGTGGGGGGAGGAACTCAGCAAAGCTTAGAGACATAAGCTAAAAGTTTAGAATGTTATAAGCAGAACTTAGTGAGTGTGTGCTCAAAAGACCAGAATGCCTACAGGATGGTGAACAGTGAAGACTGAGCTCATGAAGTTTCAAAGGGGAAAGAGGACTCCATTAGAAATTGGACTAAAAGCTATTTATATTCTGTTCTGGCAAATAAGTTGTCTAAATTTTGCCCATATCCATGATATTTGTTTTGTGAGGTAGAATTTAAAGGTTATGGGCAAATTAATCCGGTGGAGAAAAATTTAAAGCAACACAGCATTCAGGTAGTGGCATGAATATTGCTGACTCTTTTTAACCAAGTTTACCATGACAATGAGGAACAGAAAGCAAAGCAAAAAGATTTGAAAAACTTAAAGCTTGGCTAGAAAATTGCAATTAAATCTGAAGTTAAGGAGGGTGTGTTTATTAAACACATTACAGTCACTAAAGAAATGCAAAGTACTTTATTCAGAGACAATAGGAAAGATGGCTTGAGAGTGCATCTCAGAAATTGGCAAGACTGCACCCATCTAGGCTCAAATCTCAGAGTGAAATGTAAAGAATTCCTTTGAGAAGAAACCAGTGTGGCACCCTGCTTGCACAGGAGCACCTAATCAGACAAGAAAGTTATTTCTCTGTGCTCAGTCATCCACACACTTGGATGCTGCCAAAGATGGCCCAAGGAGATTTCATTACTGCTCAAGATGGCAACTGACCTTGGTGGCAACCATGGGGTGCTGTTTCTGCAGGACTGCAAGCTTCTGAAGTTAGGAGGTCATGGAAGTTTCCACCAAGGTTTCAAAGGAAGGCTTGGGAGGCCAGGTAAAGTGGAGCAGGGTAGGAATCCCTGAGGGCAGACCCTGAAAGGGAGATATTTCAATATGTGAGAAGGAACCCAAAGTGGCAGTAGAGACCTGTGAGATTAAGAAATGCCAGCAATGTGGAACATCTGCTGAGGATAGTTGTAGAAATTGGGCAGAAACAGAAACAGCAAAGAGGAAGACCAGGTGGTCTATAATGAGCAAAGCCATAGGGACAGAGCTACACAGTTCTTTGAGAAAATGTCATGATACCATTTGCTATAGATGCTGGATGTGGAGCTACAGGACTTGTTTGCCCAGTGTATTTTTGTCTTGCTTTTTTCCCATCTCTTCTTTGTATGTTTCTATATCACTAACTTTTTGGAATGGCAATGTTCACTCTATGCTATTATTGTATGTTGGATATATGCAACTTGCTTTAGGTCTTTACAGGAAAACATCCATGAGTTTATCTTGAGTCTCAAGATGAGAATTTAAAACTTGCACTTTTGAGGAATACTGTAACTGTTAAGACTACAGGAACTCTTGGAAATGCACTAAATGAATTTTGCATTGGGAGATAGGTGTGAGTTTGGGGGAGCGAGGGGTAGAATATTATGAGGTGTTCCCCCAAAGCTCATGAGTGAGATAATGCAAGAATTGTCAAAGGTAAAATGCTTTAACTGAATCAGTGGATTAATTCACTGGTATGGATTATCAGGGTGGTAACTATAGGCAGGTAGGGTGTGGTTGTAGGAAGCAGGTCCTCAGAGCAGGGGCCTTTTGGTTTTATACTGTTATTCTGGTGAACACAGTGCTCTCTTTGCTTCTGATTGCTATGTCTTAAACTGCTTTCCTATTCCACAACCCCCTCTTATTTGGGGGGGGGGTTTGGAGTGACTACCAAGGATTGAACTCAGGGGCACTTGACCACTGAGCCACATTCCCAGCCCTATTTTGTATATTATTTAGAGACAGTGTCTCACTGAGTTACTTAGCACCTTGCTTTTGCTGATGCTGGCTTTGAACTCACAAACCTCCTGCCTCAGCCTCCTGAGCCACTGGGGTTTCAGGCGTGCACCACAGCACCTGGCTCCACACCATTTTTCTATGATATTCTGCCTCACCTTGGGTAAAGAGTTATAGAATCTACTCATCATGGACTGAACTTCTGAAACTGTAAGACAAAATAATTTTTTTCCTCTATATTTTTTGTAAGGTTTTTTTTGTCACAGCAATAAAAAGCTGACTAAAACAAATAAGTTAATTCCTGAAATAAAATTTATAATTTCCTTTTCAATGTTTTCACAGAAGTTGCTCAATGACTTTAGCATTTATAAAAGTATTTTAAAGCTTTATTTAAGTACCATCCAAACACATTAAATTCCATTATACCTGAATGTGGGGTTTATTTTGTTTTAGTTCCTAGCAACAATCATAGGACTGAGAGAGGAATGACTTGAACAGATAATCATGTCAGAAGAGGAAATTAATGGAAAAAGAGACTTCACAGGAAGGTTAGTGCATGACAAAGAAAACACAGCCATGAAACAGTAGATTCTAATGGAGTTCAGAGGTGGGACTAGACACAGATAATAACTAACAGCAGACCATAGGGAAAGCTAGACCAATTGTAATACTTTGTAGTTATGTAATTAATAATTTTTTATGTTGAGTATCTTTCTGTCCCTCATTATTCCTTGATTCTTGGGTCCACAGACCCTGCTCTGTATATTATAAGCCTCAGGCTGGAACCTATTTGAATGGCATAATTACAATGATGACTCTAAAATATAAATAAGCATAAGACATATAGTAAAGCATATTGAAAAAACAGTGAGTCAGAATTCCTGTGTGCTTGTCCTAATGCCAATGTCTATTAGCTGCGTGATTCTTTGTTCTCCCAATCACCAGATGAATTTGTATAATTGCTATCATAAGATTACAAATGATAAACACATGCAAATATACTTGGAAAATTATAAAGATCTGTACAAATGAGAAGTATCATATTTCTTATTATTAGAGGGTTGTTATAGCTTTATACATAATGAGTTCAATTTTGTCTTGCTTCTAGGGAATGTCATATTTCTATGTAGATTGGACTTACTTAACACAGTTGAAGTCTCTAACATATCATTCAAACTTCAACAATAGTTGCCAAAACTTTGTAACTTGATTTGTTACAAAGTGATTTTTACTGAAATATGCAAGTAATATATTTCTATTTGAAGGAATTATGTTTCTTATCATCTTTTAAAATTTCTGTCAAAATGTAAAGTAGACAAGATCATTTCTTCGTGTTATTTTTGGCTATTTATATTCTAACAGGGTAATAAAGTCAACAGCCTTGTCAATTTGAGTTAAACCTTAGCCTGTCCTCAACTCTTTCCTCACTGGGTGGAGAGCACATGATATTCTTTAAATAATGTATGGTGAACTAAAGGCACGGAGGACTTACCATAAAATATATTTAATGCTATTTTTTGACACATTGCTAAAATATAATTCTTTTACATCCTGTGTATGAATTTTTTTTTGTCATGTCTCCCAATCTAAAATGACATGTGGTGATCTAATATTAAACACTACTAGATGATTAATTCCGACAAGGTATCAGGATTATAGTTGCCTGCTATAAAATAATTGCAAAATAAATTGTAGTGTCCTTTGCAATGCTAACACCTATAAATATTTTTTAAGAAAAACATATTCAGAAATTATAAATGAGGTTCCAAACAAACACCTAACACATAAAACACTTTTAAAATTTGTGTTCCAACAGCTAAAACTATTTGATAGTGATATTGTTGGTTATTATTGCTCTGACTACGAGAGCAAGAGTGAGTAAACTTGCCATCTTTCATGGGTGCTGTGGAAGACAAGTGCCTTGTTTTAACGGGAAAGGATGACATATTATTTATGCCCATAATATTAGCTGGATTATCCACATTTTTGTTCCAGTCCCTGGAAACTCAAATCCTAGAAGATAGTGTGAATGATCCAGTGGAAACCTGACATCCAATGAGCTGTGCTGCAGAAGAGCAATCCTGAACTAGGGAAAGCAACTCCTTTTGAATAGATAGAAACCTGCCTGTTCTTTGCTAAAAAGGTAAATAGAAAACTTATTTTTCAAAATTGCAAGCAAACATATACTTTGCTCCTGGGGGAAACATTACTTCTATCTTTCAAGTCTCTGCAATACACAGGTAATCCTCAATTTATGATGGGGTTGTGTCCCACCTGAAGTTGAATGTATCATAAATTGAAAATACATTTGATGTATCTCACCTACAGAACATCATGGCTCAGCAATATAGTACGCTGCAGAGCATTGGCTGTTTGCTCTGGCAATCCTGTGGCTGACCTGGAGCAGCTGCTGGCTGCTGTACCCAGCATTACAGGAGAGATTGTACCATATTGCTAACCTTGGGCAAGTAGAAATTGAAAATTCAAAGTAAAGTTTCTACTGAATGCCCATCACTTTCACACCATAGAAAAATTGAACACCTAAAGATCCCTGAAGCATTATCATCTCCCCAAAGACGGAGATGGTACCCTTGATCTCTTGTGCTGATCTTGCCTAAATTTGAATATGGTCACTATCAGTTAGTTACTTCAAGTCTTAGGCAACTCATTTATCATAATTGTCTAAGTTTTGTTATTTATAAGAGGGGATAACAATTCTTATCATTAAGGTTAGTAAGTAAATCAAGAAAAGCCCTTAGAACTGGGTATATACTGTTAATATTAACAAACATTCCTTATTGTAGACAAATTGTATTATAAATAAATTGCTTTTTTTGGTCAAACCATTGGATAGTGTTATGCTCTAATTTGGGACCCCCAAAGACCACCAGAGACCCAAGATTGATGCAAGCAGCAAAGAGGTGTTTATTGCGAACTAGCTGGGTCCTCCATGTGCACACAGCAACTGGTGACACTGAGCAATGCTGAGTGGCCCCGAGCCCAGGGTTTGCAGCAGTTTTATACACTCTTTGGGGAAGGCAGAAACCCCAGTTACATCATAGCATCTCTTAACAAATCATCACACACCGCAGGAAAATCAAATAACAACTCTAAAACATGATTAGCACATTCACTGGCGGGAACAAGTTGGGTAGGGGTGATTGGTCAGTACAAAAGGGGTATTCATTTGAACTGATTGGTTTAAGCCAAGAGAGGTGTACACGCTGAACTACATGGTTTTCCAACTTGTTATCAACCACCATAAACCACTGGGAGGGTCATCTGGCATCCCAGGTATTTTCCTGTCTCATGCTGATTGGTGGCTGCTAGGGGGTTGCTATGGATGCCCACCTAGCCTGACTGAGTCAGGGACACCTGGCTCAGCAGATCTCTCCTGTTATTTGTAGATAAACAACTTAGCAGGGTGGGAATGTGCCTAGGAGTGCTCTGTAGGTTTTTCCAAGGACTAAGGTCATGTCCCTTCCTTGGACAGGCTGTGCTCTGAGGTAGAGGCTGGTTTTTCAATATGTATAAAGAAAATATACAAAAAGATATTGCCAGATATTCATTTCTTCACTTAAATGGTTCACACACTTTTATTATTAAAACATTTTAACATTTGAAAATAAAAATGTTTCATTTTATATCTCATCAATATATTTATAACTTATCTCCTTTTTTGTATTCTTATATATTTTATGATATTTCATTTTTTCTTCACAGAAAATTTTTTAGGTAGATAGCATTGGCACCAGGGGTTAAGGACAGGTCTTAATCTAGTTCTGGGCATGTCCTTAATTCAGGTACCATTTTATCTTAGATATAAAACACTCTGCTAAGGTGCGATCTCTTAACACTGGAAGCTCTCCCAGCTCCACGTGCAATGCCTGTGGCTGCGATCATCCCATGGTTCTCTGGTGTTGCAAGGCCCTCCATTCCATCTTCCCTTTGGTGGCAGTCACAATCATGTCACTACAGAACCCCTGTTCAGAGATGAAGTAACTCACCCAGTCTCAGAGGTGGACTGGCAGCCGCATGTCCTAACTAAAACCTCTCCAAATGACACACGCCCTGCCCTGCTGTTTGCTGAGAGCCATAGCTGGGTAGGAATGATGCATGGCATTTTTGGTTGAAAGGTGACACCAGCAAGCCATTGAGATGATAATGGTTATGTTAAGATGTGTATTCAATTGGATATTAGACCCCTGCTGTCCGACTAGGCCTGCTACTATGGAGCTCTCCCTGGGAATCCCGGAGAATTCCCATTAGTTGGGGAAGTGCCATAGGAGGGATTTCTGGAGGAGGGATTTGCAGTTGGTGTGGTGTGTCCCAGGAGAAGGCCTCATGCGTGGTGTTAGCGGGAGTTTTGGAAATAAAGTTTGTTCCTGCTTGAGTGGCTCATGATTTTGTGCCCAGCCAGACTGCGGCAGCTGTTCTGTTCCCTTTCACCTACCTGTGGGAGCAAAGTGTCATTCTTGATAGTGGAGAGGTTTCCTGACTAAACAAAACACCCTCTGGCACACAGAACTGGTGATGTGATTCTCAAGGTTTGCTATGAGTTATCCTGCTATGAGTGACCAGTTCTTAGTGGAGGAAACTTCACTTTTTCCAAAATACTACCAACCCTTTAATTGGGCAGGCTCTGCTACTGATCTGTGGGCCTCAGCTACATAGGGTGCTATCAAATACAAAGAGTACAGGGTAGGTTCAGTGAGAGGTCCTGGGAAGATCACCTCCTTCCACAGGGACTCATGAATCCCTCAGCTTTCCTGCATCATCCATACAGGCTGTTAGGCTCTTGGATGTGAGATCAGGAGCAAGAATCCAGAGAGTAGTTGTAAAATGAAATTAAATGTCACTATCAAGGCCTCCAGAACACGTTGGTAGTAGCAAAACTGGAGCCAAAAAATTTCATTCCCAAAATATGACAAAGAAAACAAAAGTCATGCTATTTTAGGTGGGCTTTGGGCTTAGAGTAATACAAAAGGATTAGATTAAAGTGTGTCAGCTAGGGAATAATCTTTGATTTAAACGCAGGCTTTCATAACATTTCAGCAGTAAATTACTGGAATTCCAAGTGGCAGGATCTAATCTTTCAGCAGAAGGAAGGAAATACAGACAAGACTTTAAGGTCCCAAATAAGAAGAATGATTTTTTTTTTCAGTTCTAGCTGTAGTAGCTGAAATTCTAGGCTTGTGTTATGCTCAAATTCGGGACCCCCAAAAGACCACCAGAGACCAAGATTGATGTAAGCATCAAAGAGGTGTTTATTGCGAACTAGCTCGGTCCTCCGAGGGCACACACAGCAACTGGTGATGCTGAGAGGTCCCGAGCCCAGGGTTTGCAGCAGTTTTATACACTCTTTGGGGAAGGCAGAAACCCCAGGTACATCATAGCATCTCTTAACAAATCATCACACACCGCAGGAAAATCAAATAACAACTCTAAAACATGATTAGCACATTCACTGGCGGGAACAAGTTGGGTAGGGGTGATTGGTCAGTACAAAAGGGGTATTCATTTGAACTGATTGGTTTAAGCCAAGAGGGGTGTACGCACTGAACTACATGGTTTCCCAACATGTTATCAACCACCATAAACTACTGGGAGGGTCATCTGGCATCCCAGGTATTTTCCTGTCTCATGCTGATTGGTGGCTGCTAGGGGGTTGCTATGGGTCTCCACCTAGCCTGACTGAGTCAGGGACACCTGGCTCAGCAGATCTCTCCTGTTATTTGTAGATAAACAACTTAGCAGGGTGGGAATGCACCTAGGAGTGCTCTGTGGGTCTTTCCAAGGACAAAGGTGATGTCCCTTCCTTGGACAGGCTTTGCTCTGAGGCAGAGGCTGGTTTTTCACTTGGAAACCCAAGATGAATCTAGGTCCAAAAAGGTCATCCTACCCTGTCAAGACAGGGACAAGATATCTGTCAATAGATACAGAGTTGTCCTGAGTACTTTTGCTACAAAATCTACTCTAGATCTCATTTACTTGTGGCCTGCACAGCCTTACAGGGAAGGAGGCTCAGGTTCTCCAAGAGGAAGGATATCATGAAATTGTGTCAGAAAGTCTCAAGAAATTATAAGATTGGGTAATGAAACAAGGAGCCTGGATGTTGATTGATTGGGAATACAGACATGATTTTGCTTTGAACCTTAAAGAAAAAGCAACATGTGATACAGATGAAGGAACAAAACAGGTGTTCTAACCTACAAAACATCATGCTTAGCAACACAGAACCAGGATGGATAGGAGTATGGAACACATAGGCAGAAAAAAGACGGTGAGATATTCAAAAGTAGATGCCAACGGCAGGAAAACCGAGCTCTACCTTTATCTGTAAGTGGAATGAACAGTGGGGTCAACAGGTGGGAAGGTCCTTCATCCACAAGTTTTGGGTAGTAAAATTTATTCTTGATCCATGATAATGGGGGTGTAAGCTATCAATACACTTCCAGGTCTGGGGAGAAGAGCTTGTAAAATAGAAATACTAAGACTGCTTGTACATGGCCACACACAGGGGGTCCAGGCGGATGGCGAAAGGCAAGGACATCAGTGCCTGGCCAGGTGGAATGGAAAGAGAAAATAAAGCAAGCTCCCACCCATAATGGGGTCCTAAAGTACTGCAGTTGAGTAATTTTCACCCAGCTCATTAAAGGCAAACCAGGAAGATTTTGATTTTCAGTGATTAAGAGAGTTTAGAACAAGCAAATCAATTTTTTTCTTCTCAGAGTCTTGAGACGTATTTGAACTTTGCCACAGAACAAAGGTAGGGAAGACATTCTTTAATTAGGCTTTTTGCAACACAGATACTATCAAAGGTTGATAGAAACCTCACAAAGCAGGAATGGAACTTAAGAGCACACAGTGCCAGATGATTTGTTGCAATGAGATACCATCAAACCCATCCCAGGTACAGCACCACTGTCTGTGTGGCATTTATGATGGACACCAGCCCTGTGGCAGCTGGTTCAAGAGGTGGCAGGGTGTGTGGCTTAGTCACACCTGCGATGTGATGCCTGGATTCATCAGCAAACAGTGATAGTCTCACCTCTTCAAAGTTTCTGTTTGCTGATCTCTCTCTTCTCCTTCCAGGACACCACTGGTTACCTTTTTTATATTCTCTGATTCCCTCAGTTAAATGGCTTCTGTCTGTCCCCTTCAGATCACTTTTCTCACTGACCATAATACTCCACATCTTTATAATCTTTTCAGCTAACTCAGAACTGGACTAGGGACTATCAGGCTAATTATAGGCTTCCAGACTATCTGGAAGCCTATAATTAGCCTCACTGTCTTAAAACCCTAGGAACTTCCACTTGTTTCAGTACCCAGCTACCCTACATAAGGGGTCTTGTGACAAGATCCTTGGTAAATATCTCCCCAAATAGAAATTCTAGTAGGTTTTCTCAGTTATCTGGAAAGGTTATTGTTGTCTGGATTTTGGAAGCTGAGACAGAGGTAGAATCATCTTTACTATGTACCTTCCAGCCCTCAGAGTCTCCAAAGTGCGTACTGTCCTGCTCAGTGGAATGACAGCTTCATTGTAATTTACAGCTGGAAATAGAAGCCTGCCCTGATTGGAATGCAGTCTGAACCTATGGGGTCCTATCACTCACGTGACCTTTACTAGAGCCCAGTCTCTCAGATGCCCGATTTTCCCAGGACTGAGTATAATGCCAACAGAAAATTCTCTACCCTCTGGCTGCAGATGTTGTCACTACCTGCATAACCCATTTCCTTACTCCTGGCCTCTAGAACATGCATCCAACATTCAGTTACCAAAGAGTAAAACTCAAGAGGCTACAAAACACTTCTTGATATAATTCCACAGTACATATTTTCTTGGTTTTCCGATAAGTCCAGGAGCAGTTCTGTCAAAAACATCCTAAAATTTAAGTTTGCTATGTGTATGGCATTCTCTTGCCCTACTTTCTTCTAATGCCAACCAAAATGACCTGAGATTCACTTGAAATGTGTTGTCTGTGTTCTCAGGAATACTTGTGCTGATCACATTTTTTCTGCAAATATAAACAGCAGTAATAAACCACAGTGCTTATTAAGTGCTACTAAGCACCAAGAATTTTATGGCCATTACATTTTTTTCAGGCTATACAATAATACTATGATAGACCTATAGAATATCATGGTGTATCCAGAGAAAGTGCACACTTCCCTTGGTCCTGTGGGCACTACACTTCCAGTCTCTTTCCTTGCCTATGGTGAAAGCAGGCATTATATAAATATGTATAATAATGATATACTTATTCATATATAATTCCAGGCAAGAATCAATGTAAGTTATATATTAAGGTTTCTATGAAAGAATGATTTCTGACATTATTAAGGAGAATCATGCAGCAGTTTAAAGCCTTGTTAATAGTGGGTTCTTTCTTAGGTCACTCAGCTCTCCAGCCCCAGGGAGCCCTGAAAGAGGGCAGCAGCAGAGTGGAGGGGTCAGCTCTTACACTTTCCTCATTCCCATTAGCAAACTACCTGCTGAGCTTCCTGAGCGACTTCTCACAGTGCTGTTTAACTACTGTCTTCTCAACCAGCCCTAAGTGTGGGTCCTGCTGCTTAGGGTCACACAAGCATCTTAAAACTTTGCAAAGAGCAAAAGCTTCCAAGTCACCTTAGTATAGGACTTAATGGGCACAATGTTTCCGTGGAGTAAACACTGTCACCTCAATTTGAAAAACCAAAAGTAAAGTTAAAAAAAAAAAAACAAACAAACTTTATTTGACATGAATTATGACAAGCAATTTCTATTTCAAAGGAGACTGCTGTCCTTGTGAAAAAAAATCTTTAAAAATTAAAGGAAGGATGTATTTGTTTATATTTAAAAAAATGATGTCAAGTTAATTGTGAATTACTTTTTGACAGCCTCCAAAGCGAATTCGAAATTTTGTGTTGTGAGACAAATCTGTGTGTAAATGTATTGGTACTATCCATGTGAAATAGAGACACTTACTATTTAGCACCTCTGTTTCCTTGAATGAATGTAATTTTCCACAGTAATGCTGCTTAGTAAGTGGGAGACTTAGGCGTTCCTTGTCTTATCTTTGTGTCTTTATCAAACTATTCACTTTGAGATATCAATACAAGCATAAGAATATCAAATCTATGATGTAAGGTGTGTTTCAGGTATGATAATGACAAGCTTTTAATGATGTAAAGTTTCATCTTCCCAAAGGAACGTTGACACATGTATGTATAGGTGATTAAGTGTTTCTAGAACTTAGTTAATGGGCCTGGGCTCCTATGCCAGAAAGGGCTGCTACATGATGTTTGTATAGATATTTACAATGTAGCTTTTGTGTTGTCAAACACTGAGAATGACTGTCCTTGCTTTCATTATTCTTAATGCTCAAAAAGACCTTCATTTACAGAAGTTTAGTCTTCTCTGTCATAGAGAGAATTGTGGTTGAGAGTTTGAGAATGTGTAAAAAGAGAAAGTGAGAAAGAATATCTTCTAATTTATTATGGGAAGAATATTGGCAGCATGCTTCAAAAACAAATGCTATTATACTTTACATGTGCATAAGAATTTATATGATAGAAATCAGTAAAAGCCTTCATAGGTACGATGTTACAAAAGTGTTCTAAGGTGTACTGTGAAAATACAAACCTGAATAAACTATTCCCCTTCTAAGACATATAGTCAGAGTAAATAATTATTAATGAAATTATGTAATTGTGAGTTTTTGCAAACAAATGATTTTGGTAGTACCCATCAATATTGGATAAAACACAACTACCAAATCCCTTTTAGGAACAATTGAACTATTGTTCATAACATCCTACTCAAGTCTGGTAAGAAGCTCACATTCAATTGTAAGCTGATCAACTTTGTGGTCAACTGAATCCTTGGGTTCTATATAAATACTTCTCTTCAGGTGAGTATTATGGGTTTTGTATTTACCCACATAATTCCTTGAGCCTTATGTAGGAAATTATCCTGAATATTATCTGTTTCTCTTCATGGATCTACACTACCAAGTGATTTTTGAATCTCATTTCTTTTACTTTTTTAACATTTAAAAAGTTTTAACAAATCCCAAATTTTACATCATATTTTCTCAGGTTTCTTCAAAAACAGAGCCAAAAGACTTGAATAAAATAGATAAGATTCTAGAAAACTGTGATGAATGTCTATTTCCCTCCTCGTGGACCTTCATCCATGTAATCATTAGCTCATTCACTTTCTGTTTACTGACAAATAACTATGTTATTTTGGCATTTTAGTAGCTGTTGTTAGGAAGAGATGATTAAAACTGAAGGAACTCACTAGACAGTTGGAGTGAATATATTAAATCAGTAAAATAAATAGAGATGCTGTGATTATAGCATGTGCAATATAAGTAAGGAAACTCAGGTTAGTTGGGGTCAATTCTAGCTAAGGTCTATAAATATAAGTGGTCAGAAGTAAAGAGGTGATTCTTGACCTCTGTACTGAAAGACAAAAACAAGAAGTTAAGATGATGTGAGATGGGTTCGCAGATGAAGAAGAATTTCCAAACAGAGGATCACAACTGTGAGAAGATGGGAAGAATGAACTCCTGTGGAGTTCCCAGGGGATGGACTGCCGCAGTCTGGCTGGGCACAAATGCTGCAGTCTGGCTGGGCACACAATCACGAGCCACCACACAGCTTGTAGATTCAAACAGCAACTCTTTATTCCCGAACTCACACCAGCCGTCTACAATCACGTTCTGGGGAAATCCACGTTCTCTTCCCAAATCCACCTCTCTGCCCAAATCCACCTCCACTGGGCTTCTGTCTCCCAAAAAATACTGTCTGAATCCCGTGAGAACTCAAGGGGAACTCAGGCAGCAGGATACGCCCTATTCCCAGCAGGAATAATCTTAAACCTTAAACCTGGAACCTAAACCAGGAACGCCCTAAACCCGATTATCTTAAACCGGGAACACCCTAATCCGCCTTGGTCCTTGAGCAAGGTCACCTACATGCAATGTCACTGCAAAATGTCAGCAACATGGGGTACGCTGGCAAGGAAATTGTCATACCTACTTGGCTAATGGCTCCCAGCATCTCCCCCCTTCTGATTAATTAAACAACAAGCAATGTGGCTTAATGACCGTGCCTGGTAGGTTGTCCAATTCAACATATGGTTCTTACCCGTCATCGGAAAACTGACCTTTAGGCGTCAGCCTCCTGTCTTAGGTTGATACCACTGCAATTGAATCATACCCGTCACTGACTACCGGTCCAGCATACAGCCATACTTGTGGATAGGTCTATGCACCAGTGGGGGGGTGAGGTTCTTTGCCTCACCTCTGTTGGCCCCCAAATTTGGCCTTGGTGCCAGTGGGGGAGTGAGGTTAATGTGGCTTAAGGACCGTGCCTGGTAGGTTGTCCAATTCAACATATGATTCTTACCCGTCATCGGAAAACTGACCTTTAGGCGTCAGCCTCCTGTCTTAGGTTGATACCACTGCAATTGGATCATACCCGTCACTGACTACCGGTCCAGCATATAGCCATTGGCCCCCAAATTTTAGACCATCACTAGCAGAAGGGAGGAGGATACAGAAATGCCACGACACCAAGCCAATTGACGGCTCCTTGGGAAAAATTGCATCACTGGTGACACCATCAGCAAAGATATGCCAGCACTACCACAATTAACATGGGGTGCGCTGGCAAGGAAATAAAAATTGCATCACTGGTTAATCACTGTCACAGATGTAAGAATGGCCAAGCTGGAGTTCTGGATATCAGCTGTTATGGATTTGAGTCAAATCATCTTCTTTTCGATCTGTAGAAATTGTTTTAGTTAATCTCTCTGGAATCCAAATCGGCTGCTGTTCTCCCTGTGGAAACACACAAACAAAACCCCGACTCCAGACAATCACTGGGTCAGGACCTTTCCATTGTCCTGTTAGAATATCTTTCCAAAGTACCTTAGGCTTATGTACATTTTTTGGATACATATGCCTTTCCGCAGCACTAAGTCCTGATGAATCCAAATTTAAAAAGTTTAGAGTAAAAAGCGTTATTTTAAGTTTATCTTTGGGGGATATATACCCCCTTCCAATTCCCTCTTTTTGCTTTAATAAGTATATGTCTGTATCTAATAGTTGTCTTAGCTTTTTGCATTTTCTATCTGAAATACCTTACTTGACATTTTCAACCATTTTTTATCTTATTTCTATCTTCTAGTTTTTTTCTAAGGTTTGTATATTTACCCTTAGTTGCTTATTTTCCTCCTAGTTTTTTTTTTTGTTTTGTTTTCTATTTTGTGGGTTTAAAATTATTGTCTTCCTACATCTTTTTTATCTTTCTACATCTTCTTTATCTTTTCTCTTTTTAACTTTCTATACTTCAGTCTTTAAAGTTTTTCACTTTAAATTTTTAATCTTCTTCATCTAAATATCTTTTATCCTATTATCTTCCCATTTTTTTTTAAGTAATGCCTTTACGATTAACTAGGCTTCGAATGACGCAATCTTTCCTCCGTCATGAAGGCATTTTAACCACCTTCAATTTAACCTTTTAAAGCCTTCCAATTATCATCTATACTGTACTTTTAAATGTACTTTTTCGCCATGAAGGTATCTTGACCACCTTCAATTTAACCTTTTAAAGCCTTCCAATTATCATCTATACTGTACTTTTAAATGTACTTTTCACCACCTACAGCTTCACTCTTTTAAACGAGGCTTAGATTTTGTTTAAATCGCTTCAATTTAGTTTACATGGCTGCCCTTCAACCAAAGGCTTTTTTTTTTAACTCCATTGAGAAGCTTTGTCTCAATCTGCCATGTACAAATACCTTTTTCTTCTTTCTTCCTTTCTCAAGCTTTTAAAGTAAGTCTAGTTTTCTCAAAATCTTTTTAAATGACATTTTACAACTTTTTACTTTACCACACAGAGATTATCTCATCTAGAAACATTTCTTTCTCCTTTAACCTTTTATATTAAAATATATTTCCACATCTTGAATCTTTTTCTATCTCTTTTTTAACCGTTAACCCTTTTTATAAATTCACATTTTGAAACAACTCTTATAAAATTTCTGATTTAGACAAATTACTCCACTTTAATAAGATGAAAGACTTTCATGTTTTTTATGATACTATAATACTATAATTGAAACCCAACTGAAAATTTTTCTACTCTTTGTATATAAATTACACATGATAGAATCTTAACTCTTAGTAACCTTGTTTCAGCAAAGACACAGACCAAAGCAATATTAAACCTTTTTCCATTTACCAATTTATGAAAACACACATAATGTTTAAATATATTACCTTATGGAACTTAATAAGTAAAGAGTACTTGATCTTATATTTAGTGGTTGATATTTTAACACTTTAGCTTTGTAAATTAATCAGATGTCTGTAAAAACCAAGATCTTAGACAAATGTAGTAAACAGAACTAGCCATCTCTTTCTTGATGAAGAAAAATCCTTCTACAGGATACCATGATGGTCCCATTGATATACTTAATAACTCATCTTTAAAAAGCCATGAGCTACATTTTTGTATTGTATCAACATAATGTCCTAACTGTTCTTGGTCTTACTGGGGTGCCTCTTTCCTCTAACATTTTTTCTTGCTCGGAGGTGAACAACTTCAAACCTTGAGTCAACCATTTTCCCCAGTTTGCCTGAGAAAGTTCTAGGAACAGGCAACTTGAAATAAAAACAAAATAAGTCAAAACAAGAACACATTGTTTTTTGAATTGATCACCCATTCTTTCGCTCTTCCTCAGGGGCGAGCAATTTCACTTACCTCCAAGCTTTAGACGTTCCCGCACGGAACACCAAATGCCGCAGTCTGGCTGGACACAAATGCCGCAGTCTGGCTGGGCACACAATCACGAGCCACCACACAGCTTGTAGATTCAAACAGCAACTCTTTATTCCCGAACTCACACCAGCCGTCTACAATCACGTTCTGGGGAAATCCACGTTTTCTGCCAAATCCACCTCCACTGGGCTTCTGTCTCCCCAAAAATACTGTCTGAATCCCGTGAGAACTCAAGGGGAACTCAGGCAGCAGGATACGCCTGTCGCGACCCCTCGCCGGCAAGGGAAAACACGACACAGGATTCTTCTTTCAGCAGTTTATTCAGGCCTTGTTTCATGTATCATCTTCTAGCGACCCCCCCGCCGAGCGCCCAAGCACAGCCTAATAAAGCCTCCCGCATACCAATCCCAAGCTGCCACGTGGATCTCTCTCATAGGGTGGTAAGGTATTGCGCGCCAACTCTCCAAAAAAGGAGTTGTTTATCAAAGGCCACAGTGGAAGCCGGCGCCATCTTCTAATGGCGGCCACGGTCTATAAGAATGGCTTACCACAGTTCCCCCTTCTATTTTATAAAACAATGCAGGCGAAAGTAGAGGTCCTATCCCACTGTGCAGAAGTGGCTGCAGTGTATGGTTCAGTCCTAAGGAGGGCCCTTCCCTAGACCTGGTCCCATATCAGCCGACGCCTTTTTTCATAGGGCGGGGCGTGGACGTCAAACCCGCATGCAATAGGACATGCTTTCCTTGAGGTCCGTTGAGGGATCACTCAAGTGCAGTGCCTTGCCTCGCATCCTGCATCGTGATGACGGTGAAAAAGAAAGGGGATTTTACAAGTAGCTGGTCAGTGACTATGAGGTTGGAAGTGGCAACACCATCCCTCAGCCCTTGAGAAAACGAAGGGTCCAAAGCATAAAGTGCAGCACCAGCATGGAAGCCCACCTGCGTGCAATGGCAACAAGGCCTGCAGAGTGCATGGGCCTTCCAAAACTGGGAAGGCAGGAAGAGGAGGGCATGCCAAACCCAGTGCAATGTCAAAGATGACTTGGGGTGCAATGGCCAAAACCCAGGAAATTATTGCTTAAGTTGCGCAAGCCAAACTTGTGGAGAGATACCATTCTCTAGGGCTGCAAAAGCCTGGACGATCATAGCCTTTTCTTGGCTATGGCGAGCTCTTAGGCGACAGAAAAGCCACAGACAAAGGACAATCCCAAAACAACATATCGCTCCAAAAATGCCTACTCCCACCCATTCCTTAAAGAAAGAAAAGGCAGAAGACAACCAATTCGTAAATTGGCCCAATGTCACAGGGTCCACACGAGTGTTGTTCAACATGGCAATTTGTGTCAGTTGGGTCTGGATCAACTTCTCTGCTTCCATGGACCAGTTTCTGGCCAGGTACTGTCCGATGATTTGAGAGGTATTTCTGGAATCATTAAATCTGAGAGATGTTATACATAGATGTGCACGATGATCAACACAACCCAAATGTACTAGGTCTGACAATTCCTCAATCTGAGCTTGGAGGAGATCCACCCTTTGATTAACGGCCAAAATTCCTGATAAAATATGTTGATTGATTTTACTTTGAGACTCTAAAATGCTGGAAGTTTGTTGGATGACCTGATTAACCGTGGCCTCAGTCTGCACTTGACTAGCCATGGCCACTCCAGCAGTGACCGCTGCAGCAGCAGATATTGCAACCGCTGTCACAATAGCTGCCGTGATTCCAAAATCCCTACGGCTCCTGAGCACCTCAACAATAGGGAAGGAGTCCGGATCCGCAGTAACCGGAATCGGGACAAAAGTTGGAATTTTCATAACCACTGCCATAGGCCAGGATCCATTCCAACACTCAGACAAGTAACAGGTAGTATTAGAACAATTAAGCATCCCCTGTGATGTAACATTAGCCAAAAGGAACAGAAACGGAGATTGGAGACAGACTGCTGCAGAGGGTAACGTTGCATTACCTAATAGTGCATTGTGTGAAATAGATTTGAGTCTCCTACCCCACCCCGAGTCTTGGGTACTGCCAGAAACATTAAACAGCCAACTTTGGACTCCTCGTAATTGAGCCAAAGCGGAGATGTCGGCTGTGGCCCCCTTTTCATTGGAAATCAACCATTGAAACCAGGACCAACCCGCTCCTATAGAGGAATAATTGTTGGAAGAATTATACAAGTACCTTTTGAGAGAGGGGGAAAGGGAAAAACCTTTGGCGACCTGATGTTTCTCCCAAGAGTGATCTTGACAAGGTGTAAATATAGGAGGGAAGCCATACTCAGGGGTGCAATAAGGAGAAGCCTTAAAATGAGTGGCATTAGAGGTCTCATTAGAAGGAGACAATGGAATTAACACCTGGGAAGTAATGGCCAAAGTGGTTATATTAAACTCAGATGTATTTGTCGGGACTCTTCTTGTCAGGCGTTCTGGAACCCACACCGGCTCCGTCCGGTCCCGGCCCCCGGCGGCGCTCCGCTTTCTCCGCAGCGTGAGCCCGCTCCGCAGCAGTGCAGGCAGGTCCTTCAGCCGCGGCCTCAGCGACGCCGGCGGCTGCTCGCGCTCCGGCTCACGGGCGCTGGGACTGCGGCGCAGAGCGCTGTCCGCCGCCGCCACCGCCGCGGCCAGGGCCGGGTTCTCGCACGGCGGCTGCATTTTGACTGAGCCCACCGCCATCCTCATGCCCAGACCGCGGCCGCGGCCCCGGCAGCTTCTCTCAAAAACATCTGCAAAGTGCTCTGCTTTACCTTAAGTCCTTTTGAACGTAGCAACCCATCTAGGGCCAACAAAATTGGGCTTGAAGAAGCAACGCCCATAATGTTTTTAGAGCTATAAAGAAAGTGAAAGTACAAAAATCCCCGCTCTCTTCCTTTTACAGGGGAGCGTTCCGTTCTATGAATTCCCCGCTCTCTTCCTTTTACAGGGGAGCGTCCTTTTTCCCGCTCTCTCTCTATTTACAGAGAGAGCGCCCCGCTATTTGCTTGCGGATTCCCACTTTACCTGGGAACTTACCGGTGCACCACCCTGACTGCTGAAAGTTTTGGATCCTGGGTTGGAGGAATATAATTCCCCGTACGGGCCACCAATTGTCGCGACCCCTCGCCAGCAAGGGAAAACACGACACAGGATTCTTCTTTCAGCAGTTTATTCAGGCCTTGTTTCATGTATCATCTTCTAGCGACCCCCCCGCCGAGCGCCCAAGCACAGCCTAATAAAGCCTCCCGCATACCAATCCCAAGCTGCCACGTGGATCTCTCTCATAGGGTGGTAAGGGATTGCGCGCCAACTCTCCAAAAAAGGAGTTGTTTATCACAGGCCACAGTGGAAGCCGGCGCCATCTTCTAATGGCGGCCACGGTCTATAAGAATGGCTTACCACATATGCCCTATTCCCAGCAGGAATAATCTTAAACCTTAAACATAGAACCTAAACCGGGAACGCCCTAAACCCGATTATCTTAAACCAGGAACACCCTAATCTGCCTTGGTCCTTGAGCAAGGTCACCTACATGCAATGTCACTGCAAAATGTCAGCAACATGGGGTACGCTGGCAAGGAAATTGTCATACCTACTTGGCTAATGGCTCCCAGCAATGGACCAGTCTGATTTGTCTGTGATGAGGTCTCCACAAGAGTCTGGTGCTCTGAAGGATGGGCTGGGAGGTGCAATCCAGCTGAAGAGAGGTCTGGTGGGCCAGGCCAAGTATTTGGAATTTGACCAGTAAGCGCCAAAAAAGTGTCAAGGTGTTTTAAGTTAAAGAGCATCACATAACTGAATCTTGGAGAATGAGTCATAATTCGTCAGTTTTGAAGGAGAAGGAAAGGTAAGAAATACAGATCCAACATTCAGTTACCAAAGAGTAAAACTCAAGAGTCTACAAAACACTTCTTGATATAATTCCACAGTACATATTTTCTTGGTTTTCTGATAAGTCCAGGAGCAGTTCTGTCAAAAACATCCTAAAATTTAAGTTTGCTATGTGTATGGCATTCTCTTGCCCTACTTTCTTCTAATGCCAACCAAAATGACCTGAGATTCACTTGAAATGTGTTGTCTGTGTTCTCAGGAACACTTGTGCTGATCACATTTTTCCTGCAAATATAAACAGCAGTAATAAACCACAGTGCTTATTAAGTGCTACTAAACACCAAGATTTTTATGGCCATTACATTTTTTTCAGGCTATACAATAATACTATGATAGACCTATAGAATATCATGGTGTATTCAGTTAATAAACACTTATTCAGCCCTTAAGAAGGAAATAACTGCAAGTTAATGTTCAATATGGATGGGACCTACAAATGTAATGTGGAATTAAGATTGGAAGAATGATTCCATTTATATTAATGGAAAATTTCATGTAAACCCAGCAAAGATAATCTATGGTGATAAAAACAGATTATGAATTAATTGGGGGTGTGTAAATTAACTGGACTGCGGTTACTTAATTGTGTTTGGTTTTAGATTTACATAGAGTTGCTCATTTTTGATATGAAATTTTCCTGATTTTATCACCTACTTCAATAAAATGTTTTAGAAAATCACTCTCAGGAACTGTGGCGAGTGGTTTATTGAAGAACAGATGTGAAATAAGGAAGCCAGAAAGATTTAACTAATTAATATTGGAGGATGATGGATAGAGAAAAATTAGAAAAATGATTGATAGCCTTTTGACTTAATAATCCAGGTGAATGATAAATTTACAGATTGGTTGAGAAATATTGGGAAAGAATGGGTTCATGGCACCCAAGAGGATTTTGATCTTAAAAGTTTTATTTGGAATTGCTTAGTGGGAGATATCCAAGTGGAGATGTCAAGAAAGCAGTTAATATGGATGAGAGATTGGGAAGGGGAAACAGAATCATCTGCTCAAAAACTGAATCAAGCCCAGGACTCAATATCAACTAAGAAAAGCACTTGGAGAACTCTAAATTATTTTTGTTATTGTAATTTTTCATATTATTTTAAGTATAAGTATAGCCTATTTCATGGAACATACTTGCTCCAAAGAAAAAATTATTGGTTTTGCTTTTAATGCATACTTCAAATTTAAATAAACATCCTTTGTTTATTTACTAAATCTAGCAATCAACCCAAGACCCACTCTTGGGAGCCCTGACATTTTGGGTTGAGCAGACTAAAGAATAAGAGAAAAAAAACCAACATGGGCTTAAATCCCAAAGCACCGTAATGTTGAGGGCATTAGACTAGGGCCAAATTGCTTCTTCAAATAGTTCCTTAAAGTAAGTATAGGTATTGATTGCAGGGTTTACCCCATTTCCTTCTCCATACGATCTTGTCTACTCTGGATTGGACCAAACAACAACAACAACAACAACAACAAAAACCTTAGATATGTTTGATAGGAAGGAAAAGGAAATAGGGAATGTCTTTATTAGCACTAAAAATAACACTCAGTCTTCTGTTCTATTAATATAAGCAATAACAGAATACAACAATTCCCCGAGGCCAACCCACAGGCAGGTACTCTCCCAGGTGCTGTATTTAGAGAATTTCTTTTGGGAAAAAAAAAACCTGCTCTTTAGCATCTCTTAATATTTATATATATATATATATATATATATATATATATATATATATATATATATATAGTAGTGTGTGTGTGTGTGTGTGTATGTATTGGTGTATGTCTATGTCTGTGAATGGAGTAAGATTGTTTCTGCAGAGACCTTAAAATTTGTGAGCTATTTTTATTCTCATAGTAAATAAAAGCATCTTCTTATCTCAAGGATCTTTTAGTATGTGTTTATTTCAATACTCACAAAGTAGTACTGCCTCATGATTAGTGTGCACCTTCGTGGAGTTACTTCTACCTGTACAAAGAGCCTACAGGGATCCTTCTAGAGGAGTTGGCTTTTGCATGTTTGGGCATAATCTGTGGGCAGTACCAGAGCAGAGACCCTCTCCTTGGCACACACACCTGCTACTGCTTCTCCGAGCTCTGGCTCTGGCTCTGTCAAGGCCTCACAGTGCAAACCTATAAAACTTTAGATTTTTAACTGAGTTTTAGAAGAATTTTATCTCTTGGATTTTTCAACATAGGATTTATGGAGATAGATTTGCCAAGGATGTGGAAATAATTTTTAGAAAAAATGTTTTTTTTTTTTTTTTTTACCTTGTCTTTGCATGTGCAACAGATGCATTACAACACTCAGGAAAACATTGATGTAGTTGTTTAAATTAGTGTATCTGAAGTGTGTTATGAGCTGATGAGTGCAAAACTCATGACACTGAGAAACAGGAACTTCTCACATCCCTGAGATAGTTCTTTCGACTTGTTTTACTTAAACTTTTTTCCCACAGAGGTGTTTATTGAGCTCCTCTGATATCCTGAGCTCCTCACTGACTGCTGAGATTTCAGAAAGAAAACAAACAAAGCCTTATCCTCCCAACCCTTTCAGATTTGGGCAGACAGCTCATCACAAGCAAATAATCAAAAGTCAGCACGCTAATTCCTAACCCACAGTTGTGTTGTGAATGCCTTAAGGCAACTCGCACCCTCCCCTGCAGTCAGGGATGCTTTCTAGAGATAAAATCTGACCTGGGTTTTAAATGGTAAGCTGGCATTTCCTAGTCACAGAAATTGGAGGAAGCTTTGCATAGAAAAATAACTGACTCAGGGAAGCACCCAGTGAGCCTTCACTGTGTGTGAGAGAAGCAAGAGGTGAGACCAGAGAGAAGTTTTAATCAGGTGACAGAAGAGTTTTGACTATTGGTGCCTTCAACCAACGAAAAAGCATTAATGACAACCCAGCAGGTCTCTACCCTTGAACTTTTTCCTCCTTCTTAATTATTCCCGACTAACTAAATACCTGTTTTACTTTCCCAAAAATCTTTCTTGTCTGTATTCATCCACATAATTAAAATCCCCTTTGGTGAAGGGTGTTGTCAGTTCTGCTCATTGGTGTATTTTTAGGGCTCAGGTTGGGATAGCTTCACAGACTGGTCTTTATAAACACATATTAAGTGTCCAAATGAGCTCTTTGAGGCCTTCTTTATTAAGTCTTGTGCTGGGATATACATATGCTACTGAGTTTGCGAATGCCTTCCATGGCCAAGGTTAACCAATGAGCAGACATGATACAGAAAGTAGTACTGATAAAATCATAGAGAATTCTATAAGATGCTGTGGGACCCACCCAGCTGAGAATTTGAAGTCCTATCCTTGTGAGACCAGGTGCCAATGGCCATTTCTAGGTAGACCTGCATTTCAGATCAGTTCCACTGAAGGTATGGCTTGCAGACTAGCACTGGCCACAGGGAGTTAAGTACAGAAATTAAGAAATATAGATACAGACAGCTCCCAACCTATGATGACTCGACTTATGATATTTAGTGTTATAGTGGTGTCAAAGGAGAAACCATACTTTAAATTTTGATTTTTGCTCATTCCCAGGCTGGCAGTATGCAGTAAGTTCCTTCCCCCAAACTGGGCATCGGCAGATGCATGCCATTCCATATCAGGAGGAAGCCACCGGCACCCGCAGTGTGCTGTGCTGCTAGGCTGTGATGTCCAGTAGATTCTCTGCATTAAATGCATTTTCAACCTATAATATTGTCAGTGTGCAATGGGTTTATCAGAATGAAACTATGTCAAATAAAGGGGCACATGTATGGACAGTCCACAGTGATTTAACCTCTTTAAGAGGGCCAAGCACATGAGCAGCAGACCTGCTTATGTTGACCACGGCATTAGCCACTCACTGTTGGAAGGAGGCTCAAAGGGGAGTAAGAAATCCTTCCAGGGGTCTTTCCCCACAGTTCATCTGAGATGCACTGTCTTAGAAATGACACTTCTGGCAGCCATTTGGCAATGCCTAATTAGAATCATCTCATGGCTGGCTTTTCTGACAAGGACCTGAAGTGCACTGTGCTCTACTCTTGATTAAAGACAGACCCATATGCTTCCTGTGCCAGATGTGCTGGCATCAGAGCTGACATTCTGCTGGGAAGACAATTCTAATTTTAGACACTACAATACCTACATATATGTGCAATGGTGTCTGTAATTTATAGAAGTGCATATTTGTGCACTTATGTATGCGCTTATATATTTGCACATATATGCACAAACATATATACATACATATATGAAAATGCACTGTATTGATATTTAATGTAGCTTCTATAAAAGAAAACATGACTCATTTGCCTATGTGACCTCTTTTGATAACTCACAAAGACTTGAAAATTCACTAATATTTCAAATGAAAAAGCTGTGATGGAGAGTTCTCATTCAAAAAGTATGAGGAGCTGTCATTTATTGAGCACTTGCTAAGTAGTCGCTATGCCAGATCTTTCACTCATATTACATTACTTCCATGGCCTGGCTGAACCCCTGAAATTGAAGAGTAGTGAATCTATGCTCACAGACAGAATTGGAGTCAGGGGCAGGAAGTCCCACCCCAGAGCCCCTGCCATTCTCCTCGTGCACAGGTAATATGTATGATTCCAAGACTGGAATCATGTCCTTTGTTCCAGAGGCCACACAATGTGTCTCACAATACAGAATGCTGTTCTCTGGTGGCTCTTATGGGTAGCCTAAGCTATACGCATTATGATAAGACTTGCAATTGCCAATATGTGTAATTTACCTAGTAATAATTATTTTTGTTCTGATTTTTTAAAAATATATTTTTTGAAATATTATAATAATATTTAAAATGAGTAAATAATCAAGAACTGCACACCCTAACATATTCCTCACATCCAGCACACCTGGATTAAATGAACACAATGTTGTCAGTACCTGGAGGAATTTTCTGCTGTTTTCCAGTTAACTTGCCCCCCTCTCAGTTAGGGCCACACCACTTCCAACTTCTAGCTCCATAGATCCATTTTGCAGGGTTTTGTATTTCATATGCTGAATCATTTTACAGCATAAATCTTATTGCTACCGAGGCAACAGCAAGTAGCCAACCCTCTGAGTGCATCTGTTTACCCTGGAACTTAGAAATAAGGAATTTTGAAATAAGGTGCCACTTACTGAAGTGACAGGACTAGAGGTCAGTGGCCCCTATTGCGAGCCCGATCCCAGAGGGGAAGCTGCAGGACCTGTGGGGCCATTTCCTTCAGGTTCTGCTGATTGTCAGTGGCTTGCTTGGGAGTCTGTGCATAAGTGCCGGCAAGTGACTTGGGTGCAGCAGGCAGAGAGTCAGCCATGGATTTTTCTCCTCCAGCTCTTAGCCCTTGTATCTTATTAATTATTAATTACTCTTTACAATTGGACTTTATAGACCCACAATTGCTTCCCTGACCAAGATCAGATGTTCCCATTGCAAAATCTCAATTTTGTGATTCATTATGTTTATGATCCTGCATTTTACCCATTTTCATGTTTTTTTTTTTTTTTTTGTCTAAATTGAGGTAGTGAAAGATCACAGGCTCTAAGGCAAATCCTATTTCTAATATTACTCCATCCACAGTGATGAACTGTGTGTTAAATGTGGAAATCCCACAGCTGGGCAGCACAGGGCCGTGGGGCCATGGCTTTAGACCACCTGTGTGGCTGCCCCTGTTCCATCCCTGTGTAATTGACACAGCTTGAAACAAGGTTCTTATCTCATTGGAGGCCCGGTGCTGTGGTCTGAATGCTTGTGTCCTCATACTAAGCTTCACATGTGTTCATATTAAGATTGATATCAAAACTTAATCCCCAATACAATAGTAGAAAGAGGTAGGACCTTTTGGGGACTGATCAAATCACAAGGGACCTGCTATCATGAGTGGGATGGTGCCCCGTAGAAGAGGCTCCACACTCTTATTTGCTCCCTTTTCCCCTTCTGTCCTTTCTTCCATGTGAGGACATAGTATTGATGGCACCATCTTGGAGGCAAGAGACAAGACCTTCCAGATGCAGAGCCTGCCTTCACCTTGATCTCCATGCCCCTGCTCCAGAACTGTAAGAAATCATTTCACTATTTGTAGGTCACCCTGTATCTGGTGTTTTCTTACAACAGCACACATGAAAAAGATACTCAGTGTAAAAAGGGTCTGCGAAAGGGTCTTTTTTCTTTTAGAGAAAGTGAATGGGCAATCCAGTGACGAGTATTTGGAAACATTCAAAGTTATTAATGCTTTTAATTCTTATTCTATTTTAGGAGGCTGGGAATCTGCAGGATATTTTTAAGAAAGATTATCATTTAAATGGAAAAATAAACTTTTAAAAAAAACTTGAAGTTAAAGGGGTATTCTTCAGTTATCTGAAAACTTTGACTCATGTGGAAGGTTTTGTCCACCATGAGAGATGAGATATACTGTATTTAATCATAATTATGTGTTGCATCATATTATTTAGAATAAATTTATTATGTTGATTAATGTGTTGACATAAAGTACTAAGTTTTATTATCTTGTATTAAAAAGGCAAAACTGGAGACCTTGTAGCAGTTTTAGGACTGCCAATCTGTATTCATCCCTTGTAGTAAGAAAGTATGGGCTACTGCTCTTCTATATGAAGATAAGGGAGTTATTAAGATCAGGGGAGTAATTAAACTCTGTCCATAGAGATGGAAAGTACATAATAATTCAAGAACTTCCATATTGCAAAAATTCCTTTTTATCTAAAGCCACAATGAACACATTTTCATTTAGAACAAAGAAAGAAACAAACAAACAATAACAACAAAAAACATACACAATGGTAGTATTGAGTGGAAATTCAATTTGTTTTATCACAATGTTAATTTTCTTTGTATTGGTTTAATATTTTGCTGATGTAGTTGTCAACCTAAATAACAATAAAAGAGGTTTTCTAAAGAAAATTTATTTGGAATAACAGAATATTTCAATGGGAACATGTGTCTATAGTAAATTACAAAAATATTTGAATAGTAGAAGCTAAGGGAAGATTTTAATGACAAAATGAAGAAGATTATATAAGATATTTTGAAACAATAGTCCTTGGGCACAAACATTAATGACAAGATGGCAAGACAGTTGCCGGCAGTTCACCTCACCTGGTTCCTTCTGCATCAGCTTCTGATGGCTTGTGTGCATGGCTGTGGTTCTGTGAGTCTTTTGTGATAATTGCTTTCAGGTGATCATACATGAGAGGCCTTTCTGCATGATCTCTTGATTTTATTTATTTATATTTTATTAGGGTTGACACAGAAATTCCATTTTCACTCTGACAACTTTCACATAGTGGAAGAAGAAAGAGTTTTGATTAAAATGGTTCTAGCTTGATGTTCATGAGTAAACTTCTCTCAGAATCAAAAAAACACTTTTTTAAAAGAGGGGAAGAATACCTACTGTTTCATTTAGAAAAAGCTGGCGGTGCTGTAGTAACAAAAGGCCCCAGCATCTCAGTAACAGGTAGCAATTGAAGTGTGTTCCCGGCTCAGTCTGCATGCCCATCACAGGCTGGCAATCTAAGGAGCACACTTATTGTTTTAGATTCTCAGAATGCCTGGCTCAAGAAAACGGCCAGCACTGAATATTAACAGTCACTTTGCCAGAAGAAAAGGAAAATGAAGAAAAGCACATGGTCCAGAGTGACTCATGCCATTTCTCTTCTTGGTTCATTGGTCAAAGCTAATCACAGTTCCATAACGGACTTCAAGTAGGGGGAAGCAAAAAGTGCCATACTACTATGTGCTTGATGGGAAACAACAAAGATCCAGAATATTCATGAGCACCCCCTGCACTTCTATTTTCTATTGTGACAATAAAAAATATGAAAAGATTTTGCAAGTGGTAAAGAACTATAAAAAATATAGGAAAGCAAGTTCACATCACATGTATTTACTGAAGTTAGGAAAGTGGAGTAGATGTCACTTATTGAGGACACAAAGTGTTTTAAGTGCTGAATAAATGCTAATAATGGAGTACCTTATACATTTATGGTCCTGTACATCAATCCCAAGAGACAAAATTTGTTCCACCTTCTGTGCTCAATAGTGACTCATGTTCATATTCTCACTTCTCAAATTAATTAGCACTACCACTGTGACAAAATTTCCAATCCGTGCTTCCATCATGAGAGCGGCATAATGTTGATTATAACAGCTGGCATTTCACTGTTTGTCTCACTATGCAATTTTTACTTTCTAATTGTATACATTTCCTCACATATGTTAGTATGAAGCTCACAGAAAATGAAGACAAATAAAGATCCAAGGTTAAGACTATAATAGTCAATTTCCCCGAAGTTACTAATGATATGAGATGCTGAGCAAGTTCAAACGCCACAGAAATTTCACTTCTTCAGATGAATAGCAGAGAAGTATACTTCTCCTACACAAACGCAATATCACCACAGGGAAAAACCCAAGTTATCAAATGCATATTGAAAATCATTTGTTTTAGAAGATAAATCAGGAATCCGTTGTAATTTTCTATAATCTGTCATATTTCCTATGCAATTGGCATAGAAAGAGGGGCCAAGAAAGAAAAAAGGGAAAGACAGACACAGAGAGAAGGAGAGAAAATTAATATATATTGTTTCATACCCTGTAGCCTGAGTGATTTTCTTTACTTTTCTTCTTGTAAATGACCCCCCCAAAATTAGGAGTACCTATAAGCTTTGCTCTACTTTATGTATTATAGTTTTTGGAAATCTATCTTTGATTATCAACTTGTATAAAGTAATTCAATTCTAATGTATTACTGGACACTCTCTTAAATCAGTAAATGAATATGAATACATTGTATAGTCTCTGATGGAAAGAAAAAACACAATTACCTTGTAATGTTTTGGATAATTCAAGTGTGTAATAGTGGTATGACTTGTAATAACAAGAACAGCTACCATTTTCAAGCACCTGCTATTTATTCTAAATGAGGTTAGGCCATTTTCCTCTCTGTATTTCAATTAGCCTTCATAATGATTCCTGAGAAGAATGTCATCATGCTCTTCAGTTTTTAAGTATGATGTCTTCTATGGTTGGAATCCTGATACCCTCCCTTTCTCAAATTCATCCTTGAAACTTACTCACCAATAGGCAATATTAGGAGGCAGGGCTTCTGGGAGATGTTTAAGTTATGAGGGCTGAGTTCTCATAAATGAGATTAGTGCTGTCATAAAAGCAGTCCCAGAAAGACCCCCTCATTATGTCTCTGATGGACACACATGCCAAGATACAGCAGGAGGCATGATATGAGCCAGGAGATGGGCTCCCGCCAGGCACCAAATCTGCTTGCATATTGGTCATGGCCTTTCCAGGCTCCAAAACTATAAGCAAATAATTTATACTTTTTATAAACTTCCATACTTATTTTTTGTTGTTGTCGCCATAGCAATTCAAATGCATGAAGACAGTAGATTGATTCCAAAATGTGGGGTGCTGGAATAATATCTAAAAATGTGGAAGCAGCCTTGGAACTGGGTAATGGATAGAAGCTGAAAGGGTTTTGAGGTACATGCAAAAAAGAACCTTTCTTGCCATGAGAGAAATGTAAAGGATGACTCTGGTGAGGGTTCAGAAGGAGTAGAGGGGAATTAGAGAGAAAGCCTCAGTCTTCTTAGAAATACCTAAGTGGTCATGAACAGAGTAGTGGTAGAAATATGAACTGAATAGGTCATCTGATGAGGTCTCCAATAGAGATACAGAAAATAATCATTTGTTATTTTATGACAAGAATGTCCTTTTCTTCATTTATTCCTCTTTATATAAGGTTTATATTTTTATTTTTTTTAAAAATTCTAATTAGTTATGCATGACAAGAGAATGCCTTTTGACACATTGTACACAAATGGAGCAAAACTTCTTATTCCTCTGGCTGTACATGGTGCTGAGTCACACTACTAGTATAATCATACATGTATGTAGGGTAACAATGTCTGTCTCATTCTACTTTCTTTCCTACACCTATCGCCCCACCCCTTCCCACAGGTTCATAGTGGGTTGGGAATTTGCTTCAGGATGAATTGTAAGTTGAGTCTCACCCGCATCTGATGTAGACGATATTTATATGGCATTTTGATTAAAACTTAATCATTATTGTGACGGTTTTGGGACATGAAGACTTTTGGATTGATGAGGTCCTGGGGACAGAGTCCTCATAATGGATTAGTGCCCTTATGAAAGAGGTCCCAGACAGGCTCCTGCATACCTTCATCCACAAGAGTCACTGTGAGAGGCACTGTCTATGAATCAGGAGTTCAGCACTTATCAGACCTCAGGTATGCTGGTGACTTGACCTTGTTTTCTTGGCTTGCAGAACAGTAAGAAATGAATTTCTGTTGTTTGTAGGCTACTCCTTTTGTAGTATTTTAGTTCAGTTTCCTGAGTAGCCTAAGATGATACTGGTTTTACTTGTCCACAGGTGTTTATTGAGATGATACATATGTTTGGATTGCTTAAAAAAAACTGCCCTAAATGTACGAACATTATTATGCAACAGGGCCTATAAACCAGTTTTATCTGACTCCAGATTCTAATCAGAGCCCAAAGGATAGTGACCTTCCTGAGTTAGGAACAAGGCTTCTCATCAGGTAAACAGTGAGGTACTGTCTCATTCAACAGTACTGAAGCATCACAATCCAGTTTGTGATTGGCAAACACACAGTGAAAACAACGTGTGTTCTGCTTGACCACAGAGAATAGTGAAATCTCCATGATGTGAAATTTATTGTACAGAGTTTATTTGTGTTATCATAAATGATCACATTACTGATGTGCATCAGACACATGCAAGAGGAGCCTGGTTGTTTCAGAACACCTAATTTCTTTTTATTTTCTCATTTATCTGCTTTTCTATTTTAGGCAAGTCATTCATACTGTTTGCGTATGTCTTTCCTTGTTTATAATTTGTAATCTCAGATGATTAGGTAAATAACATAGCTTACCTTAACAATTGCACATCGTTAATGAGATATTGGGCAAAAAATCTGGGAAACTTTCACTCTGGAGTGAGGAGTCACTGTTCAGTATTAACAAGTTGATCAAATGGCAAAAATCTACAGGTGACATGAAATTGTTTATGTGATGTTATCTTCTCCTGAAAGAGGAGGGTGGAATCCATATCATGTCAGGGCCAATTCAAAACCCAGGAGAGATGTTGCTGCTTCTGAGCAGCTACTTCCAGTCCTGCTCCTCCACATTGTGAACTTGCACCCACCATGTCAGAGGGTAAGCTTAAGAAACAAATTTAATTGCAGAAATCTAGAAGCTGGTTGGCCAGTCATTTTGCACATCAGTTGCTAAAACAGCACCTGGGATTTAGTTGCTTATTAAATTTCAAATGAATGAATGTATATACTTGTAAATATCTAGAGAAATAGAAAAAATGATGGTTTTCTGGCTGAATAACATGAAAAGATGGTTGAGTAGATGGTAGAAAGGATCACTCTGACACAGAAGCTGGCTCAATGGGTCATTCATTCATTCACTGATTCATTCATTAAGAAGTTTTGATGGCTCAGCCCAAAAAAGCCTACCCAAAATATGGAACGACATGTTTGACAGAGTTCTTGCTTCAAATATGGAAATTCTGTTCCAGAACAATACATAATGCAAGATATAAAGACAGGTTTTGAGAGATGTGTGGATAAATATGAATGAAAATTCGCAAGAGTTGTAGGTTTTGTGAAGAAACAGATGAATCAGGGGGAATTTTGTGAAAAGATTATCTTACAAGGTGAAAGACTGTAGGTTTGATGGTGCGGGGAAGAGGGTGAACTCATATTGATTGAAAATAATTTGTGAAGAACGAGGTATTTGGCAGTGTATGGTGGTTCCTTGCCCAATGTGGTCTTCCTCTTGTCCTGTTAGTTCAGCCCAAGAACAGTCTCCCACCTTATAGCAACAAGGTAAAATGGAAAGAGGACTGAAGCTTGGGTCCTGTCTAAAACCTGCTACTGATTGTACTGTGTTCCATCTGCAATTACTTAACCTCTTCAACCTTTACGAGACTCCCTGTGCAGTGCGAATTACAATACTTGTTTTGTATAGGCACAGTATCCAGGTGAGGTTAGAGCTCTAGAGGTGTCTAATGAATGAATTGGTACCACAAGTAGAATTCAAAAAGACACCTGAGGGTAAGCATGTGTACAGGAGCATTGGATGAAGACTAGTTTTTTATTCAGGTTTTTGCTGCTGATTATTGTTATCATAAAACATTTTGTGGTGCCATAGAGAAATAGTTTGAAATCTGGGAGAGAGAATCAGGAGGCATCAGTACAGAGATAGCTTCTAAAATATAACAATAGTGAGTTACTTGTAGATAGCATTTAAGAGTTTACATGACTCTCCTCTAACTCATTTTTTAACATCACTTTCACGGTACTCTTGGCAGGGAGCAACATGTGTTAGAAGCTGTGGAGAAACACCACTGATGATATAGTTCCATAGTAGGGCTCGTATCAAAGAAGAAATTTTCAGAAATATCATGTTTTAATATATTTAGCAATCACTTGGATGATCTCCTATCCATGAACTAAAATCATTTTCTCTATAAATAATCTGCAATTTGGCAAGATTTTGTGCATTCTGTGCAAATGCCTCGGTGCTCTCCTCATTCTGTGGGAGTATGCACACTTGTTTATTTGTTTGTTTGTTTTGCGTTTTTTTTAATTGACTTCACAACTTTGGCAAAGTGTAGGGCTAGTGGGCGGGGAGCATGTGGTAGCATTGCAGTTGGCTTGCACGCCATGCCTTTGCCAATGAGCAACCCACACTGCTCAGCTTCTGAGCTGCCACTCTCCATGGCTTCCTATCACTCTGAAGCATGCTTGGCTAGTCAAGGAAACCGTTTGCACTGTGTTGGAGACTGTAGTCCATGGTCCAGCGATCATGACGCTCCTTTCATTCTAAATGATCCATGTCGAACAACTTTATCACATGGAATTTTCTCTTATGTGAGATCCTAGTAAGTCAGGGTGCCTCTGAGCATCCTCACTCTGCTCACATGCAACCCCCCCCACACACACACACTGTACTGTCCCCCCAGAACAGTACGGAGGAGCACTGGACTTCTACCATCAAGCTAGTTTTAGGCTCTGGTTGAGAAATCTTAGAGCTCTCCTACTACAGAGTTCATGTCAGTATTAACTAGAAATCATCTCATATTTTTGAGATCATAGCCCCTTTGAAACAAAGAGTTAAATATAAAAAATGTGAAAAACTCTGACATTGATCCAGTTTAATTATTATAGTTAAATAACTGGGTCACACAATTAAAGTGCATTTGAATGTTTTAAATAGCTGAGTAAAATAATCTTCAACTGTTTTCTACAACAAGATAAAAATCACTGAAAAAAAAACACGAAACTATCTTAATAATTAATATTTCAGTCCTTCTTACCCCTTGTACATGTTCACAATATTGCATATACTTTTGGGTAGATGCATCTACTTTTTTATGTATCTGTGTATGTATGTAGTATTTCAGAATGATAGAATTGGCCTCAAACTCCTAACTTGAAGTTTTGACCAAATTCCTGGCCACGCATCTCATACCTAAACCAATATGATAACCGATTTTATGTAGAATGGAAGTAAAAAGAGGCAAGGAAATGATTAACTGCATGATTAACCAATCTCAAAAAAACTGTTAATAGAGGTCTAGGTGTTAAAACGTGCCTGCATGCTGACACCTCATTGGAGATGCACATGGACATTAGTCTTTGGACTGCTCTGCAGTGAAGAAATCCTTTCAGTGTGGTTTACTCTGCAGGGAGGTTATCAGAATTATTTGTTCCAAAGCACTTAAAGAATGGGTGCTCTTCGTGTCTCAATTTGGGGAATACCAAATTAGACCCATTATATAAATTTTCTCATTTATTTTTACAATAATTGCATGGATTGTGGTAGGAGATATTTGTTGTTTTAGTTTTACTAAACTAAACCTTTCTTCTGTCAAGCCAGTACAAACAGAAGCACAAGTGAAATAGAAGATCTTATAGTGAAGAATGTTATAGAGAAAGAAAAGTTGGAGGGAGGAAGTAAATGCTGGGTGGTGGGAGAGACCATCTTATTTGCTCATGAGAACTTATAGAGAGTGAGAAGTCTGTCTGGGCTTCTTGTGGTACCTGAAACAAATCAAGTTAAAATTGTGAGATTGGTTCTGTAGTACTCATTCAGTAAATACAGGTTGAGTGGTTAATACATTCCAGTCACAGTTTCAATATTGCACGTGTAGTTACTAATCAAACAAAGATCTCTGATCTCATGAATTCAGTGGTGTGCTGGAAGATGAATGAGATGCCCAAAGGAGGGCATGTCAAAGCAGGATCTGAGTGGAATCTTTTTTTAACTTTTGTGATCTAAATAACTTTACATGATCAACTGCAGACTACTGCTTTAAGCCAAAGTTAGCAAGAGGTGCACATAATTGACTCTTTTATGAAAATAAGGGAAGAATCAAGCACAGCAAGGCATGCATCTTATTTCCATCTGGTAAATCTAAAGGCGCTAAGTGACTGCATTAACACATGCATTACAGGTGACAGGGGCTAGTGACCCAAAGAAAGCAGAGTCATGTAAGCAGTTGTCAGAGTGCTGAAGGGAGAGAGAATAGTGTACCAAAACAGGAAGGCTGAGATGGACACCCACCTCACAAATCCCCCCACCCCACATACACATACTGGCTTAGAAGGCAGTATTTTGCAGTATTTTGGCAAACATTTGAACAAAGTAGAGTTGGAAACAATCAGATGCAAGGTGGCCAGTTTCCAAAGAATAAGGACACCTGGTCAGGCTGTTTAAACAGGAACACATGTGGCTTGTGTCACAAGACAGCATGGAGACCAGTAACCCAGGAGGAGAGTGAACACAGGGTAGAAAATGAGATTTGGCAGAATTTGAAATGATATGTAGTTTCATAAGTCACTGAGGGATTTTAGACTTTATCCTCAGTTAAATTGGGGTTTATTTTAGAGTTTTGTGCATAGGAATGACAGGATTTGACCTTAATGATAAAGAATCATTCTAGTGCTTCAGTTAGGTTGAGAATAAAGTATGGACAAGAAAACCAGCTTGGGTTAATTCAGGTTGATCCCACCAGGGTGGTAACAGCTGAGAGGGTAATAAGGAATTGGATTTAGGATACAGTAGAAATGAGGGTCAACAGGAATTCCTGATAGATCAGAGGTGTGCAAAGAAAGCAAAAGAGGGAATAATGACAATTCCAAGAATTTTGACCTAAGAAAGGGAAGGGTGTCATTGCTATGGAAGACAGTGGGGGTGGGAGACTATGGTCATGATGGTAGGGGGGCGTAAGAACTTCAGTTTTACACACGGTTTTGAAATCTCAAAGAGGATAATGAAAAAGTTGGACATAGAAATTTTGGAGAGAGGTCTAGGCTAAATATATATAGCCAAGCACAGCATGATGTTTCTGTCAATTAAAAAACACATATATGATTTTAGTCACATGGGATCATATTGGAGCCAAACCTTTCTATTGTCTAGTGGTGTAGCAGCCATTGTAATATGATAGCAGACACATTGCACATGCACTTGGGGTGCAGTTGGTATACACAAACCTCCTGCCCCACTACTCATACAAAGCATGGCAGATGCAATTATGTACAGCATGTAACACTCAGTAATGGTGGTGAGAGACTGTGCTACCAGCTCATGTATTGCTACACTATGCTTTTTGTTGTTATGTTAGAATGTACTCATTCTGCTTGTTTAAAAAGCTTACAATAAAGCAGGATGCCCTGTTATGCCAGCATCAGCTTCCTTTGTCTCAGGTTTACCATGTCTATTGATGTTGCAAGACAGCTTGGAGACCAGGCCACATGCAGAGACAGACTTGTGCCATCTAGGTTTATGATGCACTCACACAGTATTTCAGTCATCTCTTTCACTTCTGTGACTAAAAGACCTGAAAAGAACAATTTTAGAAGAAAAAAGTTTATTTGGGGGGCTCATGGTTTCACAGGTCTCAGTCCATAGACAGCTGGCTCTCTTCCTCAGGGGTCAAGGTGAGGCAGAACATCATGGCAGAATAGTGTGTGACAGAGCAGAGTGACTCACATGATGATCAGAAATGAGAGAGAGAGAGAGAGAGAGAGAGAGAGAGAGAGAGAGAGAGAGAGAGAGAGAGCGCTCGACTCACCAGGTACAAAATATATACCCCAAAGGCACACCTGTAATGTCC
Source organism: Marmota monax (assembly GCF_021218885.2). Classification (NCBI taxonomy): domain Eukaryota; kingdom Metazoa; phylum Chordata; class Mammalia; order Rodentia; family Sciuridae; genus Marmota; species Marmota monax. Next base: position 21,273,712 of record NW_026694710.1, read on the forward strand.
ACATCCTACCTGCCTTCAATTAACACTCAGTTAATTCTGCCAGGAGACTAATTCACTGATTGGGTTAAGGCTATTATAATCCAATTATTTCTCCTCTAAACCTTTTTGAATTGTCTCACACATGAGCTTTTGGGGGACAACTCACATCCAAACCATAACACAGATAGATGAAATATCCTCATGATGACTCTCTCACAGGGCATCCCCATTCTTAATGACTCTTCTGCGTATAAATGTCACGTATCTAAAGGATGATCTAATAAATATGTGTAACCAGAAAACAGAACTCGGAGATGTCTCTTTGAGCCCAACAGCATTGGGAGGTCAGGGTGAAGCAGGAGACTCTATGGGAGACAGAGTAACATTGATCAGTGTTGAAGGGTACAAACGAGTAGACCTGAGGTACTAGGTGTCACCTGAAGAAAGCTGATCCAGGAGAAGGGAGGCCATCTAGTGCTAAAGGCCTGAGAACTCACCCTTGGGTTTAGAACACTGTGATTATTACTCTATTTACAAGAATCATTCCTATGTATGGAAGGTGAGAAAGATAAATTGTAGTTCCAAAGGAATAATAAGGAAATAAGTGGTACCAGGGCAGAAGTTAGAGCAGGTCTATGGCCTGTGCGAGAAGCAGTGGGCCTTTCCATGCACATGCAAAGTTTGGTAATCTCTACTCCAAGTTATCCCCATGGGGGTGCAGTGGGGGCAGTATCTAAATTGCTAGGTGTTTCTGAGTTCTGAGAGGTATTAATGCTGGAAAGGGGATGTGTTTAGTTAACTTTCTGCTGCTGTAACAAATATTGAGATAAGTCCGCTTGTTAAGAGAAAAGGCTTATTTTGGCTCACAGTTTCAGAGGTTTCAGCCCATGATCACCTTGTCCTGTTTCTTTGAGCCTGTTGTTGCATAGAACATCATGGTGGCAGAGAAGGTGGTAGAGGAGGTCCATTCATATCATGGATGTCAGAAACAAGGGAGAAAGAGAGAAAGAGGAAGGAACCAGGTTCCAATATCCCCTTTGGGGTCTTACCCAGTAATCTAAATTTCTTCCATTAGGCCCCCCTCCTAGAGGTTCTATGACCTCCCTATACCACCATAGGCTGGCAACCAATTCCATAACACATGAGCATTTGGGGGACCCTTATTCATATTTTAGCAGGTGTCTCCATCGAGAATTTACACAGCAGATTCAATCAGGTTTCTCTGAACTCTTGCTGATGGAATTGTGTAACCGGTCACCAATGGGTCAACTCAGTAGGAGCATTGGAGACCTCTGGGTAAAGTTAATCAATATATTCCATTGCCAGTCAATGACTAGATAAGGAGTGACCCAACACAAATCAGTGAGGGCTCACCTACTAGACTAGAGAAGCTCTCTAGCTGCTGTGTGTGTGCTTGCCAAAATAGAATCTGGAGCTAGGAGGCAGGGAGGCCACCCACGACTCCACAGTAGATCCAAGAGTTGAAGGGCCACTGAGCCATCTTGTCCTCCTCAAGTCCTCAGTCTCGCCATGCCTACAGCCTCCCTTTCCTTATACCGTGCTTTCCCCTACATTAATACATCGCCTTTTTGGCTACAGCCAGTTCAAGTCAGATTTTCTATGGAAGTTTCTACCTGATCCAGGCAGGTATTATCATCACCACTCTGGTGTAGATGGAAAGACTGAAGCTTACTTTTCATTGAATGACTAAATATCCATGCTCACAAACCAAGGAATGAAACCAGGCCTGTTTTAGGGACCTGCATTCTCCCTGCTCAACTGAAGAAACAATAAAATTAATGTGTTTGGGAAAAAAAGAAGAAGGAGGAAAGAGATGAAAAATTAACTTCCTAAGAGTCTGTAATAGAATAGGATTTTCATGATTTTTTTCTGATCCCTGTAGGAGGAAAGTGCAGCCTGGAGAAGAGAATAGCAGGTCCTGGGCAGGAGGGAAGGGGGGAAAGCACGGAGGGAGGAGTTCTCCTCCAAGCTCCACAATTCTCTCAATCCTACATGAGCCTGCTGCCCAGGAAAACAAGCAAGAAGTAAACAAAGAATCAGACAGCGAGGCCTTAGAAGAGCTGAAAAGAGAGCAGGGCCTGAGTAACATTTAAAACGAAAATCTAGAAAATTTAATTAGGGCAAAAGGCCAATTAGGTGGCATTGATATCTTCTCTACATTAGTGTAAGAAGGTAGAGGAAATTGCAAATGTTATGTAAATAGCCGAGGATAGTGTGTGTCAAGGGGATTTTGGGTCTTATTAAGAAAACCAATGAGGGGTAAATTCTATTTAATCTCCTTAAAGAAAAACTGATGAAAAAGGGAGCTAACTAGGGAGAGAAGATTATAGATCACTTTCAGGCTTAGCTTATGAGCTCAGGGCATGTTTGGGGTGGGAATAGCAAGAGAAAATAGGAAGGTAATCTGTATAAAGAAAAAAGTGAAAAATAAGTTAATAAAAGCATATTTTGGAGTACCTACTATATCCTTATATTTTGTGATATGTCTATAATTTTACAAAAAAAGGAAAGATTATCTAGCCCATGACTGAAAAATAAATAAGTAAATAAAGCAACAATGAAAGGACACACCTAGAAGTATCATGTAAAGATATAAATCGGGTTGTGGGTGACAAGTTATTCACACAGCAGGGGCTACGCAGCATGCACTGAACATGAAAAGCTTAGCACCAGGTCTTACCTGAGCAATGTTACTGTCACATGGGAAGCTGCTACTTCTTGGTTCTTTTTCTGTGTATTTACTGGCTTCTCCTCAGCCACTCATGGGACTGATTCCTCTACTTCATGAAAAGTCGGCTGAGTGTCTCCTTTTCGGAGTGCACACCACTCATCATGCTGTTTAAGATAACAGCTGCTACTCTCCATCTCTGGCGCTCAATAGGTTTCCTGTTCTTTTAATCATCTTTCATCTCTCCCTGTAGATTGCGAACTCAAGTCCCAAATCGTCTTATTTACCATGATGTCTCCAGAACATAGAATGATTGTATATCAGTTATAGTTTTAACATCCAAAAGAATGAACATGTTCATTTTTAAATATTATGCATTTCACCCTGACAAACTAAGTCACTTCTATTTTAGAATTATTAAAGATTTATTATTTAATAACAAAGAATATTACATTATATGAAGGTAACATAACATATTTAACAACTCCCACTTGGATAAATCATCTAATCTTTTATTGTTGGAGGAAATGCTGCAATAAATTTTATTAAAAAACAATTTTCTTTGTATTTATTTTTCCTATTATTTTCTATAATTTGTCTATATTAATATTGATGATATATTCCCTGTTATATTAAAATCTATTTACTTAAACTTTCTTGATCTCTCTTAGAATACATAAATAAGCTTTGTACAAACATGAACGCTCTTTTTTTTTTTTTACTTTGCACTTAAATAAATACTAACATTTAACTTTGTGCTTCATATTCATTTTCCTGGTAGAAAATTGTTCATCCTTCTATTTTCAACCTGAGTCAAATGGTAGTCATATGTTTTGCTTTGGTGTGAAATCTGATAGCTTTTGCATCTCACTATGTAAATTAAACTTGTTTTCATTTATAATAAATACACTTTTAATCTTAATTCTATCTAACATTTTATGTTTCCTGCTTTTACTGTACCTTTTTACATTTTGTTAATATATGAAGTGAATTTTTTTTGTTATTTGTGTGACTATTCCTAAATAATTTAGAACTATGTTCTATTCATTGCTCTTCTTAATATGACTCTTACAATAAGAACTTTATATAAACATGGAGGTGTGGTTTTGTAGGAGAAGCTTCAGTCCCCCTGCGAGGGCTGCACATCTCCTCCTGCCTTGGTCATCTGGACCCTTGGTTACCACAAGGCTGTTTGTTACAGTTGTCCATTTGTAATTATTAGGGGACATGGGGGCATGAAAAGGTGCCCCAGAAATCTCTTGAATTCCATGCTTACTGTTTCCTATCACCACTGTGTATCAACAACTTATCTTCTCATTTCTCATCAAAGCTTTTCCTGGTCACTCTCCCCAAAGTGACCGTGCTTCATAATCTCTCCACTTTCCATGCTTTTACCAATTACCATCTCCTCATGTGCTGCACATTTCCTACTTTATCTCATGTATTCTTCTGTTCTCCTCCAATCAGAAAGTCCCACAGGAGTAGGGAGTTTTGTCTGCTTATTGTGACTGTTGCTATTGTTGTATCCAGTGTACATAGGACATTTGGCCTTGATGGGTACTCAGTGTCTTCCAAACATGTGAAAAAAAGTTGACTTTATAGTTTAGCCAGCATTTAGCTGAGCTAAAATTCCTGTTTCTCCACGGATGTCATACTCATGTCCTACTCTGTCTTCTATCATGAAATGGTGGTGTGAATCATTTCAATCTAGCCTGAGTTGTTATATTAATAATACAAACATTTTGCCTAGAGGTCAAAGGTATTCTTTACCTTGGAAGACTAGTAGCTTCACCTGTTCAGAATACTATTTTAAAAAGTCCTGGATCATATTACATAATTAAATTTTCTTTTATATCTGGAATTACTTATGAAATTATATCTTAAAAAAAACATACTTATCCAACTTTCAGAGCTATTTATTCTGTGCGAGTGATGTCCTTTTTTTTTCTTTCCTGTGTTTCAGAACTGCCATCAGCGATTCCTGAGACATTTTGCTCATTTTTCTTATTCTTTCCTCACTTCAGTCTTCCATGTCTTACTAAATTTTGAGCAGCTTCTATTTTCTTTTGTGCTGCAAAATGCAGACATGATTTTGTAGATGCTGTTCTCTTTCTTTTCTTTCCACTCATTTCCCAAGTTCTGCCAATTCGTGTTTCACCTCTTTGGGTTTCTTACGTGTACACATTTTTTAGAGTATTTTTAAAATTTTATTTATAGCTGTGTGTTTGCTCATACTTCACATCTGTTCTCCGGTAATATTTTCTGGTGAAGCTGAGTCATAGTTCCCATTTTTCCATTCCTTCTCTTCGTATTCCTAGTAGCATCTCTGTATGGATTCCGTGCAGCTTCCTCTTAACAATTTCTCATTTTTTTTAATGGGACCAGATCTTACGGAACCTGCTATTTTCAGAGGACTTGGATTATGCTGGGACTGACATTGATTTCTTCAGCCACAGAAGCTATCTTGTGTAACAAAGTGTTACTTATTTGGCATCTTGCTTCTTCCCAGAAGGCAGAGGTCAACAGCCACCCAATTGCCCCCAACTCAAGTTCTCTCTTTTCACTAAAGCAACTTTCCTGAAACCATTGGCTTCCCCCATATGTCAGTGTTGGGAAATGGCAGGTGGGGCTGCACACCCTGTTTTTGGCATTCACATACATGAGAGTTGTAATCACCCATGATGCAATGCATTTTCTTCTGGGAGCTGCTCTTGGCTAAATTTGTGTTATAGATTCCCTGTAACAGCACCATTTCAGCAAATGTCTTGAACCCTTCCTGTCTTTAGCATCTCTTTCTCATTTATTGCCATTAAAGATTGCAGGTGTCATTAACTGCCTTAAATCTGTTTTGTATAATTTTATTATATTGGGTTCTGAGAACTTGTCTTACAGATACATGTAAGAACAAGAGAGAGGTAGCCATGGGCACTTGGAAGACATTGGGAAGAGGAGAGAAAGAAGGCTTCAGGGAGGGAGGCACAGCTGGTCCTGTAGAGCTGTGTCTACCAGGTGAACACAGGTGACATTGGCTAGGACACAAAATTGACTGGGGCAGGGCATGGGAAAATATGACTTGAGCTGTGCTTTGCACATGTTAGGTATTCTGATAGAGGGTCCCAGAACTCATTGGATATTGAGAAATAAAGCATGAAAGGAAGATGAGTTTGAGATTTGGATTTACTACTGAATAGGAAAATCAGAAAAATCAGCATAGATGGAATTTTTAATAAGGTGTGTGTTATTAGAAAGTTGGAGGGTATGCTAGACTGTGTATGGAGTCCCAGGTAGAGAGAGAAAAGTTAAGACCAAGAGGGTAAAGGGAAGGTCTCCGCTTGTCTGCAAGAAATGCTGAGTTGGATTATTTCAGCAATGCCATTTCAATGGTATTTTAGCTTTTTTCTTGTTATTGTTTCTGTTTCTACACAAATTTCTATTGCTATTTGTTGATTCATGAAACATACTCATTAAGCCTCTTTGGTGTTCTATGCCAGGTCTGGGGGGAAAAAATGAGGGATTAAATTCCAGCCTCAATTTGATCTCTAAAGAAACATTTCTCTCTTTCCCTCCCCCACTCCTCAGTGTGTGTGTGTGGGGAGGTGGGAGAGTTACACTGGAATGGCAATGATCTATTTCATCGATTCAATAAGATACTTGTGGTGAATCTATTATGTATCTGGTACTGATCCAGGTTCTTGAGGTAAACCAGTGAATAACACAGACAAAATCTTGACCCTCATTGAATTTCAGTGGAAAATAGATGGCTCTCTCCATGCTGAGGCTAAGGAGAGGAAAACATATGAATATAGATCAGCCATGTGGGGGTAAAATTTCAACAGATTGAAAACTACATGTGTCCATTTGTTGGTTAAGAACCATTGGGTAATATCAGGTGAGATAAATTTGCAAACCTATAGGAAAGAAAGGGAAAGGCACACAATGACTTGAGAGCTGAAAGATGATGTGCACATCAGTCCGTCACAGCTCGGTGAGGCTTTTTCATCCCCACCATGCATTCCAGGCTCCAGAATCAAAGAGCTTAAATTAAAGCTTGATGCTGTCCCATGGGTACTCAGTGGAAGGACCTGTGCTTTCCCAGGCTGAGACTTCTTCCACCTGGCTCCATCCTCTATGATGCCACTGCCCTGGCCGATTCCAGGAGTGTGGCTTTAGATGCTCTGCTCCTGTTTCTGTTCTGTCTCTAGCTGTTCTCACTCATGGTGAAAACCACATCATAGTCTCCCTTCCCTTCCTTCTGCCCAGAAAGTAATTTTTAATAAATAAATCTGCCCAGTTTCCCAAACATCTGAAATGCATAAAAACACAGAGACTGAGAGCAGAAGTCTTCCTCTTTTTTTAATGTGCTGATTTACAAACTTTCAGAGGTGATTGCAGGTGCTGGATGAAGTAAAGAGACACAATTTGTGCACAACCTGTCATGTCTGAGAGCCATAGAGAGTTTCTTCAGAGTCAATGGTGCTAAACCAGAGCTAACACCAGCCCTCCAAAAGCAGTATCTTTTCCCATAAAAGAAATATTAATCTGATTAAATGTTCCAAGACCTTGTTATATAAACATAACTCAAGGGCTCTGAATGGCCAACAAAGAAAGAGAGAAATGTGGCCAATAAAGCTATTCACAGCTATATATATTAAACTAGAAAGTGTGGAGAACATTCCCTTGTTTACTCTGCATTTTATAGTCTTTGCTTGAAGCAAAAGCAGCTGCACTTTCCAACCTGACTCAGAAACTTGTCTTCAGTCAACAGCATCGGGCAGTAAGTGAGCATTTCTTTGGTCTTGTATTTGTGTAAGCTCTTGTGCATATTTAACTGTGTGAGCGCATGTATTTGAGTGCATCTGACTGAGAAATACAGCTTCTATGTGCATGGCCTTGTGAGCACTGGGTTTGCAGGCTTACAAATGAGCCTGTGGGAAATCAAAAGGGCAAGTACACCGGCCAGCACACACAAGTGAATGAATGGTTCTGTGTGCATGTTTTTGCAGATACATGTGTGGCTGTAACTATGCATCTGTGAAAGGTTGCATGTGTGAGTGGATGAATGCACTTAAGTAATTAAGGGTGTGTGTGTATGAGTGTGCCTGCGTGCGTACATGAACACCTATGTGGGAGGAAGGGGGCCCTCCAAGCAACAGTTCCTTGAGAGGTGCATACGCCTGCATGTAGGAACCTAGATGTGTATTTATACTCAAAGCAATGTGCATTCAAAGCATTGTATCAGTCGGGGGGAAGGGAAGGGGTCTGTCATCAATGTCACTGAATGACAAAGTATTACTGGAGGGGCTGCTTCTCCACTGCCATGCTTCACTGTCAGTGTAAAAGCTGTTTCCAGAACTGCTGCCGATTTGTCGTGCTGTTAATTGATGTCAAAGCTGTGTGTGCCGGGTCTGGCACTCCTGCAATGAAGTGAAATTTCCAAACAAGCCCAGACCCCCAGCAGCTGGCCATGAGTTTACGAAGGGATAAAATGTGGGGGGAAAAAAAGGAATGAATACCTTCCTGTTGGTACCTTGTCCACAGGGCTAGTTGACAGGTCTGAGTGCAACACACCTAGGTCAGATCCAAGGGATGGGCCTGGGGCCAGGGGAGTGGGGGAAAGGAGGCCAGGCAAGCCTCCCAGGTCATTTTCCCAGACTTTGAGTCGCCGCCATCACTTCCATGCTTTTCCCTGCCAAGGAGTCAGATCCTCGGATGTTGTGAAAGTCCATTCAGAAACCCCCACTCCTTGTGGACACTTTAGGAAACTTAAGCTCAGAGATGGAGGCTACTTTCCATTTATAACCCAAACTGAAAAACATGAAAACGGTTAATAGAATGGAGATTTTTATTTCTTCTATTGTTCTCTATTATTTCTCCTATTCGATGTATTTAAAAATGTATATTCCAACAAACAGGTTGTACAGCAAATGTTGGTTTAGTCAGGGACAGCAGGAGGAAGGGCTGAAGGGCAGGGTGGGGGTCATGGCTAATCATTTTCTTCTTCACATTCCTGTTCAATCCTTTCCATCAAAAATACAAACACTTGCAGATTCTTTCTCTCTCTATATATAGGTTATTTGAAATATTGGTATAGCCCACAACTTACTGGTAGGTAACCAAGAGACATTCAATTCCCTCCTTACCTATGATGCACATTTCAGCTGAACAGCACTTTTCTCAATTGATGCTAGAAGTAAATAAATTTAATAAACAATGCACTTAGATTCATGCAATTCATGATAAGGGTAAAAATGGAAACTTGTAACACATGACAATAAAGATAAACCATGATTTCAGTAAAAAAATAGACTCGTGATACACACCAGTTATTAACTCACTGTACAGATAGAGAAACAGGTTTAGACCAGTAGGATCATACCTGGAAAAGGTACGTGTCCACAATCCCAGTGTCATTGGGATATTCGCAGTTCTTGTTAGAAATGCAGTTGGGAGCTGGTTAGAAATGCAGTTCTGGCCCCAGCCAGGCCAACTGAATGAGAATCTGCATTTCTCACAGATAATGTATTTCTACTTTAAAGATTTCTGAAAAGCTTTTATTTAGGTCTGGCTCTATAATAAAATCATAGGAGGAGATTTTAAAATGTAAACTGAAGCCAGAGTTCCATGCATGACCATTTAAATCAGAATCTGGGTGTGAATATTTTGAGAAGCTCTTTCTAGGAATGTGGAACAAGGTTTTGGGAGTCACTGTCTTAAACTCCAGAAGCAAATTAGTTAAAAGTCTAATTATGACACAGATGCACATTACAAACTCAAACTCAGATAAAGCTATAAAATCAATATTTTAATTTTCATGCAAATGATTTTACTCCATATCCCAATTTGTATGCCTTAACACATAAGGATAAAAACCAGATGTTTTACATTGTTTCTGTTAAATGATAACAAACCCTTAAGTTCCATTGGAAATTCCATGTTTTACTGAAGAAAAACCATAAACCTAGACTCAGACAAGATATGGGCACTGTGAGCAGATATTCAACCCAGCCCTCCAGGGTTCTCTGGTTAATTAGAGTTACAAAGGATGACAGGCAAAGTGCCTCTGCCCCTGGGGTGTCATTCCTCCACAGCTTCTAGAAGCCTCCTCCACCTTACAGAGGGTCACTGGCGCCCACCCTTCTACCCTCAGCATGGGTGAAAGCCGTCATTTGTACCTCATTTCACCTCTGATACTTCTGTGTGGGCACGGGGTGGAGGAATGCCTGCCAAGTGGATGGGCATTTTGAAACTCTAACCCTGTCTGGGTTGAGCAAGGAGATGCACCATGCTGATGGGGTTTGACATCAGTGAACAAGAGGAGGGGACGCAGACACGGACAGTCTTCTGAACCAGTTCTGAAGTTGTGCTGTCCAGCCACCCTCTATCCTTACCACTAAAACAAGCACCACACTCTGACAGCCTGTGGGGAAGATCTGGCCGGCATGTGAGCTTTAAACATCTGTTCTGCGTTAGCGGCTGAAAGCTAGAAATGGAGAGATCTTCTAGAAGGGTTGGATTTCTGACTTCTCAGAAAATGGGGAAGAAATGATAGTACATGTTTAATGCCTTTTCTCCGTCACTCTGCAGTGAGGACATCTTAAGCAAGTCACACAACTACTGGGGACTTCACTTTCCTTGCCTGTAAATAAGTATAAAACATATTCACTTATCTTAGGTGGTTATTTTGAAAATTAAACAGAGTGATATTCCCCTACATATTTTCTGACTTATAATGTGTTCTCAATAAATGAAGTTTAATGTCATTATCATTATTTAATAAGCTTCAAGTAATAAATAGATGTAAAATGCAAAATTAATATATTTCTATCAAGGTTGTTTTATTGTTTTTCATAAAGGTGCCCCTAATAGTTCTTAAAATATTTTCTCTGTTCTGATGTAGTCTGAGTTGTTTGTTTTGATTTCATTATAATTGTCAATTTTTACCCTTAACTTTAAATCAATTTTGTTTTCTATAAAGCTGTCTGGGTATGTTTGGATTTTTCTGGAACCTATATATGCTGAACAAACACTTTCTGTGGTAGGTGGATCTGTGAGCATCTATGTACCTGTACAGCTGCAGGGAGCTAGGAGTTACCCCCACCACCACCATCACCTAAAGTGTACCTTGTGTTCAAACCTCCTGGTGAACGTAGGGAACATGGGACACTTTGGCTAAAGTTTGTCTTTTTTATGACTTGCTAACTTAGCTGGATAGATTTTTAAACACTTTAAGCCTGCTTGATGTAGTATAGGACATATTGATCCATACAACTAATCAATGATATTTGGAATGAAGAACAGTTTGGTGTCTTAGAAATAAAAAGATTGCATTATGTATCTTACCCTGGTGGAGTAATGGGTACAGAGTCCAAAAGCTATCTTAAAAAGCTTTATTTCTTTCTGCAAATTTCAATCCAGCTGTTTCTCTGGTACGAGAGCTTGACTTTTCTGCCAAGTTAAAATTGAAATAGCCATTTGACATACCCAGCTGGTAACATTCCCTGCAAGAATGAGTAATGTCCAGGCAGGAAGTCAGCTATGATGTCCAGGCTTGTTTGCAACTGCCAATGATTTAATCGAAACACAGCTGCAGCATTTAAAACACAATAAAGCTTAGCCTTTTCCAATATTTTCACACCCTTTGTCCCATCCAATTCTTAAGTCAACCACCTGAGACTGTTCATGAAGTTAATTAGCTCACATAGGCTGGGTTATGTTCTGGTAACCAACAACCTCTGAAAGTCAGTGACTTCAGAAAATAAGTTAATTCCTAGACCATACAATTTTTTGTGCACTAAAATTCTAGGTGACTTATCAATTCAGATGTTTTGTGAATTATAACTCTACTATCTCATCACATGGCCTCTAGGCTAGCCATGAAGAAGACAGAGAGTTTCCATTAGAAGCTGAAATAATCTGCTCGGTATAAAAATGTAGCATGGCCTTATGGACCAGTTTATGGGCCCAGCTTCCACTTAGATGAGTAGGCTTTGACTCCTACTTGATTATCACTCTTGAGAAAAATGGGAATAATATTTACCTTACATTCAATGAGACAATTATTAGAGTGCCTTTTAAGAGTTTTATAATGCTAAGTAAATTGTTCACATTAAGTGATTAAGATAGCCTCATTGGGGCTATTGTGATGGTCCATTTCTTATATGATCATAGCTAGACTACAGTCCTCAGTTATTCAATGAAACAGTAATCTCAGTGTGCTATGAAGGTTTTTCTATAGACTGTTGGTAGTTATTGTCTATACTCAGTAAACTTAAAGTAAAATTTTCTTCAGTATTCTCAGGGAAACTGATTCAATCAGTTTCCTGAGGCTTCCTTGAGGAAGAAGAAATTCCACCTATGAACAGCAATTTTATATTATGCTGTAATGTTCCAGCATCTTCTTCCTGAGAACTTCCCTGTGGATTTCAGGAATACCTTGCCAGCCCAACACAATTATAAAGGAAATTCTTTGCAATAGATCATATATAATTATTTATTAAATTAAATTATATATATTAATATGTTATCTATATTTATGTATCTCTAGATAAATAACGATCATCTTTTCTCTGTTTATCTAGTTGAACATTGACTGACTGATACAGGAAATATTATATTAACGCCTAATGGATAATTGTAAGACATTTCAATAACATTACTTTAAGGGTGTAGAATTCAGAGCTTATTGAAAACATATACAAAATATTTTTTTTCCTAAACTGTTGAGTAATATGGCTAATACCTCAATGATTAATATAATTTGACTCCTACCTTAAGAGAGTTTTAAATGCAATGAAACCAGATATCTGTCAAAGCAACTACATGATAATAAAATAAGTGCCGTAGAAGTGAGGAGGAAGGAAAAGTAGTCATATTTTTTTTTAACAAAAATATGCTCCACAAACTCAGCTAGGACATTTGATATTTGTTCCCATTTAAGATATAACCATCTCATGATCTATGGAATTACCAATTTTGAAATGTGAAATTGGAAAACTAAATTAGTTGTGGCATTTTTTGCATGTTACACAGGAGAAGATAAGACCAACACTCGAACTCAGGTGTTTCCTACTCCAAAGAACACCCCTAACTGTATGCAGTGGAGATTCAGCGGTCAAATGAGGACAGGAGAAGGAGGGACAAGATATGTGTTAAACCTATGAATAAACAGACCCCCTCCACCCAAAGTGTTTTTCATTTGCTCCTATTTCCATATGTAGGAAGACTCTTCATTCTCTATCCATTTATCCTCAAGGAAACCAACACAAATTGTCAGATATTGTGCAAATTTTATGACCACCTCTCATCCTTTTATATCATTTGAGTATGGAGTAGCCTCAGTGCGTATGAACAAACTGAATGAGGAATTGTGTTATTCAGCTTTTCATCTCCGTGACCAATACCCCTGACATGAACAACTAAAAGGAGGAAAAGTTCATTTGGGACTCACAGTTTCATAGATTCAGTTCGTGGTATGCTGACTCCATTGCTCTGGGCCTGAGATGAGGCAGAACATCATGGGAAGAGGGTGACAGAAGAAAGTTTGTCAGCTCAGGGCAGCCAGGAAGTAGAGCAAGAAGAGAGAGAAGCAGAGAGGGAAAGAGTGAAAGAGGGAGAGAGGGAGAGAGAAAAGAAAGAAGAGAAAAGAAAAAAGAAGGAAGGAAGGAAGGAAGGAAGGAAGGAAGGAAGGAAGGAAGGAAGGAAGATAGATACAGGAAGCCAGGGACAAGATATACTCCCTAAGATCAGGGCAACACTTCCAGTGACCTATCTATCTCCTTAGCTATGCCCCACCTGCTTAGAGTTACTACTAGGTAGTCCATTCAAATTAATCCATCAAATTAATTAATTCACTGATGAGGTTACAGCTCTCATAATGTAATCACTTTCACCTCTTAACATTTTCAGAAGTGTCTCACACATGAGCTTTGAAAGATTGAAAATCCAAACCATAACAGGTATAAGATTTTTAGTTCAGATTCTCTTAACTCAAACTAATTGTGGCACCAGCTCTGTTCCGTTCTATGTAACTTTAGACAAGATATTATATAGGGCTCTTAAATTTTCACCTGTGAAACAGGTGGCTTACTTGACCTTTAAATCACTTTCTGAGTCTAATATTCACTCATTATCTCAATAAACATCTCTTTTAAAATTGTTATGTGCCAGAAGATCAACTTGCTCTGTGGATGTAATGACCAAAAATATTGAGGATGTGTTAAGATATAACAGGGAAGATGTGAACATGGATTATATTCATAATTAATTTCAAATAATATTTCTCTGTATATACCTGATCACTTAGCATATTATCTCACATGTGGTAGGAGTCATTGGAAAACCAAGTGTCTTCTCTCTTGCTTCCTTCCTCCTCCTTCTTGTTTGCACTACTTTGTAGGCACTGTTATTGTAAATACAGCCTGGCACACTGGCCTTCACATGAATTCAGGGATGATGTCTTACCTGTCTAAAAGGCAATAGATGGGATTCTTTGCCATGCTCTGCTCTCTATACCACCCTTTCATCCTTCATCATCTCTTAGCGACAGATTCACAATACTCAATAGTTCCAGAAACCAAAAACATGGTTATTATTTACACTTAGTTTTTTCCCACCTACTCTGAAAAGAGAATGGTTTGTGGTCAAACACAAGGAAAACAAAAAATTTGCATGTTCTTCCTGTCTCCTTAGATGGTGAGATTTACAATAGCAGAAGGCAGTGGGGAAGGAGCCCTGCATAGAAACACAGCAGTCTGGTTTCTACATTAAAGGAAATGATTTAAGGACAAGTGATCTGTGAGTAGGAAGTTCTATTTGCACATCAGGCATCATTGTTGCTGTGTTTGTTTTTGCCACATCTAGTATACTGCTTGAGAAATTCATTTAACTCCTCAGTTTACTTTCTCCTCGAACTTTAACTACTGCTGTTTACTTAGAAACAGAGTTATCAATTATTGTTTTTGGTGAGCACATTATATCCAATACTAATTGACAGTAGGTATTATCTATAAGCATTAGAAAGAATGGAACAGGGACATGTAAGAAATATGATACTAGGAATTGTGCACACCAATGTGACACAATGTATTAAATAAGAGGATTAAAATGATAATGTTTGTTATTATTGTTATTCCAATTTCATTCTTATTAGAAAAATCATGGCTTTAACTTTGTTTTTTGTAGTGTTGTTTGTCCTATGAGGTAGATTCCAATCACGATCCCAAGTGGCAACTGTGCTTCCCCTCACCACATCTGGAAGCAATTTGGAGATCATCACCTCCTCCATCCTTTCCAAAGTCTCCTTTGTACAAGAAAACAGCCGTTCCCAGGAGTGCCCTCAGTCATCTTTCTGTTGAGCTCAGTGCTGGAATCCTGAGACCACCAGTCATTGGCTCAGGAGGAAGAGTATCAAGGCTATTCACACTCAATCATAAATCACACCTTGATTAGGGGAGAAACCCAGCTCCCCAGAACCCAGCCTTAGCTGGTACCTAAGCACTGGACTCCAGTAACAAGGACACAAGGCAGGCTGGGAAGGTCATTGCAGGTGTCAGCAATGCTCTTCTGCTCCCCACCCTTTCCCAGGGGTCTCAGATCTTTCCTCTACCCATTATTAGGTCATTGTGCATTCCCTAGTAAAAAGAAAATTTGGAGTCATAGCACATCAATTTGAATTCTCCAGTAAGGTTTTGAAAAAGAATAAATTAACAAAGCAAATAGGAAATATCCTGGACATGTGTACATGACTACCACATATCAATATATATATAGAAACATAGGTGAATTGGATATGTGTAAATAATAAATATATTATTTATAAATACTTAAATAGTACATATTAGATGTGATAAATGAATAGCCTATATTATAGCAGAATTAGTTCAAAAATAATAATAAATCTACTGAAGATATATATATATATATATATTAATTTTGTATTAGAGTACATATATGTAACATATATGTTAATAAGTTCACACATAAATACACACTCATACATATGGTTGTTGTGTGATGGAGGAAAAATACATTTTTTCTTTTAATCAAGTCTAGTCAATTTTGGTCGTGGTACACTTTTTCTCTTTGCAACTCATTACAATTTACAAACAATTTCTCTGCTAGCTGGAAAAATAAAGAAAAGGAAAAAAAACTCCTTTTAAGGTTTTTCTCATTAAATTTTATCACCCATTACTGCCTTTGTTCTTTATTGCTTTCATCAATTCTACACCATTCAATACCATCCATCCACTGATTTCTTTACCATCAGGTTTACAGTCTTCCTTTCTGCCAATAACTTCGGCTAATGTTATTGGTGATCTTCACCATAGCAATGACCAGATAATCCAGTAATCTGGACTGTCTTTTTCTTGGCATTTCATCTCTGATAACCTTGTCCCTCCCCTCTGTTATTTTCTGATACCCACACCTATAGGTCTTACACTTGATCTTACACTTGTCCCACCAATGACTTTTAAGCTTCTAAGATAGGGATTTTAAGTTCCTGGTTCTTTAATAATCATATTGTTTTATATTAGAAACCACAGTTTCCAAATAAGTTTATTTTCTCTTTTCTGAAAAACAATTTTTTTTCACATATTTGTCTTTCTCTTAAAATCTTTAGCATTTCCCAAGCCCAAACACAATATAAAATGTTGCATAATTCCTATAACATAAGACTTCATCTTCCACCATGAAGATTCTGTCCACCTGCATGTGAACTCATGCTATCCTCCTTCCATCTTGTTAAAGACATACTTTTTCTATTCTCTAATGTCAGCTTTTCCACACTCACATACTTACTTTATGTTCAAAACTATCCATTATCATCTTTCTTTCTTTCATCTCCCCCACCCCCGCCCATTGGTAAATTCTCTCCTTTGCTTAGCACTTCAGTCAGCCTGGGTAGTGTGTGATGGTGACCCTCACCCTCTTGTCTGGATCCATGAGCCTGTGGCTGCTTTGCTTTGCCAGGAGACTTGCCACATTGCTTATCCATTATTGTCTCTGAGCATGGAAGTAATCTAATAACACCTCAGGAAGTTCCTTGAGATTCAGGCATATACACATATCCCTCCTCCATTACACAGCAGATATCCGAGCCCCTCATTAGATTCAGATTTCTATAACTCAGCCACTATATCAAAACAGATTTCTTTCCTGATGTCCTACTTCCCCTGAACTCCCAAATGACAAAGCGATAGTCCAACTTAAGGACAATAGAAACTTTATTGATTTTACTTCCTACCCTCAACCTTTTAGAACCAGGTAATCTATCAGGGGCCAAAGGTATAGGTAGTTAATCAAATAGTCCCTTGACCTCTTCATTTCCAGATCAAGATATTCTACAAAATGGGGACAAAGATCCATAAGTAAGGTCCAACTTCAGTGGTTATAATATATGCCGGAGCAGCACATATCAATTCCACATCTTGCTATTCCAAAGTCCACGTCTTAGCTCAGCCTCAGACAGCCCACTGGATTTCTCTTGTAGTCCAGTTGCTTTGGGATGATGCAGTAACATCTTTTGGTATTACATCAGTTTCTTCAAGTTATTGCTAGGAAAATGGTTGTGGGAAAAAGACAAGCAATAGTTCAAGCTAATAAATTAAGCCCTGATGAAGACTCAGATGGTGATCCTAACAGAGGCTAGTCAGGAAGAAAAGGAAAACAGCACATGTAGTATTTACTAAATCTAATAGAAAGTTAAAAATATACTATTGTTCAGAATGGAAGAAAGCTGATGAAATTTCCACATATCCCATATCTGGATGCTCTCTTAAGGGGCTCTTTGCTGGCAGGTGGGACACTCAGCAGTAATAGCTGGATCAGCCTTGGGGAACAGTAGCCCATGCCGTTAGGCCAAGGTGGAGCCTCCATCCCAGATACTGAAGAGTTTGCTGCAGGATTTTACCAATCAAACTTAAGTGCAGGGGTCAGCTACAATCCATTGGGCTAGTCACCTATTTCTTTCTTCAGTGAACAATCTCAAGTTTACAACAGTGCATGTATCAAAGATTTAAGTATCTTTGTCCCCACTCCCTTTGTGTCACATGCCTGCTTCTTCTCCAGACTACATTGGGCATGATGTTTTAACTTTTTATTAGAGATCTCTGACCAACCTGACAACCTACACATCACAGCCCAGGAGTCTTTGTACATCCTTCATCAGGCCACTCCTTCATGCTTACAAGCCGAGCAGCAAGACACAGCACCTATACACCTGCTTGCACGCCCCTTGAAAGGGGCTGTCTTTACCTTTGTCCTCAGAGCTCTCCTGAGCAGGGATATGTTGCAGCAGAGATGCATTTTTGGCTTGTGTCAAAGTCACAAATCAAGGCTCTTTCAGATTATTGCAAGGAACCCTCCATGGGACCACAAATAATAGGTGTCTGTGAAACAAAGGTATGTAGAATAAGCCTCAGGGCCATCTGCTCAATTCCATTTTCAAAGACACTATTTCCATACAAAAGATGGTGCTGTGCTGGCCCAGCCTCATGACTAGGTCATCCTGAAAATGCCAGGCTTATGAAGATAGCTGCAGTTGCACAAACACTTAATGTCCCATTATCAAGCACACTGTTTCTACCAGGGCCTATTAGCATGACATGGGCTGCTGTTCAAGTGCTGGATGTCAGATGCTTAGAGTCTATTTTGCAAAGTATCCTTGATGCTTGGGACAGTCTGAACAAGGAATCTTTTACTACCAGACATATCTGTAGCACCAGGAGATCTTCTGAGCCTTTCTCCTGAGCTTTAGGGCAGCTGTCATTGGCATTTTGGTCTACTGAAGATCCATATTGCTCCAGGATTCACTCAATGATTGCTGCCTTCTGTTTCCCTTTAAGCAGGTCAGGCAGTATCCACATTGTAACATAGGTTGCCTCCAAAACCCTAACTGGTTCAACAAGTACTTTTGCCTCTCAAAGGTAGAAGATATAAGTGGAATAATTTTTTCCTCATTTTGAGAAACAGCCTGGCATGACTCAGACTGTCAGATCTCTAAAACCATCATATTAATCTTTGTCTTCCTTTTCTCCCACTTCTGGAACATGCATTTTACTAGGGAACCCAGACAACTTGTCAGATCCTGTTTGCCCTACCTGCGTGATAGAGTGTGTAACATTGAGAAAATCAGAACTCGGACAACCATATTGTGACCATGAGAAGAACTCCATGAACATGTGTAATGAGGCTTTCCCTGGCAGGATGCCTTGCACCCAAAAGTGATGATCTTTTGTTTGCTCATCACTTGGTGGGGATTGAAAGCATGCATTCATGAGATCGTTAGCAACATATCAAGGGCCTGAAGCCATGTTTCACGAATCCCAGGAAAAAAACATCACAGCCAACATAGCAGCTGAGGCTGGAATAACAGTACCTGCTGTGATTCCCCTAGCAATGACCAAGTGGGTAAATTGCATACTGGTATATGAGAGGATCACATGGCCTGCATCCTTTATGCCTTTGAAAATGGCACCAAATTTGGCAAATTGTTCCAGGATGCAGTATCAGTAACAACATCACTCTAACTTACTGTTTTGTTCAGAGCGGGGGATCAATTTTAAGGACTTAAACCTGGCCATCCTGCTATGTGAACATCCTGCAAAGTGTATGGGAGGAATGTAAAGGTTCTTGCAGCTCTAATTTTATGTATCACAATTTTATACTGGGAACCAGGAAAATATCCACAAGTGGGTGTGCAGATCTACTGGACCTACTGGACAAACCTAAGATAGGTATAAATATGCTACCTGTCCATAGGTTATCCACTCCAATAACAAGACCCAGTGGTATTTGAGAACTTCTGGTATCAGTGTCAGCCAGACCCCTTGTTCACCAGCCTTTAAATATCTAGATAGTTTTTTACCCATAGAACAGAGTTACTCTGTTAAATTTCTAAGACAGATTTGGAGGAAGGGGTGTATTGATAGGTGCAAATTTTTTGCCCTTTAATTGGAGTAGAAATGTGGGGTCCTTCCTCAAGGAAATGGACCTTCCTTTAGTCACTGGGCTCTGGATTTCAGGACTATCGCATGTCTAGCATAGGCTAGGAACTGCAGTTTTTCACTGGGGTTGAAATTAGGTTTCTCCTAGCCAGATCTTAGTTATTTTTGTTCATCTCTACAGTTTCAGCAACATTCTTGTCCGTTTCCCATCTTTCTTACTCCTGGAAACTGAGTCCTGAAGATTAAATTAGACTTATGCAGGTAATGGGGTGTGGAAAGGAGAAAAAAGAGAGCTAGAAAGAGGAAGAGCTTAGGCAGAGAATTTAATGAATGCGTGGTGTTTTAATCAGTGTTTCTCAGCTGTGATCAAAAGACCCAAAAAAGAAACAATTTTAGAAGAGGAAAATTTTATTTGGGGCTCCTGGTTTCAGAGGTTTCAGTCCATACACAGCTGACTCCATTGTTCTGCACCCAAGGTGTGGCAGAACATCATGATGGAAAGGTGTGGCAGGGAAATCAGCTGGGAATATTGCACCAGGAAGCAGAGAAAGAATAAGTTTTGCTTACCAAGGGCAAATATGTATTCCATAGGCTGGGCCCCAGCATCCCCCCTCCTCCAACCATACCATACCCACCTACATTTACCATGCAGTTAAGACCTGTCAGAGGATTAATGCACCAATTAGGTTAAGACTTTCATAACTCAATTGTTTCGTCACTAAAACTTCTTGCATTGTCTCACACATGAACTTTTGGGGGACACATCATCTCTCAGCCACAATAAATGGTGAATTTTATGCATTTATGTTGTTGGGCTTTGGTTTTTAGTAATATTTGGAGACATAAAGAAATCACAGGAGTGCATCTGTGCACAGAAAAGGGGATTCAGCTCTAATATGTAGTCTGGCAGCTACAACTTCAGCAGCAACATGGAGCAGGTTCTACAAAGTTTTCTCAGTTGTGGATTTGTCTGGGCTCAAATGTGTTTCTAAGCATGGGAGAAAGCAATTTTGAGACAACGCAGTGGAACTGAGTATCCTGCTAGGTTGCTAACTATCCTGTTGGGGGAAAAAAAAAGCTTTCGCTGATAGGATAAACTTGATTAAAGAAAAGTAAGCAGTTCAAAGTGAGGTTCATTGCTGCTCAGAACTTTAACATGCAAAAGTGCTCGTGAACCCTCAAAAAGAGCTGCTCCAAGCAACACCCCTGCAAACTTAGCTTACAACTTTCCGTTTTTGAATTTTATTCAGAGCCACTGTTTACAGATTTCACTGTACCATTGTTCTGAGGACTGGTTTGGAAGACCATGGCAATGTGTCAGCATGGATGAGGCTTCAGGGCAGAATTGGGCAGCTGGGTTTTTCCACAGGTGAGGTGAACCAGCCAGACCTGGTGAAGCCAGATTACCTTTCCTGCACAACCATCCTACAGAACCACATGACGGAGTTCTGCTTCTTCTTGAAGATATTCCTGTTGTCTGGGCTACACTGATGATTCAGTCCTCAGTCTGAATAGCCACATACACAATTATGCCACATACATAATTTTGTACTTTATTCAATCATTTGTTGTTGCTTTATAGAGTCTCCTGTCTTTTCCTTTAGATAGACTGGGGTTGTGTCTTTTGAAGCCTTGCATATTGTCTTTGCTGGCCAGATACAAATGATAGTATACAGCTCTCATTTATAAAGTGAATTTTCAAGTAAATATTGTTGGCAGCATGCAGATAAATGGTTTCAGCTGCATTGCTCATTTTCTCTGTCATCCTTAACTTGTGATTTTTTTTCTTTTGAAATCTGTTTTTGTCCCTAGAGTTCTTTGAGTGTCTCAGTAGTATTCTTTCCCTGGCTGGTAATACCCATGTGGTGGTTCCTTTAAACATCTAGCAGTTTTACTAGCACAGTGGCAAAGTTCTTTCATTTCCAAAAATATCACCCTAGGGGATTATCACAGGCTTGTGTTCTCATCATTAGATTCTTTCAGTTAGAATTCAAATCCAGAGGGTGCCTTCCCCTGAGCAGGGACCTGGGTGGAGGCAATCCCATTGAGACCATTCTAATGACAACAAGGGCATGATTTTGAGAAACTCTTGACTGTATTTCAGCTTCCCTGAGTGGCTATATCTGCATGTCCTCTCCCACAACTGCAGGCTGCACTTATGTGATACTCTGTGTTCATGGACCCTGAACTCTGGCAGACCTGACTGCAATCCTGACCTCTTCATTTACTGGCTAGGTGACCTTGACAAGGTGCTTAGCCTCTCTGAACATCATTGTTCTAATCTTCTCCAAATGGGAAGGACCCAGTGTAATCTAACAGGATTGCCATGCATATTTAGTTTGTATTCTTCGAAGAACAGTGTGTTCTGCATGTATTGAATAAGCCCATGGAAAACTGTACAAACCTAAAATAAATACCTGAGGAAGGTTGGCAATGTGGATTATTGCTACCATTGTTTAGAGAATCTATATAAAGAAAATCTTCCTACACCTAATAAAATGTTTATAGCTGTAGATAACGATTACTGTGCTCATTGTAAAATTAAATAATAAAAAATAAAAATCCAGTAACTGACATGAGAATGAAGCATGGACATGATGAGATAGAAAGTGACTGCTGAAATTAGCCTGGACTTTGAAAAAGCAAAGAAATGTAGTTTTGGTTTAGAATGAATTAAACAAAACAGAAGGTTTTGTTTAGAACTTCTATGTAGCGTGATGTTCGTGAAGTGTAAACAGACCTCAACACACACACACACACTAGCTTGGCAGGGGCAAGCTGATGGCAAGGTTGGGGTGAGGGCTCCTGGCTTGGAGACTCTGTTGGCAGCTCTGGCTAAAGAGATACACTGAGCCTGGCTCACCTGGGTTTGCATGCCCTCATGATGGTGCAGCATACTGAGAAGAAAGGAAAGAAATAATAGGGCAGTGGAGGAATCATGAATTCCACTTCCTTAACTCCCAGAGACACCTGGGGCAAGCCAATCTCCCTCCACAGGCTTATTCCCTCAAGGGCAGAAAAGCAGGTCACACTGATGAGAGTAAACAAATGAAGACAATGGTAGCCAGCACTCTCTGAGGACCTGCTAAGCAGCATGCAATTTTCTTCTCTTGCTTCAGATTCTTTGCAAGAGCCCTGCAAAGTGTTGCCACCCTCATTTTTATAGATAAGGAAACAGGTTCAGTAAATTCATACATGCTTCTAGGTTCATGCAGCTGGTCTTCATTAATTAATCTATTTAAATTGACCCAAATTTTATACATTTTATCATGCACATGCTTTGAAATTGCATTCATTGTGGAATTGCTAAATCAACCTAATTTACATATTCATTACCATGCATATTTAACTTTTTTGGGGGGTAAGAATACTTAAAATCTACACTCTTAGCAAATTTTAAGAAGGCAATACATTGCCACTAACTGTAATCCCCATGTTATACAATGAGTCTCTTGAGCTTGTTCTTCCTGTCTAAATGAAATTGTTGCAGGCTTTGGCTAGCACAGCTCATCTAGATGGGACCTGCATGTGGTTTTATTGCATCTTAAAATTCATGTTCCTCCTTTGTACCACAAACCTATAAGAATTTTGGCATATGTAGGAAGCCAGAAGAAGACATATGACTCGGTTGAAGTATGCCAGAAAACAAAACCAGCACATCACAAAGAATAGAATTCAAGAGCAAAATCTTTCTTTCCTGGTTTCCTTTGTGGCCTCCTTCTGCTTCCTAACCTCCACCTGAGGCTGCTGTGACCTCCCCAAGGAGGGTATGTCCAGATCACTACCCTGCTCTAAAATTTCTCCATTGCTTAAGAGGGAATCAGGGGTTCCTGAGATTCCGACTTAGCACCCTCTTTCCATGATGTAATCCCGCACCTTACCACCAGCAACTCACAAGGACCCACAGGAAAACCTTCCATTCTGCCCTGCTCCTCCCACACACCTGCTTGAACACTTGACTGATTACCATACCCCACTTCTTCCAGGCTTTTACTGTAGCCTCTCTCACATGCACCACCCTCTATACACACGCCCCTCTTCCACAAGCTTTGAGCTTCATATTCTAATCAAAAGGTCCCTACTAGTTCTTCTCTGTAAGAAGAGAAAGAATCTTCTGCTTCAAGCAGCTTGTAGGTTTGAATGGCAGAAAAACTGCTGGAAGCATCACAGAAACCCAGCAGGGTGGAAGATGTATCGATGAATTTTATTATGTTGTTGAATAACTCAAAGAGCAGTTAGTTACAGCATATTGCTTATGAGGGTGATGCATGATGATATATAAACTGCTGTTAATTACTTTCATAAATCTATTAATTCATGTATGTTTTTACTACATCAACTGTATTAGTGTATTTGTGTTTATGTAGTTTTATAGTTCATAGACATGAATAATATATGATTTTAATTTCAACCTTGTTTGAGTGCTAAGACAATACTTCTCTAGGGAATATATCACAAAGGAATGACTCTCATATATGAAGAAATTTTATATTTAATTTTTTAAGATCATTATCGTAATTGATGCTTGAAATATTGCTTGGAAACATGATAGTGCAAAAAACAAAGCCCAGAGGTGTGATTTTCCTTAAGCTACGCAGCTTCCAAGAAGACATGACATCCAAGTATTTGAAAAAGAGTCCCATTCCTTTTTCCATAAGTCATAACATTTTTTAAAAGACAAGATGGATGATTCAAAGTGCAAAGCTTTGAGTGTTTTTCAGCCTCCTCCTGAGAAGTTAGAGATGAGGAATAGAATTCCCCCTTGCCTGTTGAATTTTGAGTTTTTTTTTTTCTTTATTGATATAAAAAAGAATTCTTCTTTACTGATTGCCTTTCTTTCTTTGAAAGTCCATTCTATATTTAGCAGACTTTTTTCCTTGATAACTCTGACATGTGGCTTTGATAGCAGTCTTAGTTATATTTATATTCTAAAAGCCAAATTCATCAGCAACTGCAAATAACGTCACCATCTTCATCACTCACAATATTATTTTCACCAAGTGTAAAATATAAGCAGTGGTTTGGCTGAAGCATATTGATTGTATTTCTTTGGAAAATCATGAAACTTCCTCTGAGATACACTATTTGTCATATCTGTATTTTTAGCCAAGAATAATGAATAACTGATAAAATGAAATATGGTGGGACATAATTGGCAAATGGAGAGCATTTTGCAGAAATCACTCAAAGTATTTTGAATTTCATTTCTAGACATGGTTTATTTAACACTAGCTCTGCGCTCAGAGTCATGCACAAAAGATTGATGATCTTTTAGAGCAATTCCTAAGTGTAATATTATGTCTTAAAGAATTATGCCACTCTCTTCAAGGGTGCTGAGAAAGATGTTAGGAGACATCAATAACAATTCAGGAATTACCAACCATCTGCATTTTGTAAATCAAGTAGACATGGGTTTCCCCATGCACCTACTAAAGGAATTACATGATCCTGAAAGACATTTACTAAAGTATTTGTAGAACTGTACAGTTTGTTATGGAAAGGTAATGAATTTGAGAATATCCACACATGTTCCAAGAAGAATGAAATTGAATGATAGAAGGATTCACATGGGGATAGTTTATAAGTGTGGTGTTGGCATCGATGTTTCAGTTGGTGTTTCCTGAAGCATCATTTTTACTCCCTACAGGGAAGTCATAAGTGCTCTGTCTAGTGAGCATTGTTCCCAATAGTTCTCCTATGTCCTAAACATTTTTATGAGGCTCTCCCGGTGTGTATGCTGCCTCCAGGAAAGAATTCTTCCATTGAGAAGCTTCAGGGGTTGATATTTCTCCTCTGACTTTCTAGCTTTCTACTCGGCCTTCTAACTTCCTTCCTTCTCTCCTTCCTTCCTCCCTTTTTTCCCTGTGCTTTTTTTATGCTCTCTTCAGACCAGGTGATATTGTATAACTTAGAATAGGAAAGTTTGATAGGATTCCCAGTTCTGGGATTCATTAGCTTTGAAGCTTCAGATATTCCTTAGCATCTCTCCAGCTTTGTCATCTATAAAATGGAGATCATAATATAGCTTAGAAGCATTGTTTAGAAAAATGATGCAGAATAAGCCCTCATCTTAAGTCAGCCATTGATAGTAAGCCTCTTATCCCTTCTGAAACAGAGAGTACTCTTTTGAAACATGGAAAAATGTATATAATTCTGATCTTACTTAGTTGCTTTTAGAGTTATCAAAAATGGAAAGGAAACTAACATTATGGTCAAAGATTACATTTTTTGTAGGGATACCGCTTGGTTCAGTGTATTAGATTAGAAGTATTTGTGAATCTTGATTTAAAAAAAAAAGGATCTGTGCACAAACCATTTGGCCCACTTGAGATGCTTTTTCTAACTTTGGGAATTTTAACAATAACACTCATTTATCAAGGTCACTGTAGAATGCCAAGTGAGGTAATGTATGTAACTATATAGCTTTTAAGTATAGAAAAGGGGTTATTTTAACAATTTAGCTCTTAATGTCCCAATTACCAGAAGCCAAATGGATTTCATTTGTCTTCTTTATATCTGTTTCTAGAAAAAGTGGAGACATCATCCTTACCTTCCCAAGCACTTAATTCAATATGGTGCCTTCCCCTGATGAATTGCACTTAAAACCTCAAGGATAGTGCTTATAGGAGACCAACCCATAATTCAGGAGTCAAGAATATTTGCCAATCTATCTCCTAGCTACTTTGGAGAACAGAGTGGAGACCTTAATGGAATATTCCTTCAAGGAATGAAAAAACTCTATTGGGAGACACAATCACTGCGCCCCCCCCGCCCCATACACACATAGACACACACAGTAAAATGAAGTAGAATAAGGTATGTACTTATTTAAAGCAAGGTTAGAGTTAGGTGCTACAGGGACTCAGAAAAAAATAACTATCCACAGGATAAAGGGCTTATAAATAAGATGAGATGTAAACTAGCTCAGGCCAATGAGTTTGGATCTAGTGGAAGTGGAAAGGAGACCAGCAGCCAGCAGCCAGATGTTAACCAGCTTTTTGACACTGGAACAAATAACTGAGAAAAACAATTTGGAAGAGTAAAGATTAATTTTGACTCAGGGTTGCAGAGGTTTTAGTCCATGGTCAGCTAGCTCCATTGCTTTGGGACTGAAGTAAGGGAAAGCATCATGGTAGAAAGATGCTCAGCTTAGGCAGCCAAGATGCAGGACAGAGTGGGGAGAGAAAGGGGTCAGAGACAAAATAAAGTCCCTATGGACATTCCTCAAGTGGCATACTTCTTCCAACCATGTCCCATGACCTATAGTTCCCACCACCTCCCAGGAGTCCATTCAGCTATCAGTGAATTAATCCACTGATGAGGTCAGAGCCCTCCCAATCTAATCAAACTCAGAAGCATCACTTTTGAGCATCACTGCACTGGAGACCAAGCCTTCAGCACATGAGACCTTGAGGTACACTACTTATCCAAATCATAACAAGCAGTGATAAGTAAACTTTAATAAAGATGTTGGAAGGAGGTAATTGAGAGAGAAGATAATACATAAGAAAGAAAATTTTGTTTGAATTAGAATTTATATTATTGAAAAGACCCCAAAATGAACACCAAAATGAGACCAAAATGGGTCCCAACATTATCGACATGACAAATTTTAAAGCCAGGGGTGATATTATCAAAACTGTGCTTTATAAAGGTCCTTATTTTTATCAAGTTCCATCATGACCTTTGGAGCTCTTAGGGACACTCGAGAATTAGTTTGCCTGGCGTCATGTGCATGCATGTATCTCCCACTAGCCTCAGTCCAGTGCAGAAGGCCAGGACCTCAGAGCCCCTCCTTCTCCAGTCTCCATCTGCACCCAGAATGTTTCCCCTCTCCCAATCTTGTGCTTGGCTTCTCTCTACGCCATCCACCAAGTGTGTCCTTAGCCACCTCCCAGGCTTCGAAGCTCCTCAGTGCCCTGCAATTTCTTCTCAGGTGCTCGGGAGAGATTCCAGGGCCCATTCTCCTTGTCTTCCTCAAACTGTCCCCGACACTATACAGGAGCACATGCCACGTGACAAGTACAGTACTTATTTGTTTGCATCCCCTAAAGTA
Organism: Marmota monax; assembly: GCF_021218885.2. Classification (NCBI taxonomy): domain Eukaryota; kingdom Metazoa; phylum Chordata; class Mammalia; order Rodentia; family Sciuridae; genus Marmota; species Marmota monax. The sequence goes on from NW_026694710.1 coordinate 21,301,379, forward strand.
CTGTGAGGTTCTGGGTGAAATGGTCCAATTTTTGTCCATTTTTAAAAGTCCATTTTATTACCATTAGACACAAACTTAGAGTTATAAGACATATTGTGGATGACACTTAAATATCGGAAAATCTAGTTTGAAATGACTCCTAAGATGCCCCAGTAAGGTGGAATATATACATTAAGTTGGTAGGCTCAGTCCATGTTTTTTCTTTTGTATAATTTTCTTCTATATTTATCTATTCATTAAATATATATTTAATGAGAAAAAGTCAAATTATGTGAAATAATATCTTGAGATGTATATCAACAGGCTCATGTTCTGGTCCTGGTTTTTCCTCTAAATAGATCTATGAACTTAGACAAGTAATTTAAAATTTCTAGGCCTGAGTTCCTGGCAACAACTGGAGGCATTGATTGTGTGGTCTCTAAGATTCCTTTTAGTTCCAACATGCTGTAAAGTCCACCGTACTTAGCATAATAAACGATTATCATGACTACCAGATGAATATAAAACCTTTTCAAATTTGGATAAACATAATAATCTCCCTTCCTGCATAGCGAATTAAGGACCAGCTGACACTTGGAAGCTGAATAAATATTAAACTCCATAATATTTCTTATATACCTCAATGAAAATCGCAGCCTGTACATGAGAACAGATTCTTATGGACTGTCCTGTGAATGGAGTCCTTCTATAGATGGACACTGCAGAGGACTGGAAGAAGCTTATGATGTCATGGCAGGAATAGATGTGGAAAGGCTCGCAGCTTGTGTGTGGGTATGCCCGGTTAGAGAAAGCCAGAGGCAGGAGCACACACGGACTTTAACTCTGATCCTAGCACAACCCATGACTGCACAGCTCTCACACACACACCAGTGTCCCCTTCCATGCTGCAGATCGTAGTGAGTGCAGAGCAGCAAGAAGACAGAACTAACACGCCTACCATTGCCCAGAGACGTGGAAAGATTGGGAAAAATTGCTAATACAAGGCAAAAAGAAAAAAGAAAGCACACAGTGAAGAACACCCTGTTTTGCAGAATGCATGCAATATGACTAGTTTCTAACAGAAATTGTAAAAAAAAAAAATGTGCTGTTCTCTGGAACCAACTCTGGAACCAAGAATCCAAAGATGACATTAAGAATTAAAGACATGCACTTGCCACTTGGAGCATTAATCTTCTGCTGTAATGTTATGGGGAGCTGCTTCAGAAAACACTCTAAGTCCGAATTCAAATCAAAGAGAGCTTTATTTACCTGGCCAGGGACTGTCACCCACCCATAGAGACAGAAATTTGTGGGAGAACAGCAACTTCCTGACCTGTATCCTGGGAACTTAAATATTTGAAAACCACAACTCAGGGCTTTCCTTAGCATCATGCAAGTAAGCCAATCACAGAATTAAAAAAAAAAAATTGTAAGTGGGACCTTCGAGCCCTAAGCAGGACTTCACAAGGCTCTGGGTTCAACCTTCTCACCTGCCCCCCACCCAATTTAAAAAAAAGAAAGAAAGACAAAAGATTCTGTGGATTAAAAAGACTAAAACAGTTTCCTACGTAGCTATTTTCAAGAAAATAATGCTGAACATTGAGAGGGGAATAGTGTAATTCATTACAATATGTCCAGGTGATCAAGGTCCCTTCTTTCTATCTGAAGGAAAGCAGGAGAGTTGACCTAGCCCTCATGCAGGAGTGGCAAAGTGTACTGCTATCTTTCCAAGTGAATGCTAACTATATCAGATCATCCCTCAGATAGGGTTTGAAAATGTAATGTTTTCCAGGTCAGTGTTAACTGCCATGAGACAATAGGATAGAAGTATTTCTTCTAAACAACTCCAACACAAAATCTATAATTGAAGTCCTGGCTTCAATACAATCTTTGCTACATTTACATAAAGTCACTATCTTCAGGCAAAATTTATTTTTTGTACCATATCACTAAATTAAGCAGGGATGTAATAACTAACATCACTGCCACATTCTTGACATTTTTGAGGGTGGCATTAATCTCTGCCACTTTATCCAGGAGGTAGTATTCTTGTGATTTACTGTAAATGGAGAATAAGGACAGTTTCACAAGTTTCTGCTTTGTCCTTTATAGTATAATAACTCTTTATCCACAGATGAGGGAAGAGGGTAAAAGTTCTGACAGCTGCTAAATATATCCACTGCAATTATAGTTTTAGAGGCTGAGGAGTCACCCAGTCATGTGAACCCAGAAACAGAGGTAGGGCAACCAATTGTCATGTGCCCTCTATACATCCTTAGTTAAAACCCTGTATTCAGTAATCTTCTAAACATGTATGTAGATTTTTTTCCTTTTCCCCAGTGAATGTTTACTTTTGCAAAGAGATGTGTATTGTTTGGGGGAAATTATATTCCTTGCTCACTATTGCTATGGTGACAGGTTTTTCCTTGCACAGGTATGCTATTCCTTTCAATCAATAGACTCAGGTTCAATGACTAACTTAGGTATAGAAACTGCAGAACAGAGAACAGTTTTCCGTGGAGCAGATGACATCAGCCTTCTGCATGCTTGCTTTTAATATTTTTGATTATTAGCAAGACAATATTCTCATTGGCTGCTTCTCTATTTTGCCCCTTAGAGTGCCATCGTCAAAATCCCTGGTTGACTTTCTAAAGTTTCTGCCTACAGTAATGTTGCAACCAATTTGTTTCTAATAACTGTGCATCACTTGAGCTCCTGTGTTCTGAAATCATCTTGCCCCTTCCTCTGTTAAGACATTTCTGGCATTTTCCCTTCATTTGTTTGTAGATCTTATTGTTTTCAAGCCTCCAGGGCCTATTCCAAAAGCACATGAAGGTGATGCCAGGCATACTTGCTAGAGTTTTCAATGCTCAATGACTGCAGAGTGCTCCTGTATGAATAAATTCCCCCACACCCAGCCACATATTCTTCTGGACCCTCCAGATCTGTACCAACCATGTTATGTTCTACTGATTTCTGATGCTGTGTTTTGTATATCTCTTTTATGATGTACCCTTGTCTCCATGTAGGATGTTGACACTAAATATTGTTTTAGAACAATAAACAGATTGAGGGAAGATCTTGAAAGAACCAAATATCACATTGCTTGGCATTTGCCTTGTGTAAAGCCCTTGCAAGGTCCCTATGCAATGAGACTTTATTCTTCTTTGGTAAATATTAGAAACCTTAGTGGGCTTATGGAAACCACAATTCAACCTTCTCAAGCCCATCTGCCCATTTTTTTGGAATCCTGGGTCTTAGAGCTGTATTCTTTTCCTCACCACGAGATTAACTTTTCTGTGGAAGACTTCCTGGAGCACCAAATTCAGCCTTCATTCCCAACTCTGAAAAGTTTATAATCCAATCTTGGGTCTGATATCCAGCAAGTCTGTCTTCTCAGTGAAGATGTGTGTGTTTTTAAAGATTGTCATTGAGGCTCAATTGCTTTTGTAACACTCCCAGAGTTAATGGTTGCCTGAACTGAGACTAGAATTTTCTGTCTTCAGAGTTGAATAGACATTGTTAACAGACAGAATCTTAAAATTTTCATTGTACCATAAACCAGTACATCTCCTCACACATTTAAAGACAATTAAACATAAGAATTAAACAATAATTTTACTGTTAAAGATGTAGTAGGACATCCTCCAAGGTTGATAATTTTTTTTTTAATCTGACTTACCTCCTGCTTTAGTTAGCTTTTTCACTGCTGTGACTTAAAGGATCCAACCAGAACAATTATAGAGGCAGAAACATTTATTTGAGGGTTCACAGTTTCAAAGGTCTCAACCCATAGACAGCAAGCTTCATTCCTCAGGGCTCAATGTGAGACACAACATCATGGCAGAGGGAAGCAGCAGAGGAAGCAGTTCACATTATGATCTAAGAGAGAGTATTCTAGATATACAGAATATATACACCAAAGGCACGCCCCAATCCCCATCTCCTTCAGCTACATCCTATTATTCTACTACTTCATTTATCACTCAGTTAATCCTTATCAGAGGATTAAATCACTGATAAGATCAAGACTCTTACAACCCCATCATTTCTCCTCTGAATCTTCTTGCATTGTCTCACATGTGAACTTTTGGGGGATATCTCACCAACCAAACACCTCCAAAACACCTCCCACATATCCTCTAATCATTTAGCAATCTAATCACAGAAACCCATTCCTAGTATTTGTAATCCAACCTATAATTGTTATAGCCTGTACTTCTTTCAAAACAGATTCTGACACAAGACTTTGATTGCAAATAGTCTATTTTGAAGGCATTAGGATAAGGGAATGGGAAGGTAAAGCAAGGAAGAGAAGAATCTCACTCCACTGTGCAAGTAATTCTCTGGCCAACTGGGGCTCAGTCCCACAGAGATCTCTGGGGCTGCTAGAAAATATTCCAGTGTAGGACAGATGCTATATGGAAAATATTGAGCTGAAAGTGAGTGAAACCAAAAATAAAAGGTCCAAAGCTTCAGGGAGCAATCTAAAACTTGGAGTTTAATAAGGATAACTGAAATATGAGCCCATAGGTTAATGATTAAAATGCAATCAATATTCTATTGATGAGATCTAGGAAGAAAATACATTTTAAAATTCATCATGGTACAAAAAGTAATACAGAAGGTTCTTACCCTGAAAAGTATCAATTTCCTATTCTACCCCTTCCCACTATTGATCTTACTGCCCAGGACCCCCAGCTGTTAACAAATTATGTATTTATTTCTTACATGGTTACTTATATAAGTTCATGCTGCCTTTAGAAATATTACATTAGCAGCAGCTATTTTGTGTTCCATCACATCCTACTATTCTTTCCTCCAAATTGTAATAGCAAAATAAAATTGCTTTTTATATTCAATTGCCATTATAATTCAAATTTATTTATTTATTTATTTTTGTGGTGCTGGGTATTGAATCCAGGGCCTTGTGCATATGAGACAAGCACTCTACCAACTGATCTATATTCCTAGCTCTCAAATATATTTAGATATCTACTAGTGTTGTACAAATTCTGAGTAGTATTTTTTAGAATAAGAGTGTTCCTTCTCTTTTCTCAGAGGAAACAAGTTTTGACTCAAGCATTTATTGTTATTGTTGTACTGCTTAAATTGTATTTGTTTGTTTGTTTGCAGACTAGGGACTGAACCCAGGCCTTGGGCATGCTAGGTAAATGCTCCACCACTGAGTTTCAGCATTCCTAGTCCTGACCCAACCCTTTTCATAACATAATTTGACTCATAGAATTAGTATATGTGTGTATTGATAATCCAGTATCCCAGTCTATGTAACTCCAAGTACACTAATAAAAATAAAACCAAAACCAAACAACAACAATGAAAATAAACAGAACAAACAATAATAAAATCAAGGAAAGAAAATTATTCCCAATACCAGTAAACACTGTCAGGCAGGTATGAGATCTTCTTTTTAATCCTTTGATTTGCATTGAACTCTCCATTGAGTTATTTTGACATTTTAATGTATATGCATCAAGACTCTATTTTTAATCCTGGATATTAACTATAAAGTTATTCTACCCTTTTGAGAAGAATCCTTAGTTATAGTAACAAAAGTGAACATGCTTTGTGTACATTCTCAAAGGCCTAAAACACGGGTATTAATACAGAAAGAATGAAAAATCTTGGGAAAAAAAGATGGAATTGGGACTCATGAATGCAAGTGCCCACTGCTTCACTGATTAGGTTGAATCTTAAAATCTAGAATGAGCACCTGGTTCCTGCTAAGACTAGAAAAGGACAGCTGGTCAATCTGGTTTCTTAACAGAGAAAGTTACAAAAATACAAATATTGATAAGCACCAGAAATAGAAAAGGAAAATCCCCAGAACTCAGAGATTGGTGTCCTGTGTCGTTTCTGGCAGGTGGGGAGGCTTTCTAGAGGTAGAGATGCTTTGTCCAAGCCTGTAGGAGGAGAGCAATCCTTGAGAATCATAGTGGCTTTTGTGAGAAAGAAGAATTTTGGGGGCAGAATAGGTTAATCATTTTGGCCTAATGGTGAGAGAGGGCATTGCAACTTCAATGTACTACAAACAATTGGATATATCTAGAACAGAGGTGATCAACTTCTTTCTATAAAAGGCCAGATAGTAAATATTATCCAATTTGCCACCTATCAATCTGTGGCAAATGAATTATAGCAGGGAAGCAGACATAGAAGATATTTAAACAAATGGACATAATTATCTTGTAACACAAGTTCATTAACAAAAACAGGCAGTGGGGAGCAATTTGCCAACTCCTGGTTTGGACAATAGAGGGCAGAGGAATTTTGAGTAAAGGGGTCTGCTGTAGCAAACAGGAGACAGCCTATGAATGGTCTCCGATGGGTATGCTTTATGTGCTCCACATAAGAACCTCTAGGAGAGGTCATTGAAGACTTCAGTCAAGTTAAGGAGAACATCATATTTGGGACAGACCAATCAGGCAACCATTACAAATAAGAATGAGCTGACGTAAGCAACACTGAGAGATCAAAGATGAGGATGCATCTAGGAGTCATTCAAGAAGTGCCTGGTGAGTAGGAAGCAGGAGGAAATTAACAATGGTGCCAGGGTTATGGCTTGGGTAAGTGGGTGGATGGACATGTCACTAATTAAGAACAGGGAGACAAAGGGAAGCCAAATTTAAAGGTGAAAATGTGAGTTGAGCTTCGCATATGTTGACCTATAGGTGTCCATGTTTCCTCCGGTTGGAATCCCCTAGTATGTAAGTTTTTCAAATAAATTACAGTACACCCAACTAAACTTGAATTTCACATAAATAAATATTTTTGTTATAAATATACCTAAAATATTTCATAGGATATACTCATAGCAAGTTATAATTTTCTATTTGAAATTCCACTTAAACAGGGCTCCTCAGTTAAATATGACAACCCTACAAGTATACAGTTAATGTAGATTTGTAACTAGGAGATAGAGCCATGGATGAGAAATATATGAAGTACATGTAGTTCATGTAGTTCATGTAAATTGCTGTTAGCCAGCTTTCTGACTCAGGTCCTGTTAATTAACCTCATCAAATATATGTATAATTTGAAGACTCTATTAGTTGATTTTCATTAGCCTTTTCACTTTTTTAGATAGTATATGGCTAAAATAATAATTTCTTGAACATATTCCTTTGCTAGTGTTGTACTGTTAGATCTTAGTGTTCTCTCTCCTATTGAACTTTTAGGGAAAAGCAAGTTATTGTTTATATGAAACAATAACTTTATATCAATCCTTTTATAAAAATTAATGGCCATTATTTCTGATATAAAATGCTTATTTTATTAATGCCAATTCCTCTTACTCATGAACTTTGGTCACAGTATGCTGTATTTGGATCATCAATTTTGATTTACACTCAAGTCACACTGAGGGGATATTGATTCCTTTGAACATGTTTGATGCTGAATGCTACAGCTGCCTACAAAACAGCAAAATTATTTCTCCTATTTTTATTCTCAAGGGAACTTCATATTTGAGAAAAGAATCATATTGAATGGTCATATACATTTTAAAGTCCAAGTCTAAATAGTGTCATCAGAGGATGACAAAGAGTTCAATACCCCATAAGGAGAGGTTCTCCAACTGTCACACCCTAGAGGGTGGTCATGAAACAATTTTGTTTTATTTTAATAATTTAATAACACTGATACCTGCAACCAGAAGCATTGTTCAGCAGCCAGCATGCCTATCACAAGCATCAGGGACAGCCACACTTAACCAATTCCTGCCACCAACAACCGAACACTGCTTCTCCTCTTACCATTGTGCCAATGTTATCCTTTCATTTTTTAGGTTTTCTTCACAGATGCTGAGAGTCACTTCCATGATGGTGAAATTAAGATTAGCAGCAACCTAGAACATATTTAAGAACAGAAAAGCCAAATTGCCATCTTTCAAGGAGATGGAATTGATGATCTGAAGACGTGGAAATTCTGGTGTCTGAAAATAAGTGGATATTCTGTCTAACTAATGGTAACCTGTTATGTTATTGATGAGCCAGTATGAGTCCTGACGTGGGCAGTAAAGACCTCCAGGGATTTGGAAACTAGATGTGGAAACACTACCTGCAGGAGTTGTAGGTTTTTAAATGGGAGAAGAGGACATGTGTGAAGCAGAATGTCATGGAGCAGTAGGGAGACCTCTGTGACTCCTTAGGGCAGCACTAGGGCCATGGATTCAGGCGAACATGAAAGAAGAGAAGGCAGGGAGTGGACGAAGAGAGTAGGAGCCATGGGTAATGTCTAGTAAGCACTTTCTATGACCAAGGAATGTGAACATGTAGTTGCCATGCCTTTAAAATTTATTTAGAGTCTTGACTCTCGGTTATTTAACTTTTTTGAGGCTATTGTGAATGGAGTAGTTTTCCTAATATCTCTTTCAGTGGATTCATTGCTGATGTATAGTAATGCATTTGATTTATGGGTGTTGATTTTATATTCTGTTACTTTGCTGAATTCATTTATTAGTTCTAGAAGTTTTCTGGTAGACGTTTTTGGATTTACTAGACATAGAATCATGTCATCAGCAAATAGTGATAGTTTGAGTTCTTCTTTTCCTATTCATATCCCTTTAATTTCTTTCTTTTGTCTAATTGCTCTGGCTAGAGTTTCAAGGATAATTTTGAATAAAAGTGGTGAAAAAGGACATCCTTGACTTGTTCCAGTTTTTAGCGGGAATGCTTTCAGTTTTTCTCCACTTAGAATGATGCTGGCCTTGGGTTTAGCATATATAGCTTTTACAATGTTGAGGTATGTCCCTACTATTCCTAGTTTTTCTAGTGTTTTGAACATGAATGGATGCTGTATTTTGTCAAATGCTCTTTCTTCATCTATTGAAATGCTTATATAATTCTTGTTTTTAATCTTTTAATATGATGTATTACATTTATTGATTTCTTTATGTTGAACCAATCCTGCAGCCCCTGGGATGAATCCCACTTGACTGTGGTGCACTATCTTTGTAATATGTTTTGTAGATGATTTGCCAGAATTTTATTGAGAATTTTTGCATCCATGTTCATCTGGGATATGAGTCTGAAGTTTTCTTTTCTTGATGTGTCTTTGTCTGGTTTTGGTAAATGGTTGGAATTGGAGATTATCATGCTAAGCGAAATAAGCCAATCCCACAAAACTCTAATATGCAGATGCTGATTTACAGTAAGGCCGGGGGCAGTAGGGAAGAAAAGCATTACCTTAGATTAGGTAGAGGAAAGTGATGGGAGGGGAGGGGAGAGGATGTGGGGATGGGAAAGCTAGTAGAATGAAACAGACATTATTACTGCATGTGTATATGTGACTGCATGACCAATATGATTCTACAACATGTACATTCAGAAAAATAAGAAATTATATCCCATCTATGTATGATATATCAAAGTGCATAAATGCATCCTACTGTCATGTACAACAAATTAAAACAAATAAAAAATTAAAATAATTATTTAGAGGTCCCGAGTTGAGGATTTCATAGGTATTACACTGCACTCTATATGCACTATACCTTCAATCCCTTTTGCACAAAGATGTTCAACTATGTCTGGCTATCTGCAAGAGTCGCAGACTACAGCACAGATGGGAAACACACAAGCACACTTTCTGTTTCTCTGACTTTCCGACCATTATATCTTCTGCTGGCTGAATATGAGGGATGCCATGAATGAATGTCTACAGGCGTCATTCTCCTTTTCCTCTGGTGCCAGAATCTCTAATTTTACTGGACATCCTTCCTTTCCACAGTTGCAACCTCTGCACTTTGGGTGGTTCAGCTCCCTCGCTGTTCTAGAGGTGCTCTGAGTTGCATGGGTTTTGTTTATATATCCTCATGTCTAAGTCACCACATCGATCTTAGGAACCTAAGATGCCCTTCAAGTTGGTCAATGAGTGACAGATTTAGGGCATCTTTTCTCTTTCCTTTTTTGTCTCCTTCTCCCAGCATCCCTCCCCACAGTAGGCAGGTGGGGCATGGCAGGAGGAGGTGGGTCACAGAAAGGTATGCCCCTTCTGCCTCCCTTTCTGCTGCTTCCTGGCCACCATGAGCAGAGCAGCTTTCTGTCTCAGTACCCTTCTGCCTCACTTTGGGACCAGATCAATGAACTCATCCAACTCTGAACTAAACTTCTGGAATCCTAAGCCAAGATAAACTTTCCCTCTTCTAAATTGTTATTTTCAAGTTTTCCGGTCACAGCAAAGCTGACTAACACACAGTGATTGAATTTCCTTCAAGATATAGCAAACAGTGATTCTAGAAAAACTCTTGAATTTTGTAAAGACCTCAAAGTACTTGTAAGTGATTCTGGTTTGAGGATGCTTTCCACCATGTATAACATAAAAGAGTGCCTGTATCTGAGCAGTTTCCTGCTGAGTTTTCATTCCTGGGTCATTCCTTTTCTTTTTTAAACTCCTGAACCCATTAACTCTAACCTGTAAATCATTATACCTCTCTGCCATAATAGGAAAAACTGAATGGTTATAAGTATCTGCAAGTAAGAGTTGGTATAGACCGAACTCTGGATCACAGCCCAATTTTGCCATTCACTTAGTTGTGTGGTTGCCCTGTATACTGATCCAGAAATGTTTTTATTTAAGTAGGAGTTCAGTATGCTTCTCTGGAGATAAAGAAAATATTTTTTCAAGATTGAACAGAATATGCTAAAATAAAGTTGTGTCTCTTATAGCTTCATCAGAAAGTGTCCTTGTAAGCACATTTATTTTTTTTTAGGATACAATTGTAGTTTCATAGAGGTCACAATGGAAAACAAAGAAGAAAATACATTTGTAAAACCTTTCCTATTCCAGACAATTTTTTAGTTCTCTCTCTCTCTCCTCTCTCTCTCTCTCTCTCTCTCTCTCTCTCTCTCTCTCTCTCTCTCTCGACTTTAAAACCTGATGTGATTGTCAGGAAAATGGAAACTGAATATGTATCATTTTTTTTACAATTTTTTTAGTGTTCTCTCTGTGTCTCTCTCTCTCTCTCTCTCTCTCTCTCTCTCTCTCTCTCTCTCTCTCTTTTCTTTTCAGAGCTGGGAATTGCACCAAGAGCATATTGTACCACTGAGCCTACAGCCCCAACTCACCTTGGATTTCTTACATAGATTGTTTAATCTCTTAAAAATCAAGTTCACTAATCTCTAAAATGCAGTTACTATTTATTTTGTATTGTTTAGTGTCATGTATGTGAATTTAGTCAGAACAGAATGTTAGAGAGCCTAATGGAATAGCTGAAACATATTAATGAATCAATAAATTATAGGTAAAAATGGTTTCAATTGAGGGTTCGGCTAAAATAGAATAAAACTAATGGTCTTTAAAAAGGATATCATTAATTTTGTCAAGGTCATGATGATTATTCATGGTTCTCATTTCCTTGAATGCATGTTTCAACATGAGAACCTCTTTGCTTATCTTTACCATAAACTCCCCAGAATTTAGTACAGAGGTTAGATCATAAGGCATATTCAACCGCTATTACATGAATTAATGAATGAACTTGAAATTGGAAAAATAGTTATATAATCCTGCTGAGAGCCACAGCCGAGTCAGAATGGCCCCTGGCATTTTGCCAATAGTATTGGTTGAGAGGCAAGCCAATAAGATGATGCTGGATTGATTTGGTTGTATATTTGACCTTTACTGTCCACCTCGGCCTCCTACTTTGGAGTTCTCATGGGGATTCCTGGAGAGTTCCCATTGGTTGGGGAAGTGCAGGAGGAGGAATTTCCGGTTGTTGGTTCCTGGAGGAGCCCGTGGCGTTCGGGAGAGTTCCTGGGGAGCATGTGTGGAGTGTGCTGGTGGAGTTCAGAAATAAAGTTTGTTCCTGCTTCAGTGGCTCATGATTTGTGCCCCGCCAGACTGTGGCACAATCCTAAAATCATTTTATTAATTTTTATCTTAGTAACAAATAAGGAGGCTTGAACACTGATCTCATCTCAAAGGGCTAAGAAAAGTGCCAGTGAAATCACCAGTCAAGGAAGGAAGACATGTGGGACCATGGATTCAGCGCATTGGAGACACTCTCAGAAATTACCTCATCTTCTTTCTGAAGTCCATATATTCTGGTTTGTCCAGATGTGTCTTGATTTACATGAAGTCATTACAAATGAACCCCTTTTTGCTTTCAAAACTGTATCAGTTTGGATAATAAATTATATGGGATTCTAGCTCTACTGCCTGTTACTGGAGCAAAACAAGTTAAAGCCTGTCTCTAGTATTTGGCAGCATGAACACTCCCATGTTGTGGGAAGTTCAACAGATCATGACACGGCTCAGTGTGCCATTGTACAGTCCACACAATAGGAAATCTTAACGCACATCCTCAGAACTGTTCCTCATCCTCCCATTGTTGCCCAGATGTGTATCTTCCCACGGAGATAACTGCTGCCTCGCGGGCCTCTAATGGAATACTGCATTTGCTGGTCAAGCGTCCTGGGATGAACCCAGAGTCACCAACAAAATCTCAGAACCTCAGGGTTTTGTTTCTCTTCTCTTCTGTTATACATTTCACCTCTTTTCTTTCTTCTCTTTCTCTTTCACTCTTGCAACTCTTCCCCTTTGTTCTCTCCTATTTGCTTCTTGTTCTTGCTCTTTCAGTCTGACATGTTCTTGAACTTCACACCCTTCAGTGCTCTCTCTTTATTTCACTGCATTTTCCTGTGCTTTCTGTGCACATTCCTTTCTTCCTCCATTTTCCTTTATAATCCCTGTTCCTACCTTCTGATTTCTCTCTTTTCTCCTTGGCTTTCTCCTGTTTATCTTCCTATCTGAGCCAATGTTGTACCTCTGATCCTTGCCCTTTCATTAACAGAAGACCACCCTTTTCATTGTAATTTGACAATGGACAGTTCTGAGAGACATGAATAGCCAGAATGGCTGTTAAAAAAAAAAAAAAGGAGTCTGAAATGTCAAATCTAAGAGGAATAGGCTTATCTTTTATACATATTCAGTTTCCATTTTCCTGACAATCACATCAGGTTTTAAAGTCCTGTGAATCAATATTACAGGTTTTCCTGTTATCATCACACCTAGCATTCAGCACAGCCGGTCCTTTAAAAAAAATCAAAAAAGAATAATGAAGTTTCAGTGAGATTCTAAGTGTGAAATTAACACAAATAGAAAAGGTTCGCATGCTGAAGAAGCCTGGAGGAATGAGGAGCATTAAATCTCAAAGGCACATTTGGCTTGTCAGCTGGGCAGACATGGGTTTGGAAACTGAAAGGATAAATCCAGAGTTGGAGACATCAGCAATGTTTGCACTTAGTCTCCCAGCAAATTCCTGATTAATTGAGTGGACCTATTGAAGTTCTCATGGAAACAAGGAATCTAGGAAGTTATCTGAATCTCCATGGTTGTCCATTCACTAATTACAAAAGAACTGTCACAGTAGGTTACAACCAGCATTGTGCTGAGCATTTTCATACATTTTAGAAAATTTTCATTTTAAGGTATTTCCTGACTTATAACTTAGTTGCAAAAAGGCTACACAGAATTCCTGAGGCCTTCCACTGAGGGTGCTTTTGAACCTTCTTTTCCAAAGACATTTGGTGACATTTGGTTCATCATGGTGGAGGAGGAGTACTATGGCATTTAGTGGATAGAGGCCAGCAATGCTGCTAAGCATCCTCCCCTACATAGGGTCACCCCACAAAAGCCTCCAATGTCAACAGTGCTGAGACTGAGAAATCCAGCCTCATTCTCCTCACCCAGAATCCTCAGATGTAAATTTTTACATATCCATAGCACAACTATAAAACATGGGAGTTAACATGGATACACCACTATTGTCTTAATTATAGACATTTATCAAATTTTGCTACTAATCCCAATAATTTTTTTTTATACTAAAGAATGCAACTCAGAATTTTGGAATTAGTTGAAAAAATTCCTGTCTCCTTTATTCCAAATAAATTTCAGTTGTGTTTCATGACCTTGACATTTATTTAAATTTATTTTGGTACAGAGGATTGAACCCAGGGGCACTTTATTACAGAACTACATATCCAGTTTTGTTTTTTTTAATTTTTAAATTTTGAAACAGGGTCTCACTAAATTGCTGAGGCTAACCTTGAACTTGACATCCTCCTGCCTCAGCCTCCTGAGTAGCTGGGATTACAGGTGTGCACGCCTATGCCTGGATTGACCTTGACACTTTTAAGATGTGTGGCCAAACATTTGGTAGGATTTCTCTCAGTATTTGGAATATTTATTTATTTTAGAATTTAGGTTGTGCGTTTTGGGGCAGGAGCATCTTGTCAATCCTAACAGATGGTGTTGACTTGTTCTTTTAGTGGTGATATTAATTTTGATCACTTTATTAAAGTGGTGTCTCTAGATTCTTCCTCTGATGTTGATGGACATCAACATCAGATGATGGACAATTTTTCATTGTCCCTACTCTAATCAGTGAGTATCGTGTATCAACTCTCTAAATACCTGTCTCATCACATTAACTTCAGTGTCCATTAATGATTTTTGTCTAAAATAATTACTTTAGAATTTGGTGGTGTTTTCCTATTTCCACCACTCTTTTTTATGTATTGGATGGAATTCTGCAAAGAAGAGCTATTTCTTTCCCTCCATATATCTGTTCATTTAATTAACCATTTATTTCATCATAGACTCAGAGATTGTATCTTTTCTCAGGGCTATATTATTATTATTATTATTATTATTATTACTACTGATATTTTGCTCAACTTGTATCTTATTTGACCCTTGGGAGCCCCTGCAAGTCGCCTATTGTGTACTTTTGAATTCTGGTCCTCAGGTTTTGAGCATGTACTTCTTCTCTGGGACTGCAAGATATTCGAGGCTCATCTCATACTTTTCTGATCAAACCTTGGTATTTAAATTTAAAAGAAAATTGAAGGATTTTAATTTTTTTATTCCATTTCCAACCTATTTTACACTATTAATTTATGTATATGTTTGATATCAAGTAGAAAGTATGTGTTTTTTAATGTTCTACTCTTAGTTGATTCGGTATAACTATACTTAGAACTGACACCATTCCCAAGTTCAGGGTATGTATGTATCCTGGGAATGTTCACTAAGATTGTTGTGTGACCCTTCTCACTGTGGTTGACCCAAGAATAAAAACTGAGCCAATTCTAATCAGTGGAATTCAAGGCAGTGTGAATCTTCTGTTGAAATGCTCAAAGGATGGAATTTAGTCCCCTGGGTGGACTGTTATAGGACAGAACATAAACCTGAGCTTCAGGAAGGTATCTGTGCCCCATTCAAGCGGAATCTTCATGGAAGAAAGCAAAATCAATAATGGAGGAAGTAATATGAAATATTCAGATCATTGATGAGCCTTCAAAGCCAGCTCTACCATGGCACATTTAGTCATGGGATTCCCCTTTTGAATGTGACCAATGGAGAGGATAGTTGTGAAAATAGAGAGAAAATCAGGCTGCAATTTACCCGCAGTAGAGATCTATATCTATATCTATATCTATATCTATATCTATATCTATCTATCTATATATGTATATATATATACATATATATATATGTGTGTGTGTGTGTATATATATATATATATATATATATATATATATAATTTTTTTGAAAGGGAGAAGATAGAAAACATTTTAAGGTTTTTGAGTCATGAGTCTGTGTTACGCCATTGTTATAATGCAAAAACAAATCAACCGTAGGCATTGCTTGACTGTGGTCTGGTGAGATTCTATTTATGAATATTAAAAATTGAATTCCATGTAATTTTTATAAAATTTTAAAATATTTTTCTTCTTTGGATCCTTTTGTGCCCACTTAAAATTTTAAAAAGAAAATTTGCTATGCGTCTTATAATAGAGGCAGCAGCGAGTGTTTGGTCTGTGGGCCATACTCGCCAACTCCTATCACAAACAAGCACAAAACTTTATGAAGGACACTCTAAGAGAGAACATCTACCATTTTCTAGAGCAGGTTTCTGAATTCTAGAATTTTCTTTCAAACAGGGATACTGGACAAGTTGAACACACAAGAGAACATGGATACACAATCTTCTCTCTCTCTCTCTCTCTGGTAATTTTTTAACTTAAATTTACTGGTCCAGCATCCACAGAATTTCCTAAAGCCCCATATTATCTGACTTTTGGAACACAAAGGATCATTGAATAATTTTATCCACATTATATATTTTTCTTTCATGACATTATCTTGTCTTATGTTCATATTATGAACTGAATTGGGCCCCTCCAAAGTCATATGTGAAGTCCCAACTCACAGTACTTTATGTGATTGTATTGGGCATTTGAAGAGGAGGTTAAGTTAATGAGGAAGGACTTTAGAACAATCTGATGGATTTTGTAAACTGAAAAGATAAGGGAATCCTGAGAAACCCAAGATGTGAGTGCACAGAAGGACAACCACTTGAAGATTCAGTCAGAGTGCAGTCATCTGGGAACCTTAAGAAAAACTCAACCTAGTCAGCAGCTTGATCCTGAACTTCCAGTTTCCAGATCTGCTAGAAAATAAATTTGTGTTTGAACCATTTGGTCGGTGGTCTTTTGTTTGACATCCCTAGCAAACCCAACTCATACACATTCTTCTCAAACACTTCTTTAATATTTCTCTTTAGATAGAAATAGCCAGAACACTTATGACCCCACATTTTATATCCGTGGGTTGTATTTTAGGAAAAACTTGTCTTGGTATAAATACACTACATATCTCTTTGGCTTTTGTTAAAGACCATGTCAATATGAAGTTACACAACTGCTAAGTATAGAATATTGCCTGTATCTTTGGTACATAGATCTGGATACAGCCTTGCAGCAAATCACTATATAAAGACCCATTTTCTCAATTATCTGTGTAGCATGAATACAGACAAATTAACAGCCACCAGATTAGGTGTTTCTTTTGATCCAAGATGTCAAGCTTTAGACGTGGGGGGTGAATGGAATTAGAATGACAGTGAAATTGTAATAATGATAATGACATCAACATTATTGAATTCTTCATGTCCCAGGAATAGCAAGTGCTAGTTTCTCAACACTATATCACCAAATTGTCCCAACAGATATTAAATACAAATATTGCTATTATTTTCATTGACTCAGGGTTAATGAAACTAAAGGAGCTTAAGTCTTATAATTGTTTAAATATGAGATGTCTCTAAAAAGCTTATGTGTGAGACAATGCAAGAATGTTCAGAGAGAAATGATTATATTATGAGGTGTAACCAAATCAGTGGATTAATCCACTGATGTGGATTAACTGGGTTTAACTATAAGCACGTAATATGTAGCTAGTGAAGATAGGTCACTGGAGGCTCGGCTTTGGGGTTTATATTTTGTCCCTGATGAGCAGGGCTGGCTCTCTGCTTTCTACTTTCCACATCCTGAGCTTCTTTTCTCTGACACATTCTTAGGCCATGATGTTCTACTTCACCTTGGAGCCCAGAACTATAGAGTTGGTTGATCAAGAACTGACCTTTTGAAATCTTGAGCCAAAATAAGTTATTTCTCCTTTAATTTGTTCTTGTCAGGTCTTGTGGTCTCAGCAATATGAACACTGTTTACCTGAGTTCCTACAGAGAGTAATGGCAAGAGCCTTTGAGAAAATCTGAGTTGGAGATTTTGTATCCGTAGAGATGAGAGTAGGATCAATAATTTTTAGTGGTCAGAAAAGTCCTGAAAGAAAGATGTTTATTCTGGATCTTTATGAATATGTAGAATATTGCCAAGAATCAGTGGGTGTGTTAGTGAAAAAGAAAAGATCATTCTGGAAGAGAAGGTGGTGTTTGCTAAGACACCAAAGCACATACTGTGAAGGGTTAGGGGTTTGCTATGGCTGATGGAGAGGACTGGGGTGCTAGGTATAAATGGGTCATACTAGAGAATGGGCAGGAAAGATAAGGCAGGTAATTTCTGGCATATTCCAAAGTCCTCATATTTTCATTTTATAGGCCACAGGGTGTCCCTAAAAGAATTTAGGCTGGAAAATCTCATGGTCTGAATCAGATTTGGGTATGCTCATTTTCTCTGACTGAGCAGAGAATAACCTGGAATGAGTGAGACCAGGTTTATTTTCACACATTAGGAATGAAAATCAGTTCAATGTAGGGAAAGATTCCTGAAATGCACTCAATGATATTCCACTGATACAGTGGCTCTTGGAAACTCTCTAGATGGGGCACTAACCCAGGGGTTAAAAATAATGCACTGGCCTCAGAGTTCACCATAATGAAACATATGGTGTTCGACTTTAAGTCTGTGAGGAAACGAGGAAGCTACACAGTTTGATTTCTTCACTCCAAGTATCTTCACAAATATAGCCTTTCTCTTCTAAAATTGCAGGAGAAAGTTACGTAACCTCTAAAGGGGGGTGGGGGCGGGAAGCAATTGTCTCCATTGAATTATGGGCTATTTTAATGCTTAGGATTTCAAGAATCTTCACTTTCCCATTTCACAACCATTATACAAATCAAACAGCTTTTTTATTTTTCATTTCAGTTCTGATAATTAGTCCTCTCAATTTTCTTCTTCCCTGAGGAGTCCTCAGTGGAACTGGGGCACTCCTTCAAAATTAAAACCACTAAAATCTAGCATCAAGTGATCAATCAGATAATTCAGTCCTCTTCGAGAAAGAAATGAGCGAATGGGCAAGGGCCTACAAAAATGCTACATAAATTGATGTGCCATTACACAAAAATGAGGGACAAGAGGAGAATCTGCACCATGCACACAAATGACTCCCGCATTCCAGCTGTTATGAATTGAGGGCTAAAGGAGAAGTTGAGTGACAGTTCCCTTCCTCATGTGACCTCTGTCATGCCTTTCCTGTCCCTTGGGTTCACTGAAGAAATGATTGCTGGACCTTCCCATCAGGGGACTTCTTGTAAACCCCGAGGACGGCCCATATCAAAGCCATACTGCTTCACTTCAAGCAGAATTGAACTGCGTGACAAGCCATAAGAAGCTGACCCAGTGACAAGAGTTCCAGAAGCTGGTAAGCACTGAAAAAGAAGAGAGGAATGGAGCTATGACAGAAAGATGTCACCTCACATGTCATCTTATCAGGCAATGGTGCATGAGAGGGGAGGTTTTACTATGCCAAGAGGGACTAAAATGTGTCGAGACATATGGTTTAGAAATCAAAAGTTCAAAGTCTAGAGTTTCACACTGGATTATGGATAGTAACACTAGCACTATTTGTCTTCAGAAATGATGTGAACCATATTCAAATGCCCAGTTTTCTCATCTGTACATGAAAGATCTAAAGACATCATGGTGGAACTTACACCTATCAGATCATAGAATGCTAAGGCTCCTTAGAACAATGTCCAGAACACATTAAAACCTTAGTATTCTGAATACGTGATATTTAATAATAATGACTGGAGAACTATTTTTATTTTATTCCTCAAAAGTTTCTCATTGTTCTCTTTTCTCTTTATTTAAGAGTTCTATTGAGATATAATTCACATATTGCAAAATTTCAACTTTGCGCTTCTACTATCCAGGCATTTACTGTATTTAAATATTTGTACAACCACCAATATAATGTAATTTTAGGATATTTAAGTCACCCCCTCATATACAAACATCTTTATGATACTGCCATTAGCCTTGGAAACCACAAACTCAAGTGTTGTATGCAAAGTAGGTAAAGCATTTAACAAATTTCCTGACATACAGTAAGTTGTCAGTGTCATTTCTGTAAAATCATAATGCAGATAAGTACATGTAGCCCATGTTAATTCTGTCAACTTGGCTCAGAACGTTGGTTCAGCTCTTTACATATTTTAGGGATATGATTACAGGGGCCTTTGGTATGGAGATCAACTATTCAGCATTGTAGCTGCACATATTAGTTTTAATGGAATAAAATTTACCTGCCTAAAATTCATCATTTTAAAGTGCACTATTCATTTTTTTATTACATTCATAAAGTTATGGAACCACTGTACTATATAATACTGAGACATTTTTTATAAAACCAAAAAGAAATCCAAACCCATTGCTATCCACTTCCCATTACCCACTCACCAGGATCCTGGAAAACACTGTCATACTTTCTATTTCAATGAACTTGTCTGCCGTATAGTATGTGTCTTTTTATATTTGGATTCTGTCATTTAGTATACTGTTTCAAAGGTCCATTTTTGAGACATAGATCAATGCTTCATTCACTTTTATGGCTACATCATATTTCACTATGAATATACGACATTGTGTTTACCATTTGTCAGTTGGGAAACATTTGGTTTGTTTCCACTTTTCAACTGTTTTGAATAATGCTACTATCAACATTCAGGGTTGACATGTGCTTCATATTATCTTTGCATATGTACCTGTGAGTGGAATTACTGATTCATATACCTCTGGTTCATATGACTTGTGATCATCCAGTTTTGT
This sequence comes from Marmota monax, assembly GCF_021218885.2. NCBI lineage: Eukaryota > Metazoa > Chordata > Mammalia > Rodentia > Sciuridae > Marmota > Marmota monax. The sequence continues at coordinate 21,321,736 of NW_026694710.1, forward strand.
TTTGTTTTGTTTTAATTTGCCATCTGATGGTGCATGTGAAGCTATATCTCATTCTGTATCGATGTAAATGCCCCCAACGACATATGGTTTTGAGTGTCTTTCATGCACTTGTGAACCATTTGTATAGCTTCTTTGGAGAAATATCTATTTAAGCTCATCACCCATTTTTTAACTGAGTTATCTTGTCAGTTGACTTATTAAAAAGTTTTGTTTCATTTATTTCTATTCCTAGATAATGTCATATGGGATCATTTGAATATCCATTTCTTCAAACATCTTCTAACACTTTTGTTTTTTAAATTCTGAATACAATTCCCTTATCAGATGTATGATTTGAAAGTATTTTATTTTGTTGGTAGTATTTTTTAATTTTTCAGTGTTATCTTTTCATGCACAAAAGTGTTTTTATTTAATTTTGATGAAATCCAAAAGGCTTATATTTATTTCATTTTTCCACTTGTGTTTTTGGTGTCATATCACTGTCTCTCAGTATTGTTATAAGAACAGAGATTCTCAGATATTTTTAAATGCTTTTTTAGTGACTAATGGAATGATCATATTTGCCTTTTATTAATATGACATATTATGTTGACTTATCTGAGTGTTAAAAAATACCTTGTATTCCTGAGGTGAAACTTATTTGGTATGGTTTATCCTTTATTTCACATGTCTATGCTTTGGGGTTATTAATGCAATGCACCGATAATTTCTGTGAAGCTTCATTGTCTTAGCTCTTTGATGCATTTGGAGATTTTTACAGATATTAAAATATAGGTTTCAAGTTCTATTATCTTGCCTGTGGATATTTAATAGTTCCAGACCTATTTTTTCAAAAACATATCCATTTCCCATTGAGTAATCTTGGCAAAATTGTCAAAGTCAATTGACCATTAGTTTAAAGACTTATTTGTGAACTGTCAATTCTATTTTATTGATATGTCTGTCTTTATTTGTACACCACATGGTTGTGATTAGTGTAGCTTGTTAGTAGGTGAAATCAGAATGTGTGAGCCCTCCAACTTTGTTATCCTTTTCAGTATTGATCTAACTATTCTTATTCCTTTGTGTTTGTATAGGAATTTTAGGATAAGTGTGTCAATTTGTGCAAACAAAGCACTTGGAAATTTGGTAGGATTGTATGGAGGAAGTACATCAATATGGGGAATCATATGCTGTTAAAAATATTAAGCCTTCCAATACACAAATCTTGGATGTCTGTCCATTTATTTATATTTCTATAGTTTTTTCCAGCAATGTATTGAAGTTCTTATCAAAAAAACTTGAATATCTTTTGCTCAGTTTTTTAAATACTTTATTGTTTGATGATTTGTCAATGATTTTCATATGCTTTGTCCATTGATTTTTGTGTTCAACTATGTTGGCTCTTTTATGAATTCTATTTTGTTTATTTTTAGGATTTTTTTACATAGTGGATAATAACATTGGAATGTAGGAGTGTACGTGAGTGGTAGATACATGCTCAGCATGCAGGACCCCCAGGTTCAATCCAAATTGAACAATGCAAAACAAAAGAAATTTTAAAAAGCAGAGATAGTTACTTTTTATTAGTCTGAGTGACCTAATTAATTTTTCTTTCCAAATTAGTTAGCCAGATACCTCCCCATGATGGTGAGCATAAATGTTGCAGGTTCCTTGTCTTCCTCCTGGCCCCAGAGCAGAATCCAGTCTTTTACCACCAGCTACTGCTCTACCTCTGGGTGTCTCACGCCTGCCCTCCATCAAGTTCTGAAAGTTTCCTGCTAATCACTGTCTCTTAATTTTTTTTTTATAAAAACAGATGATCCAATATTTTAAAATGCTTTTCCAGTGACTAAAGCCATGATCATATTTGTGCTTTATTAATGTGGTATATCATGTTGACTTATTTCAGAGTGTTAAAAACCACCTTGAATTTCTGAAATAAAACTCATTTTTATAATGTACCCTTTATCCCCTCCCCCTGCGCCGGCAAAGTAGAGGGAACTGTGACCACGCACAGAGCAGGCCCAGCGGCCTGCTGAGGGGCAGAGCCGCCCCCCACCCCCCGCGCCTGCCAGGTAGGGGAACTGTGACCACGGACAGAAAAGGCCCAGCGGCCCTTGGCGGGACAGAGCTTCCAATCACTCCTGCAAGGTAGGCGGACCTGCGACCCACCGGCAGAGGAGGAGCGGCAACCTGCTGAGAGGCAGAGCCGCCCCCTCCCCCTGCACCGGCAAGGTAGAGGGAACTGTGACCACGCACAGAGCAGGCCCAGCGGCCTGCTGAGGGGCAGAGCCGCCCCCCACCCCTCGCGCCTGCCAGGTAGGGGAACTGTGACCACGGTCAGAAAAGGCCCAGTGGCCCGCGGCGGGGCAGAGCTTCCAATCACTCCTGCAAGGTAGGCGGGCCTGTGACCCACCTGCAGAAGAGGAGCAGCGACCTGCTGAGAGGCAGAGCCGCCCCCTCCCCCTGCACCGGCAAGGTAGAGGGAACAGTGACCACGCACAGAGCAGGCCCAGCGGCCTGCTGAGGGGCAGAGCCACCCCCCAACCCCCGCGCCTGCCAGGTGACCACCGACAGAAAAGGCCCAGTGGCCCGCGGTGGGACAGAGCTTCCAATCACTCCTGCAAGGTGGGCGGGCCTGCGACCCACCGGCAGAAGAGGAGCAGCGACCTGCTGAGAGGCAGAGCCGCCCCCTCCCCCTGCGCCGGCAAAGTAGAGGGAACTGTGACCACGCACAGAGCAGGCCCAGCGGCCTGCTGAGGGGCAGAGCCGCCCCCCACCCCCCGCGCCTGCCAGGTAGGGGAACTGTGACCACGGACAGAAAAGGCCCAGTGGCCCGCGGCGGGACAGAGCTTCCAATCACTCCTGCAAGGTAGGCGGGCCTGCGACCCACCGGCAGAGGAGGAGCAGCGGCCTGCTGAGAGGCAGAGCCGCCCCCTCCCCCTGCACCGGCAAGGTAGAGGGAACTGTGACCACGCACAGAGCAGGCCCAGCGGCCTGCTGAGGGGCAGAGCCACCCCCCACCCTCCGCGCCTGCCAGGTAGGGGAACTGTGACCACCGACAGAAAAGGCCCAGTGGCCCGCGGCGGGACAGAGCTTCCAATCACTCCTGCAAGGTAGGCGGGCCTGCGACCCACCTGCAGAAGAGGAGCAGCGACCTGCTGAGAGGCAGAGCCGCCCCCTCCCCCTGCACCGGCAAGGTAGAGGGAACTGTGACCACGCACAGAGCAGGCCCAGCGGCCTGCTGAGGGGCAGAGCCCCCCCCACCCCCGCGCCTGCCAGGTAGGGGAACTGTGACCACGGACAGAAAAGGCCCAGTGGCCCGCGGCGGGACAGAGCTTCCAATCACTCCTGCAAGGTAGGCGGGCCTGCGACCCACCTGCAGAAGAGGAGCAGCGGCCTGCTGAGAGGCAGAGCCGCCCCCTCCCCCTGCACCGGCAAGGTAGAGGGAACTGTGACCACGCACAGAGCAGGCCCAGGGGCCTGCTGGGGGGCAGAGCCGCCCCCCACCCCCCGCGCCTGCCAGGTAGGTGGAACTGTGACCACCATCAGAACAGGCCAGACCTGCAACCGAGAGACAGAACAGGCCCAGGGGCCTGAGGAAGGGTAGAGCCGCCCCCCCCCCCCGCACCTGCAAGGTAGGCGGACCTGCGACCCACTGGCAGTACAGCCCCAGAGGCCTGCAGAGGGGCAGTGCCGCTGCCTGCACCTGCAAAGTAGACAGAACTGTGACCACCCACAGAACAAGCCTAGCGGCCCGCAGAGGGACAGAGCCGCCGCCCGCGCCTGCGAGGGAGACTTTGCAACTATACAAGACCAATATAAATATATAGGGGGAAAATTCAATAACACAACAGTTTCACTAAGTAGAAAGGAACGCAAACAGTATGAAGAGACAAGGAAAGAAAGGACCACAAGCAATGCAGGTCAACTCAACATTAGAAGAGGTAATAGCTGCAGCAGATGGAATGTCAGATAAAGAATTCAGGATATACATGCTTCAGATGATCTGGAGGCTCAAGGAAGACATCAGACAGCAAAATCAGACAATGAAAGATCACTTCAACAATGAATTACATAAACAAATCCAAGAAGCAAAAGATCAACTACACAGGGAAATAGAGGTTATAAAAAACAAACAAACAGAAATCCTAGAAATGCAGGAAGCAATAAGCCAACTTAAAAACTCAATTGAGAATACTACCAGCAGAGTAGAACACTTAGAAGACAGAACATCAGACAATGAAGATAAAGTATTTCAACTTGAAAAGAACATAGACAGCTCAGCAAGACTGTTAAGAAACCATGAGCAGAACATCCAAGAAATATGGGATAACATCAAGAGACCAAATTTAAGAGTCATTGGGATACAGGAAGGGACAGAGTTTCAAACCAAAGGATTGAGCAATCTATTCAATGAAATAATACGAGAAAACTTCCCAGACTTGAAGAATGAGACAGAACCCCAAATCCTAGAAGCCTACAGGACGCCGAATGTGCAAAATCATAAGAGACCCACACCTAGACACATTATAATGAAGATGCCCAACATACAGAATAAGGAGAGAATTTTAAAAGCTACAAGAGAAAGGAAGCAGATCACATTTAGGGGTAAGCCAATCAGGATAACAGCTGATCTTTCAACACAGACTCTGAAAGCTAGAAGATCCTGGAATAACATATTTCAAACACTGAAAGAAAATGGGTTCCAACCAAGAATTGTGTTTCCAGCGAAATTAAGCTTCAGGATGGAAGATGAAATTAAAACCTTCCACGATAAACAAAAGTTAAAAGAATTTGCAGCTAGAAAACCATCTCTTCAAAACATCCTTGGCAAAACATTACAGGAAGAGGAAATGGAAAATAACAATGAAAACCAACAGTGGGAGGTAGGACACTAAAGGGGGGAAAATAATCAAAGAGGAAAACAAACCATGTTTAGTAACATAAATAAACAAATATGGCTGGAAGAACAACCCATATCTCAATAATAACCCTAAATGTTAATGGCTTAAACTCACCAATCAAGAGACACAGGCTAGTAGAATGGGTCACAAAACAAGACCCAACAATATGCTGCCTACAGGAGACGCATTTGATAGGAAAAGACATACATAGGCTGAAGGTGAAAGGTTGGGAAAAATCATATCACTCATATGGACTTCGGAAACAAGCAGGAGTATCCATACTCATATCAAATAAAATAGATTTCAAGCCAAAGTTAATCAAAAGGGATAAAGAGGGATACTACATACTGCTCAAGGGAACCATACACCAACAAGACATAACAATCATAAATATATATGCCCCAAACAATGGTGCAGCTATGTTCATCAAACAAACTCTTCTCAAGTTCAAGAGTCTAATAGACCACCATACAATAATCATGGGAGACTTCAACACACCTCTATCACCACTGGACAGATCTTCCAAACAAAAGTTGAATAAGGAAACTATAGAACTCAATAACACAATTAATAACCTAGACTTAATTGACATATATAGAGTATACCACCCAACATCAAGCAGTTACACTTTTTTCTCAGCAGCACATGGATCCTTCTCAAAAATAGATCATATATTATGTCACAGGGAAACTCTTAGACAATATAAAGGAGTAGAGATAATACCATGCATCCTATCTGATCATAATGGAATGGAACTGAAAATCAACGATAAAAGAAGGAAGGGAAAAGAATACATCACTTGGAGAATGAACAATAGGTTACTGAATGATCAATGGGTTATAGAAGACATCAAGGAAGAAATTAAAAAATTCTTAGAGATTAATGAAAACACAGACACAACATATCGGAATCTATGGGACACATTGAAAGCAGTTCTAAGAGGAAAATTCATTGCTTGGAGTTCATTCCTTAAAAAAAGAAAAAACCAACAAATAAATGATCTCATACTTCATCTCAAAATCCTAGAAAAAGAAGAGCAAAACAACAGCAAAAGAAGTAGAAGGCAAGAAATAATTAAAATCAGAGCTGAAATTAATGAAATCGAAACAAAAGAAACAATTGAAAAAATTGACAAAACTAAAAGTTGGTTCTTTGAAAAAATAAACAAAATCGACAGACCCTTAGCCATGCTAGCGAAGAGAAGAAGAGAGAGAACTCAAATTACTAACATACGGGATGAAAGAGGCAATATCACAACAGACACTTCAGAAATACAGAAGATAATCAAAAATTATTTTGAATCCTTATACTCCAATAAATTAGAAGATAGTGAAGGCATAGATAAATTTCTTAAGTCATATGATCTGCCCAGATTGAGTCAGGAGGATATAGACAACCTAAACAGACCAATATCAATTGAGGAAATAGAAGAAACCATCAAAAGACTACCAACTAAGAAAAGCCCAGGACCAGATGGGTATACAGCAGAGTTTTACAAAACCTTTAAAGAGGAACTAATACCAATACTTTTCAAGCTACTTCGGGAAATAGAAAAAGAGGGAGAACTTCCAAATTCATTCTACGAGGCCAACATCACCCTGATACCTAAACCAGACAAAGACACTTCAAAGAAAGAAAACTACAGACCAATATCTCTAATGAACCTAGATGCAAAAATCCTCAATAAAATTCTGGCCACTCGGATACAAAAACTTATCAAAAAAATTGTGCACCATGATCAAGTAGGATTCATCCCTGGGATGCAAGGCTGGTTCAATATACGGAAATCAATAAATGTTATTCACCACATCAATAGACTTAAAAATAAGAATCATATGATCATCTCGATAGATGCGGAAAAAGCATTTGACAAAGTACAGCATCCCTTTATGTTCAAAACTCTAGAAAAACTAGGGATAACAGGAACATACCTCAATATTGTAAAAGCAATCTATGCTAAGCCTCAGGCTAGCATCATTCTGAATGGAGAAAAATTGAAGGCATTCCCTCTAAAATCTGGAACAAGACAGGGATGCCCTCTCTCTCCACTTCTGTTCAACATAGTTCTCGAAACACTGGCCAGAGCAATTAGACAGACGAAAGAAATTAAAGGCATCAAAATAGGAAAAGAAGAACTTAAATTATCACTATTTGCAGATGACATGATTCTATACCTAGCAGACCCAAAAGGGTCTACAAAGAAACTATTAGAGCTAATAAATGAATTCAGCAAAGTGGCAGGATATAAAATCAACACGCATAAATCAAAGGCATTCCTGTATATCAGCGACAAATCCTCTGAAATGGAAATGAGGACAACCACTCCATTCACAATATCTTCAAAAAAAATAAAATACTTGGGAATCAACCTAACAAAAGAGGTGAAAGACTTATACAATGAAAACTACAGAACCCTAAAGAGAGAAATAGAAGAAGATCTTAGAAGATGGAAAAATATACCCTGTTCATGGATAGGCAGAACTAACATCATCAAAATGGCGATATTACCAAAAGTTCTCTACAGGTTTAATGCAATGCCAATCAAAATCCCAATGGCATTTCTTGTAGAAATAGAGAAAGCAATCATGAAATTCATATGGAAAAACAAAAGACCCAGAATAGCAAAAACAATGCTAAGCAGGAAGGGTGAATCAGGCGGTATAGCGATACCAGACTTCAAACTATACTACAGAGCAATAGTAACAAAAACAGCATGGTACTGGTACCAAAACAGGCGGGTGGACCAATGGTACAGAATAGAGGACACAGAAACCAATCCACAAAACTACAACTACCTTATATTTGATAAAGGGGCTAAAAGCATGCAATGGAGGAAGGATAGCATCTTCAACAAATGGTGCTGGGAAAACTGGAAATCCATATGCAACAAAATGAAACTGAATCCCTTTCTCTCGCCATGCACAAAAGTTAATTCAAAATGGATCAAGGAGCTTGATATCAAATCAGAGACACGCCGTCTGATAGAAGAAAAAGTTGGCTACGATCTACATACTGTGGGGTCGGGCTCCAAATTCCTCAATAGGACACCCATAGCACAAAAGTTAATAACTAGAATCAACAAATGGGACTTACTCAAACTAAAAAGTTTTTTCTCAGCAAAAGAAACAATAAGAGAGGTAAATAGAGAGCCTACATCCTGGGAACAAATCTTTACTCCTCACACTTCAGATAGAGCCCTAATATCCAGAGTATACAAAGAACTCAAAAAATTAGACAATAAGAGAACAAACAACCCAATCAACAAATGGGCCAAGGACCTGAACAGACACTTCTCAGAGGAGGACATACAATCAATCAACAAGTACATGAAAAAATGCTCACCATCTCTAGCAGTCAGAGAAATGCAAATCAAAACCACCCTAAGATACCATCTCACTCCAGTTAGATTGGCAGCCATTATGAAGTCAAACAACAACAAGTGCTGGCGAGGATGTGGGGAAAAGGGTACTCTTGTACATTGCTGGTGGGACTGCAAATTGGTGCAGCCAATTTGGAAAGCAGTATGGAGATTTCTTGGAAAGCTGGGAATGGAGCCACCATTTGACCCAGCTATTCCCCTTCTCGGTCTATTCCCTAAAGACCTAAAAAGAGCATGCTACAGGGACACTGCTACATCGATGTTCATAGCAGCACAATTCACAATAGCTAGACTGTGGAACCAACCTAGATGCCCTTCAGTGGATGAATGGATAAAAAAAATGTGGCATTTATACACAATGGAGTATTACTCTGCATTAAAAAATGACAAAATCATAGAATTTACAGGGAAATGGATGGCATTAGAGCAGATTATGCTAAGTGAAGCTAGCCAATCCCTAAAAAACAAATGCCAAATGTCTTCTTTGATATAAGGAGAGTAACTAAGAACAGAGTAGGGTCGAAGAGCAGGAGAAGAAGATTAACATTAAACAGGGATGAGAGGTGGGAGGGAAAGGGAGAGAGAAGGGAAAATGCATGGAAATGGAAGGAGACCCTCAGAGTTATACAAAAGTACATACAAGAGGAAGTGAGGGGAAGGGGAAAAATAATATAAGGGGGACAAACGAATGTCAGTAGAGGGAGCAGAGAGAGAAGAGGGGAGGGGAGGGGAGGGGAGGGGAGGGGAGGGGAGGGGGGATAGTAGAGGATAGGAAAGGCAGCAGAATACAACAGACACTAGTATGGCAATATGTAAATCAATGGATGTGTAACTGATGTGATTCTGCAATCTGTATATGGGGTAAAAATGGGAGCTCATAACCCACTTGAATCAAATTGTGAAATATGATATATCAAGAACTATGTAATGTTTTGAACAGCCAACAATAAAAAATTAAAAAAAAAAATAATAATGTACCCTTTATTTCACATGTTTAGGCATTTGGATTATTAATATAACATTAATAATATAATATATTAATGAATATATTATATTTACATGCAATATTGGGCTAAAGTTTTCATGTGATACATTTATCTGGTTCATTGTCAAGGTCAACACTGGGCCCTTAGTGTGAGCTAAGGGACTTGTTTACCACCTTTTGAAGAGTTTGCATAGAACTAGGGCTTCATATGTTTGGTTGAAAGGGTCAGTGAGACCAGGTGATATCCACCTGGGGCTCAGGTATGTAGTGGTATGCTTCGTATGTCTTTGAGGCTTTGTTCATTTTTCTTTATTGTTTTACCCTGGATAATGTCAGACTAGATCATTTTCATTCCCATTCCTTTACATGTCTTCTAATATGTTTTCAAACTGGACATTTGCAACAATGACTGTGACAAATCTGGAGGGGGGACACTGCCCACAGATGTTTGGTGCCACCACTGTGCTGCTATTCTCAATGCTGCTGCCATTTCTTTCTCCAGTGACTTGCCCAGGGTTCCTGTGACATCTGTACTCTCAGCTGTGTATGGCCACAGCCACTTCTGCTAAGGATTGCCAGAGATCTCCTTAAATGCTCTAACCCTTTGGCAAGTGACATTATATCATGTTGTGGCATGCCTTTAACCCTGGAAGTTCACAGCGGTACGTTAATCCTCACTTTGTATACAAGGTCTTCTGGTTAGAAAATGCCAGAAATTAATTTATTTTCCAGGTGCATGCATTGTCCTATGTGTTGTACATGCTCATGTATTTTTAGGTCTTCAGAAATACAATATTCTGTTCAAAACCTCCTATAAACACTTATTTAATAGGTCTTCCTTTTATGTGTTTTGTCCTGCCCCTCACTTGTCCAGGTGGTGGGTCTGCCTTCCCAGGCATTTGCTATATTAAACAACTGTCACTAGTAAGTTGTATATCAGGGCAAATAATAAGAAGTCCATAAAATAAGGCTTCTGCATGAAGTGGCCAGACAGGAGGAGTAGCGATACTTCTCTGGGATGAGGCTTGTGGAGGAATTCAAAACCCATAGTGTCCCTCTTGTGGTTGCCAGTCTACTGGTTTTCACAGATGTCATAGCTGTGAGACTGATGGTTTTCATGGCAATCATAGGTCTAAGGAAATAGGGATGGGGACAGCACAAGTGACAAGACCGCAAAACTTGTTCTTCTTACTTTGATTCAGTTGCTTCTCTTAACAAGCATAGTTACATTCCCCCAAGCTTTTGGTTAGTTTCTGTAGTTGTGAAAAAGTTGCTTTTGACAATTTCTTGGCAGTGTTAGCAATTCTTTTCTGGAGAAGTAGATTTTCAAAGCTCATTACCCCACCATCATAGAGATACTGTTCTCCAGTGGTTTTCTAATGCCTACATGGAATTAAAATACTCATGACAGATATTAAAGCCATATTCTTCAGGGTAACGTTCAAATCTCAGTCCAATCTGGGTCCGGACTCAATTTTGAGCTTCACATATTTGAAAATCCCCAACTGAATGTTCTGCTTCCTATCCTAGAGATCCAATTACAAAATAGGGACTCTGTAGCTAACCAGGACAAAACAGTACCATAAGGGACAATGACTTGTACAGCAATAAAATAAATGCCAATCAAGCATGCATTGCATATGTGGGGAAAAGCTTCCTCTAATCCTCCAGCTTAGACATTCGGAGATATCTATCAGGAGGACAATGTTGAGAAGGACTTTCCAACTCATCTGAACTCAGAGGAAGAGAAATGCCATCAGTACCTTCTAACATTGCCAGGTCCATGGAACATTTGTTCTCCCTGACTCAAACATCTGAACATTTGGAGAGAGAAGGGTTTGAGTAGGTCTCTTTCCCAGTCAGTGGAGAATATCAGAGAATATCAGAGAATGGCAATGACATTGTTTACAGAGTTTATCGAGATATGTGCAACAAAGAAAAGTTTATATGTACAATAAATGACACACATGTATTTTAAGTCATACTCATGCTTCAGGGGCCAAGTGTACATTCAGATGATGATGATAGTGATGGTAATGATGATGGTAAAAATCTTCCTATTTCCTGTTTATGAATTTTATATCTTCAGAAATTGCCAACAGAATGAGTAATGTGTTCATTTTGAAATCATAAGGAACTGGATTTGAATTCCCGCCCATCACTTGTTTGTATTCAATCTTGCTTTGCATTTCCTATCTTGCAGGACTATTTTAGTCAGCTTTACATCACTATGATGAAATATCTGTTATAGTCAACTTATAAGAAGGAAAAGTTTATTTTGGCTTAAGGTTTTCAGTCCATAGTCTCTTGGCCCCTTTTCCTTGGGCTTGTGTTGAGGCAACATAAGTGGTAGAGAGTGTGGATAAGGAAGCTACTCAACTCATAGTGCCTAGGAAGCAAAGAGTGAGAGGAAAGAAAAGACTGCCCAGTAGGCCCCATCTTTTAAAAGTTCTACTACCCCCAATAGCACCAGAGGCTGGTGACCAAGCCATATATATATTTAAGATCCAAAATATAGCAAGCACTGTTACAAGATTTTAAAATTAGTTAGGCAAAATATGTAGCATAATGTCTACCAGGTACTGCCCATGGTATGGCATATACCTTGGAGCCTGATGGGATGGATACTTTGCTTTGCAATTTTATATACTCATAAGCTGCCTAATGTTTGTAACTTCAACATCATTTGAGAGCTCCTTTGAGAGACAGGAAACTGTGATAGAGAAGGATTTTTTTATGAATAAGAAAAAGTGGACTAAATGTAAACAAGACAAAGAAAAAAATAGTTACAATAGACTTTCAACCAGCTTTAATTATACATGTTTGTATGATGTGCTATGCTTGTCTTAGATATATACCTTCAACCATAAAATCTTACATATAGACAATAAGAGTGAAATTTATAGTATTTGACAACCTCCAACAAACCAGTGGAGAGAATCAGCCATTCAGAATGCTTACTAGATGTGATTTGGAGTGAAGCCTTTGAGGTTTCTACTATGCTGAATATTACATATTTTATTGCTGGATTTCCAGATAGTCCAGCAGTTTTCCAGGTGATGGTGAGGTAGCTCTGGATTTGTGACACCAAGAGATGGGGTTCAGAGTGGTAGCCATTTGTCATTTGGTTTAGAAGTACATTTGATCCTCCTATCTCTGGGTTTTGCTTCCATGCATTCAAAAAAGTTGTAGAAGGAAAATATTTGGGAAAAAATGCATCTGTACTGGACTTGTACAAACTGGTTTTTCTTGTCATTATTCCCTAGATAATGTGTGTAACAACAATTGATACAACATTCACATTGTATTATGTGTTATAAGGAAGCTCATAACATGATGAGTTATTTTATATAGGAGGATTGCATAGGTGATGTTGAGGGCCACAGCCGAGTCAGGATAACGAATGGCATTTTTGCCAGAAGTAGTGGTTGACAGGTGACACCAGCGAGCCTTTAAGATGATGACTTTTGAGTTCTCATCGAGTTCCCATTGAGTTCCGGTTGAGCTCTCACGGGGATTCCTGAAGAGTTCGAGTTGGTTGGGGAAGTGCCGGAGGAGGGATTTTCCGGTTGGTGGTTCCTGGAGGAGGCACGTGGCGTTCCGGAGAGTTCCTGGGGAGCGTGTGTGAAGTGTGCTGGTGGAGTTCAGAAATAAAGTTTGTTCCTCTTGAGTGGCTTGTGATTAGTGCCCAGCCAGACTGCGACAAGGTTACATCCTTATACTATGCCATTTTATATAAGGCACTTTATCACCCCTCAATTTGAGGATCTGTGGAGGGTTCTGGATCAAATCCCCTTAAACATTGCAGGACATCTGCATTTTTTAATGTGTTAACAAATCTTATGACCAGTTAGAAGTTGAGGGTAAACCTTTGTGTAATTAAATACACCTGAGGAAGTCACCAAAGAAATACTAAATGAGACAGGGTCCTTGTCCCCAACAAATTTACTTGAACAATTTCAGAATATAGCCTGCTTATGTGAAATTTTTTAAAAAATTAAAGATAATATGGAATGGTATGACCAGAGGTACCCCCAGAAGAAAAGTATTCCCTAAAGGTCTTTTGATTCAATTAAAATCACAAGGAAATTGTCAAAATAAACCCTGCTATCATGAATAGCTATGTTGCACTAAAATTTTCAAATAAAGAAATAAAATTCACATTTCTCTAATATAAATATATAAAACACTATCCTAGGATTTAAATACTAGCTGTTTCTTGTATGATCACTTAAATAAAAGCAAAAAAATATGTAGTGAAATTATCAACTATGACAAAAGTACAAATTAAGCAGCAGTTGCCTGGACAGGAGGCAGGTCGGTGGTTCACAGCCTTGATTTGCTGTATGGTGTTTACAGCTGGAGTGATGCAGCTGAGATTAGGTAATTGTTCAAGGTGTCATAAGCCAATGACAAGAGTGCAATGCCATCAGTGTCAGGAGAAAGATGGTAGAACATGGAAAACATTCTCATGAGACAGAAGAAATTCTCAGGTAGAAATGATTGAAAGAACCAATGTCAAGAAGGCAATGAAAATTGCGATTCAGGTAGGGCTAATGATGCTGAAGATGCTTCAGGAGCCATAGAATTCGGACTGTAGAGCACAACTGCAGGTTAGTAAACTGCTTAAATAATAGAGTGTGCATATCATTTGCTAAGACCAGAAAGAATTTGTCAGGATGGATGATGGATGATGTGACTATTTCAAAGATTATGTTTATTTTTCTTTTCATTAAAAATTTCTGTGCTGAAAGTGCAGAGGACTTGGAGTAATTATTTAGCGTATTGAAGCTCTAGTTTCCTTAGCAAAAACCTGAGATAATCTTATCTAGTGGGCTTTCTGTGGGGGTGAGGGTTAAGCGGAGATTTGAAGATGGGGGGAAAGAGCTGTGCGTTCCACCAGGGGTCAGCAAGACAGTGTTCCAGGGAGAAGAGGCATTAGATACCAACACGGGACAATGGTGAGATGACAGACACAGCCAAAGTGGCTGGAGTCGACTGAATAGGGGGCTGAAGGGTGGAGCAGCCATGAAATCCAATCCATCATGGGCCAAACCAATGGGGTTCAATTGCATCTTAAGCTCACTGGGAGTATACTGAAGGGTGTTGAGGAGGTGTGGAGTGTCCTGACTTAAGTTTAATGGAACATATAGAAATTTGGTAATAGTTGGACATTGTGAATATAATTGTTGACATTGACTTCTACTCTTAAAAGAGTTAGAATGGCAAACTGTATGTTCTTTATGTTCAAACCAATTTTAAAAACATGTAAAAGAACGTGCTTTCAGTTGAAACGTGAGAACAATCTTGAGATGAAAAGAGGAAGTGCCAGTGGTCCAATTAAGATGGATAAAGATCCTCCTTATATTCTCACAAACACCAAAATAAATTAAGAATAGTATCCACATGTGGAAACTGAGATTCATAGATTAAACATCCTAAAGTTGAGCTGGAAGAGAAACTTATCCTCTTACCACAGAATCAAGAAATGCACTTGTTCTAACGTCATGGACCTCTTAACCTATTACTCATTTTGATGTTTAAATAAGCTTTGCTTTTCATTCTGAGGTCTCAGATATAAATTGCCTTCTTTTTCAACTGAGCAAGAAAATTCTTATCAATAGAAATATTAGCAATTCTTTTATTTTAACTGTGGTATTATACCATATATAGCAACAATTACAGTACATGCATTGAAATAGTCATTTTGTCTGAAATTTCAGGCAGAAAGGACAATTAAAACATTTTTCCATTTAAGTAGTTGTTCTTCCATTCTTTATCACATCACCTATTAAAGGAATGGATTTTGATTTTTGAGATTAATGAAACCCTACTGAGCATGAATTTTAAGAGGGGTTTTAAGAAAAATCTGTAAATTTTTTAAAAATGGTCTGTATTGTGGAATTCACGTCAGCCTCATTATTCTTTTTGCAAACTCTTACAGGAAGTAAAAAAGAAATCGTTGATATTTAAAGTTTCATAATAGAAGATTTGCAAGGATAGTACAATCAGAAGAAAAGTATATTGGAATTTAAGTAGCTCTGACATTTCTCTAATCACACCGGGCAATTGAACATATTTGTCCAGAGAGAATGAATTCCAGTGACTACAATTTAGGCATTTTGATATGCTAAAAGAAGCCCACTAACTCCCTGATCAGTTAAAATGGAACTGCCTTGAATTTGCAATAATAATTTCAATAATTGGACCATGAAGATAGAAGCAGAGTAATATGGAGCTAGAATAACTTTGATATGAGTTTCATGGTGCAAAAATAGATTTGATATTAATCTCTGGATGCCTAGAAGTAGTTTTAGCATTTGCATTGATCAGAATAACGATCAATCTCATGAAATGATTTTATTTAACATGCAAAAATACCTCTGTAACTTAATTCAGGAAGGTTACTTTCAACAGCATCTATCTGTTCAGGGTTGCCTATGTGTGTTTGTCTCATAAACATTTATTAGGACTCTAAATGTAGCATACATTGGATTTCAGAATAGACTTAGAAAAATGAACATGTTGACATTTTAGCAAAAAAGACCTGGGAAGTCCTGAAATCTTGATTATATGCCTTACTTATTCTCTGACCTAACAAAAGTCCTGTTACGTTATTCCATTTTTATTCATTTTCTATTATTTTTCATTCCAATGTTTACATATGAGGAAGCTGAGGCACAGAAGTACTAAGCAAATTACCCACATTAATATGTAGCATGGCTGGGATTCAGATCTAGGGGAACAGTTCTTCAAAACTCTCTTTTAGAGCTGTTTCTTTTTGTATTATTGGTTGTTCAAAACATTACATAGCTCTTGACATATCATATTTCATACATTTGATTCAAGTGGGTTATGAACTCCCATTTTTACCCCGGATACAGATTGCAGAATCACATCGGTTATACATCCACGTTTTTACATAGTGCCATACTAGTGTCTGTTGTATTCTGCTGCCTTTCCTATCCTCTACTATCTCTCCTCCCCTCCCCTCCCCTCCCATCTTCTCTCTCTACCCCATCTACTGTAATTCATTTCTCTCCCTTGGTTTTTTTCCCCCTTTCCCTTCATTTCCTCTTATATATAATTTTGTATAACGATAAGGGTCTCCTTCCTTTTCATGCAATTTCCCTTCTCTCTCCTGTTCCCTCCCACCTCTCGTTCTTGTTTAATGTTAATCTTCTTCTCATGCTCTTCCTCCCTACTCTGTTCTTAGTTGCTCTCTTGTTTCTTTAACCATGATAAGGAATTTAGCTTGGGTGTTTAGCTGCTCAGGAAATAGAAAATGAGACAGCTGCCAATCATGCATGACAAGCAATTGGATGCTATTCAAAGTATAATGGGAGACTATTAGATGGTTTTAAGCAAAAGAGTGATGAAAATGTCATTGTTTTATAAATTCAATCTGACTGTTACATAGTGGGGAAGGATTCTAAGAGCGCTGATATGAACCTATAAAAACCAGTTAGGATGTAATTTGAGGAGTTTAATTAAAAAATAAAAGTTTGGATGAATGAATGGTGTTGGAGACAGGATTCCTTGATGTGGGATTCCTTTGGATGTTTTGACAAGAGAACTTATGAGGGGTTCAGTGTGAACAGTGAGGAAATGGGAGAGGAAGTGAATTTAGTTTCAGCATTGGATACAAACATTTGGAGTTCAGTAAAAACTGACTGCCCAGTGATAAAAATCTGTATGCTGGTCATATTTTGGAGCATATTGAAACTATCCTCACCTCCTTAAATATAGAAGATCAAGCAAGATCTTGTAGTGAACAAATGTAGATAGGACAAAAGGGAAATTTTAAAACCAAATCCTGAGAGTTTCAAAAAACTTAAAGATTGGGTCAAAGAGAGAAGGAAACTGTGGAAAACATTGTCAGTGGTGTCAGAGGAAATCTAACAAAGCTGAAGCCAGAAGTCAGAGGAGAGCCACCTCATTGACAGGCAGGTTATAATTAGAATTATAATTACTGTGGTTATAATCATTCACATTTTGTACATAAGCAGAGTGAGACTGAGGGGTGAGTACCTCCTCAGTGTGACACATCACTCTGATACCATCCACGCTGATATCAGTGTTTTAGACTATACTTTTATGTATAAATCTTTCCTACTAATTATATGAACACTGCTAGTAATAGCATTCCAATCAAAGTTTATGTAAATGTGAATTAGAGAACTAATTAGTTTCCCCAAACTTATACATAAAACTAATGTTTTCCTTGGACTCTGACAAATAATCATGAGTTTTTCACAGTGACAAAAGTGGCTGAAGTGTATGGCAGGCCTTGCAGATAGGAATCAGCAGAGATACAAAGGGAGCCACTACAAAGAAGTGCATTTTATCACGGAATTATTTGTACAGATTTTGTGTGTGTGTGTGTGTGTGTGTGTGTGCCTGTGTATATTTGTTATTTTTCTCCCTTGGAGAAAGACTCATTGTGTGTTGTATAGAAAGCAGTGACTATATAAAAGATCAAAAGGAAAAATCAAATCAGATCTTATAGGGTTTGCATCAGGCAAATGAGTTTGTAGACACAATAGGGAAACTAAAGGCTTATAAACCAGAGGAGCATATTGAAACTATCCTCACATAAAACAACTTGACTCCTAAGCTAGGCAGTGATATTTTTTGGTTCATCATACATTTATTCAGAGAAAGCTCTGCTCCACACCTACCAGTTCTGATGGAAATGTTGATCACCACACACACCTTCCCCTTGTGCAGAGAGATGAATATCTGGCTTGGGTTGAGATATTGGTAGGGTGCTAACCCCCTGGGCCCCATGATAAAATAGAGCAATTCAGGTCCTTTTCTTGAATATTATTCAGATACCAAGAGGAAAAAAAAAAAACAAAAAAACTCCTTCCTACTAAAGCTGAAAATTTAGGACTGTGAGAAACTAGACTTGCTGGTGGTTGGCTCCTGTGCTGCCTGAATGAAGTCTGCAGAGACAAAGCCCTGTGGCCTCCCTCTGGCTGTAGCAGTTTCTGGAATGCTTTCCTCCTCTAAACCTCAGAGGTGAATGAACGGATAAATTCTTTCTGGAGTCCTGTCTACTAGATTGTAGTGGGAAAACTTGGGAATGCAAAGTAGTTGGTTTTGTCAATAATTCTGGTGAGAAATAAGGAGACTATATATGACCAGTGGGATTCTACATCATGTACAACCACAAGAATGAGCAATCACACTCCATCTATGTAGGCTGTATCAGAGTGTGTTCTACTGTCAAGTATACTAATTAGAACAAATAAAAATATTTTTAAAAAAGAAATAAGGAAATTAAAACTATGGCAATAAAAATACTCATGAGAGTGGATGGACAGATTGTAGATGTCTGTCCTACTTGTGTTTTATTTAATTAACATTAAAGTATAAAGATGTTTTGAGAATAACTTAAGTCTTCTCTGAAACATCATAATTTGTTGACGTTTCAGAGAAGACTTTCTTTCTTTATCTGGTATGATAAATAAAGAAGACAAAGGAGGAAACAGTTAATTTTAGTTTTCAAAAGTAAGTGATGCTTGTTGCCCATGTAGAGAAATAGGCACTAAAAAAGGTAAAGACATTGAATGTGGAGCCCAAAGCAATGTCTAGGTTAGAGCATAAGTTTGGAAATCATTGGTAGACACATCTTATGTGAGCTTTAAGGATTGATAATTTTTGTTTTTAAAGAAAGGAAGAACAATGCAGAAAAAGAGCATTGCGTATTTGTTGAAAATGGGAATCAAATTTATTGGTGTGTTCTCTGACACTCACGTGTGTGGATATAAGCAGACTAATGATTACCTTAGGCAGAGTGTTTGGCATGTTCCTGTTCACAGGCCAGGTTAATCCTCTGAGAGTGCTCTGAGGAGAGTTTCCACTCCTAACTTCATTTTACAGGTAAAGAAAATGATAAGATCACTTGCAGTTAAAAATTGTTTCCGTATCCAGTCCTGTGCATATGTGTTTAATAATAAAAAAAAATACAGAAAGATGTCTATCCTCCACCCAAAATTTTAAACATAGCTCTACATTTTAAAAATATGTGATTATCTTCAGGTTATTTTGTTTAGATGATGACAGCGAATAGAAATGAGGTCTGTGGAGGCACTTTGGCTGTCCAAATGTCAAGTTGCAATCAGTCAAGCTGATCAGCATTCATCTTTATTATACAGTCATTATGAGTGCATTGGCAGGGAAGTCCTCCTCAGATTTTGTGCTCTTAAAATAAAGGCAAACCCACTGTCTCAAGGACTATGCTAAGTTTCAGCCAAAATACATTATTTTTGTTTTGTTTTGTTTTTTTGCTAAAAAAATATACAGATTTAACAGCTACATAAAAATAGTTAATATTAGTTTTTCAATAAAACACTATTGGTGATTACAATTATTAAGGTAATTATGAAAGAAATAAACTCAATAAAACTACATTTGATATTAAATAGGTGAATTCACACTTGGGGTATGTTAGTATGTTGTTTTTATGTAGTTCTTTTTAAATGTATTTATACATATGAGAAAATAAAGCCATGCCATGATTTTAAAAAATAAAAGAATAAATAAACACCAACATCAACTAATTTAGTCTGAAAACATTATTTTTACACATTCTGTTTATGGTATAAGCTTTAACAAATGTACTCTAATTATTTTCCTAGTCCCGGGGAGGCTTGTTTTAGGAACAATTAATTTTATTAATTAAGTGGTGCAATTCAACTAAAAGAATACAACTAACGTTGTAAATCACCAAGTTGATAACTGCTAACTATTTAATAATGGTTAAACTTTAATATATGGTGCAATTTAAAAAATGTATAAGCAAAGAAGAAAAAATGATTTTTCTTTTTAACTTAGGATACATCAAGCACAAACTCCATTAGGAAAGTGGACATTAGTGCATTTACTCCCCTAGGACTCCTCTGTGCAAACCTCACTAGGAATTAAAGGTTCATTACTTTACTCATCCCTTACCCGTTGCCTGTGTAGTAGAATGTGCTGTGGGCTCCCTTCTCAGGAGGGAAAGGACTCGTTTCTTGCAAAGTCTTGGAGTCCTATGCACTCTGTATGTGATAGATTCATTGTGTTGCTGTGGCCCTGGGTTTCAAGTGTAACTTTGGGACAGTGTCTTACCTTATTTTTCCTCATACTTTTAACAGGGAACCAAAGGAGACTAGAATGGCTATCAGTTATATGAATATAAAATTTTCACAAGTCTAAGTCTGCACATTTAATGAAGGCTGTAGAAGTCTCCAGGAAGGAGTCTAGTCTCTAGGATGTGGGATCATCAGACCAGAACTTCTGGAGTACATGTTCCATTCTTAAGACTTGCTCTCCTGCTTGGTGTCCTGGAGATTTGCTAATTGGGTTTTGCATATTCAGTCAGAAACTTTCCCAAACTCAATAGAGACTGCTGAACCAACAGACATGCAAAAACCTTAATTTGTGGTCGCTTTTAACATCATTCTTTGTTGTCAATGTATTTCTGATAGTACTTCAGTCATACAAATTATAACACATTGTTTTCCAAGGTCATCTTCCCTTTAGAAGAAGGCAAAAGTTTGAGTTAATTCACCACTGGTGATTCACCTTTTTGCAAATTTAAAAAATAAAAGCTAATTTCATTTCAAGCTATGCAGATGGATGGATATAATTGTGATAAAATGTAGCACTTATGAGATTATTTACTGTTTGTTTACAATATATTACAATTATTTATTTATTTGCACTTATTAATATTTACAATTTAATGAGGAATACATTGTTAATTAGACACAATTAATTTGTTAATAAGAACAAGAACAGAAACAGTGCTGTGTTGATAAACTGGCTATCTGAGGAAAAAAAAGTTATTTTTCAGAGTTTGCTGATTTCAGTGGTATAAACACCCTCACAATGGCCAATTTCAAGGTATCAGCCAGTTCTCAAAATGCCTGAATGTTTATAATCTGATTGTCTCAGGAATCTAAGCTGATTCCAGCCCCCACTGAGGATTTAGTAGGAAGAATTTTCTCATCAGAAAATTTCCATTAACAATAGGATTCTAAAAAGCAAGTAAAACACCTAGTGGAACTTCATTTTGCAGCATAAGTTTCCTATAAATATGAGTGCCCTACTCCACATGTCTACTCCACCTTGCTACTCACCCCTATTGAACAGACACAAAATCTATAGGAGGGTTAAAAGATGGAAAATATTTCTATTTGAGCCAGGAGTCTTTCACAGAATCACGGTTTGAATTACACCGTAACACATTTGTGATTTCTGCTTTAGAAGTCAGAATATGTAAGAAATAGAAGGGCAACAGGTTTTCAAAAGTCCCAGGAGCAAAGAACAACATACCTGCTGTGATCAATAGATGGGATAAAATGGTCAATCTACACAGCAGTAATTTTCCCCTAGCTTCCTTCTCTTGAGGCTAAATAAAATCAACATTTTTTTTTTCAAAACTTTGTGCTGAAACTTTCTTTTATCTCTTGCCATTTAAGCTTTATGTTTCCCATTTCCCTTTTCCCATTTCCTTTTCACATTCATTAAATGTCATTCTTACTTCATATTTCCCTCCAACAGCCATCAGACCTCTTGGTGTTCATTTTGTCCCCTTTATCCTCAATCCTTACTATTCAGTCTTTTTATTAATTTTCTTTGGTCCACTAATTTCAATTTTATGGGGGGGGGCATACAATTTTCTATCTTCTGTTTTGATTTTTAGTTTGGAGGCAGTAACTGAGATAATAACTTGCATATAGCTAAATGTGCAGAACCTAAGCATAGGGTCTAGTGAAATTAGCAAATGTACAGCCACATACCCATTCCTTCAATTAAGATAAAGAGCATTTCCATCAATCCAGAAATTCCCCATGCTCAGGCCTTGTCTGGGAATGGTCCCTGGAAGCATCCATTGTCTTGATGCAAATGTGATAGAGATCCAGAGGGCAGTAGTGGGGCTATTCTGCTCCCATGGCAGGTGAGCTGAGCAGTGGACTTTCATATTTGTTTTTGTTTTACTTTTTTTTTTTTACTTAATGTATGTGAGATGCCTCTCAGTCATTGCATGTTTCAACAGTTGTCTCTACTTAATGATAAATAGTCTTTAATTGCATGAATAAAAAAACAATTTGTTGATGTATTTCTTATAAGCAATTGGGCATTTCTAATTTGGGCTTTTTTATGAGTAAGAAAGCTGTAAAATATTCTTCTGCAAATAATTTTGTGATCTTATCTTTTCACTTCTCTTGTGTCAATACCTAATGGTAAAATTCCTGAGCCATGTGACAGGTACATGAGGGGCTTTATGTGCAATCACCAGATTTCTGAAGTGGTTAAGACATTTTAACTCCTGCCCATGTAGGAGTGCCCTAGCTGTCCAATCCTGAACACTTGCTATTTTTTTTTTTAATTTCAGCCACTCAGGTGGATATGGACAGTTATTGTGGTTTTTAAATTAAATTTTCTTCATGATGTAAGATGGCGAAATCATTCCCATGTGTTTCCTGCCAATTCTTTTTGTGAAGTTCTTATTCCAATCATTTTTTTAAAAATTTCATCAGATTGTTGTAGTCATACCGTAGAATAAGGATCAGACTCTACACTTGAAATATGATTTGGATTTTGAGATCAGTAAAGTAACACATGCACCAGAAGGATAGGGAAAGGTTTTTGACGCCATGAGGCTTTCTAGGAAGGACAGAGCAGCAGCCAAAATCATTTGAGAGAGCAAGGTAAGGAGGCAGGATTGGGTTTTATGGTGGCTCGGGGATGAGGCTGGGGTGGCTTCCTTGCATAGCCTGGACTACCTGTGGGTACCCAGGGAGGGAGCACTGGGCTCTCTCATCAGTATTTCAGAGGTGAGCTAAAAGAATGAAAGGGGGTCCAGAAAGTTCTGAATTTGTCATCATCCAATATAAAAAACAGAGTGACTCTTATTCTTGTTTGCGTTTAAGTTGATGGTTCAAAGGAGATATTTATATATCCTGGAGACCTGTGTTTTGTCAGCTATACCTTTGTGAATATGTTGCAAATCTGTGGATTATCTATTTTGAAAATATTCTCTTAAGGAAAAAAGAGTTTACACTTTGGTGAAGTGAAGTATATCTTTCTCTTTTCTTTTATGTTCGGTGTTCTTTGGTGATCTATCCTTATAATCTCTGCCCACCCCAATGCCACAAGGACATTCTCCTGTGTTTTCTTCTAAAATATTTTTGACTTAAGAATTTAGGTCATGGTAACAATCCACTTAACATTGTTATAATTATTTTTGAATTATCTGAGCTAGGATTTGAAGGTTTAGTGGTGGTTATCATTTTTCCTTACTGATATCCTCTTGTCCCTGGAAGATTTTTTTAAAAAGCTTGCTCTTCTTTTTCCTGTGGAAATAATTTGGTACGTTACTCAAAGCAGTGAACATATATGTGTTGGTTTATCAGAACTTGTCATGATGCTCCATTGAGCAACTAGTTTCTTTAAGTCTTTCTTGCATCAGTTTGAGTATAGAAGTTTTATAGGGAGCATTCAAATCAGGAAATGAAAGTCCTCTAACAATCATTTCCCTTTTCCAATTTTTAAAATATTCTCAGTTTTTTTTTGCATTTCCATATAAATCTGATAATTAGCTCATATATTCAATCAAAAGAGGGTTATTTAGTCTTGATAGGCATTCGTTTTGAGAGCCCACCTTAAAAATATTGAGTTTCCATCTCACAAATATGGTGTAGGCAGCACCCTTCACTTTGTGTGGTGCTGGTGATGGTTTTGATATTCTAAATCAAAAGGAAAGGGGGAACTAAGCTATTCAAATTTGATGCAAACCCAGGACTTTAAAATACAAAAAAAAAACCTTAAAAAGCCAATTCTGCATGCTGCGGAAATGATTTCCTTTCATATGTTATCCTGGGCTCTGTCTCATCTGTAACTTAGCTCGATTGTCCTGTGGGGCAGCACAGAGGGAGGATGAGGGGTTGTGGGACTAAGGCTGTGGAGGCTGTCTGAGGAGAAGAGCCAACTTTTCCTTCCACTACGTTCCCAGGACCAAGCTACATGGTTGCTTGATCTTAGTAACTACAGCAATGGGACTACATTGGTCTATTAGATACCCTGGTCTAAACCAGGTCAAGTTCACTTGGGGAGCGGGTAGCTGCCAACCAGCCCTGCTTTATAACCACTTGCCTGTCTAGTCTGGTTTAAATGTGTTCACCCATCCTAACCAAGCTGACCTATAAAATTAACAGTCACACCCTGCAGTAAGACTCAAGCACTGGGCTTCAGACTGAAATGATGAGAGGCATCTGTCTCTACAGGAAGCTTCAGGCTGCTCCATTTATCTTTCTTCTAGGTCCCAAGGTGCAAGAAAGAGATGAGGAAGCCAGCACACTTTTAGAATAATAATAATATTGATTCAAATCTGTAGAAACTAGTTTTTAAAGTCATACTAAAATGCACAAAAATAATTAAAGTCACTCATAATCTCCCAAGCCAGAAAGAAAATTATTGTTTATTACAATGGTTTATGAATTTTGTAAAGTCTTAGATATGTACATATATATCATTCTGCATATGTGGATTTGAAATTTTATTGTATTTAATTATAGCTGAACCCACATAAAGATATTCTCCTTTTAAAAATAGAAGCATTAAGGATAAAACTCACCTCTCTATTAGGAGCTATTCACTGAAGTGACACCCTTCCAGGGCACGCCACATTCAGGGACTGAGCAGTGTAGGATATAAAAACCCTGGTCTTTTGTCCCTATGTAGCACATTTGGAGTCACTAACGTCCACGCACTGCTCCTTTCTGGGTTGGCTAAGGCTTCCTGCATACCTCTGAGTCTCAGATTTTTGAGTCCTGAACTCTGTCTCAGTGTTTACCCAATCTTCTACAATGACCTTGATGTCGACCTTCACAAGACCCAAAGGCCGCGTGCACCTATAATATACAATCCCTAACCCCAGAGAGAGTCACTCTTATCAACTGTTTTATGTCATTATTGCAGACACACGGATGTGCACCCATGCACACACACACAAAAATGTGCTTCAGGTTTTTTATATTTCACATAAAACTTGCAATATTTTTATCATTAAATAATTTTATCATTTCATATTTTTCTAAGAAATGTTTAGTGACTTTTCACATCTGTGTATATAGACCTACCTTGCCATGTAAAGTGCGTTATTCCACACTTTTGCTATATCACCATTAATTTCACTATTTCTCTTATCTATAGACTCCTATGTCGTCTCAGTTTTTACAGTTCACCAACATTTACACACAACCCCTTCTGCAGTGGTCTGATGCACCCCTAGGTTGAGTACTAAGCAATGAAACTACTGGGTCTTAATAAAAGCCTAATTGCCAACACAGGCCTGCAGCATAGCTGTGCTCACTTACAGTCTTTGGCAGTGAGTCTGAGCAGTGCATCTCCTGTGCACTCTCCCTGTTGGTGTGTGCAAGAACATTGACGGTTATCCTGGAAATTTACTGCTAATGTCTTCTTCCAATGTTTATTGCAATGCATATATCAGATAGTATTTTCTTTTCCCTTTTTTATTCCACTGCTATCATCCAAATTTCTACAAATTACATAAAGCCTTCACATCTATAATCTCATTTTATTCTCACAATGGTTCTACAAAGTAGGCAGAGCAGCAATTTTTGTTAATGAAGTCTGAAAGAAAAGAATTCAATGTAAATGCTCGACTGCGATATAATACTATGTGAGTACATTTAAAAGTGAAATTATGCAGTAATTATATGTGTTTAATATTTTAACATTTTGTTTTGCTATTTCTTGAAGAAAATTCTTATTTCTAAAAGTTACTCTACCTGCTACTCAAGTAGTAAAGTATCTTAATTCCATGGCAACTGAGAGTGTTTCTTCATTTTAAATACTGAGCGACTTTCCCTGTGGGGCAATTCTTTTTGTAATTTGCATATGCTATTCATTGTGTTCATCGTTCCCTAAATTCAGAAGCTGAGACCATTTGACTTATTACTGCTTAAAATAACAATATCATCTGTCTAGAAGTTACCCGACAACTTCTGAGACTTTAATTAAATTTTTTTTCTTTTTTTCCTTCTCTCCGTAGAAATATAATTTCTAGATAAAATACATATAAAAATTTTACTCAGAAATTAGCAGATCGAGGAATGTAGTGCCATTTTAATGAGCTATTTTAGAAAACCGAGTAGACGGGCTGTGATGGTGGGTTGCAAAACAAAATTTACAACAGTATTGTTAATTTCCAAACTAATTGGCTTCTGGAAACGCTGGTGTAGTCTTAAACGAAGGGTGATTCGAGACTGAAGGAATATATAAATGTGGTTGAGTCGGATATCACTTTTTCAGCACATTTTGCCGATCATGCTTGGCAGCCCCTCCACTACTCTGTTTTTGTGGGGATTATCGCACATTTGTTCTTTTCATTTATGTATTTTTCTGCACCAGGCCTCACAGCCCTCATTCCTTTGCCAGTGTCTCCTCTGCACATCCTATCCTGTGATACCGCCGGTAACGTTACAGAAGCGCATCAAAACAAGCGTATAAAGTAGGGTTTATTTTTTATTTATTTTAATATTTATTTATTTATTTTAGGTGTGCATGGACATAACACAATGCCTTTATTTTTATATGATGCTGAGGCTATGTGAGCTCTCTACCACTGAGCCACAATCCCAGCCCAAAGCAGGGTTTATTTTAACAGGGATACCATAGACTTCCCCTGCGAGGGAGAAGGGAACCATAGCTGGTGTTCTGGTATCCTAAGAAACGAGTCCTTTTGCCTTTTTTTTATATGTCCTGGGCTTCCTTTTTTCTCCTGCTCTCTTCCCCTTATCTGTCTCCTTCATGCTCAAGTGACAGGCACAGGAAATGCCTGGTGGGATGGCCAAGAGGTGGGAAACAGGGGTTGAAGAGAGAAGGGCAGGATGGAGCAGGAGTGGCAATTCCTGGGCCAGTGTTCCTTAGTAACAGGTTGGAGCAGGGGCAGGTTATCTTGATAGGGTGGAGGAAGGGCTCTGAAGGCATTAAAGGTTCTGTTAGATCTGTTCTGGATCTGACCCTTGCCTATCTGGCTTCACTTGCATTGCCAAGGTTGTGAGGCTGTGTCACTTGAGTGTGGAACTTGCTGACAACCCGAGAATTTCTGAAATCGGCTGCTGCTTCAGAGGTGCCTTAGAAGGTACTGAGTTCGCCTTCCCAGGCCCAGAAATGGGACAAGGTAGGCTCTGGCTGCTTTGGATCTCGTTGTATTTTTGCCCCTGTGTAGCAGTTGGAATTCTCCAGAGCAACAGACTCAGAAGGAGACAAAGACAGGTGGACAGAGACATAGAGTAGGAGAAGAAAAGGGAAGACTTGTGGAGAGGAATTGTTTCATGAAATGTTGGGGTCAGCAAGTCCAAAATTCATAGGACAAGGGACAAGCTGAAATGTTAGCAAGGTTTCTATATACAAGCCTTCTGAGGCCAAAATTCCTTCTTTGGTACAACTGAGTCTTTGCCTCTATGCTCTTCCTTTGGTTGGATATGGCCCACTCACATTGAGAGGAGAAAGCTGCTTTACTCAAAGTCTATTGACTTATAATTCAATCACATCTGAAAAAATCTTCACAGCAATATCTGGACTGGTGTTTAAGCAAACAAGCTTACCTGCCCATAGACTCCCAAGTTGACACACATACACAACCATCACACTCCTCAGCAAGACCCAGCCTTAGTATTTCAGGACAAAAGAAAAGGAATAAACAATAAAACAAATTGACTAACAAAAGCACAGCAAAACAAATCTAGAAACACAATCACATAAGTGCAAACATCTAACAATTTAATTTTTTAAATTGGTGCTTTCTGTACTTAAGTCAGAAATTAGCTTTTTTATTAGCATGTTGTTTCTTCCTACTGAATCATTTTAACTTTGACAAAAGTAAGAAAAGTACAAGTTTTTTTTGTTTTTGTTTTTGTTTTTCTTTTAGTGAGAGGCAATGAAATCTGTACAGGTTAAAAAATGTACCCAAATCATGTAGTTCACAAAGATTCTGAAAAAATATATATATACCACTAAGAATAATAATAAAAATTAGTTAACCTCTGCTCTGGCAAGAAGGCTGGGTTGAGAAAAGTCAGCTCCTTTAAATTCTGAAAGGAGACCATGGAAAGGAAACAAAGGACATTTAGGGATGGGTTGGTCACAATGTGATGTGGGTTGGTTATAGAAAGAGAGGAAATAGGAGTGATTAATAGCCAAGTAAATGAATAAATAATCAGAATGGCTGTGGTCCCAGTGTTCAGATGGCATGAAGAGGTGAAGGATTGCTGTGAAGGGCATCTCGGGACAGGTGAGACAGGGAACTATGGCACAGGAGCCTGTTCTCTTTGCTGGTTCAGATGTCAGTAGATGGGATTAAGGGGCTAAAGATTATGAAGAACAAGAATTGGGGGGGAAGACAGAGGCATTAAGAGATCAGGGGGCGTAAGACTCCTTTATGAAGCTGTAACTCTATTTATGAGTTGTGTTAAAAATAGTGGTAAGAAGGATGAGCAGGGAGCCAGCAGGCGTGGTCTTCATGACATGGAAGGAAGTGACTGCAGCTTCATCCCTGTAGACCGCATGGAGATAGTGCAGCTAGGAGTCCTGTGGTACAAACTTCCAAGCTCTGGGGATGAAGAGTGGGCAACCAAGTCAAATATTTTGGGAGAGGCAAGGACCCAAAAATATAGGGTAAAAATGTCTGGATCAAAGTTCATCATCACAGCTAGCAAGTCAGTCTGCCTTCAAGCCCATTGAGCTAGTACAAGATGAGGCCAAAGATAAGTGACACCAAAAATATTCAGAATCCAAGCAACCATAGGTACCATTTGATGTTACAGGGAAGGACACCCAAGCTTTGGCAAGCTTGGGCACCTCCTATCTTCTCTTTTGGTTGACATTCCATGGTCCCTGGGTAGGTGCCACAAGAGCAGGAAAGCTACTGGAACACAGATTTCTCCTACCCAAGCCCACTTTAGTTCCACTATGTGTTAGGATTATGCTCAGCTGAAACTTTCTCCACCTTCCTGACTTCAGGAACAAAGATCCGAAATAAATGGCTGTTTGAAAAGAAAATGATACCCATATGATGGGCACCGATAGGTCACCATTCCCTTCTTCCAATTTTACAAAATGAGCCATATTTTTTCTTTAAATGACATGACAGTAATGTCATTCACTGCCAACTCTCTGTCATTTTGATAGCAAAAATATCATCACATTCTTGGACCACGGATATGAGAGATCCACGAAAAACGATGTGTTGACATATTTCACTCAAAATAATACAGGGCTGATTGTTCCCTCTTTAATTTTCCAAAAATGTATGTGAGAAAAATCTGCAATGACAGAATAGGAATGACAGTGGCTGAAAGAAACACGGTAAGACACTGGGGGAAAAATATTTCTAGGGGAATTATAGGTCACCAGTGTTTTTCGGAGTAAAATCATCATTTGAGATGGTTTAAAAGTAAACATAAAGACATTCAATAATTCTTCTGGATTATACATTGTAATAAATCTGATAATCACAGCCAATGTAAGTCTGATGAGGCAGAGAGACATGCATAATCTATTTTC
This sequence comes from Marmota monax, assembly GCF_021218885.2. Taxonomy (NCBI): domain Eukaryota; kingdom Metazoa; phylum Chordata; class Mammalia; order Rodentia; family Sciuridae; genus Marmota; species Marmota monax. Next base: position 21,351,575 of record NW_026694710.1, read on the forward strand.
TTTTTCACATTTTAGAGCATCTTCCAGTTCCTGATAATTTTATTAGACTTACAGAGTTCTAGAACTGCTACTGTTCCCAGAGGTCATAAGCATTCAGCTCATATTTTTATTGATGAGGAAAATTGCTAAGTTTATTTGGCCATTGGCAAAGGGCATGGGGTCATGCCTGTCTGTAGGTGAGATTAAGTTTATTGCTTAGTTCTTTTGCAGCAAGGTAAGTTTGAAGTCTCAGCACATCAAGGAGCTAGGAGACCTGTAAAAGGATTATCTTACTGCTCTTTTGATTTCTACACAGGGCAATATTAAACAAAATGAAGAAATGACCACAATGATTGCAGCACTCTGTCATAGGTGTAGGCGTAGCTGGACCTACTGTGAAAGAGATCACAGGCACAGAACATATCACCCGATATGGCGCACAGGGAGAAAAGACGCCTGGTCCTCCTCATTACCTCTGAAGAACACAGGGGAGGAAGTGACGGAGCCCAGACTGGAGCCCTTGCCTGGAGGTAGGTTCACTGGTTGTGTTATGTTGCTTAAGAGAGTTGCTGGACAGCTGTATGTCAAGACGGTTTGAAAGTAGATTTTTCCTTGAGATTCTATGAGCACTGAATGCTCTGTTAAAGTTCATATTTCTGAAGAATATTAAGTATTCATATTTATATTTACATCTTCCTTTTATCCCCAAACAGAGGAAAGCAGTATTACACGTATGGCAAGGTGAGTCCTGGAAAAGGAAGGATTTGTCCCAAGGTCTCCTGGAACAAAAAGTCTCAAATTTTTCAGAGTACATTTTCTTCTCAATGTTCCAGTGCTGGTGACAGACATCAAGCCATCTAGCTTCAAGTCCACTATTTTTACAATCCTCCATAAGGTCTCGTCTCCAAGTCCCTAAAACAACACATACACTTCTTTGTCAGAACACCTCATGTATTAAGCAAAAACCTTTTATTTACCTTTCCCTTGATTCAAAGCTCTTTCAAGTAAGGAATCTCACCTCTTATTTACCTTTATTTATATACTACCTATGATGTGTATTAATTTATCAATACAAGTTTTAAATAGAGGCACAAAAAAACATTTTTAACAAAAATATTGATCTATTGCTGCTTTCATGTTTAAATGGCATATTTTCCAATTCTTTCACTCTGATGCACGTTTCACTATGTACATATTTTCCTTTCAGAGTCTATGGAATATTGTTCTAATTATCTCACTGCAGATGGCTTTGTCTTGCTGATCACTGGAGTGTTGATATTGCTAAAGGTTTGTTAACTATTTGCTTCAAAATTCAAATGAAATTGAACCTTTAAGAATATTTAAAGCTTAAACATATACAAAAAGATTATATACACATGATCTCTTGTGTTATCTTAAATGCTACTTTGTGTTTTTAAAATAGTATGCAATGTGTTTATTTAACAATGTGGTGATGCTCAGACTATTATTGAAGAAGATTAACAAAACGATTAGCATTACAGAAGGACTATTAATAAAGGAGAAGGAAAGGGTGGTAGGTGGAGGTAGCACTTCTATAAGGAGGGGGTGTCAGAATGGAAGCGCCACCAGGATAAAAGAGCCTGGGGAGAGACAGATGCTTCTGCAGCTAACACGGAGGCTCTGTTCACTTACATGACTCATATGACCACTCCAGACCCCAGTTATTTTAACACTGGATTCTATCTAGACAGTTCCCTGTCTAGTCTTCCTTGCCAAATAGCTGATTGAGGTCAGCTTTGCAGACAAGCAGGTACTCAGATGTTTGTTGAAATCAATCAAAAGTGGATGTTTGTTGAAGCGAATCACAAGTGATGAATTGAAATGTATAGACTCCCACAAGAGTGAAACCCTGTACTCATTCTCAGGGACATAATGATGTTGTCAAGTGTTTACTGGCACAAGCTGGTGAACCCCACTCAGGAGGAAATGTGCTATGTAAAAATCAAAAGCTTTGGACTGGAGTGGGTGGCTGTTTCAACTTCAACTGGGTACCACCTCAGATGAACTACCTGACATCTCTGTGAGTTTCATTTTTATCTAATGAAAACTAAATCAAGGGAATACTTACCTGAAAGAGTCTTCTAAGTATTAGGTAAAGGCTTAATAGAAGTTTTGCCATCATGAACATTTTTTTCTATACTTACTTTGGAATAATTAAGAAAAGACAAGCTAGGATCATGTTGCTTCATTTTCTGACTTCTCTGCTTTGGTTGGACTAAAAATAATATCATCAAGAGAATATTCTGAATCATGTCAAACCATCCTGACCCCCGTGCTAATGGCGATGTTGACTAGGCTCCATAATGAAGCATTATCCACATTGTTTAATCTGCTAATACTTCAGAATTTTATTTATTCAATTTGCACAAAAAATTTAATATATGAATATTGAAAAAGAATATAACTACTATTGCCTTTCAGAAATGGATAACTGTACAGTAAATTTGGTACTGAAATTTGAATATTACTACTTCTATTCAATTAGACCAAAAATTGTTAGTTACTTATTATACACTAAATCTATTTCTTGGGCTCTGCAGAACAGATACTGGTCAGGGAACTGTTAACCTGTGCAAGAAAAGTCTATGGTGCACAGATATAGTTCTCAATTTTTTAAAATATTGTTCAGCTGAGGAGGAAACAATAAATTAAAAGTAAAATTTCCTAAGTGAGAGAAATTAACTACCAAAGAATAAGGATCTGCCGAGCTTTAGGAGTTCAGAGATAATTATAATATCGAAGACTTTTGCCCTCCAGAAGACAATTTCATTCCCTCAGAGATGATGCTGCCTCAATTGGAAATGAATGGTGTAGAGGCATCACAAATAACTATAACACACATTGATAGGGTTCACAGAGGTACAGAGTCTGCATTTCTAGTGGAATTAGAAAAGCTTTGATGAAGGAGGAGTACTTGAAATGTCCTTTGGATATTTGGATTTCAATAGTCAGAGATGTACAAAGAAAAGGGCTGTTAAGAGGCATGTATAGGAACTGGGATTGTGGCTCAGTGCTTGCCTAGCAAGTGTGAGGCACTGGGTTTGAATCTCTCACCACACATAAATAAGTAAATAAAAAATAAAACAAAGGTTCATCAACAGCCAATAAAAATATTGTTTTTAAAAAAGAAGTATGCATAAAGGTAGACAGTGATGAGATGATAGTGTTGGGTTTATCTACTGCACAGAAGGTATTCATGGCAGGAAATTTGGACTTTCTTTACAAGCATAGTAGAATAATTAAGAAATTTTGAAGAGATTCATAAGAAGACAAAAGGTACTTGGAGACGTGTATGGTGGCACACACCTGTAATCTCAGTGAGTCAGGAGGCTGAGGCAGAAGGATAGCAAATTCAAAGCCAGCCTCAGCAAAGGTGAGGTGCTAAGCAACTCAGTGACCTGTCTCTAAATAAAATACTAAATAAGGCTGGGGATGTGGCTCAGTGGTCTAGTGCCCCTGAGTTCAATCCCGGTACCAATCCTCCCCCAAAACAGAAAGGAACTTTAATAATGGTGTAGATGACCCCATAATTAAATGCAAGAGAGACTAATTCAGAAAATATGTGCAATGTTACAGGTGAGAGGTAGCAGTCCCTAAAGAGGACTGTAGAGCTCAAGTTCTTAGACCTATCTTAATCTGACTTCATAGCAAAGTTTAGTGATAATGAGGACAAATGTAGAAATCTAGACCTAAAACAAATCCTGCAGGAAAAATCAATGTTTCCTTTTATGACTGAGAAAGTTCCTTTTTCACATTTTTAATTACTAGCTCCCTGGGTTGTTGATTTTATAGCTTATTCCATTATTGCAAAGCTTCAAACAAATTTGTTTTTAACCCTAATATTCTGGGAAGCCTATCAGAGATGTCCAAACTCTGGAAGTAGGCCTAAGTCAGCCTTGGATGTGACCTAGCTCATAGTTTCTTGCAAACAGTTTTTATTTTAATTTTTATATAAATAGTAGCAAGAGATCTTTACTAACTTCATACAGGCAATCAATAAAGCGAGTCACGCACCTAATGGCAAAATTGCTAGACCATAGAAACTAAATGTGGTATTAGTGATTCATTCAGAAAGCAAAAAGGCTCTAGATATACTATAATAACATAACATTTATGTATGATATAGATATTTCCCCAAATTGAAGGGGCTAGTATTTTTCCTTTGGACAGTCTTTTATACCACATTTCTGAAAAAGATTTGGAAATTTAAAGAGCACCTATCTTTATGTCAGTGTCCTATTGCAGATTTTTTTTATCTCCATAATATACTTGAAAGATAAGGACAGTGATGAAGACCTTACAGCCTTAGAGGTTCAGAAAAGTACAAACTTTCTAAAAAGGTGAACTAATGGACTTGCAATTTAAAGGATGTTTCCTGATTTATAAGTTTGTACTTTTTTGCTAACTTAAATGGAATCTGATTGCAAAAGGAGAAGTACTTCTTTTGAATTCTTTTTTTCTTTGGTTTTGATTTTACTTTTTTGTTATCAGGATTGAATCCAGGGGAGTTTAACCACTGAGCCACATCTTCAGCCCTTTTTTTTTTGTATTTTATTTAGAGACAGGGTCTCCTGAGTTGCTTAGGGCATCGTTGTTGCTGAGGCTGGCTTTGAACTCACAATCCTTCTGCCTCAGCCTCCAGCTAGGATTATAGGCAAGTGCCATCCCCCAGCCTTCCATCCCCCAGCTACCAAGAAGCAAAGAAGTAATTACTGTTTGAGGTAAATGAACTTGTACAGGAAAACACATAGGACAGAGTTTGATTCTACTAAAATGCCCCCATTGTCTTCAATTACTAATAGATATAAACTACAGAAGTTTTCAGTTATGAATTGATCTGGAATGTTCCCCAAACACCCAAGCACCATGAAATGTAATAATTTTGTTATTGTACCTTCACAACTGGATGACGGTGTGATAACCTTGGAAACAGTGGTTATTCTTTGGCTCCCCAGAATATTAAAGGAGTTCTAGACAGTGTCAGAGAAAACCTGGTTAAAGATTTAGTCACTGGGAATAAAATGAAAAGAAAGATAGATGGGCTTCCTTTTTGACAATGTGCCAAAATTCAGGACTTTATAAAATATTGAATCAGTTGAAAACTTGGTTGAGAGCAATGAAGGAAAGATCAAGACCCATCTTCTGATCCCTTCTGTCTCTTAGTCACTTGGCTTAAATTGGGTTCTCTAGAAACAGACTCTGAGACAGAGTTGTATGCAATGCACAGGTGACAGTGCAGACAGGCAAATACCTTTTGAAGAAATTTTTTTGGGAGGAAGAAGGGAAGACAGACTCAAGCAGGGGAAAAGCAAAAACAAACAGACAAACAAACAAACAAAACCCAGAAAAAAACTGATTTTTATTGTTATTTCAGCTGTGATCTCATCAGATTCTATCAGTGAGAAAGGTCCTTGACAGTTGTCCTAATTAAAGCAAGGCACTGGACACTTGTATTCCCCAAACAGCCAGATATTGGCCCTGTGATGCCTGGGAAATATGCGATTTGGGGGCCGGAAGTAATTGCTAGTTTGCAAATTGCGGTAATTCATCAGTAGCCAACTCTTCCAACAGCTGCAGGATGGATCTACTGGCCTTGATGATGGGACAGGCAGAGCACTGACATTCCACTCACAGTCCACCCCTTCTGCCACCAACATCACTCACTTCTTATAGTAAATTCAGCCCTTCTGGGATTGGTCTTCTGATTGGTCTTCTTTCCTGGGAAACTTCTAGAAGAAGGAACAGCTGGACAATGGACAGGCTTTGGTGATGCAGATGACCAGAAGCCTATATTTAATACTCATTCTCTCCCACCCACCACGCTTCTACTGACACCATAAGCAACTATGCTGCTTTAGGAAACTGCCCTGGGGGAGGGACCCACACCCCAATCATTGAGAGGTCCGAATTCTCAGTAACTACACCCTTCTCATATATTGGTGTGAAATAGTAAAACTGGTCATGGACACTCCAATTTATCACTTGAGTACCAAACATTTTCTTCTTCATCCTATAGGGGAAAGTCAAGTCAACATCTTTATATGTGGAAGAAATATCAGAAAGCGTTAGCCTTTGTTGTTGTAAGGGCTGAATAAGATTTCTTTTATGCATGTGCTTCACATACATACCATATGGTTAATATTTATTGACTCTGACAGTCTGTATTTAGAATTATAATGGAAAAGAACAGCTTTCCCAATGTTTTCAACATAGGCAAGATTCCTGTGCATTTGGGGGGATTATCCTCTTGGTTTGAGAATCCAGATTTTGAAAGCATTGAAAATGGTAAGGTAAACAGAAAAAGTGTTCATCCATTGGCCAGTCAAAAGAATTTCCTTAAATTTGGGGTCAGCATCTGCCTTACTCAAAGATTATTTTATCTGTGCAAGAGCATTTTTTTTTTCTTTTGCAAAGCAGGAAAAGGGATCCTGAAGATGGTAATTGACTCTTGCACTAGTTCCTGGGTGCAACAATACAAGGGACTGCCCAAGGACAAAGGAAGCATTGATGGGAACTGATGGCCCAGATGAGAGATCAAAGAGCATCCTGAAGGGTGTCAGAAGCTTAATTGGTTGGTTGGTTTGACTATGAATTCCTATTGAGCTCTTGTTCATGCTTGTCACTCTGATTTTGGTGTTTCTTTGGTCTCTGAATGGATGTACCCACTCTAGTTGTGTCCTGTGGAATCCCAGTGATGAAGCTTTCTTCCTAAACTCCACAAGAGCAATCACTTTTGGAGTTTGAAAATGAGAAAGGAGAGTGTTTATGTACTTACACTGTCAGGTTTGCCGTGGGAATTCTGTATGGGATGGAACCTATAGACATGGGAAATGGGACATTACACAGGTTTAGGAAGATAACTGTGTACAAGATTTACTATTATTAAATTTAATATAAGTATTTATTATTATGGATAGTGGTGCAAGAGACTTCAGAGGTCTTGAAAGAATTCAATATAATCGCATCTTTGAAGTACTCTGCATTGTTTGGCTTGTACTGTGGTTGATGCACTATAAGGTTATCATTTGCCTCTCTCTCCCCCCAGCTGTGCTCTGAAGAAGACTCATTTCTCCTCCAGCAGTAGTTCTGGTAAACAAGTAGATGTACTCTTCTTTTTGCAGAAAGACACTTCAGATGCCATTGAAGTGTGTGCAATTATTTTCATGTATCATCTACTTTGCAATCCTTACCCATTCTCTTCCTCCTACAAAGAAAGTAAAAAAGCAAATGCAAAAACCTGGGGAAAAAACTAGGAAAGACTATCAAAACAACATGTTATAGGAGGGTGACCCAAGGATTTTCATAAAATAATTTAGCATCCAGAACTTCCTGATGGTTAATTGTGCATAAAACCCTGAAACCAGCATCCTAGCCATAGGAGAGGCTAAAGAACAAAAAGTATCGGCATTCAGACATATTTTTCAGAACCACTCACCTTGACTATTTTTCCTTTCACAATGAGCCTGTGCTTGATTTAGAAATGAGCTACAAAGTCAGGTTAAGAAGAATGTAATTTTGAATGCAATGCGGTGGATTGTTCTCACTGGCAAGAAGACCTTTCAGGGCAGAGAACATTTAGATGCATGACTACAAAAAGATAAGACCTGATGCAAATCGAATTCCCTCCACCTCTCAACAGACAGGCTTCTGTGAATTGAAGATAAATGCTCTTCTTTATGTTTAAGCAAGGAAACAAAAGAATCTATTTTTTTTTTTTTACTAAGAAAGCCTCACCTCAGTCCACCTGGACAGGACATGGTCTTTATGTAAAAGGCTTTATTCAAAGGAAATCCTGAAAGATGATCTTCCAGAAGGAATGAATGCTGGTACACATAGCAGCACTAAGCTCCTGTGATAGGTCAATGCAGGTTAAATTACTGCTTTTTTATTTATGTGAGTATCATTTTATTGCAGATATACTTCTCACAATTACTCCTTAAAGGTAAATACTGTAATCTGAATTTTATAGAAGCAGAAACATAAACCAAGAGAATATAAATAATTTAATTGACTTCTATCATTTATATTCCTTCATATGATTTTGAATTTGTGCAACAATTTATAATAGCTTCTGGTTTGTAGTTGTATAAGTATGTGATCTATTTTCTAACTTTCAGTATGAGGATAATATTGATTTTGAAAATCAACTGAGAAAGTTTCCATTCTTCTGTGCTGTGGATCAATTTACATAGCATCATTATATATTTCTAGAAAATGTGTAAAAGCTTACCTACTTAACTATCTATGCTCAGAAGTTTTTTGAGAATAATTGCTTGATGACTATTTTGTCCAAAATTTTTTACTAAATCAGGTTATTTATAATATCTTTACTTAACTAATATAGTTTATATTTTCTTCAGAAAATTATTAACATGCTATTAATAAACATAAAAATTATTAGTAGAAAACGGTATTCTCACTCTTCCCTTCTTTAATTTTTGATGTTCTGTGAGCATTTTAATGAGAAAGTTTGAGATGTTGAACATGCTATCAATGGTTAGTTTGTCATGATCTGCTAGTTTTTTGTAAGTCTGTTCTAAGGATAAAGATAGTGAACCCCAGGGGCTGGGGTTGTGGCTCAGTGGTACAGTGCTGGTTTCACACATGTAAGGCAGTGTATGTGATCCTCAGCACCACATAAAAAATAAATAAATAAACTCTACAACTAAAAAAAAAGATAGTGACCCCCAAATTATTTTATCAGCAAGAGACAAAAGGAGAATGATATTGCCATTTACTATTGACTAGCAAATCAGAACAAAAACATCCAGGAACAAAATGATAAGTACTTTCAGCTTTCTTCCACATCTCAAGAACCAACAATGATTATTTTGTATTTAATATGATATTTAAAAGAATTAAAACGAGATAAATGGTGGATGGGGTAGGTCATCAGGGAGATATTTGTGTTAACCCAAGGATCATGAAGAATCACTATTGATTGTATTGTTGATATTATGGAAAGCTGAAAACAAGGATCTTGATGCTAAATTGAAATTGTACAATGAATAGACTGTCCATCTAACTGTTTTGCGTAAGATGGAAATGTCAAATGTGCTTAGGCTTTCATAATCTTCCTCCTGTTTATTCATCCATTCAGTGCACATAGCTATGGCTTGTCCCCTCAGATCCAGGAAATGTAATAAAGTCAGCAGAGAGCAAATATGTCCTTTATCTCATGGAAGACTAAAACTGAACAATGGAATTAATGCATGACAGCATCTCAACGTTGCAAGTGCTGTGAAGAACATGGTCACTGTGATGTGAGAAAGAACAGGCAGGTCCTCCATCAGAAGAATGAAAATGACAGTTATGTGAGGTCCCAGGGGAAGAAGACCCCACACCCGTGGAACAGGAGAGAACAAGGTTTGTAAGGTGAAGGAGAACTTGGCACATCCCAGAATGTTGCCTAGGTGACCTGAGCACGAGAGGATGGGAGGGCAGGATGAGATAAAGCTGGCATGAGAGCCAGAGTCAAGAGTAGGTAAGACCTTCTAAAGCAGGCAAGAGGGTTGTGTGCACCCTTAGATCAGAGGTGGTTGGGAAATAGCATGTGAATAAGAGCAATGGCATTATTTCTATTGCTTGTGAGGCTCTTAAAGTTCCTAGACTTGGAGAAACAGTGGTTCCACCCAACCCTACAGTTTTGAGATATAACCCTTGACATTAATGTGACCAACACTATCAATACTATATTCTTCACTTGAACATCGGTTAAGAGAGTAGATCTATGCTACATATTCTGATCAGAAAATATAATAATAATGAATAAGTAGAGTAAAGGAAACTTTTGGAGATGATGGACATGTTTGTAGCATAGATTGTGGGATAGTTTCTCAGATCTATACCTATCTCCAAGCACATTAAGGTGATTATGTTAAATGTGTACACCTTTGTGTGTGTCAATTTTTCCTCCACAATTTTTTAAAGTAGAAAAGGAAGCTGGGTGGGTGGTGCATGCCTGTAATCCCAGAAACTTGGAAGGCTGAGATGGGAGGATTGTAAGTTTGAGAACAGCCTCAGGAACTTAGTGAGACTGTCATCTTAAAAAAGGGTGGGGGAGGGGGGTTGGTAAAGTACTCCTGGTTTAAGTCCCCAGTGGGGTGCGAGGAAATCATCATGCATTTTCTATTTTAAAAATAGCCAACTTTTCTCTTAAGTATTCAGTAATTCTTGTTTAGGAATTGGATTTAATATAATAGAAAAATGTAATTCTAGGTTGGTATAAAAAGACTCACAGATAGACTTGGTTTAGAAGATGAGATGACAGCTTATTTTTTTTTAGGAGTATTCAGGGGGAAAAAAGTCTGTTTATGTGATATTCACACTGCTGAATAGCTGAAACTTAAGTCGTGCTTTTTTTCTTAAATTCTTCCCTGGGGAGATGGAGTTCATTTATACTTGAAAAGTGGGGTTAGAAGTATCAGGGGGAAAAAAAGTCGAATTCTTCACATTTTCTGGCTATTGTCCTTCAATATAGTTTTTTTTTTTTTCCTCAAATAAAATAAAATAAAATAAAGGGAGCATGGTAAAATACAAACTTATGTTTTCAATAACACTTAAAAAGGAAAATTTTATATGAGAGGAAATAGTGAGCTGAATGTCTTTGAATAAACCTGGCATAAGAGTTTTTAATATTCTGATTAGGAAAATGGATATCTTCAGCACTGATTTTAAAAAGCAACCACACCCCACTGTGATCTCCTTTTACCTACTTGTGTAAGAGGACAAATAGATGAAGATGGTGGGAATATGAGTTTAAGAGAATAATTCTACAAAATGAGCCCACTGAGCTGACTTCCCTCATGCTTTCTTTGCCCAAAAGCAATCTGCCCGCAGCCTAAGGGAACAGGAAATGTCACTTTTCTCAACAAACTGTGGCAGGGGCAGAAGGCCTGGCAGTGACTCTAGATAATGAATGATGGGGGTGGAGGGAGGGTGAGGGCTGGTTATCACTGGGTTGCTATCAGCTTACCTCCAGGAGCACACATCCCAGGTCAAAGGGTTGCTAACACCTCCAGGCATCACACTTCCCAACACTAGCCATTACCCCTGGGCTGCTCCTTCCTGCTCTATACAACAGTTACTAATAGGGCATTATGTAAAAATGTGGATGTGTAACCAATGAGATTCTGCAATCTGTATTTGGGCTAAAAATGGGAGTTCATAACCCACTTGAACTAATGTATGAAATATGATATGTCAAGAGCTTTGTAATGTTTTGAACAACCAATAAAAAAAAGAAAGGGAAGGTGGGAGGTTGTGGGGCATCAATGAAAGAGCAAGACACATACACACTTCTGTGGGCACCCAGCTTTGGGCCCCCTTTTATTTAGAGAAATCTTGCACATATGTCCCTCTCTTATAATAAAATTTGCTTTCTATGGTTGCCTCAGCATTTCTTGGATGTTTGATTTTCAACACTGAGGGAACAAGAACCTCTTCCTTATCTAAGACTGGTATCCCTTGGATGCATCTCATTGGCATGGGTTGGCATCTCACGTTTCACATTGCTTCCCCATGGCTGCTGGAATAAGGGACCACAAACTTAATAGCTCAAGACAGCAAAGGTTAATTGTCTCCCAGTTCTGGCGGTCAGAAGTCTGAATCAGTCTCAATGGTGTAAAGTCAAGGTGTGGCTGTGGCTTGCTTTCTCTTGAGGGAACATTTGGTCTTCACCCAGAACAGGGAAGCTTTCTGTGTTTCTTGTCCTGAAGTCCCTTCTCCACTGTCAAAGGACAGCATGCCTGAAAGCAAATGAAAAAGTCAGAGAGACCTGAATGGATCAGTGATGATTTATCAAGCAAGGAGGGACACATTTTCAAGAGGAAAATGGTGATGGGCTCCAACAAGTGTCTGAGTTTTATAGGGTTTAGCAGGGCCAGGTCATGGGAAGAGTTGGCCAGTTTCTTTTGGTGGGCTCCTTTAGGATGGGACAGGAGGGCAGGCAGGGAATTTCCCTGGGGCCTATTGTCCCCCCCAATTTCCCTTCCTGCCTTCCATTTGGCTAAGGCTTGGTCTTCTAAATGACAAAATCTCCAATTTACCAAAGACATCTCCCACCCACAGGCCAGGAAGGCGTGCAGGCCAACAGCTGTATATAAGGAAAGTGCCCCGGGCCTAAGCTCTATGTCCTTCAATGCCCATCAGTACTGGTGGCTCACTTCACCTTTTGAATATAGCTGTGAGGCTTATTAAAAGGGACAAATTTTCCTTTTCCTCTTCTCCCTGTCCCTTTCCCGAACCTGAGGGTAGAAAAGAAGACTACCTGGAGTTATCTGTGCTCCAGGGGAAGGAGATGTCTGCCTGAGGATCTGAGAGGGGGTATAGGGGTGGGAAAGATGGTGGAATGAGATGGACATCATTACCCTCAGTACATGTGTGAAAACACAAATGATGTGACTCTACTTTGTGTGCAACAAGAAACATGAACACTTGTGTTCTATTGTGTAATATGAATTGCATTACATTCTGCCGACATATATAACAAGTTAGAATACATAAAATAAAATTTTAAAAAAATCAGCGAGTGAATCCTAACTTACCAACTAGGTTGCTGGGACCCCCTGCCAAAGCACTTCGGGAATGTGCCTTTGAATAGCTCCTTTAAAAGCCCTCTTTTCCCTGAAGGACAGAATCACAGCCTAGAGGCCTTGAGTCACCTATGTTTCTCCTTTGCCAGCAAAGAAATAGAACAACTTTTTCCTTTTTCTCAAAACTGTGTCCTCATTATTAAATTGGCAATAATTGGCATTGGGGACAAGGACCAAGCTTTCAGTTATACATCTCTGCTTTAGCCACTGCTCTCTCTTCTGAGGGGCTCCTTCCAGGCCCCTCTTGGTGCTATTGAAGCACACACATCTCAATGTCCCATGTAGTACATCATCCCCAGGCCCCAGCCCTCAGAACACGGGCTTATTTGGGAGATGGGGCTTTTATTCAGCAGACCACACCCTTGAAGCCACATTCATCCATAATTTTAAATTCTGGTTCATAAATCCTGCACTCTTACAGCTTTTTCCTTTTGCCCTTTGCAGAATATTGACTGATTCTTCCTTCAAAGCAGACCCAGAACATCAAAATCCCAGGATTAATGATGGCTCAAATTCCTCTCCTCCTGAATAATTTGAGGTAAATTTGACTATACACCACACACACACACACACACACACACACTCGCCAATTCCTGCCAAATAATAAGTGCTCTATAAACATGTCAAATGGCTAAATTAAATGAGGTGTTTCCTGACTATTTGGTTTGTGTTCTACTTCAGAAAAAGTATGTTCTTAGAGAATGTGGAGATTATAAACAGGCACTTTATAACCTTCAAAACTAAAAGATTTCTATTTTCTTCTCCTACAAAGCCAGAGACACACCAGAATGGCCTAGATTTCTTCAAGGATTTTCGAGCACTCCATAACAATATAACAGAGGGTCAGCTATCAGCTGGAGGCTGGACAAAACCAAGCTGATACCAAAGGGTGGTTTGTGTTTGAAAAGTATAGTGAGACTCTGAGGGAAGAAATTGGACATGTGTATTTAGCCTCTTCTTTTATCTCTGACCTTTTGAAAAGCCGTCCTAGTTCGCAGTTCTTAGTTATCTAAAGATTTAGAGCAAGCAGACTTGCATTTTTTCGTTTTAATCCATTTGACTAGCATTGACCTCTGAGTTAATGCAACTACAAGTCAGATGTCTCTGTTTCTCTCATGCATTTCAGAATATCTCCTGTAGGCCCTCTCATCTACCCAGCCCAAGTGTATTGGATTTTTGATACTGTAACAGAATACTAGAGATAGGCTACTCTATGCAGAAATCAGATTTATTGAGCTTGCAGGTCTGCAGGCTGGGAGTCTAAACATCATGGCACATCTATGGCAAAGGTCTCCCTGGGCTACATTACATCATGGTGGGTGACCTAATGTAGGTGCATGTGTGTCTGTATTTCTGTGTGTCTCTCTCCCTCTCTGTATTAAGCCGCCATTATTCAATCATAGGGGCTCCACTTCTAAACAACAAAATTGGTTTAAATTTTTGCACTCTTAATTTATGACCTTGGAGATTAAACACACAGGAGTTGGTGGGGCGTGGCAAACATAGCACAAAGAATATCCCTGGCACTTTTTCCCTCCTTCATTTCCTTCAGTTTCTACTCAGTTTTTCCTTTAAATAGTTATGAATGCTAATCGTATCTGGGTGACTGATATCAGTGTTCATCCAATAGATTCACTCTTCATAGTGACTCACAAACTGTTGGGCTAACTGGAAAACTGCTAACAGATTATTTTGAGCTGGAACTGTATAGTGGGCAAGGAAAGAGATAGGATGGGACTTGTATCTGGCAGGACTTTGGGAGGTTCAGCAGAGCAATGTGAAAGGCTGAGGCAGAAAATATTGGATCTCTCAGAACAAAAATGTCAATGTCAGAGTCTGGGAGGAATATTGACAGAAGTTCAAGGTCATTATCTCATACATCATTTCAGATTTCAACCCTAGAAAGTGATTTTTACCTACTCCTTACTGATGAGAATAAATCACTACCAATTCACCTGAGACCTCCTAGTTTGTAGTTGAAGCTACAGAGGCTTAACAATTTTCAAGTCATCTGCCTAAGAACACAAACAAGGGGCCTGTAGAATCAGGATTCAAAACCATCAATTTAATAAATTCAGTTGATGTTGGATATGGAATCATGGAGAGGAAAAGTGATGGTTGCTGCCTGACCTCACTGTGTCATATACCACATAGTGCTGTGCTGGTAGCTCAGACCACCTAGCATCATGGAAATGCCACTCAAAGAGGGAAGCTCTGTTTCTAAGGCCAGGCTATCTTTGCAAGTGTTGAAATTGTCAAGAAAGGCATGTTATATATGTGAATAAACGTGTGTGTGTGTGTGTGTGTGGTCAGTTTGAGGTGGCTAAGGCAACAAAGCACCAGGCAACCTGTGCATGTGGAAGAACAACCAATCAGGCGCCAACAGACAAGCAATGATAACCACCTGTCAATCAGAGGGATCTCCTGACTAGTCCTAGAAGGACATGGAGCTCAACAAGATCCCCCGACCAAGCCCAGGAGGACAAGGGACCCTAAAAACTTCCCTTTCCTGTCTCAAGTCCTCCTTTCCTGTCCTAAGCCCAATAAAATTCCAGTCCAACTGAGCCTACGTGTGACTCCCCCCACCCAGCTCTGTTGGACTGGAGGGTCTCTCCTGGGAGTAAATCTCAATAAAGCCTTGTTCAGCAGCTTTTAATATGCCTCCTTTTTATCACCAGCGCCTGACCTTACATGGTGTGCTGGGAAAACACTGAGTAAGAGTTAGGATTCAAATACATTTGTGCTCTGATCTCAGCTCAACTACTTTTTAAAATTTAAATTTAAATTTTTAAAATTTGTTTTAATTTGTTATACATGACAGCAGAATACACCTCCATTCACTGTACACAAATAGAACACAACTTTTCATTTCTCTGGTTGTACATGATGTAGAGTCATCACTTTTTACTGGATGATTGTTTAAAAGTTACTTAACCTTTCCAGACCCTGGTCTCCATACAGCATTAAAATGAGGAAGAAAATAGGATCATCTAGAGAAGACACTAGATAGTTTCAAGTTATATTATTTAACTCTAACTAAAATCAATCCACTTAGTATATATTCAAAATAAGTGCTTAGTAAATGCCATTTTATTACTTTTATCTATTATTATTGATTAATATTATTGATTATTTTGTTATCCATTATTAATTATTATCATATATTGTCTCTTCAAGTTACAAATCAGAACTCTTTTAGAGCCCTTCAATAATACATATGCTTTCTATGTTACTAGTTAATGTTTCTGTCTAGGGTGAGGAGATATTTGAATTTGAATTTTGTGTCCTAAAGACAAGCCTTATGACCAACAATATATATATATATTTTTTTTTTACTGGGAATTGAACTCAGGGGCATTCAACCACTGAGCCACATCCCCGGCACTATTTTGTATTTTATTTAGAGACAGGGTTTCACTGGGTTGCTTAGTGCCTTGCTCTTGCTGAGGCTGGCTTTGAACTCATGATTCTCCTGACTCAACCTGCCAAGCTGCTGGGATTACAGGTGTGTGCCACCAAGCCTGGCTAACAATGAAGTGTCTATAAATGATCCAAATTTTGTCACATCAGAACATTTAAAAATGGATGAAAATCAGACAAATTGGATATAAATCATCACAAGGTTGTATGAGGATCAATTAAGAGAGCAGGGATATTAAATTTAGAGGGGGAAAAAAAGCTGGCTTAAAATGAGTTCTCCAGATAGCTGAAGACTCATCCTAATCAAAAATAACTCATCTTTATGAAAAGACTCCATATGTTGATCTGGATCACCAAATAGCAATGGCCCCAGAGAGTTTGAACTCACAGAGCTGCTAGAATTTGGAATGGGCTATTTAGGGAGGTAATAAGCTCCCATCACTGAAGCTCAGAGAAAGGTCTTAAGAACTGGAATCCAGGATACAGTAGGTAACCCCAGTAAAGGGTTTATGGTATCCCCTCTCCATTCTGTGTACATAGGACCAATTGCATAAGGGATTGTTGTTCCACTTAGCCAAGTGATACCTAAGGACCAGAGATCCAGGACATGTGGATGCCAAGGCATGTCTACTTCCCAGTCTCCTTCACCATTATGGTGGCCTAGGTTGCAATTTGCATCTGAAAGCCTTTCTGTTAAGAATCTTTATTGCTGGTGGGACTGCAAATCAGTACAACCACTCTGGAAAGTAGTATGGAGATTCCTCGAAAAACTAGGAATGGAACCACCATAAGATCCAGCTATCCCACTCCTCAGTGTATATCCAAAAGAACTAAAATCAGCATAATATAGTGATATAGCCACATGAATGTTTATAGTAGCACAACTCACAATAGCCAAATTATGAAATTGCTCCAGAAGATGCTCATCTACAGGTGAGAAGATAGAGAAAAAGTGCTATGTACACATCCACACATGAATGGATAGAGAAAAAGTGCTATACACACAACGGGGTTTTACTCAGCCATATAAAATAATAAAAAAAAATAGAATTTGCTTGTAAATGTATTAACCTGGAGAAAAATCATGCTAAGTGAAAGAAGCCAGACCCAAAAGTCAAGGGTTGAATGTTTACTCTCATGTATAATAACCAAACAAAAATAAGAATAAAAAGGAAAGGGGGAGTGGATTCCATGAAAATAGAAGAGAGATCAGTGGAGTGGAAGAAGGGGAGTGAGGGGAGGGAGAAGGGACAGGAGAAGGGAGGAATAGTGGAATGAATCTCACTGAACTTTCCTGTGTACACATATGAACACACCACAGTGAATTTCACCTTTAAGTCCTTTAATAATGCACTACTTAAAAAAAAAAAAAAACAACTTATAAATAAATAGAAAAAAGACCAGTAGAGTGGAGGGTAAAGAACAGGGGAAGGAAGGAGGGGAAGAAAAGAGGGAATACTGGAGACCTAACGGGTACATGTTAAGTTGTATGCTTACATAATTAAGTCAATATGAATCACAATATTATGTATAACTAAAATGCACTAATTAAAAACAAATGCTACAAAAGAAGGTGTACGTTTTTCAGTATTCTTTCTTGATTGTTCTTTGCAAACTAAGGGAGATGACAGAGATGCAGCACAGGGAGTTCTGAATGCATAGTTCTGGATAGTAAGGGCCAAATCTACTAAACTACTAGTTCATATACTTAAGGCTTACTTTCAGGTATCAATTTCTATTCAGTTTTTTTAAAATTGAGACTTTCTATCTCATTATACATGTTATTGTATTGACAATAACAACAATATTGTATTATTGACAAACATATTGTACCTATCCAGACCTGCTTATATTAATAATACAGTTCTCAAGCTATCTTTGAACAGTCTGAGGCCTAGCCTTGGTTGATAATGTTATTCCAAACTCTATCTGTCCACGTCCTGCAGTATATTTTATTGTTTCTTTCTACCTACTGAAGACAAGGCCAGTTTTTGTTAATACCTGTGTCACTAGGGGTGTGTCCTCCAAATACCAGAGTCTGAAATGTGGTTTCACTTGCTTTATCTAGTTTGATTGGGGACCTTCTCAGCCTCCTTTGCATAGGATTCATGAGAATAGTAGACTTTATCTATGTAGGAATCATACTTGTTGATCTATAACTACATGACTTGCTACTCAGAAAATACTTATCGCAATTAATGAATTAGCATCCCATTAAGTTGATGCCAGAGATGTGAAACCTTGAGAATGCTCATTGCAGCTAATGAAAATATGTTTAGAAACAGCTCCTTCAAGTGTATTACTGGCAAGAAATTGGCTTATTATTGTAGACTGTATTTGGTTCTAAAAAATCAATCTTCCCTTCAGCTCTGTCATCGAGCAGTTCATCAGATATTTAAAGCATCAAATGAGCTTTCTGCCCTTAACCATTCTTAGAAATTGGAGCATTTTCATGGTTTTATCAAGTGGCACTAAAGCCATTAGTATACAGATTAAAAACTTAGCTACAGCAAAATAAATGAATGATTGTTTTGCTTCTTTAAATATAATCTCTCCATTCATTCTTAGCCAGCTTTTAAATATAATCTTTCTGTTCTCTTTTAGTCAGCATTGGTTAAAAAAATAGCTGACTTTTTTTCTGAAGGGAACAGATTTTGTGGGAAATGTAGTTAAAAATATTAAGCATCATGCATTATTCCAAACGTCTCTAAGTGTTTGTATTGCACATTATGAAAATCTTGATATAAAATGCCACAATTGAATGGGAAAGTATTAAAGCTGTCAGCCCTATTATATCATTTCTGAAGACCAATTTGCCTTTTTTTTTTTTTTTTTGGAAGGTTGTAATGAGACTGGTTCATTTTGCCTCCTACCATTTATCTTTTCAGGAGTAATGGAAAATTTCCCCCTTAGGCACAGCACGCTATTCTTGTCTTAGACGATTAGGCAGAAATGAAGGAGATCATAAAGGTGAGAGATTTCTCCACCAACAATATGATGCTCAGTACAGTAACTTGCACAATTCAAGCTGAGAGATTCCAGCTGAACTCAAGGGCGGTGGTTTTGTGATGCAGGGCGGCCTACAGAAAACAAATAACAAAGCTTCCCTTTCTGACTGTGCTGGGAGGTCTGTGGGAAGGCAGAGTTCAAACTTTGCCTCAGCCTTTCTTCAAATGCTCAATAAGCTGTCAAACAATATAATTTAACTGGAGAGTATAAAGTGCTGATCTCAAAAGTATTGAGGCCAGAAAAACAGAGAAATAGAATGATTGAAGTTTATTGCATTTAAAATGGTAGAAACTTTTATTTTTTCAGGAATTATTCTTTAGAATAATTAGAGTTTGTGTTTCAGATGTGTCTAAGGCCAAGAAAATTCATTGTCAGTTCTGCCTTATTCGGAAGCAAGGATGTTAACTGTGGTTTTTGAGATGAACATGAAGAGAATATGTATTTGGCAAAACTGAATGTCACTCCTGCCCCTGCTGTCCTCTCTTAACTCAAAGGTACAGAGGCCCTTGAATCTGTTGGGCTTGTTTCTTTACTGCAAATGGAGCTATGGATTGGTTTGAATCATATGAAATTGCTATATGGCCATTTTTGGTTTGCTAAATAGCAAATAATTCACTGTGTTGCTGTGGGAATTAATGAAGAGAGGAGAAAAAAAAATGACACAAAGCACCCAATATGGTGCCATCAATTCCTTTTTGTCTTTGGGAAAGAACTCTCCTGTTGCTCAGGGTGCTGTATGGCACCAGACACCTTGCCATAAAGAAGCCTCTGTGATGACGGGAGTGGAAGCTTTTACACATGGTTAACTATGCACAGAGCTCTCTGTGTTGCCTGATTTAATGGATCCTGCAGTGTGGGGTAGGTGTTGCCATTACTTTCATAATGCAGAAGAGCAAACTAAGATTGTGTGTTGGGAACAGGAACAGGACTTAGGAAAGCTATCTGGAGAAGCCATGGTCTTAAAGAACCATAAAATGTCTCCAAAGAGGTCAGTAAGCAGGTGTCAGTATTGTAGCACAAGCTCCCTTTTAAAGTCTGCTTTCCAAGAACTTAACACTGAATATTAACGTATCATCCTATAATATTCAGAATAGTGTCACAAGCATGTGAGTCCTGCAATTAAACTTCCAGAACTCAAGTACTAGCTTTTTAAACCATTACCTATATGGCCTTATGACAGTAAAGAAGTTGCATTTTAATGTATTTATTTTACTTACTTCATTCAATATTCACCACATAGGTGGCATCCAGTCTTCTAGGCACATTGCTCATATTGTTTTCCTTAATAGTCGCCACAAACTGAGTCGGTGACTTTAAGATTTTCATTTTGGGGATGTGGGAAACTGAACACACCGAGACTGTATAGTACACTCAAGATCCCACAATCAGAGAGCAGAGCCAGGATTTGAATACAACAGACTCAACCTCTCACCCACCATGTGTTACCTCTAATCCCCATTTCATCAATAATGAAAGATCTGGAACATACAAAGCTCAATAAAAATCTCCTAGACACTCATTTCCCCAGCTGGTTGATGTGTTGGTGCCTCATAGATCATACCTGAGTCCATTTCCAAAATTACCGTCAGCCAGAGAGAGCTACTTTACCTAAAATTACACTTCTCCTGCGGCAGCCCGTTTCCAGTGGGAGGTCAGTGAAGGGGTACAATAGACAGACACCTTTTCTTCAAGATAAGGAAAATCTGTAGGGCAAATCAACTCCAGTGTTCTTGATGGATCCTGGAATTATCCAAGGCCTTTATTCATCTCTGAGGAAAGAGGGACATGGTTTTTCTCTCTACTTAGAAATATGCCCTTCATTCTACAGTGCTCTCAACAGACAGAATACTCCCCAGTCATATCCCTGCATATAGACCTCAATGTCACAGAAAGTTTCTTGGTGAACTAGTCCTAAATGATCTGCCTAAGTATTCAAGAATGGAGACCTACTTTGCTTTTCATCTTAGTGGGATCTTGTACTAGAATATTTCACTGATTCCTATCTAGACTTGATATGGTCCATGTTACCTGCTCTCAGATTATAACCATTTCCTGTTCCATCCTGACCTTTGAAGGCTTCTGCCTTGTAAGGCATCATACATGAGCCCATACAACAAAAACCAATAAGTTCAAAAACGGTCTCTCAACTACTTGTCTTTGGTTCTGGTGTCTGAACTTCATTCCATTAGTTCAACCTTCATCCTTGGCCTCTTTCACAAGGGACACGGAGTATGAGGTTTCTGTTACTGTAATCAGTGCACCTAGTAAGAACGTTTTAGAGGAGGAAAAGTTGACTTCTACTCACAGAATCAGAGGTTCAGTCCATGGTCATCTGACTCCAAGGCTCTGGACTTGAGGTAGAAGAGTGTGGTGGAGGGAAGCAGCTGATCATGAGCCAGGAAGCACAGACAAGGAGTCCAAAGAGCCAGGGATAATATAGGATCCCCAAGGGCTCACTGCCAGTGACCTACTTCCTTCAGCCACATCCTACCTGCCTACCACCCACCACTCATTTTAATTATTAATCTATCTAATTGTTAATCTATCAAACCACTGATTTGGTTACACTGATTTGGTTATAATCTTTTTTATTTCTGAACATTCCTTCATGATCTTATGCATGAGCTTTTGGGGGACACCTCCTATCCAAAGAATAACACACCATTGTCAATACTTTTCTTGGCATTTGCACCTTAAATTCCATACTGTCTAACTTTCACACATAGTTCCAGGGGAAAATAATTCCTGTTGTTACGGCTGGGCTGCCTTTACTCTGGTGTCCTCTTGAGGTGAAAATCCTGATCTTTATTTCACTTCAGAGATGGATTCAGCCACCATTGAATTGCACATCTCCTCATGTATCAGGATAAACATCACCCATTGAACTCATCCACCATTTCTCAAATTACATTGCATGGAGTCAGAGTCTCAAAATCTGTTGAAGTAAAATCCCAAGAAGAGAAAAGAGATTTCTTTAAAAAGTCACTGGATAAAAGTGTTTTTCTAAATCCCTCTTTAAAGTATCATATTTTTTGCATGTTAAAAGCTGTCATAATTTCAGCAATAATGAATAATTTGTGCTTATCTTCACTTCCCCTAGGTCGTTCCCAAATCTGGTGCTCAAGGGATGCTTTTTGTTTCTTTGTTTTGCAAAATATCTGGCTGCCTCTCATGAAGCTGCAGATTTCCCTGAAACAAGTTTCTGGAACACAAATCTAGTCAATCTTTAACTGAATCTAGGATTCCTTTATCTAACAAGACAGCTGTACCACAAGGAGAGTTTTTTGTTGTTGTTGTTGTTTGTGTGTTGTTTAACTGCATCTTTATTCCATTTTACTTTTGTTTTTTATTTCAGGTGTTTGGGTTAAATTTTTTTGTACTGATGGAGGGAATGGAAATGAATACTAGGTCGGTCATCATACATCACATATTCCCAGTGCTCCAGGGTAGAAGAGCTCTACTTGAAGCGAAATAATGAACAGGGGCCAGGCTGGCCCTCTGGTACTGACATGAAGAACTCCAAGGAATTAAGAAGACAGTCTCCACAACATCAGACAATTTCATGGATGGGCCATCCTAATTATTACAAATTGCCTTCTTTATCATATATGTACACCTACCCCACATTGGTCTTCTTGAGCAAGAAAGAAAACACTCATCTTTTTCTTTTTTTACTAACTTGTCACCCCCTCAGATACTTAAGTCAACCACCCAAGTCTTCTTTTCCCAGACTAAACATAAATTAATCCTTGAGGGTTCCACAGATGTCATCCTTTGCAGAGTCCTTCTACAACATTATCCTCATATGGACATGTTCTAGTTCACCACTAAAATACATTTCTCAAAATTTTAGCTACTCCTGGGTACCATATTTCTATAACAACACTGGGTTCTGTGGGCAATCACTTGAGGATGCATCCAAAATGGAAAAGAATTTTGTTTTGTTGCTGGTTCAGAGGAGTGAATGGGTTTTGCATTTTCCTCCTAGGACTTGCCTTGAAATAAAAGACTGGATGAGGAAATAGATGGGATTCCTATTTTTAGTCTTGACTGTGATTAAAGACCTCCTGTGCTGTGATAGTTGCATTCTTTTGTGATTTACACTCCAGCTGGTATATGTGTCATTTAAGAAACGGGAGCTTGAGGCCTGGGGATTACTAGAATACTATTAGGTCCTTCCTGGGAAATGAAAAGTCAACACCTATTTTGCTTTACTTTCCCAACTTAACAGGATTACTACAGTTCTTGACAATATTTGACACTTTAAATGTCAAATAAATTACCATAGGCACAAAGCCACTTCACACAGATTTTTGTATTTGAACAAAATGTCTTTAAGAGCAAATCATACTCCCGAAAATCACTACATTCTCTGACCGAAGACAGTTGAGGGCCTGTGTTGGGAGCAGTTAACATTTGATGATGAAAAACACTGAATAAATTTTATCAATAAATGTAAATGACCTCTAGCATATTATCATTTTTACTAACACCAAAATTAGATCGTAGGAAACGAAATCAGAGGAACAATTTAGAGGCATTAGAGCAATTAATGAAGCAAGATAATGAGAGCTTGTTTAATTATGTTATAGGTTTTCCTTTTGAGTCCATGTTTATTTCCTTTTTCTTAAATAAAAAGTTAAATGGAGACTGTGTGTTCAACCTGAGCCTGTCATCCTGTGTCTAATCAAGCTCCTAATGACATCCGACTTCACTTTGGGCTGCTTTTGGTGACCCTATTTTATTATGTGTGGAATAGAAGTGAGGAACAAATTATAGAGAAAATGAACAGATGGCTTTCTGATTGTGTTTCTCCTGGAAGAGCCAAGTGTATGCATGTGTTCCAAGGGGATGTGGTCATTTCGACCTCTTGTTGTCGGAATGCAATGGAGGTTGTGGGTCTGGGAAGTGTGTTTGAGGGTCTCTCTTCTTTACCATGATCATCAGGTATCCATAGGTTCTTTTTTCAATGCCTCTGATGCCTTGAATCTCACAAGTGTTGAAAGTCGTATTTGAATTTTTCATAAGAGCTCCATCAGTCATGGAAGTTCAAGATGTAAATAGCAAATGTTATGGGACCACCTAGGGTGGCATCTTTTCCCAAAGTAAAACAAATATTGAACAATTAGATAAATATAAATTTCTATTGAGAGGTAATTTAAAAAGAAAAAAGCCATTGTAATTTTTAAATATTTTATAAGTTCCTGGCTTTTAAATTGAGATCTCTAGAAAGCAGAGAGAAACTCATTGCTCATCAATGCATTTTCAATCATCAGATCAAACAATTCCAAGAAGTTTTAAACAATAATAATGGCAATTAATAATGTTCCCAAGGGTCTAAAAGTTAACAAAAACTTCTACCTTGTCACTGTAGTCTTAATATGAAACCACAAAAGCATTAGAAAATCACTTTCATTGTTTTTTTTTTTTTTTTCCTCACAAATGTATTTTTCCCACCTGGTAAGAATCTAGAACAAAATGCCACCCTAAGAAAATGAATAAAAAGGCCCTGCAAATTAAAAGCAAAATATAAACAAAACAAAACAAATCAGGAAAAAAAAGACTCCTCGGTACCTCTGTATATTGTTTCACAATCTTTGTCTAATTAAGGAAGCTCTTAGAAACTGACATTATTAATTTAACTTCAACAAAGCATAGTAAAATATCTACATTGGTCCAATATACAGTCATATATATACTGACTCATTTATTCCTTAGAATAACCACAAAAGGCAGATAATACTGTTTGCCCATTTTAGAAAGAAAGTTGGTGCATAGAGAAGTTACAAAACCGATGCAAGATCACACAGCTGTATTTGGTAGAGCTAATCTTGACTGTGGCAGTCAGGATCTAGAGCTTATTCTCCTTTCTCTTCTACTTTTGTGTTGTATGGTTTCTCATAAAGTATTATTCAAACGAAGGACATCACTCTTTTACTTCTTTTACTATTTAGAGGGGAATTTTAGTATAGTTAAATAAATTCTACAATTTCCTATCTAGAACCCAGAGCAGAGTGGTAATCAATTAATAAATAGTATCCTTCTTGTTCCCTAGGTTTCCTTTCTATAATTTTAAATTCATCCTTCCATATACACAGGAAAACCTTGCATACCAAATCTTATTATTTAAATGCTTAAGGGTCCCAACCACTATGACAAAGCAAACTTCATTATCTGATAATTTTGGAGAGTAAACTTGTGGTGGGATATAGAAAATGTGCACCCGTTTCTAACAAGAGAGATGTCACTTTGTCTTTCCAATCCTTCCCCCTAAGTCCCATGTCTGGAGGTCTTGGTAAGAAAGAAAAAGGAGCAGAATATGAGAAAGATTTTTAAATATATGAAAATGGTGAAAATTAACACAGATTAGAAACAATCTTCTCTTGTTGATGTTCCAGTGAAGAAGTTGTAGGATCCAGAGTTCTTCCTTAGAAACACAGAAACTATAGGTTAGAGGCCACCTCACCAAGGTGGATGAAGTCCATGGAATGACAGAGTCAGAGAGAACAGCACAGGGAGGGGAGAGAGGAGGGACGTGGTGTCCACGTGAGGCTCCACACAGGGGAACGGTAGCCACACTCTGATGTGTGTTTTAAGAATGGCCTG
Organism: Marmota monax; assembly: GCF_021218885.2. Classification (NCBI taxonomy): domain Eukaryota; kingdom Metazoa; phylum Chordata; class Mammalia; order Rodentia; family Sciuridae; genus Marmota; species Marmota monax. Next base: position 21,377,203 of record NW_026694710.1, read on the forward strand.
CAGCTTCCGTACCTTCCTGCATGGTGTGAGGAGATCTGCAGGCTCTCCTTCAATTATAGGCTTCGCTACTGAGTTAAAAGGAAAATAGAATTTCTGAAGGGCAGCTTCCATTATGCTTACCAGAATTTTACTATCGAATTTAAAATAGAGAAATCAACTATGTCTACATCTCTCTCATTCTCATCTAATAGAATCCCGGAGCCCCAAGGTTCCCACAGACCATTCCCTGGTCTTGTTTGCTGTCTTCCATAGATACACAGTACAACAAAGATGATTCTGAGGCTCTGGATCACGTTCAAATTAGAATTCATGTCAAATGGCTGCACTGTTGGTCTTTTCACTTATGCCCACTGATTTGAGAGTGAATTGCCTAAGGTGTATTCACTTTTAGTGTTCTCTTATGCCTGTTGTGAGTTTGACTTTTGGTACCCCCAGAAAATACAATTAAGCAAACCTCATAATGCCATAATTGAAATATTTACAGATAATAGTCTGTGTAATCATTCCAAGTCATTTTATTATCATTACAGGAAGATAAAAGTCAGCAGTATAATTTAATGTCAAATATTACTTAATTACCAAGATACACTTGATGTTAGTGCATCTGTTTTATCACAACTTGGGAGTATTCCTTTAGACAGAAGTCACTGAAAGTGCTGATTCCATGCTCAGGGCTCACAAATGTGGTGCCCAGTGTCTGTCATTCACCAGAGTTATGCCCATCTTAGTTATCATCAAAACATCTTCTAGAATTGTCGACTTTCTGCCCTGCAATACCTCTTGCATGCAGCACAAGGATGAGAGCAGGCTCTTCCCTCACAATCAGGAAAGAGAGGTGGTGAGTCTCAGGCTGGCTTCATGCATCCCTTAGCAGGCAGGGGCAGCTGTCTGTGCTCCTCCCTCCTGGAGCCCCATCTGCCATGCATTAGCTGCTTTTTACCACTCCGACATGGAGCTGATAGACATTGGTGCCCCACTGACTTACTGGTTATTTCAAAGTTTTCTATGATGGTTTTGTTGTGAGATTGCTTTTGAGGCTGTAACCAAAGAGTTAAAATTCTTGTCATTATATGCTTTGTAAGTTACTAAAAAACTCTTAAGCATTTAAAAATAGGCACCGGCTCTTTGAGTTTGGAAAATACCAATGTCAGCATCATCTTCTTAGAATTTAATTCAATCTTCTCTGATGACACCTTGTTATAGCCTAAATACTTGTGTCATTCTCAGATTTATATGTTGAAATCTAATCCCCAGTGTGAAGGTACCCAGGAGATGGGGTACTGGCAGGTGAAGAGCCTCATGAATGGGAACACTTCACACATAAGAAGTCACAGAGACAGTGACTCTCTTTCTACCACATGAACGGATATATAATGAGAAGACAGCAGTCTTCAAACCAGGGAGAGGGTCTTACTATAACCCTACAGGCTGGCACCCTGACCTCTGGGTTCTCAATTCCAGAACAGTGAGAAGTAATTTTCTGTTGTATGTGAGCCACTTAACCTGTTCGTTACAGCAGCTTGAACTTTCTGAGACACACTCCATGGACTTTCCTTCAAATACCTTCAACAGCTTCTAGAGCTTTTTTGTATAAGTTCTTTAATAAGTCTTTATTCTAGGTTTACTATCACAGCAAATTTTTTTTTGCAAAAATATATACCACATCTAAAAATATTTCTTTCTATAATCAGTGCCCAAAGTGATTTACCTTTGGACTAGGGTTGTGGCTCATTGGTAGATAGCACTTATTTAGCAGTGAGGCACTGGGTTCTATTCTCAGCACCACATATAAATAAATGAATAAAATAAAGGTCTATCAACATATTTAAAAAAAGTGATTTACCTTTAACAGTTGGTTAGAGGTTAGTAAAATTGTCAAAAATATAACTCTATATTCCTCTATTATATATATATGTATATATATGTACATATAATACATATGTATATATGATATAAACAATGTAGCATCACAGATTATTTTAAAAATTAAAATTAAAAAATAAATTAAAACATAAATATTTACTGAGTACTTTTCTACTACAATTTATTTATCATTTAACTTGAAACTATCAGCCTAACCTTTTGATTTTAATTTTTTATCCATTGTTTTTTTTTTTTTTTTTTTTTTTTTTTGCATCAAGATTTCAGTGTCATTTCTTGCAGTTTTGTTTGGGATATACAGTACAAAAATGTTTTAGTCAGTTTTAACAACTCTGTGACAAAAATATCTGACAAGAATGATGTAGAGAAGGAAAACTTTATTTGAGTCTCACAATTTCAGGGTCTCAGTCCATAGATGGCCAACTCCATTGCTCTGGGCCCAAGATGAGGCAGAACATCACGGTGGAAGGGTGTGGTGGAAGACAGAGGCTCTGGACAGGGCAACAGGAAACAGAGAGTTCTGCTTTCCAGGGACAAAGGCACACAGCCAGTGACTTACCTCCTCCAGTCACACTACTTGCCTACAGTTAAGACCTAGGTAAGCCATAGTAGATTAATCGACTGATTAGGTTATAATTTTCATAATCTTATTTTACCTCTGAATGTTCTTGCATTTTTCTCACAAATGAGCTTTTGGGGGACACCTCACATCCAAACCATAATAATAATTTGGGGCAAGGATCATTTTTAAACCAGGGAATGACTTATATCAATTTACAAATAAATAGATACAAATGCTTTTCACATGTAATATAGGTGGTTCTAAATACCAATAGATGATATAATGTTAGTATTTGATCAATACTTTCTTAGACAGACTGAGTAACAATTTCAGATTTGTTTGAGGTTTGTGGTGTCTCAAGTGGCTACATCTATTGTTTTTGACAATATGATCCTACAGTTCAAAGAATTCATTGTGGAACTGCTCATTCATTAGCCATTATTAACATGCAGAGGCAAATTGCAATATTAATTCCCTTTCATAAAATAGAAATTTAAGAAACATTTTAAAAATCAATTTTTAATAATAATTTTGGGTTTATGTCTCATACTATGAGAACTTTTAGAATAACGTAATCATAAGAACGTGTACCAGGTTAATTTTTCTTTGGTGAATTTCTAAGAGCTAAATTTCACTAGAAAAGAGTGAAAAATATACTGAAGTCATTATTTCTTACTGTACTTGAAATAAATATTCAAAGGGTTTGTTTGGTTTTAATGTCAAATTAAATTGCCCAAATGTTGGTTTGATTCTTATTCATTTGGGTTTTCCTTGTTTGACACAGACAAGTAAATTTCATTCAACACTTTGAAAATTGCCCCAGGACCTTCCATTACTTGATCATCCAGAACCTGGGTATAGAGAAGATGAAATGTATATTCAATTTATCAAGCCAAGTTTCACCTGTCTGTGATTCAGCTATGAGCACATTTCCAAGTCACAGTCCTCACCATGGTGTGCTTGATGGGATCTGTGTGCATTTTTAGCATGGGTGATTATTTGTTAATGTTGTAATAGATTGGTGTAAACTGGGGGTCTTTTTAAGTCTCAAGCTTGTTTTTTTGTTTGTTTTTGTTTTGTTTTGTTTTATTCTAAGCAATCAGCCATCAAATTCCAAGTCAATTCTACTTGTCTATCTTCCAGTCTTTAACATGCAAGAAGTGATTTTAATACTTACTTGTTATGAGTACCCTATAATACAGTCTCTTGATCACAAATAAATCGATGTGAATAGAAATAACTACTGCCCTGTGGGTTTTCTCCTATTTCTTCAACCTGCTAGGCAACTACAGTTTTGCATTTTGAATGAATTTACATTCATAAATGCTTGTCTCAATTTAAGAACCATAATTTCTGCTGCACTCAGGAGAAAGTTTTTAAAACCAGACTTCAGAAATTGATTTTTATACTCAGCCTATTTATGTGTTTATTTTTACTTAGCACATTTACAGCTACAGTGATTAATCTATTGTTATTTAAAAACAAACCCCACCAAATTTTAGTCTGTTTTGTTCATATCATTAAGTTGTTTTTGATGCAAGTTCTGCATGTACCCACTATTGTACTTAATGTGTTTAGTAATGACAATTGGATTTGAATGCTCTGAAATTCCTGAATTTTGTTTGCATATTAAGCACTTAGAAATGCTTCTCACTCCCAAGAGGGACATATATTTTCTTACATTTTTTTCTGAAACATAAATCTTTCAGCATTCATATAAAATTTTCTCCCATTAGATAAGGATACAAGGCCAAATACATTTTTCCTTTTTCTTAAATCTTCTATAAAAACAAAGTAGTGCAAAGAGGACTTGTGTCTGGCAAAGCCTCCAGAATCTGAAATACAAAGGAAATCCCCAAGGACTGGGACCTGGGCGGGGAGGAGGGCTTATCCGCTCTGGGAGGTTGCTGCCACCCCATAGATGTCCTGATTTTTTTTGTTTTTTTCCAATGAGAAATGGCATCTGCATACTTTTATATCAGTGTCCTAACTTTTCAATGCACAAAAGGAATGGCTTCAACTTTGTGAAGATGAAACTAAACACTTCTTTGGTACCTAGTTTGTAAATTCTATTAGGAACAATTACGGAGCACATTGTACTTTTCATTGAACTTTTTTTTTTCTCAAATTGTTCTGCTGAGTATGAAAGACCAGTGACTATAATAGAAAGCAACATTATTAGAAGAAATCTTAGAACTGTAGGATAAAAAGAAAAAAAACTTTAATAGTTCCATTTTGAGACTAGCTTTTCACTGAAGATTTCCTTTCAAGAAGACTGAACCATACAACTTATAAATTAAAAAGAGTTATATAAAGAAAGAAAAAAGAAGGGTCTGAAATAATTATTTCAGGATTAGACACTCCTTTGATTCTCCTTCACTCTTGAAGATGATCATCATTTTCAAAATAATCTTGACTGATTTGAATTGAGGTTTCTGAGATAATCATAACTATGTTGACAAAATCCATTGTAAACACAATACATTTTTAAATAGAATTCAGAATCTCATGGGATTTTATGGCTTTGGCCCATGGCTTTCTTCTCTGTCATCAAATACATGGTGTGCATCGACTTCATGCATGGAACCATGCTCACCCTTGGGGATAGAAAATTTGGCAGTATAATCTAAAGGGGAAATGGACAAGCCTGAGCATCATTCAAGACAGAGAAGATGTCTTCCCTACTATGATGTGAAGTATCAGTGACAAATAGAAGGTATGTTAGCAGAAAGTATGGGGGTTGCTGACAATGCAGATGGTCTTTGCAAACTCTTTATTTCTGCATCTTTCTTAATCTAGAAGCCAGATCTTTGGTTTGAATGATTTAACTAATATTTATGAAGAGTGTCATTTGAGTGACTCTGAATTCATGACAAAATGTTAAGTTTTGTCCATTGTCCAAGGCCAACTTCTTATGCCTATGGCAAGAGTCTTGTTTCTTCTTGATTTTTCACCCAAGTGACATCGTCAATAGGGAACTTTCCTCCCAATCTGGATAGATGTAATTAATCATGCTCTCTTCTCCATTCCCTTAGCAATTTGTATATTTGTCTATTTAATACAAGTGAGGTATAATTAAATATTTATGCACATGTCTTCTTCAATGGAATATGAGCTATATATGGGTCAGTGTCTTTGGCGAATTGCACCCAGTACCTAGTATGCTTAAAGTCTGTGGAAGAATGAATGAACAAATAAATTGGCAAAAAACATCTAGGTTTTTTTTTTGACAGATTCAAACATTCTTTCATTGCTATTGTCAACCTTCTTTTTAACTGAGATAAATTAGATGATGATAAACTGATGAGGGTGTACTGTTTTTATAGAGAAAATAATTATTACAAAACAAAATCTTGGCCAACATAAAGAAATGCAGCAGATTGTTGACGTTATTGTCCTTTTATGTTGTAAATGTTTTATGTTATGTTTATTTAACATAGGTTTGACTTTTAAAGACAATGGCTTGAGATTTATGGTACAGAAAGTAGTATGTACAATGCTGTGGAGCTGGATTTCAATGAAAATGACAATAAAAGGACTTCCCAAATTGTCTTGTCCATTATGAAATCAGAATGCTTTGTGAAGCCATCAGAGTTAGCTTCTCAGAGCACTGGAATTCAAGCAAAGACTTGTAGCAATTCAGAGCATGCATTGTCAAGAAAAGCAGATAAATTTTGGTTAAGAACAGTGCACTCTGGTCTTCCAGTTTTACCTCTTCCAGTTCCAGAGTAGCCATGAAATTGCAACAGGCAATATTGGTGAAAATGAGTGGTCTGATGGCCACAGGAAGGGTCGAAACCGGGTGTGAAGCTCCATTTCCAGAAATGTTCTGTTGCTAGGCTCTTAGGCTAGTTCCCTGGAAGACACTGCTTGGCAGAGCCATTGTTATTTGACATGACTGAGAGCTCACCCAGTGCAAACAGCTTGTCCATGGGGCATTTGTCTGACACCATCAGAGGCAACACTGAATAACCCAGTTTCCCCAGCAGGGAAAAATATTTTTTACAAATAGGCTGAACAAAAATTAGGAAAGCCGGGAATGAGAAGTCTACAGAGGGTTGTAAAACATCCTAATATTTTCCGGAAATCTACAAGGACATTGCAGGTGCGGGACTGGGGGGACTAGGCTGTGTGTGTGCTCAGAAAAGAGGAGAAAGTTGGAACTTCTCAGCTCTCTCTGAATTTTTTTTTCAAATTTTATTAGTTATTGATGAACGTTTATTTATTTATTTGTTTATATATGGTGCTGAGAATCCAACCCAGTGCCTCACACATGCTAGGCAAGGGCTCTACCACTGAGCAACAACCCCAGCCCCAGCTCTCTCTGATCTTGAGGCTGGTGGTGCAATCTGGAAGTTAAGGCTAAAGAAGAATTGTCAGCTCTATGGCTGAGTGGCAAACGTATGTACAAACAGGAATACGGGTCCCTGGGAAATGTATTGGTTCCAGAAATTAAAAAAAAAATGTTTTGCCAAATCATAAGCTAAACTTTAGAATGACTAAGCAGAGACTACAGGGCCCATAAAAATTAAACAGCAAATTCTTTATAGAAATTGTTCAAATAGTCACTAACCCACAAAAAACAACTACCATGTCAGGGTAGAATAGAAAATGGTTATAATATGAGACAAAGACAAATTCTTAGAATAGAAATGATGTCATTTAGAATTGGCAGTTTATATAAAATGTCATTTCAACCAAAAATTATCAAATATGTAAATAAATATGAGTGCATGATCAATATGCAGGGGAAATAAGTCAATGAAAATTTTTCTCAAAAAAAGTTGATGGACATATTTTGAAAAGATTTTAAATCAGATATTTTAAATATGATAAAACAAAGTATATTTAAAGCATTAATGGGAAATATAAAATAAATGTCTGAAGAAAGAAAGAACATCAGCAAAAGGATCTTTTGGATCCTTCTCAAAAATAGACCATATATTATGGCAACTCTTAGAAATTATAAAGGAATAGAGATAATACCATGCATCCTATCTGATCATAATGGAATGAAACTAGAAATCAATGATAAAAGAAGGAAGGAACAATCCTGCATCACTTGGAGAATGAACAATATGTTATTGAATGATCAATGTGTTACAGAAGACATCAAGGAGAAAATTGAAAAATTCTTAGAGATAAATGAAAACACAGACACAACATATCGGAATCTATGGGGCACAATGAAAGCAGTTCTAAGAGAAAAATTCATTGCTTGGAGTTCATTCCTTAAAAAAAGAAAAAACCAACAAATAAATGATCTCACACTTCATCTCAAAACCCTAGAAAAAGAAGAGCAAAACAATAGTAAAAGTAGTAGAAGGCAAGAAATAATTAAAATCAGAGCTGAAATCAATGAAATTGAAACAAAAGAAACAATTGAAAAATTGACAAAACTAAAAGTTGGTTCTTTGAAAAAATAAATAAGATCGACAGACCCTTAGCCATGCTAACGAAGAGAAGAAGAGAGAGAACTCAAATTACTAACATACGGGATGAAAAAGGCAATATCACAACAGATGCTACAGAAATACAGAAGACAATTAGAAATTATTTTGAATCCTTATACTCCAATAAAATAGAAGATAGTGAAGACATCCATAAATTTCTTAAGTCATATGATTTGCCCAGACTGAGTCAGAAGAATACACACAATTTGAACAGACCAATATCAATGGATGAAATAGAAGAAGCCATCAAAAGACTACCAACTAAGAAAAGCCCACGACCCGATGGGTATACAGCAGAGTTTTACAAAACCTTTAAAGAAGAACTAATACCAATACTTTTCAAGCTATTTCAGGAAATAGAAAAAGAGGGAGAACTTCCAAATTCATTCTATGAGGCCAAAATCACCCTGATTCCTAAACCAGACAAAGACACTTCAAAGAAAGAAAACTGCAGACCAATATCTCTAATGAACCTAGATGCAAAAATCCTCAATAAAATTCTGGCAAGTCGGATACAGAAACATATCAAAAAGATCGCGCATCATGATCAAGTAGGATTCATCCCTGGGATGCAAGGCTGGTGCAAACACGGAAATCAATAAATGTTATTCACCACATCAATAGACTTAAAGATAAGAACCATATGATCATCTTGATAGATGCAGAAAAAGCATTCGACAAAGTACAGCATCCCTTTATGTTCAAAACACTATAAAAATTAGGGATAACAGAAACCTACCTCAACATTGTAAAAGCTATCTATGCTAAGTTTCAGGCTAGCATCATTCTGAACGGAGAAAAATTGAAGGCATTCCCTTTAAAATCTGGAACAAGACAGGGATGCCCTCTCTCACCACTTCTGTTCAACATAGTTCTCAAAACATTGGCCAGAGCAATTAGACAGATGAAAGAAATTAAAGGCATAAAAATAGGAAAAGAAGAACTTAAATTATCACTATTTGCAGAAGACATGATTCCATACCTAGCAGACCCAAAAGGGTCTACAAAGAAACTACTAGAGCTAATAAATGAATTCAGCAAAGTGGCAGGATATAAAATCAACACGCATAAATCAAAGGCATTCCTGTATATCAGCAACAAATCTTCTGAAATGGAAATGAGGACAACCACCCCATTCACAATATCCTCAAAAAATAAAATACTTGGGAATCAACCTAACAAAAGAGGTGAAAGATTTATACAATGAAAACTATAGAACCCTAAAGAGAGAAATAGAAGATCTTAGAAGATGGAAAAATATACCCTGTTCATGGATAGACAGAACTAACATCATCAAAATGGCGATATTACCAAAAGTTCTATATAGGTTTAATGCAATGCCAATCAAAATCCCAACGGCGTTTCTTGTAGAAATAGATAAAGCAATCATGAAATTTATATGGAAAAATAAAAGACACAGAATAGAAAATGCGATTCTAAGCAGGAAGAGTGAACCAGGTGGTATAGTGATACCAGACTTCAAACTATACTACAGAGCAATAGTAACAAAAACAGCATGGTACTGGTACCAAAACAGGAGGGTGGACCAATGGTACAGAATAGAGGACACAGAGACCAATCCACAAAATTACAACTATCTTATATTTGACAAAGGGGCTAAAAGCATGCAATGGAGGAAGGATAGCATCTTGAACAAATGGTGATGGGAAAACTGGAAATCCATATGCAACAAAATGAATCTGAATCCCTTTCTCAAATCCTGCACAAAAGTTAACTCAAAATGGATCAAGGAGCTTCATATCAAAACAGAGACTCTGTGTCTCATAGAAGAAAAATTTGGCTCCAATCTACATACTGTGGGGTCATGCTCCAAATTCCTTAATAGGACACCCATAGCACAAGAGTTAATAACTAGAATCAACAAATGGGATTAACTCAAACTAAAAAGTTTTTTTCTCAGCAAGAGAAACAATAAGAGAGGTAAATAGGGAGCCTACATCCTGGGAACAAATTTTTACTCCTCACACTTCAGATAGAGCCCTAATATCCAGAGTATACAAAGAACTCAAAAAATTAAACAATAAGAAAACACATAACCCAATCAATAAATGGGCCAAGGACCTGAACAGACACTTCTCAGAGGAGGATATACAATCAATCAACAAGTACATGAAAATATGCTCACCATCTCTAGCAGTCAGAGAAATGCAAATCAAAACCACCCTAAGATTCCATCTCACTCCAGTAAGATTGGCAGCCATTATGAAGTCAAACAACAACAAGTGCTGGTGAGGATGTGGGGAAAAGGGTACACTTGTACATTGCTGGTGGGACTGCAAATTGGTGCGGCCAATTTGGAAAGCAGTATGGAGATTCCTGGGAAAGCTGGGAATGGAACTACCATTTGACCCAGCTATTCCCCTTCTTGGACTATTCCCTAAACACCTTAAAAGAGAGAACTATAGGGATACTGCTACCTCGATGTTCATAGCAGCACAATTCACAATAGCTAGACTGTGGAACCAACCTAGATGCCCTTCAATAGATGAATGGATAAAAAAAATGTGGCATTTATATACAATGGAGTATTACTCAGCACTAAAAAATGACAAAATCATGGCATTTGCAGGGAAATGGATGGCATTAGAACAGATTATGCTAAGTGAAGCTAGCCAATCCCTAAAAAACAAATGCCAAATGTTTTCTTTGATATAAGGAGAGCAACTAAGAACAGAGCAAGGAGGAAGAGCATGAGAAGAAAATTACCATTAAAAAGGGACGAGAGGTGGGAGGGAAAGGGAGAGAGAAGGGAAATTGCATGGAAATGGAAGGAGACCCTCATTGTTATACAAAATTACATATAAGAGGAAGTGAGGGGAAAGGAAAAAAATAAGGGAGAGAAATGAATTACAGTAGAGGGGGTAGAGAGAGAAGATGGGGGAGAGGGGAGGGGAGGGGGGATAGTAGAGGATAGGAAAGGCAGCAGAACACAACAGACACTAGGATGGCAATATGTAAATCAATGGATGTGTAACTGATGTGATTCTGCAATCTGTATACGGGGTAAAAATGGGAGTTCATAACCCACTTGAATCAAATGTATAAAATATGGTATTTCAAGAGCTTTGTAATGTTTTGAACAACCAATAATAAAAATTAAAAAAAAAGAATAAAATAGGAATTTTAGAATTAAAATAGTCATCAACTAAAATAAATTGTTCACTAAATGGGTTCAAAAGGAGTCTTGAACAAACAGTAGAAAAAAATCATGAAGAAATACTAACTGAAATTACCCAGTTTGAAAAAAAAATGAAGAAAAAAATAATAATCTCTGAGATCTTTGGGATATTTTAAAGAGTATTAGCACAGTCTGGTATGGACTCCAAGTATAACGGGATTCCAAAAGAAAAGGAGAAAAATAGGCAGAAATAATATTTTGGGGAAATTAAAATAAAATCCCTGATATGAGGAAAACCTTTAATTTATATCTGTAAAAGAAAGGAAGAAAAAGGAGGAAGGCAGGGGGAAAAAAAGAAAGGCAGAAAGAAAGATGATCAGCCCCAAGTTTCAGATGCAACAAACTACCCTTTACTTATGAAGAAGAAATGAGGACATCCCAGATACACAAAACCTGAGAGAATCTGTGAGCAGAAGGCCTAAAGGAAATTCTAAGATCAGTTCTTGTTATGGTTTGAATGTGAAGAGTCCCCCAAAAGCTCATGTGAGAGACAATGAAAAAATGCTTACAGGAGAAATGATGGGGTTACGAGAACTTTAACCCAATCAGTGAATGAATCCACTGATGGGATTAACCGGATGGTGGCTGAAGGCAGGTGGGGTGTGGCTGGAGGAGGTGGGCACTGAGGGCGTGGCTTGGGGTATATACTTTGTATCTGGCATCTGTGTACTGGAGTCTGTCTATGCTCTTGTCATCATGTGAGTTGCTTCCCTCCACCACACTATTCTACCATGATGCCCTGCCTCCACCACACTATTCTACCATGATGCCCTGCCTCCACCACACTATTCTACCATGATGCCCTGCCTCCACCACACTATTCTACCATGATGCCCTGCCTTACCTCAAGCCCGGATGAATGGAGCCCACTGTCTATGGACAGAGACCCCTGAAACTATGAGCCCACAAATAAAGGTTTCCTTCTTAAAATTGTTCTTCTTGGGTCTCTTAGTTGCAGCAGCGAAAAAGCTAACTGAAATAGCTAGTTCTTTAGTTTGAAACTAAATGTTACCAGAAAATAACTCAACCCACAAGAAGAAATAAATAGCACCAATAAAAATAACTACATAGATCAAATCAATATATAAAAAAAGTTCATTACCTTTCTGTTCATATATTTTCTGCTATCTGAATTAAGAGATATCTGCATAAAACGATGTTCAATTGTTGATGAGAACAGAAAAGAATATGAAATCAACAGTACAACGAGAGGGGTGGGGATAAGAACATATTTGTATAATAATTGATAGTGATAGAAAATAAATTTTTGACAGTCAGGTGATAACAATAATTTTCAGGGCCACACCTGAGAAAACAATTGAAAAATAGCAAAGAATATGGCGAGAAAAAAAAAATTGATAGTATCAATTATTTATTCAACAGAAGAGAAGGCAGTGAAATAGAATAAACTGGAAGAAGAGGATTAGAAATGGTGTATGATATACAGAAACAAATAGTTAAATGACTGATGTGTTTCCCAATGTGTCACTAATTCCATACTCCAATTATCACTTAAAAAGTAGAAACTATCAGAAAGGAGGAAAAAAAAATCACTATGTACTGTCTGCAATATGCAGTTTTATTAAGGTTTTTCTTTATTGGCCTGGATAATACATTCAAAGATACAAATGTATTTTAAGAAAATGATAAACCAGCCAACAATAACAAAAAGTGTTCTGAGGTGTCTCTACAGATATTAGGAAAAAAACATACTTCAAGATAAAAGAGCATCCCTAAAGATAGAAGTTGGTATTTATAATGATAAAATGCTCACAGAACCCCCCTCCCAAAGGAAGCAAAACTAATGTAATTAAAGGGAGGAATCGATAATTCATGAATAATAGTTGGAGACATTAAAATTCTGCTTTCAGTTAAGAATGAGAAATTAGACACAAGACCAACATGGAAAAGGAGCATTGAACAATGTAAACCAATAAACCCACCAGACCTCCACCAAATAGCCTAGCAGCAAAAGCCAAGGACACGTTGTTCTCAAGTGCACAAGAGGCATTCCTCCACTAGGACCATAAGTTAAGCCACTAAACAAAACTCAGTGAATTTGCAGGACTGAATCATGAAAACTACATATTCCTGCAACAGAGGGATGCAGTTAGAAACAAATTAACAGAAGGAGAGGTAGGAAATTGAATACATGCCTGGAAAAGTCACATCCTGCCAAATAATGAGCCTAAGAAGTCACAAGAAAAAGTTTAAGAACATTTCAAAAGGAAAGAAGACAAAATCATAGCATAGCAAATTTTATGTGATGCAGCTAAAGTTAGTTTAAAGGGAAATGTGGGACTTCAAAATGCATATGTTTAAAAAGAAGAAAACTCTCAAATCAGGAGCTAACCTTTCACTCTCCTTCAGGGACCAGAAAAAGAAGATCAAGGTAAACGTAAACCAAGTAAAAGGAAATAAATACATGTCTAACAAAGAGGAATGAAAATATATGTCCATCTACAAACTTGTATTTTAGGGATCATAACAGCATTATTCATAATAGCTAAATGATGGAAAAACCCAAGTGCCCTTCATCTGATTAATGGGAAAGCAAAATAAGATTATAGCTCGAAAATGGAATGTTATTTTAAAATCAAAAGGAATGAAGTGCTAATTCATGATACAGCATAGATGAACCTAGGAAATACTGTTTAAGGAGATGAACACTTAGGTCACATAACATAATAACCATTTATATAAGATGTCCAAAATAAATACAGTGGTACAGAATGTAGATTATTGGCTGACACAGGGTACAGGGAGAGAATGGACTGTGGCTCTGAACAGGTAGGGGTATCCTTCTGAGGTCATAAGAGTGTTCTGGAATTGTCTAGTGGTGATGGTTCCATGGTTTTGTGATGATAATAAAAACGCTGAAATGTGCAATGTAAACAGTTGAATATTACAACTTTAAAAGAGTGAAATATATTTGAATTTACACAGACGTACTTTGAGATCTGAAATCAACATTCCTGGAGATTCAAACAGAGTCTAGGAATCCAGGGCACACTGCTGGAAGTGGTGCTAGCTGGCAGGCAGTTTCCACAGAGATGAGTAAGGGACACTTGACTGTTTCCTAGGATGTCTCTGAAGTGCTTAAACTGTGTGTTTTCATCTAATCCTCATAAAATTCTGTGATGATTTATAAGATCCTTAATTTTACAAATGGAAAAAGAGAAGAGTTAATGATTAAGAAATGAAGTCTTCAGTTATTTCATTAGTATGTATCTAGATTTGAACCAACATGTGTCTGGCCTTAGTACATAGTGAAGTACAAACTTTCCAAGATTTATACTGAAGTAAACCTCCCATTCATGAACTAACTGATTGGCTATTGATGGATTATGCCCTCATTTAACTAGCATATTTTAGAAGTACTTCTACCATGAGTCACTTTTAAAAAGTGGGCAACATAACACTGAAATATCAGTGCTATTATGGAGTCAGCCTGGGGAGGGGTGGATTAGCCATGAAGCAAATTAATTATGGTCAGGATTCTGATGAAATTAAATGTGGGGATGTGATTAAGAGAGATGATCTGAGGAGGTCTTGCAGAGAAGGTGTCTGTGAGCCAAGACCTGGATCATGAAACCAATCTGCTCTGCAAAATCCTGAAGAAAAGGATCTCAGGCATCGGAACAGCCACTGAGAAAGCCTCCAGACAGAATGTGCTTTCAGGAAGAAGGCAAGGGCTGCTGCTGAAGTCCGTGGCTGCATGCGGGCCTGAGAGCTGTGTAGTGCTGCGTCCTGGAAGACTTCGGAGACCTGAGGGTGAAGAACTTAATGTTCGCTCTACCGATAACTAACAGAAAAAAAAATCAATATGTGTGCATGGTGGGGCATCTTTTTGCTAAGTGTTTTGTTTACATGGTCATCACAGACCATGGTAAGGGGGTGTCATCTGAGAGAGACAGAGGCTCAGAGATGTGAGTTAAATAGCTAATGTGGCAAAACTTAGGTTGAGATATAGTTTCAGGGTAGAGCACTCGCCTAGCATGCATAAGGCCCTGGCTTCCATCTTAGTACTGCAAACAAATAAATAAACAAATAAGATCACCCAGCTAAACGGGACAGGAAGAGGGTATTAGAATCCATGTGATTTCAGATCCCTAGTTCTTTACTATTGCTAACCCAGCTTCCTTCCAATAGGTTAAATCAGTGGCAAAACACTATATACATCTATCATTCATCAATATTTTTACTTGACTGAATTAAGGAGAAACATTCTCCATGCCCGCAAATATTTCTTGGTCATGTTCTACTTTTACTGTGGTTGTTAA
This sequence comes from Marmota monax, assembly GCF_021218885.2. Taxonomy (NCBI): domain Eukaryota; kingdom Metazoa; phylum Chordata; class Mammalia; order Rodentia; family Sciuridae; genus Marmota; species Marmota monax. The sequence continues at coordinate 21,392,581 of NW_026694710.1, forward strand.
TAATTATTTTTATCTGTATGACACTAAGAATACCAATACTGTGACTTCATTAAAGAAAAAAAAAAAACCCTATTGTTGGATCTGTCTTTCTGGGTCAGCACCCTTGAGGGTATTTTAAGTGTGCACCTTATGTTCTAGGACAAAATAACCCAATCTTGCTCTGAAAACCTACTTGCATGGCTCAAAGCCTGCAGCAGGATTAAACTGTCAGATATTAAGCAGGTTGTGCTAAATAAGCTGGCAAGATCTTGTTATTTTGACATACAGTTACAGAAAAGAGCTGGCAGCCCCAGGAGCACAAAATGAAATGTCAAAGAGTCCAGGGATATGTCATTGTCCATGAAAAGCCATCAGCAACTGCCTGGAAAAGCATCAAAATTTACATTTACTCCACCAAGTGGTAAACAGTATTGACAAGTGAAATGGTTTTTCGTGTTCTGTCCCCTGGGAAGATTTTAAGAAAGGCAAATGAATCTGTATTTTTTTTTTTTTTTTTTGATGGTTGCTTCTTAAGAGGCTCAAATATGGATCCAAATGGAAGATAAAAAGCTACAGTGCTGCTGTAAAGGAAGATTCTGCCCTTTCACAAAAACACATACCTTCTGGGAGTGATTTTGAAGGAATGAGAATAAGAGACATTTATTCTTCCTGCCCCCTTGTGAAGTTTTGGTCCAGCTAGTTATTACTGGGAAACCATGGCCGACGACCAAAGGCTTGTACAAGTCACTGTAGCTAAGTGGCAATGTCACCTGCATTGCAGCCCAGGTAACCTGCTTCTGGAACCTACAGAAACACTTTTCATACAAGGAAGGCCCCAGACACACCTGTTTTTTGGGGGGGAAAACCATTCTAGTTGACTGGATTGGATGTCACATCCAATGCAAAGCCTCCCCTGGACCATAACACATCATTACCACCTCCTCTCCCTTTGCATTTTAATCACTACCCAGACTGCTTTGAAATGCTTACTTGAAAAAAAAAAAAACACATTGATCCAATTGTATAAAACATTATGATATGGATTTATCTCCATACCCTACTTTTGTCTTCAACTAAAACACCACCAATGGAAATGCAGGCATTTCTATTTCATGTCCTTAAACTCTGGAAAGAAGCTAAGGAGTGGTGAGTAAGTCATTGATTCCATTGGTTAATAAGCCACCTTGGAAATAATCCAGCAAGGTTTTGCCAACCTGTACCATGAGTCATGACTTGGACACTTCTTACAATTCCTACAGATAGAACTGTTCCGACTTTCACTTGCCCTGGAGGAAAAGGACAATTTGCTAGCATTCATCTTCCAGGCAGATTTGGAAGTCTGTTTCAGGTGTAATGATTGATGGTAAAGTTTTCAGCATAATAAGGGAGAGAGAAATTGCTACTTCTTACCCAAATTTTTCAAAAATTATGTTAGGTTTAAAAGGTGAGGTCAATGATGTGGAGATCCTTTGCCCTTCTCTGAACGGCTTAATATTTTTATTTATTTATTTTTTGCAGATACTGCAGTTTATCTCTGTAGGTGTCCACAAGCTGTAAAGTGACCAGGAAAGGGTTTTCAGGAGGGTCTTGGCCTACGGGACTCAATATTGTGGTAGATTAGCTCTTTATTGATTGTCTGGTGGGCCAGGGTGTGTGGAAGGCACATAGTAAATGAGCAGAGCAAGTCTCAGTCTTGAAATAAAATCATTTTGTGCCTGGAGGAAGAATTAAGAAAATGGTGTCTGTCTCTCTCCTGTTAACATAAGCTCTGGCTCCGTCTTCATCCTTTGATGGCCTCCAGCTTCCCAGTAACATCTGGTCAATCAACCGGCTTCAGTCCCATGGAGGTCCTAATGGGCTATTGATTGGAATGTTAGCCGAGCAGGAGAGCTAATAACATCAGATAAAAATATGAAGCCAGATCTGTTCCTTCCAATAATGTATTCTGTCATATACCTGGAGCTCCCCAAACTCAGACTCAGTTACCATGTAATGAGAACTGACCCTGTTCCCGCCGCCATCCTTACCTGTTTGCATAGTTCCTTTGATCGTGACTTGTACAGCAGATAACACCGCTTCTATTTACAAATGTAGAAATTGGGACTCAGGGAGATCAAGGGACCAAAGCAAATATGTAACAGTGGTTCCTTCACCTTCTGAATGTAGCCCTCATTGCTCTAAGGCTTATTTAAAACAAACAACAAAAAATGGTTTTCTTCTCTCCACTGGGTTCTGCCTCTCCCTAACAAGATTGGGGAGAAGGTATTATCTTTTCTTCCCCTGATTAATTGCCCTTGAACACATCCACTACAGGAAGGAGATGCCTGCTGAGGATCAGGGAAGTGAATATCTCCCAAATTAACAAGTGAATCCTAACAGCCATCAGGGCACCCTGGGACCCCTTTACCAGAGCACACCTGGAATGGAACCTTGAAGGGTTCCTTTAAACCCCCCCCCAGTCTCTTTTGTCCCTCCTTTGGGACAGGAATCCCCCGTGTTTCTCCTTTGCTAGCAAAGCAATAAATCTTCTTTTTCTTTTTTCTCAAAACCGTGTCCTCCTTATTAAATTGGCATTGATTTGGCATTGGGTACTAGGACGGAGCTCTCGGTTACAAATACAGTTCCATTTTCTAGATGTTTGTTCTTGGTGTTTCTATTACAACAAAAATGATCAGTACCAGTGAAGATCTCTGATTTAATTTTGATGATCATGACATTTAAGGCTATTATAATTATATGTTAAAAGCAAATTTTACTCATGGATGTTTCAAAACACAGAGTCACGAACAAATAGCAGGCAACTATATGTTAGAAAGGAGCATATATAATACAATGTCTAATTATTAATCTGATTATTGTGTCTCACAATAGCCCTAAAATCCTTTTAGACTACTTCCAATGTGTCACAGGATTCTGGTTCATGTCACAGTCCTGACCTGGTCAGACTTCTCTCAGCTACCGAACCGGCTCCATTTCTGCTCTTCTGTCCATGCCAATTCACCCTCTCTTGTGTAGTCACAGAAAATGTTTTTGACAAGCCTATCCCCAGAATTTCATTGCTATAAGAATAAATCAATAAATATTTAATGCCCCCTAAATCCTTCTTTAACTTTTCGACCTCACCTGAAACCATTCCACATACCTGTTTTTAGATAACTAGTAGACAGCTCAAAGAAAAAATAATGTTCGAAAGAGAACTCTTGACAAATATTTCAGTTCTTTAGTGCTCCAGATTAAACCATCCCCAAGTTAGTGACTTTTAATAGTCACAACATTTATTTTTATTTTGAATCTGCCATCTGGGCAGGGCATGGCTGGTCTAGCTTGTCTCTGTTCTCCAGAGACAAGCATGCTTGGAATCATCTGACCAGCATTTACCAAGTATTGTGTAGAGTGGTTGATGGGGGCTGCCAACTGGGGACCTTCACATGGGGCCTGGGCTTCCCCACAGCATGGTGTCTGGGTTCCAGGAGTAAATGTTCCCCGGAAGCAGACCTCTCTAGAAGGCCTGGGCTTCCTCATACCATGGTGGAACATTCTAAAGGTAAGAGCTCCTATGAGACAGAAGGCTGAGTAGAAACTACAGTCACTCTGTGTTGTACCAGGTCAGACATTCTGTTGACACCAACCATGAGGCACAGGCCTGCAAGGTTTCAAAGCACATAGAAGCAGATGTCCCATTTTGAAAAGAGAGAGTGGCAACAATCCAACAGAGGCAGGAGGACTAGAGCATGCCTATGTCTCTGTCTACCTCCATGGAGGTGAGTGTAGAGCAGTTAGCTATATAGACATCTCCCTCTCCCTCTCACTCTGTATTGAGGTGATAGATGCTTCATAGAACTTTGAGATGGCTTCCATATACAGGAAGTCATAAAGATTTAAGAATACATTGATATTTAGTATTTATCCCTTTTATAGAAAACTTTTAAGTTCCGAAGCCTAAGCTTACATGATATTTTCAACCCAATAATTCCTATCCACCATCACAGGACTAATTCTATTTTACTTTATTTTCATACTTATTAATCCTTTCTCTGAAAGCAGATATCCCCTTTCCCCTAGTATGTTTATTTATTTAATTAATGTTTCTCAGGGAAACCTCCTCTCATTGCTGCTGCTAACTGTCCAAAATTCATGCTTACTTTATGTAACCTGCTTGGCTGCTTCCCCTCCCCTCCAGGCTGCCTGAAGCAAAGTCCTCCCCCTTCCCTAGTTGGCCTGCTGTGTAGACACCCCTGTCCCTCCTCAGCTCTGAATTTCCACACCATCTGATCCTGAATAAGACCGTGCTCTTGCTTTATTTGGGCTCTATACTCCTGTCTTGGTCTGCCCACCCATATGAACACAAATGTCCTTGTCACTGCACTGGGCTCTGACCCGTCATGCTTCTCCCTCCTTACTGCTCATCACACATGGACCTCTGCCTGTCCTACCTGTACTCCAGGGCTCAGCAAACGCAGCCCTCCAGGTCAAGTCTGTCATTACCCTGATGGGTCCTGAAACTCCAGGCTGAGCTGCACACACACATTCATTCTCACCTCACCCAGGGCCTGATGCCCTGAGAGTCCACCCTGGGCAGATGTCCTACTCAACTTGTTTGGCTTGGCCTTTCTGCACAAAGCTGCCCTGCTCAATTTTTCCTAATGGCTTTGGAATGAAGTTGTTCAGCAAGCTGGAGGGAAAGGAGTACTGATTCATCCTCTGGTAAGCAGATGTAGGAATGGAGTTAGCTGAATCAGCAGGCAGAAGCGGGATTGCACAGAGGCAGCCCAGCGATGCAGATTGCAAGGTAGACATGCCAAAGTCTGTGTGGCAGCAGGGGAGAGCTCTGGAGCAAAGACAATTTTTCAAGTGAATATGAGTCTGGCTTGGCCCTTCAGTCAAAAAGTGTGACCTCAGTCCAAAATCAGAAGCAGGATTGAAGGAGTTAACCTCTGGGGAAAAACATTTGTGGAGAGCCCTCACAGCCTGGTGACAGTCTCTATCTTGAAATGGGATCCAAGAAGTTGGCATCTGTATCTACCTCATCAGGGCAAGGAAAAAGTAGAGGAAGGGGTTTCTATTCATTTCCAATCTGAGCTAAGATAGTATCAACACAGAGGCATCCTGAATAACTGAATCCTGCAACCCACGAAAACTCAAAATTGAGATTATTGTCTCTCAAAAATTATTGTCTGTCAAAAATCATTGCCAAAAATGTAGACTCCAGTCATCACATCACAGACCTAGAAAGAGAAACTCAACGTAAAACCCGAATTCCCAAAGATAGATCTCAGGAATGCTAGATAGATCACAAGCAACTCAAGGTACTGAATATAATTTTCCTGTCTTCAGAACCCTTTTTCACTCAAAATACTTCTCATAAGTCCATTTTTATCACCATGGTGAGCTGACCTATCTTGCACTTCAGCCCAGCCCATAACTCTGGGAACTGTAACTATTGTTTTGCTGAGCACAACATCTTGTCCTTTTACTGTAAATCTGTTTCGCTCTGGGGCACACTTTTACAGGTTGAGATCCCTGCTGTGTTATTGAAAAATGTAGGTTGGGCCATAAAGAGCAATTGTTTCCTGCACAGTCACGGACTCGGGCCTACTGTGATGAATATTCTCGGGTTATGTACATTATGTAGCAGACCGTGAACATTACAGTAACGTCAATAAGAGTCTATGAATCTGATCCGCCCTGCCAAAAGGGAAACACTAGAAATGTGTAAAACAGAAACTATGGGGCAAAACCAACTCTTCCTTTTACTAAAGTGGTGCTTCAACTAGCCAGTTTTAACCTCTTGTCTTCTGACTGACTTTATACTGGCTGACCTCCTGGGCTCTGAACTTGGATTTAGGTTCTCTTGTTCAGTTTTTCCTTGTTTGAAATGCACTTTGTCATCTTCCACTCCACATGACTCCTTTTAACATGATGTGGTTACTTCCCCTGTCCATACACAGACATGCAGGACTGTTAAATAGACTTCCCATTGCCTCTCAGAGCCCCACAGGCAACTGTTGGTACAGAAAAGCCCTTATTCTCCCAAGTGTGTTTCCATGCTGGTTTTTCATCGTACAATCAATTGCTCCAAATTTGTATTTTCATACAAAGAAACAGTTCGATATAGTGGTTTAAAATAATCACGATGATTTTTCTCATGCATTTGCAGTTTGGGCAGAGGTTGGAGACACCAGCTTGTCTCTGTTCCTTGCATCATTGACTGGGCAGTTTGAGGGCAGGGATTAACCAATGGCTGGAGGCTGCAATCATATAAATGCTCATTCATTCATGTGTCTGGTGGTCTGTGCAGCTGTCAAACTGGAAATATGTGCAGGAACACCTGTACTTGTGGCTTCCTCAGGGCATGTAGCTAGCTGAGTTCAAGAGTGGCACCTCCAAAGGCAGCAACTGGAAGCTGTCTCCTTCTGAAGGCCCAAGCTCAAAAAGTTGCCATATCCAGAGCATTCTATTTATTGGTCAGGTAGTCACAGATTCCAAATTCAAGGAGGGGGAGGTGTAGAACTCACATTTCAATTGGAGGAATGTCAAAGAGCTTGGGGATCATTTTCTTTTCACTGCCACAGCAAACACATCAGAATTAAGATGCGTGCACTTGTAAGAATGTCAACTTGACTCCAGATATAAGTCTTCCTCAGTGAAGTGCATTCCAGGCAAAGGACTCAAGTTTAGTGATGAGCATGGATAAGCAGCACTTGAGAAGGCTGTGGCTTAGGGAGGAAAAGGAAAAGATAGAGAAGGTGTATTTAATTGAATGTTATAATGTTTTCATTCTAGAAATAATATCCAGCAGACAAGAGAGTTTCCTTTTGGGATTTCTCTGGCGGTAGAGGAAAATGAAATTATTACTCATTATAATTGTCAGGGCTTTTCAAAGCACTGGTATGAACAGTGTCTCAACTGTTTTTAATACTATCCACCAAAGAAATTAGGATTCACATCATTTTAAGGGTAAGTTTTGAATTTGTGATATTAGATGAGAGGTTCAGTATTGCATAGTAGGGAGATTAAGATGGAAATGAATTCTGCTATCCCCAAATCCCATTCCAGGACAATTTGGTTAATATGCACATTTTTAATTGTACATTGGGGCAGGAGATCTAAATGTTAATTGACAAAATGGAGCAGGTATCTTATGAGGCCAAAGAACTTTAATGATGCCAGTTGAATAGAAGGTAGAAGAATATCATGGTAGAAGAAAGCAGCTAGGAAAGTTGGCCTGAGGGGGGAGAATGATACTGACAAAGGAAGACAGCCATCCAACGCAGAGGCCCTGAAAAGCTCATTAAGGTCACAGTAGTTCAGTTCGCAAAGACAGTTGACAGCAGGGTTCATTCTATTTGGTAGCAGTAGTAGTGCAGTTGGCAAGTTATGTTCTAAGACTAACATGGATCAACCGATAAATGTATCCGCTCATGAAAGGACAGCATCTTAGGGGACATGAAGGTAAGGATTCAGTCCACTGGCATGGAAAAAAAAATGACATGAGCAGGAGAGAGAGTCTAATTCAAGCTAGTCAAGCTTCACAAGATGCATCTAGCTCTCAAAGCCTGTTTTACAGGAAGGAGATTTGAAAGAGAGAAGTCCTCTTTCTCATTCTCCTTGTGCTAGGTATTCTATGCTCCCTGGTTGCTACAGGTTTCTCCCAGTTCCTTTCACCCCATCTTCTGCCATCCAGTCCTTGGGGGATTGTATTGGAGAGGCATTAGGAAGGAGGTAAGGCTCTGGATCAGGATGCAGAGAAATGGAGAAGTCCCATGTGCTCTTCTGTGCAGATTTCCTCTCCAGCTAGGAACGCTGTGGAAGTTCTGTAGGGCCTGGAAGACACCCATGTCTTTGGAAATTTTAATAAGATGAATGAAGATCAAAAGAACGAAAGTATAGAATGGATGGCATGTGATCATTTTTCTTTTAGGATCTCTGAGGAGATCAAAAGAAACTTTTGAGTTTTGTTAGACCACATTTGAGCTCTCAAGGTTAGACATTTGAAAGATATCCATAGAAGATAGTGATAAAAAGAATTTATTTACCCACAGTTTTGTTCTGTTCTGTGTCTTTCACAGAGGTGTGGCTGGATCTGAACTTGAGGTCTTAGTTTAACATGACTGGCTTCATCCTGTGCTTAGCACTGAGTTTCAGGAGATTATTTACTTCCAAAGATAATCCTGCAAAACCTTTTGTTAGTTCTCTATTTCTGTAGCAAGTTATAAATCTAATGACTTAAGCCAACGCACATTTATCATCTTATAGTTCTGAAGGTCCATCGTCCAATATCAGTCTTTCTGGGTTGAAGTCAGGGTGTCGGCAGGACTACACTTTTGCCTAGGGCTTAGGGAACAAAATGAATCCTTGACTCTTCCACATTCACACACCTACTTTTGCTGTCTTGGTGTGTGTCCTCTTCCTCTAGCTTTAGAGCCAGCGGCATGACACCTTGTTTCAACAGTCACATTACCTTCTTCTCCTGTAGTAAAATTGTATATTTCCCTCTTCGAGGAACACTTGAAATAAGAATCAAGGCCCACCTGGATAAGTTCAGATTTATCATAAGATTTCCCAGTCACTCATATCTGCTAATTTTCGTTTGCCATGTAATGCAACATTTATAGATTTCTGGAATTAGGGCTTAGAAACCTTTGGAGGCCATTAGTTAGCCAATCAAAGTCACATTTTCCTTAATTATCATCTAGCAGTGGTGCCTGGATTAACATTCACATGCCCCTTAACCTTGAAGTTTTTCCTTACCCACAGATACTGTATTGCCTGAGTCTTGGAAAGTGCCAGCATTTCTATAAGCAGGAAATTATACAATCACCAGGATTCCAAAGAGCACAGAGCTCACTCACGCATCCAAGTGACAGGTGTGGGTGCCAACAACCTTAATGACAAAACCCTCCTTGAAGAAGTAATAAGGAAGGGGCTAACAGATACACCCATCGTCCATTGAACAGGCAGGGTGATGAAAGTATCTTAAATACTTTGATACACACTTCTCCTTATCTTCAAAAGCAAAATTTATATGTTCCTGATCATACAAAATTGATTGCAAGTGTATTGGATAGATTAGATGAGGAAGAAAGAAGAAGAGGTAATTGAACAGTGAAGCAGTATCCACACTGTCATCAATGCTACCTTTAAGGTTTATGAATCTCTCTCTAAGCAGTATTGAGGAAAGTAAAGTTTTCATTTTTTCTAAGACAGACCTATCATCTCCTGATTCTTCATCTTCTGGGGATTGCATGTATTACTTGACTTAAAGTCTAACTTTTATCTGATGTTGCAGGTGTTCCTGGCAGGAGTTATTAGTAGACAGCAAGAAATGGATTTTGTCCTGAACATTCCAGTAAAAATAACTTTTTGTGTTATAAATATTGAAAAAAAAACAATGATTGGAAAATCCCCTTAGAAAGAAAACTGATTTTTTTTTTTAAATGGAACAGCTGGGCTATTACACTGAGCACTTTTCAATCTGATTTTATTTTTCTGTCTTTGTGGTTCATCCATGTTGATATATTGCTCCTTATATGAGCATCACACAATCCTGCAGACAACAGAAAAATTTCAGTGGCCAAATGCATTCAGAATAATTGCTACTCAACTGACATAAATCTGTTTGCATCTCCAGAAACATAAAGCAACAAGACTGGAACTGACCCCAGGAGTTGCTGGAGGGATGTGTGGTAAAACGGAAATATTAGTGGGATGGGAGCCTGGACAGCCATATTCTAATACATCCTGACAAACCTGGGCTTTTCCATTTCTCTACTGTCCCCCTTATACATTTCACATGCTTTTATTCTCAATATGACCCCAGCCAGTAGATGCTCACTTGTGAGATCTTACCTAACTATCTTTCAACAGCATAATCTAGGTGCATGCTTTGGGGCAATATTATTTTTGAATATTGTTTTCATTAAAAGAGAATGGTATCTGACTATTGAAGATGGTGTGGAGATTAAGTGATAGATATTAAGTCCCTATTGTAGTGTTTGGGACAGAGATGGCACTTAAGAAACAGTAAGGAGACACCATAAATTATTTCTTGCATCAGATCCAATTTATATGAAACTCTACTTCCAGATTATCTTTGGAATAAATAATTCTCTGATTCTGTCACTCTTTTATTTGATGCCTTTACCACTTCCTCATCACCAATTTTTTGGCTCAGTGTGGTTCTTATCCTAGTCTTGCCTTCTGATCCCCTCACCTCCACAACTTCCAGTTTTATTTTACTGTAACTCTTATAAGAGTCTCTCACGTGCCATTCTGTCTGTTCATTCTTTTCCTTTATTGATATATATCTTATTTCACTGTACTTTTGTCTGTCTAAATCCTATTCCCCAATATAATACAAAACAAAATGATGTGTTCTTTCATGAATCGATTTGGAAGACAGTGATCCACAAATCAAGAACACTCATTTTGTGTTATATACATGCCAGTATAATTTATGCCATGTTAACTGTTTTTGCTTTGGAAGGAAAGATGGTTGGTTTTAGCAGTGAATGTTGCCCTAACAAATAGTAACAGTCATGACCTGAGCCGATAGCTATGTGAGACATTTTATGAACTAAGCAATACAGGCTGCTGTCACTGGAGTAGATGTCAGGAATAGAAGGAACAAGTCTGTGAAAATCTCTCCTGGTTCCTCTGTGCATTACTGGATGGTTATGAGATCAGTGAACACAGCAAACACTGTTCAATGAATCTCAGGGCCACATGCAAATCCCTTAGTGTCCTGCTTGGAACAACATTCCTTGTATCAACCTGAAGAGAGGGTGCACAATAAAAGGGTATCATCATCAGGAAAACTTGACAAATGCTGGGTTATACAAAGGTAGATAGATTATGTTCCTGCAGAACTTCTTAGCAATTTTAGTACACAAATAGGCATTAGAAAATCTCTAGTAAATTTTGAAATATATTGTTTTCCAGACATATTTGACCTTTGGCTACATACTTTTTTGTCCCATGCTGCATTTTGAAAGATGCATGAAAGTCATGCAGATATAATCTCATAAAATTTTGCGATGGAAGATAAAGTAGTTCTTAGAGGAAAAATCATAGTCCTAAAAAGCATATGTTAAAAAGAAATCCTGAAAATTAAGAACCTCAATTTCTCTTTTAAGCCAAAAATGTAATAACATTAAAATGATATTATGAATAATTTTGCACTGAGATTTTCACAATTTAAATGTGCTGTGAAAGTATTTTTACAATGCAAGATATAAATGCTGACAAAAATAAATAAACAAATAAATAAATAAAGTTGTATCTAGTAAAGAACTCTTATTTGTCAAAACCTGATGGCTTCTTCCATGAATTCTCCCAAATATTTAAGAGGAAAACAATACTGATATTATTCAAATCACACCAGCATATAAAAAATAGAAGACATTTACTAAATAATTAGGAGGTTAATAAAACCTTGCCATTAAAATGTTCCAAAGAACATTATGATAAAAAATTACAGACTAGTTTTTTTATTAGTAGTATAGATGTAAAAACCCAAATATAATATTAGTAAATCACACCCAGAGTTGTATATAAAATGAGATTTGATCCAGAAATGCAAAAATAGTTTAACCTTAAAAAAATCCATGATAATTAGCCACTTCAATAGAAAAAAATAGAAATTTATTTGATATATAAATAATGCAGATAATCATTTAATAACATTTAAAATTTATTTTTAAGACATTTAGCAAGCTAGGAATTGGTAGGGGTTTAGATAGGAAGCTTTTTCTCACTTAGATTTTTATTTTTAATTGACATTATGGTGTTCAATATGATGCTTTCATATATTTCATCTATACACTGTGGAACGAATAAATAAAGTTAATTAATACACCCATTGCCTCATGTATTCAACATTTTGTTAAGTGAGACTATTTTAAAGTCTATTATTTCAAATGCTTGATACACACACACACATCATTATTGAGTATGTTTCCTTGAATGTGAAATAGAGCTTGAAAACATATCCTTACGTCCTATTAGATCAAAATGCCTTGCTCAATTTGAAAAAAACAACCCCCCCAAAAAAACAAAACAAAAAACGTAACTCATAAAATTTCCAGAAAGCAACAAAAACCACATTTAATCTCTCGTGTAATGCAGAAATCCAGGAGCTCATATCAATGCTCTTGAACTCAGCTGTTCCATGCTTAGGCATTTGTTCAGAATAGCGATGTGCCTATGTTCACAATGCTACCATTTGCAACTCTGGAAACACCCTCTATGGCCATCAAGAGTAGGAATTTGGATAACTGTGGTATGTCCATGCATTATAGTGCTGCCCAACAACAGAAGGACAATTAATGAATGGACAAAAACTACAACCAACAAAATCGCTCAGATGACTAGAACATACCTCATCAGGAACAAACTCAACCAGATGTCTTTATTCCACTTACGTGAACTTTAAAAACAAAGAGAATTAATAGAAGCAGAAGTCAAGACAATAGCTGGGGATGAAGGGCAGGAGAGGGACGTATGAGATGTTGGAAGTGATCCATTTTTTTCAAAACCTGGAGGCTACCTTCGTGATTGTGAAAAATGCTAAGCTCTAAACTTAGACTTTATACACTTTGCCAAATATGCATTATGATTTGATGATATTTGTTAGAAATAATTATAATGTAACTATCTCCAATAATTATTCTCCTGCCACCCAATTATTATCATTTTTTAACTAGAATACACACACAAAAAATCAGGATTTTGTGACTCCCTAATTGTTGCATTTCTCATACCTCATTGGCTAGACTTTGATATATAGATTTGGTCTTTCTGCCTGTGCCACATGGTTTCAGGAAGGCAACCCACAAACTCTATTGCAGCCTCTAAACCCCTCCCATCCTACATTTATGACTCTCACTAGCAATCTTGTTGACTTCCAGTGACCAAACTTATGATTGATCTGCATACACACACAGAAGCTTCCATATGACCTTAAATTGTACCCTGGATTCCAGAGAACTTGAAGAGATTGCTGACTCCCTTTTTCATGGGTAACCCACCACTCACTCAGACCTTCACATCCTTCAGCCACAGACTGTGGCCCTGTTCTAAATGAAACCTTGGAAACTGCTGGATAGGAAACCAATACTGAATTGAGAAAAAAAATCGTTCTGTCCCCTCCAAGACACCATAATTTATTTTTTGTTTGACATAATTGGCCTGTTCTCCTGGGCTATTTATCTTACAAGGGCCAACATCACAGCGGTCCTTCAAGATCTTACAAGTTATAACACACTCTAATATTTCCCTACCCCATTTCTTATTTTTCTTCCCTTCTCAACTCTTTCCCATGCATTTTGTTATACTTATCCTAGGATGCTCATTATTTGCACTGAAAGGAAGAAGAAATGGCATGTAAGATCAAAGCAAATATGGCAAAATACCAATTCTTCAAAGGTGGTAGAGTCTAAATCAAAGAATTACAAGTGTGGAGGAAGAACACTTCAATTGGGACAAGTTACAATCATATATTATATATAGTAGTTATCCCGCTGTTTCCCTTCATGAGGAAAATGTTTATAATTTATGACATCTTCATCATAGGCATGTGGTTTAAATGTTGTATAATATTCCCCTGAGTATGTAAATTATAATTTGTTTAATCACTCCAATTTTTTTGGTTGTTTAAGTTGTTTCAAATTGGTTGGTTTTATAAATAACCATGCTAAGTGATTTTGAATGTAATGACAATTCCATTACTCCATTTCCCAGGTCTGTAAAATGGGAATGTATCAGGGTGAGCGGAAGGAGTTGTAAAGACATAGCCAGATGACTTATGGAAAATCCTCTGAGCTGTAATAATTTTTTGAGTCTCTGAATCTGAATAGTGAAGGAGTCTGGGGCCAAGATCTATTTTTCCTCCAGAACTGAATAGCTGTAGTCTTCTAAATCGTATTTGGATTGAACAGCCATAGACTCCGTAGCTTTCATTTATCATCAGATGACTCAAAGTGCTATTATTCAACTCATTGTTTACCAAAGCGTGTACTTTGAGAGTGAAAATAAATATCTAGCAAAGAAATTGCTTTTCTACGTTTTATGTAAGGCTATCTTGATAGACAAAACATACCATTGAATAGTTAACTTTTATTTCATAGAGGATGAGGGGATTATACTATGCCAAATTTTTTAAATGCCATGACTATCATAAAATACATGCAAAAGAATTACTTAATGATAATTATTTCTCATTACAGATCATAGATATAAAGATAAACTTGTAATAAACTAAAGAATAAAAAATATTCTAGAAGATGGGAGAAGAGCAACACAGATCTCCTATTTATCCCCCTCCCAGTTTCCCCCCCTGTTCTTCCTCCTGCTATTGTTACCATCTTCAATCAACCTCATCTTACTGGTGGCAAAATAAAACACACACTAGAGAACAAAATAAATTAGGTCTACTCTTTTGGTGAAAAAAAAAAAAAAAAAACTTATATTCAGGGCCATTACATGAGCATAGATGAAGAGCATTGGTAAACCAGCCATTTGACAGTATCTGAACCATCTTCCTCCTCGGCCTTCATAATGGCAGTCGGTGATGTAAAGTCAGTCATGGGTGATAAAATTGGTAGGGCCCAAATGAAAAACCTTTTGGACACAGTTATTAATAGAATAGTTAAAGTTTAATAAAATTAGACCCAGCAGATATATTTCTGAAACCCAATGCTAAGGAAATAATCCCAAATATGGAATTATCATTACATTCAAAATCACTTAACATGGTTATTTATAAAACCAACAAATTTGAAACAACTTAAATGACCAACAAAATTGGAGTGATTAAACAAATTATAGTTTACATACTCAGGGGAATATTATACAGCATTTAAACAACATGCCTATGAGGGGGATGTCATAAATTACCAACATTTTCCTTATTAAGGGAAACAGCAGGATAACTACTATATATAAAGTATGATTGTAATCATGTTAAAATTGTTCCTAAAATGAATCTAAATAACTGTTATCACTTCAGAATTTAGAAGGAGAAAGTTCTGCTTTCCATATTTGTTTTATCAATTTTATTTAATGAGTAAAAAATTGATTCATATAATAAAACAAAAACAAACATTTTTGAATGCAGCTATTTTGGAAAATTTGAAGGCCAGTACTTTTTTGTTAACACATATTTAAATACCATATTGTAAACTAACAGCTTGTATATCCAACACTCTGCTAAGCACACAGACACGGCAGAGATGCTGAAAAATTCCTCCCTGTGCTCAGATGCTGGATGCCCAGTAAGGGATGTAGAAGCTGACCAATTAAATGTAAACTGATGCCAACTGTAAGGAGTCCACAAGATAAACTATCCTAGCTCCACTGAATGCACAAAAGGAAAATGATAGTTCTGAGAAGCAGATATGGGAACAGAAATTGCTATGAAATTCAAGAAAGCATTTGTCCAATGGTAGAAATTCTACATCATGATTTGGAAATTCAGTTATGAAGAAGGTGTTTTTTTATAGCATATTCCCACTCTATGTGTGCAGGTGACATTCTGGGAAAACAGGATCGATTCGTTTTATGGGGAGCATTCTTAGAAAAAGGGGGATTAGAATGCTTTGATAATAAGCATGCTTCACTCTAAGAAACCTTAAGGATTAACTACTTAGAAACCCTTTTCCCACTGGAACCCTAGGAAGTTCTTGTATGCAGTGGGGAGACAGGAGCCATGGAGGAACTCAGCTCAGTCCAAACAGACATATGGAAATATATTGCATGGAGTTTGCATTAAAGCTATGTAAACAGGAAGCTCATTCATAGAAGAAGAGTCTCTCTTGATATTCTCCTTCCTCTTTCTTGCTACAGGGAACATCAACATGGCAGCAGGAGCTATAACATACATTTTGGACTATGAATTTTTTAATTTTGTGATTAAGGCCTGTTTTATGATACCGGATCAGAGCACAAAATAGAGAAGTTACCCTAACAATCTGAGGTTCCTATCCCTCACATTTCTTTTATGGTTGACAAAAACGATCTAGTCCACTGATCGCTACAGTGGTCCATTCTATTTTATGTGGAAGAATTTGGTTCTAACCAAAACTATGATATATTGATCTGTGGTTTGTTGCAATCATGATGATAAGATATACATATTTCTGCCACAGCTATTTGTATTCTTCATAATAATAATTACAACACTATAGTAAGACATGTTAATTATGATATTTCATGTAATAGAAAAAAAAAGACTCAGAGAGGCTAAATAATATACTTCAGATCACCAGTAAGTGGGGTGTACAGACAAAAAGCGGGTCCCTGTCATTTTCTTACCAAAATAATGATCTTTACAGAACATATATGCTATTTCTTATTTCCAAATACATGCCTGCACACAAATATACCATGCATTTCTATTTCATATATTTTTAATGGTTATTCTTATTGGATTTAAACAAGGCAACTCTAATTTTCCTTTGTCCTCAACTTTTAAGTTCACTTTAATTAAACGAATAATGATTTTCTCATTCTAGACTCCTGTATCAGTTCCACTCACATTTGAGTGGTGAATGAAAGTCACATGGCTACTTCTATCTTCAAAAGATGAAGGAAAGGGCAAGTCTCTGTATGCCCGGGAGGAGAGGCGGGCCAGGGACAGGAGGGGCTGAAGTATTTACAAACAGCCCAGTGGAGTAAGTGGAACTGGATAAGTCTTCACAAAAGGCTGTGTCAATGCAGACTACTGGAAGCAGTCTCGGTCTCTTCATTTAGTCTTGTCCAATCTTTCTACGATTTCCAATCTGACCGGCACACTGTGATATCCCCCGCTATGTTTGTTAGCAATGTTTTTCATTTTGTTAGTAAGTTTTAAGGAAGAATATTATCTCCTGTCTTTGAAAGTCATCTCTATTTTACTCACAGGGATTCAAACCATCATAGACTTTGTCTACTTTTTCTCCAAGATTTTCGCCTCTTCTCTACGGCAAGGATGTTAGGAGTCAGACTTCCCAGGTCAGAATCACAAGTGGGTCAGTATCCACTGTCATAACGCCATGTTGGGTAATGCTTGGTGACTTTCCTTAGCATACTGTACTTCATGTGAAATAGACTTGACAAACCCACCTCAAAAATTGTTCTGTGATTAAATCATAAATCAGAGCACCACACCCAGGGATTTTCATTTATTCAACAACTAACCTATGATAATATTTTTATTTTACTTATGTCAATATTATTTCTTTCTAAAGTTGTATTTAAAGTTTGTTAATATTATTTTAATGTTTTATGATTTTTATATTTCTATTTTTCTGATGTTATCACATATGATTATTTTCTCACAAATGTCTTATTGAACGCTTATTATTCTTAACTGCTTTTCTGTGTTTGTATAATTATTTATTTAGATAATTATATCTTTATTTCTGGACAGGATAACATCTATACTTAATTACATTTTTGATACTTATTTATACAGTCTACCTATCTCTTTCCTGATAACACTTCCAAATTAACACACACATGGTGAAATGTATACAACTCTTGATTTAAACTTTGTTTGGAATGTCATTATTATGTCCCTTTTAGCCATTATTTTTTAGAAAATATTGTTTTTTTTTTTAAACAAATGTACACTACTCTTCTCAATTAAATAGCAAGTATTTTATCTTCTTTATTCTATCTGGAAGTGTTATATGCATAATGTCATTGTTATCTCTGCAGCAATTTACTCTGATTCATTAATTTTTGTTCTTTGTTAATGCCTGTTTCTCACTTTTTTTCAGGATTACCTCCACACCCTTGTATAATGATTCTTGATGTTAAATTTTTATCTCATATTTCCATTCTTCCTTATTTAAGTGGAAAAAAGAATGGCTGGGAATCTGTCCTGAGTAACATTATTAACAGATCTAGTATTTTTACATACACTATCTTCATTTCATTGTTTCTAAACATTATTAAATATGGATTTTTCTTTCTTCATTAAACAGATATAGGAGAGTAAAGATGTGTGTTTGTTAATTTGTTTTATGTTATTCTTAATGTAGTTGTTTATATTATTATTTTTAAGTTATGATTGTCTTGCTAAATGAGTATACAAAGCAGGCTGTGCTGCTTTTTCCTAATGTGATAGGCTGAGGTTTTCCTTTTTCCTAATGTGATAGGTTGAGGTTTTCCTTTTAAGTAAATATGTAATTGTTCCTGTAGATTTTCTATAAGCACAAAAATGATTACCCTTAATCTGCAAATATATCCATACACATAAACATATAAATGTTTGTGTGACTATATCTATGTTTAAAGCTATAGTTATTGATATTGTATATATTCATTTTCATAGTATTTCAAGGATTAAAAAATAAACTTAGTGTGCTCCCACAACTCCTGGATTTCAGAGACTCCCTGCTGAAATCTTTGGCAGAATATTTCTTGCATTTCTTATGCATGCTGGAAAGTGCTGAGTGCTCATTGGGCCAGTTGCCTAGATCCTGGACTGAGTTATGCACCAAGCCTACCGCCCTAATATTAATTTGACTATCTTATGCTTAAGCAATTTTGGGTGCAATATTGTTTTACAATCAAAAGAAAACTAACCAAAATATTAATTTCCAATGATTGTATATTTATAAAATATGATTTATTTTCTTCTTAGTAAAGCTTTGAATTCCATTGACTTTGAATTAGCAATGTATCATCATATTATAACATGTCCCATGCTATATTTAACCTTCAGAAGTCACTTTGTTTAAAGGACATTCATATCTGTTGACAGCATATAGTTGTTGGAGATATATATATATATATATATATATATATATATATATATATATATATATAATTTATGCAAAGAGCCAGGACCAGGTTCATAATAGACATTCAATAAACATTTGATTATTGTCGACTAATTAAATTAATGATCCCATTTCTCATATATCCCCTTTCATATTTTTAGAATGTGATGTAGTTTATATCTAATTTTCCATTTATGCTTCATGGAAGTTAGTTTATTTCAAACAATTATGGAAACAAACTGCTGAGGCAGCTGGGCATGGTAGTACATGCCTATATTCCCAGTGACTAGGGACGCAGAGGCAGGATGATCACAAGTTTGCAGTCAGCCTTAGCAACTTAACAATAACCTGTCTCAAAATAAAAGGACTGGGGATGTAGATCAGTGGTAAAGTACCCTTGGATTCAATATAGAGCAGATGAATGTCCTTTGGGCCCCCTTGGTGTTTACTGGATGACGGTGTATTTTAGTTCAATTTTCATTGTTGTGACCAAAAGCTCTGACAATTCCATCATAGAGGGGGAAATATTTGGCTCATGGTTTCAGAGCTTTGGTCCATGGTCAGCTGACTCCATAGCTCTGGGCCTGAGTGAGACAGAAGATCATGGTGGAAGGGTGTGGTGGAGGAAAGCACATGGACATGTCAACCAAGAGGCAGAGAGAGAGTGATCCAATCATTAAGAATAAGATATAAACTCCAAAAGAATTCACTCAGTGACCTTTTCCTCCAACCACATACTACCTGCCTACAGTTACCACCCAGTTAATCCATAAAAGTGGATTAATACACTAATTAGATTAGAATTTACATCATCTAATTATCTCAACTCTGAAAATTGCACTGTCTCATTAAGCTTTTGGCAGACAGCTCATTTCTAAATCTAATGCCATGAAACTCAGTGTAGATTTTATGGAGTCTGCAGTGTAGACATTGTTATGACTTATTCCCTGAACCGGTAGGACAAAAGAGAGAGATCACACAATGGCTAGTGGGGAACTGGACTCTCTTTAAATTTATCATCATTGTTAGCCTCAATGAAGTCTCAATGAAATGTCACTACAAAAAACAAACAAACAAACAACAACAAAAAAAAAACCCTTGCATCTTGTTTATCCTTGTCTTATCAGAACATGCAGTCTGCATTCGACATCGTTCTTAGAGGTCTGGAATGGGGAATGTCATGAGAGTGTCTCAGCCTCCTGGAGGTTTCTTATCCTATTCAGCGTTGACCATGGGAGCAGCTGTATTGAAGAAGTTCCACTTCTTTAGACTTTGGGCTCAAGAGGCAGGTAGGGATCCATAATTCCAGGATTCAAATAGAGTTTTGTTTACTTGGTTATTTTGCTCAACTTGGGTTAAAAGTTTTGAAAATGCATATCTTCTCTCCTTGCTTTCCCAGGCTTTTTATTGCAGCACCTGGTTCCTGCTGCCCCAGTGCTTCCATGGCAAAATGGGGTGGCGCAAAACATCCCCCTGCCCCAGCCCACAGCACTGTAGAGGCTCACACCTGAGGCCCTATGGTGGGGTCATTCTGTTTCAGTGTCTTCTTTCTCATCATGGGAACCACACAGGGAGAAGAAAGATATGCTAAACTTCATTCTCTAACTTTGTCCATAACCAGACACATAGATTGGAAATTTACAAGGAGTATGTTTGCTCTATGAGAAATACTTTCTTTTCGAAGGAAGATGTCCACTCTTAATATGTTTTTATCTTCTATTTTTCTTTTTCTTGTTCAAAGACACAAGAAGGACTAATGTACTCTTTTTTTTTCCTTTCTTTCTGGGGTGTGTGTGTGTGTGTGTGTGTGTGTGTGTTTAGTATAATCTCATCTCACAACATAATGTATTCTAGTCCCTGATTTTTTCCAAGTGGCTAAAATACCATGTTCCAGGCCTCTGGGGATAATCATATTTCTCCAGGTTACCTTGGTGATTTGACTTTTTAAAAAAGTATTGTTGAAACAATATGCATTTCCTGATTTACAATACACATCAATTTCCAATGTGAAGTGTTAAATGCCCAAAGAAATTTAATCAAGGTGTGCAAGGTAAATTGTTATTATAATGTCCTTTCTGTTTAAAATCTAACTCTTAATTCTCCTCAGCAACAAGTTTGCTGAGTATTTGTCCTGTGTCCAACATTTTGCTTTCTGTGGAGGACAAATAAATACAGAGAGCCTTTCTCTATAAGAACCCACAGCTTAGTGTGTGCTGACTGAAATAGTGCCTTTTTCACCAAGGTGTATGTCCCCAGATGCCACATTGCAACATTCTACAGAAAACATCTTCAGATCTCTTCTGATAAGAATCCTCCCAAACATATTGAGTTTCCCACATTTTATTGTTTTCCTCATTCAGCGATTGCCCTTCTGCCTTATGCTGGGACCGTGCCTCTCTTATTTCTGGACACTGTGTTTTACACTGAATGTACAACAGTGAGCAAGTCACATCCTAGCTCAGAATCCCTGGGCAGTCTCAGTAAGGCTGGGCACCATGATTTATGATCCAGCATGGAGGTTTGGTGCTAGTTAATTCTTTTGGCACTTGCATGTTGAAGGTGGATTTAGGAAAAAGAAGTATTGAGCTGTTTAAATAATCCATGAAGAGTTCATTTCTAGACTAGAGCCTTGGGAACTAATAGTGTAAATATAGAAATGCCAACAGTAATGATTTTATAGCTAATAGGGCTTGAGGAATTAAGGGGAGGGAGGAATATATGCTGTTGTGTGGATTTTGTCTTAATTTCCCAAGGAAATTGGGGTGATATTAAGTAAAGAGGAAATGAAGTAAAAAGAAAAAAATGTGTGCAGATAGGGTATAATTTAGGGAGACTCTATGCTATTTTCAGCATGCTAAACTCAAGTTTTCAGCAGGTCATTTAAATAACTATTTTAAAATAGAGTTAAATTTTGGAAAGTTTACATCTAAAAGTGGAAATCAGAGCTGGAGGTGAGTAAGTAGACCTCATCTGCATTCAGTCACAACTGTGCCAAACAGGAGAGACAGTGACTCAAAATGAGTACATGGAATGTGAGCCATGGTGATTACAATTGAAGACGTTTATGGCCAGCAGGATTGACTGCAGTGCTGTGGTGTAGCAAGTGTGTAGCCAGGATGCTAACTCGGATTTGTCTAACAATAAAAGCTATCTTCCAGCCCTCACATCACATTCCCTTCTTTTCCTATCCATTCATCTATTCATTTATCCAATCTTTTAGCTAAACAACCAAACAACATTAATGGTTCCCTCTGTCATTAATGAGTGTAAAAATATGGTACCCAGCACTACAGACTCATAGTCAATTGTAGAAAATTAATAGATTACAAATTCCTTTAAAGTCTATGCTTTTTCTTAGAAACCTTTTAAATTTTTCTTAGAAACACCCATGTAAAGAATGGAATGCATTGCTCAGAGAAAGCATTATTACTATGATTTTTAATATTAGGGAAAAGTTCCTTTCATAATGAATCATCACACAAATATTTCGATTAAGATGGTTGATAAGGAGTCTATGATTTACATTGTCAATTATTCTTCCTTATCATATTTGTATCAGCTGCTCCTAGAAATGAAGAGGTACTTTAAAACTTCAGCAAAAAATAAATTTTTTTTTGGTTATTTTTGTATAAAATGTAACAAAGTTGCACCTCTTTGCTGAGGTTCCTGAGACTTTTCAGGATTGTGGTCCCTCATCAGCCATGGGTTTTCGATGCATAATGTCTCTCTTTTCCTGGGGGTTGCCTACTTCAGTATTCCTATCATGTACATTTTTCTAAGCATTCTTCGAAAAGCTTCTGTCCTTCATCTTTTAAAACGCTCTCTTCTTTGAGGTATTCCTAAAATTTTGGCACCACTTCCAAACGGGTAAGCACAGAGGCAGAGAATACTGCTCAAGAATCTGGGTCAGTAAGGACATGGCCCAAGGTGCTACATTCTTTTTGACATCTCTCTTTACCATGTGTAGCTACTTGTACAACACAAGAAACAAGGTTTCCGCGCTGTCTTTTCTGAAGGGACAGTACAGAGGCCAAAGTTAAAGGATAACCAAAATTCTCCTGGGAGAAGGGGCTAGGTAAATTGCCAGGGGCTACTAGCTTCCAGTTTGAAATAGGTTTAGAATTCAGTGGAAGCTGAAAAGCAAATTGAGAACAGAGTAACAAAGAGAGGGGTGGCAAGTAACAAGAGAGGGGTGACTCCATGGAAAGTTGATCCTGTATTGCTAGGCTAGAGCCCTGTGTCTTTGGGAAAGCCTATCTGTCCTGAGATGAATGGTGTCCCGGTAGCAGGGACACAGTGCTCTAAGCCAGTCACCTGGCTGCAAGCTAGTCTTTGCTGAACCTCAGGTGGGAATTTGTTACAATGATTGTGACTCTGTCACCAAGAGACCAGAAGGAATTTAGCAAGAGATTTTCACTGCTAAGAGATCTTCCAGGTCGTAGAGGGAGTCCCCGGTCATGTATGTATATTTTATACCATTTACTGAATACCCACACTGTGCTGGTTACATTTCATGTAATCCTTAATACCAAATATAAATACTAGATAAATAAGATTCATTTTTACCAATAAGGAATCCGAGATTTAGAAGTTTATTAAGCATTTTGCAACAATCCAGAAATAGTAAGTCATGAAGCCTGTGTAGTTCAAAATATCCTGATCAGTGTAGCCAGAACAAATGGTTCTTGTCTTTGCACTATGATATATTATAAAGTTGGTGTAATTTTTTTTGGGGGGGAGTTCAAATTTATTTTATAATGTCTTTGCATAAAGCCATGTAAGTCAGTATTTTTGCCTTTGAGAAAAAAAATGTATCTCTCAATGTATTACCTTCTTGAATCTCCCACCATATTGGTAACATTAGCCTGGAGATTGCTTTTGGTGAATACAGAAAATTAAAATAAAAATAGACTCAGTGCACCAAAGTCAGCCATGCCTCATTGTAAGAGACACGGAGAGCACCCTGGAGGCCCATGAGGGTACCTCACCCTTTGAGTAATGACAACCTGTTGAACCTTTTAGGATGACTACTATTGATAAGAGTAACTGATGTCTGTTGCTAATTTACAGTTTTAAAACTTTCTATTGCTTCATAAATTCAAGACTAGTCTCAAGGGTCTACTTTGAAGATGACTCACTTGAAAATCTAAATTAGAATAGTAAATCTTCTCAAACGAATTGGGTGTGTAAATATAAAAATAAATATGTATGATCTCCTATTGAGGGGAATATATATATCAAAATATATCTTAAAGCTCCTTGTAAATCTGAGATTCTTAAACCATGGAAGGACCATTATTAATTTTGTAAGTCAGACATTCTCTTAGTGGAAAAGCTTATTGATGTTGGTCATTTGGAGACTTTGTCTTTAGATATGGGGAACCTAAATATGTTATAAGATAACTTTCTCTTTCTTTTCAAACATTTTTTTTAATTCATGAGAAAAAGAATTTCCTTGTATGAAGTCAAAAAGTACTTTGGTATATGCTGGAGTTTTAGGAAGCCAATCAATACCATCTTTCTTTTGACTCTTACTGAGAACCTGGAGAAAGAATAGAGAGTAAACTATCAGCTTTTTATAGGTCACTGTTGTTGGGGAATCCTACTTGCCCTATGACTACAACAAAATCCCCTAATCTGATCTCCCCATAAATCAAGCATTACCCAGAAGCTAAGATTTTTTTTTCTATTAAAAATAGTATTCAAAATAGATACTACTACTCAGTGTTTGCTTGTGGTTGTTCTGTGTTGCAATATGTGTGGAGCTGACTGTGAGGAAGTCCCTAATCTCTTATTTGGACTCTCAAAAGTGAGGTACAGGAGAGAGTTCTGCTGAATTAATTTGTATATAGCCACTGGGGGCAACTCCACCCATTCTGAGGATCTGGATAAGATTGGAACCAAATGAAGAAAATCTAAACGAAAAAGCATATAGAACCTTCAAGCCACATTCCTTCTCTGAGGATTTGGCAGAGGAAAGGTGTTTACATGGAGTAGAGTTGGCAGAAAGGTAATGAGTTAAGTCAGTGCAATCAGCCAGGAAGAGATCTGGCGGCTGGGGTGAGGGCAACAATGAGAGGAACAAGATGCCCTTGAGTTCTGACTCTATGTTAAACACAGAACCAAGATTTTCCATCACGTTGAATATGAGGTATATAAGAAGGGGAGTGGATGGGGAGTCTGTGATCAGCAGTAAGAATGGAGTGTCATTTATCAAGATGGAGAGCCTGGGAGGGTTTGCTAAAGAAGGGGACAGATGAGGGGACAAATGTTCTCACAAAGTCCTGGAATCAATGGACCCCCCTGTAGGAACAGATTTTGGTGAAAGCGGAATGGGATTAGCCTAAGAAAATTGTACTTGGCATTTGTTGAAGCTCTTCTCCAGGAAACCTACTTAGATGAAACTCTATTTTGGTTGAGATATGAAGAAAAATCAGAGGTGAGGGAAGGAGTGAGATGGGCAAGGGAGGGTGCTACGGAAAAGTTTAGCCAGGCAAGGGCCCAGAAGCAGGATGAGCCAGGGCCCAACCATACAATCTGCTTTAGTGCCTGCTTTGAAGAGGTATATTTCTTTTGTGTGTATGTGTGTGTCCAAGTAAAACTTATTTTGATTAATAATAATTCCAAAACAAAGAGTAGTGATGAAGGCAATTTTATTTTGTTAAAATGGTTCTATTTGATTATTAGTTATTGTTAATCTCTCACTATACCTGATTTATAAATTATGCTTTATCATAGATATAGAAATATAATAAAGAACAAAGTATAGAGTATACATTGTTCGTATTATCTGCAGTGCTAGACCCCACTGGAGGTGTTGGAGTATATTACCCTGTGATAAGGAAAGACTACGGTCAATATTTCTTTGCTGTATAAAATGTCTTTACAAGAGTGCTACGTGCTTGCCACATTGAGAACTAAGTTATTTCCATCAATGGATTTCTTAAAGAAAGAAAATTACATAAATTATATCGAATCACTGAGTTTTAACACCTAAGATATTTAATTAATACTTCATCATAAATTGTCATTGAAATATTAGACCTATTTAACATCTCTGTCACAAACAAAAATTGAATATCATATGACTGTTCTCTGGGTTTCTTTCTCTCTCATTACATTATTGTTAGAACTTTTTCACATTCTTTTTAACAAATTTATTTTCACAGTCACTAATTAATTGCATTTATTCATACTTTTAGCAAATTCTTCTTCACTACTGTATCTTGTGTCATGTATCTTTTGCTGGGTTCATTTTTCTACTTGTCAAGGTGCAACAAGTGCTTGTGAGTGTTAAACTTCTTATGCTGTCTTTACTGTCAATGAAGAGATGTATTTCCTCCAAAGTGTTTGGTTATTTAAAAAAAAAAAAAAACAACTTGACTTTGAGCATGAGCACATTGCATTTTGCATTTTTGATGCAAAATGTTGTGAGAGACATTAACAAACACAGACAACTGTATCTAGCTGACTTGAACAGAGTAGAAACATACAAATTACCTCCTGCAAAACCTCAAATGTCTGCACACTGCTTTGGTTCATGGCATATGTCATGAGCCTCACTCACTCTCCCATCCAGCACGAGAACCTTCACTGCAGCCTTAGACAGTTGCCCTTTCATCCCTCTGCAATTGCTCATGAGCTGCGACTCCCTCTTCCATCAACAGACTTCAGGTCTTTCCGAAGGCAGAGATCTATATCTTTGTAGCAGTTATGCACCTTTAACCATCAGACGGGTGTAACACTGTGCTTTCTTCCAGTCTCACCAGGTTTTCATCTTCTTTTTATCAGAGTCACGCATGAAATTTTTGAGTGTTGTGTCCAACACCACAAGTCTTCATGGTTTAGATGGCATAATTTTGCATTGTGTCATTATTTTCAGGAAAGATTGCTACAACACAACTGATCACAATTGAAATATCCATGTTTTCTGGGATCATAAAGTGGTTTAGGAGGCAAGGACAGGAAGCAGAGCAGAAGGTAGAAGAAGATGTGGGTCTTAGGATAGTTCAGAGCACTGAGGGTTTGTAAGGCAAAGTCAATGGTTTGGACATTGTGATAGGGTCCATTGAAACCACCAATGACTGTGGGACAATAATTGAGAAAGATCACAGAGAGTATGGTTTAGACAACCAAAGGCTGACACTCTAGGCAGGAAGCTTAATTAGGAGATTGTTTCTTCAATGTAGATGGGACAAGATGGGGACCTGGATGGACAGAAGTTGATGACACTGTATCGTTACACCCATTGATATTCAGATCCATTCATGAGGAATATACACACAACAATATATCCAAAACCAGACAAAATGGTCAATTAAAAGTGAGTAGGGGGGCTGGGGATGTGGCTCAAGCGGTAGCGCGCTCGCCTGGCATGCGTGCGGCCCGGGTTCGATCCTCAGCACCACATACAAACAAAGATGTTGTGTCCGCCGAAAACTAAAATAAATAAATTAATTAATAAAAAAAAAAGTGAGTAGGACATTATACACTTCCATCTACACACTAAAATATTTCCCTTTTTGTTTTATTTTATTTTTGCATTTAATGTTGCTAAAAAATAATGAGACAATAAATAACAAAAGAGTATGGATAACAATAATAGCTTGCACAGTGTGAAATTTTATAGTTTTCAAAACATTTTGGTGTCTTCTAATTCATCTATATTAGAAGGACAAAAATAATATCTAAATACAAGTTTGCTATTTGCTAAAATACTTTTTAAAGTGTGTATAACGTACAACAAACACTATCAAACATATATATTTCAAAATGTTTTCGTATTTACTGTACCATTACCTGCTCATAATAACCTCTTCATTTAGGGAATTATCACTACAATATTTGAATGCGGGAAATGAAGCTTAAGTAGTTTCTTCACAGTCACTAGAAAATACAATGAGTCCTCCATCCAGGTGTTTAGACCTCAACTCCACCCACTCCTCTCCTCACTCCACCTTAGGGAACAGGTGGTGTGTGCAGGGCAGGCAGAGGACAGCACTCTTGTGATTCTGACCACCATACTGTATTCCTAATAATTTCTTTCTCAGGATTCCAGTTTCCCAAACAGCCTTATTGCAAAAATTGAGAGAGGGTTGCAGCCCCCAAATTCCATTATACCATTTTAGGTTTCATAAAATTAAGCTTTGTAAGATTCTTTCAGGAAAGTTCCTTAATCTTTCCGTTAGCACTTTGCCAGGTTAATTAGCCCATAGTGGAGTTAGGCATGATTTTAGCCCACAGTTTATAAAACCTAAAGCACATTCCCTGTAATCTATCTCCCACATATTTCAGAATCAAAGATTATCTTCTTGCTTCTCTTCCTTTCCCCTCCCCCATCTCTCTTTTGTTTTATTTTTTTTAATTCAAGGCTAGTATAAATGTGAAACAGAGACAATCCCATTGCCTTTTAGGCTCTGAATCAAAGGTGTTCCAACTTCTTAGGGGAAGACCTTAAAACAGACATTTCGTGTTTAGTGCTTTCCTCCTACCCGTGTCTTATTCAAGGAGGAATTATTTGGTAGGGGGAATTCTTGAGATTCCTTATTTATTTCATATTCTAAACAACTTCCTAACACATTTCTTAGAGTATAACAGTATTTTGATACTGTCCACCTGTGATATAAGTAAGTCTGTGTGCAGTAAATACTTTCAGGGAAGTTCCGAGATTGAACCCTGCGGGAAATTATTACAATCAAAAATGCAATCTGATGGCAGAAGCAAAGGTATAGTGATGGTTACTCTCATATATCAATATGATTGTGCTAAGGGATACCCAGATAGCTTGGAAAACTGGTGTGTTTGTGGGAGTGTTTCTGGAGATTAGCATTCGAGGATAGGCAACATTCAATCCAATTTCCCTAAAAGCAAAGATGGGACAAAAATGTGGAGTTTAGGTGGCTTATTTCTCTCTGCGGGAGCTGGAATTTCATCCAGCTCTCATACATTGGCACTCTTGGGTCCTGGACTTTCAGATTCAGACTGCAATTTACACCATTGCTCTCCTGATTCCCAGGCTTTTGCTACACTACCAGCATTTTTTGGCCTCCAGGTTGCATATGGCAGACAATGGGACTTCTCAAGCTCATAACCATGTGGGCCAATTCCTTTTAATAAATCTGCTTCTACCTGTCCACGTATCTATTTACCTACCTTACCTACCTACACCTACCTACATCTAATTAATTATTTTCTCTGCAGAAATCTGATAAAAACAGATGCAAATCTCTGGAAAGATAGTTATATTTTGTTTCAATTCTTCTCAAAATAATTCATGCAAATGCTTAAATACTAATTACTTCTGCTACAGAACTTTATTATTTTGGGTTATCTTCAGGTAAGCTAATTACTAGTAAAAAGATAATAAAAAACATGAATCAAGCAATTTTCGAGATGGGAACAGTTCACATATAATGACAATTTTGAGTCTTTCCATTTTCTTCCACTCTGCAGATCTTAAGCAGCTATCCCCTTGATATCCACAAGATGCCATGAAGATCAGGAATAAATGCAGTGGGAAAATCACCCAGCTAAAGGCAACAGTTTACGAGAGTACCAAAGGACACTAGCTTAGTGGTTCAGGAAAGGAGCTTGGTAGAGTTTTATTTCTTTGATGTGTTTTCTTGATTTATTATTGAAGATTGTGACACTAGGTCTAAGAGGATTTAAACAGAATTTGACATCCACAAATAACTATCTTTTCAGACAGAGAAATAAAATTTATAGAAATATTTGTATCTTCTGTGTCCTGCAAATAATTGGAGAGCAGGTGATTGGGTAACTGGTACCTTTTCCTAAGTGTTGATGTCTCCTTCAGGGATGAGTGTCCAGACTCAAGTCTGCAGCAAGCTCAGAAAAAGGGACTTGAGGTATGAGAAGGCCTCCTGTGTTGCTCTGTCATAGATGAGGGACAGGGTGGGATGAATCTGGAGAGGAAGGGCGGAGGCAGGGCCAGCAGGGTCCATAGGACCTCCTCTCTTCAGGGAGCCACAGGGAGACCAGAAACAAAGGAAGGAAGATGTGATGGTGTTTACTACTTTAGAGCAGCTCCTTGTGTCTTGTGAAGATAGAAGCTTGAAGAGGCAAGTGAATTAGTAAGGGGACCAGTTAGGAAAAGCAGGCTAGGAAGGCAGGTTTATGATATGGATTATTTGCTACAATAAAGCACTGCGAATTGGGTAGCTTCAACAACAGAAACGTACCGCTTCACAGTTCTGGAGGTCAGATCTCCAGAATCAATGATCTCTCTCTGAAAGAGCTGGGGAAAACTGTCGCATGCCTCTGTCATTGCTTCTGGTTGGGCAATCTTTGGCATTCTTTGGCTTGAATGACAATAACCTGATCTCTACCCTCATTTTCTTTGTGTGTGCATGTCTGTGTTAAATTTGTTAAATTAATATATTTTATATAAAATGTAAAGATAAGTTATATTGTATTAGGGTCTACCCTGTCCCAGTAGGGACCTCATTCTAACAAATTAAATTTCCTAAAATTCTATTTACAAATAAGGCCAGAGTCTGAAATACTCTGAAGGGAAGAGAATTTCAGCTTAAAGGTGAATAACTATTGGTGACAATCACTGTGTGATATCTATAAAATATAAATAGGAAGAGGAAACCAACAAGCATACATTCACATGTCCATACCCATATATGTAAATGCATGCACCTACACATACATGTTCATACACATACATGCACATATGCATATACATACATGCTGTTGTTCACAGTCATTGCCAGCCTGCTATGAGTGTGAATGCTGTTGAGGCAAACCTCAGGGTGTGGCTGTCTGTACCTAGCACAGGACCACAGTGTGCCTTAGGAAGACACAGACCCGGCCCTGTTGCCTGGAAGACTGGGTACCTGAGCTGCGGAAGTGCTGGAGTCTCCACATCCTTGGAGAATTTCTTTACCACCTACAGTGTGTCACTTATACCCAATCTTCAAACTCAGGAGGATCCAAGGGCATGGGTTGGAGGACCCTGAGTGGTAGGGTTCTCAGGCCCTCCTGCCTCCAGGGCTGACTTGTGGTGTTGGAATTACTCCTGACATCTTGTCTAGATGTTTTTACCCAGAAAGGGTTTCATCTCTCACTTGCCTAGACAGGCAGATACCTCAAAGCTTCTCCACAGTTGTTCTAGACTCTGAATTTAGATTAAAACTGAGGAACAAAAGAGAATAAAAAGAGACAACATTATAATTTGAGGTATGAGCATGTGTTTAAAAGTCAGACTAAGTTGGAATTGAGTTCTCACCCATCTGCTGTTGACCATATGCATGTTTTAAACGGAGAAAATATCTAACATGATACTTGTGTAAGAAGAGATTCAATAATGTTAGACTGTGAATATGGCTGGTCAGTAAATAATATTTAATGCAATGTTCTATTATTTAATCAAATTAATTAGCTTAATATCTTGTTCCTGAAGTTGTACACTTTGGTATTAGGAGTGCTGGTTGGCAATTTGCCCTCACTGAGGGCAGGAAGTCAAGGAAGAGAAACACAGTGCCCACGGTAGCCACAGGAAATCTTTTTATTGTGATTGCAGGGAGGAAATTTCTCAATTGATGTGTCAGTTTAAATATTAAGGCCACATACCTAAATATAAGACCTGAAACCAGGAGAAGAAAACACAGGGGAAGTTGGAATGACAAGGAGTTTTAGACAAGACCTTAAAACACAAAGAAAAAGTAAAATCACAAATGAGGTTAAATATAACTAAAACACTATTACAACAAAGGAAATAATCAACAAAGTGAATTTGATAAATCCAGCTTTGGTTGAGGAGTTCTGCTTCCTCACATGTTGACGTTTGAGCATTAGAGAAGCACACTGAGGCAAGAATGTGCAGCAGGGCTTATTTTAAAGGGGGTAACATAGACTTCTCCCAGGATGGAGAAGGGGGCCACAGCTGGTATCCTGATATCTCAAGAAGCTAGGATGTTCTGCCTTTTTATAGGTCTTCGGCTTCCTTTGTTCTCCTGCCTGCTTCCCTGTATCTCTCTCCTTCCTGCGTACTATGCCCAGGAATGCTTGCTGGGATGGCCCAAAGGTGGGAAGCAGGTGGGCTGAGGGGAAAGGGCAGGATGGAGCAGCCCAGGACACATTCATTAACAACCTTATGGCTCTCTGTAGGGAGGGCAATTCCTGGGACAGGTTACCCTAGTAACAGGTTGGAGCAGGGGCAAGCTCTGGATCAGGGTGGAGGAAGGGCTCTGAAGGAACTAACATTTCAATCCCTCAGGGGACAGTCTCCAACTTCCCAGATTCACTCAAAATTGGTCTCCTTAATCTGACCTGACTCTGCCTATACTGACTGCCTGTCTAATTCTGACTTCAAAGAGACAATCACATAAAGGGAGAGATAGTTCCATGTTTTACATCTGATAAGGGGTTCGAATCTAGAATATCCAAGAATAAACAAACTCAATAGCAAAAAAAAATATTAAAAAATGAATAATAGACCTAAACAGACATTTCTCAAAAGGAGACATCCATGGCCAAGAAGTATATGAAAAAATGGTCATCATTACTAAACATCAGTTAAGCCATAGGAGCTGGAATCTCACTACAATAAGATTGGCTAGTATCAGGAGGACTGAGGATAGCAAGTGCTGACATGGGGGTAGAGAAAGGGAGCCCTTGCACTGTCCCTGAAAGTGTAAATTACAACAGATAGTATAAAAAAATAGCATGGAGTCTCCTCAAAACATTACAAGTAGAACTACCATTTAATCCAGCAATCTTACTACTTGAAAGGATATAGAATTAGGATATCAAAAAGACATCTGTGCTGTTGAGTTTATTGTGACACTGATTGTCGCAGCTAGGAAATGGAGACCACCTCAGTGTCCATTGACATAAATGTGGGAGAAGGTGCTATGCATAGGCAGGGGGGAGTACTGAAGTCACCATGGGGAAGGCATCCTGTTGTGTGCAGCGGCAAGGACAGAACTGGGGATTATTATGTTAAAATACGTCACAGAAAGACAAGCACTGCTGACACCAAACGTGTAAAATATTAAAAGTCAATCTCAGAGAAGTGAGAGCAGAGTGCTGGTTATGCCTTTTGGCATCAGTTCCCCCATTTTTTGTTGGGTGCCATTTTATCTGGAGATCCTGAGGCACTGCTGCTTGGCCTCCCATATGAGCATGTGCCTGTAAAGGGTCGACCCCAGCCCAGCCCATGACATAACCCCTAAAGCATGTTTGTGAAATTCCTCTTGCAGGCTATAAAGTGGCTCTGTAAGTGCTGACAAGCTGCTGCTCTCCTCAGAGGGAGAGCCTTGTCAGTTTGCTCCACACTTTGACAATAAATCTCTTGAGTGGGATTCCAGTGTGTGGTGTGGTTTTAGACTTTGTGTGGACTTTGAGAGTGTCCTTTCCATGCAGGGAGAGAGAAGCTGGGCAGATGCTGGCAATATTCACCACCTCAGTCTATACAAAGCCACAATGAGGAGTATAAGTTGTGGTGACCACACCAGAATTGCATAATAGTATCGCTGTAGGTAGCAATAATGTACTTTATATTTCAAGAAGAAAAGGGAATTTGAATGTTTTCACCAGAAAAAAAAGATTCATGTTTGAGAGGAAAGATTTGTTGACCCTAATTTAAACTACTGAAACAATGTGGTCCAAATAGTAAATTTAAGACATGAACACAGGTTCCTTCTTGTGTAGTCTTTACTCTCTATTAATAGCTCTTATTAAGTGGTGGTGATATTAAAATGCTAAATTAATTATACTTTCCTTTTTGGACCATTCAAATATGAGCTTTTTTTCCCCCTATTCCTTTCCCTGCTCCAAGCACAGTGCCAACCATATAACACATGTTGAATACATATTTGTTGATTAATTTTGATGTATTTAACTTGATGAAAAAAACAGATTTTTAATAGCTATTTCACTAAGGACACAGTTTAAATTTCAGAAGCTATCAAAATTGCCTGGTACATACATTTACAATGCTGCTTTCCAAGTGATAACGTTTTGAGTAGGTCAGTTTGTATTTTTGAGGAAAGTGTGTATGTATATATCTGTCACCAAAGTGAATGCGCTGTACCCACAGACTTACAGGAGTTCCTACTGAAGAGGTGGAATGGGGACTAGATATAACAGAAAATAGCAGAAAAGCAAACTTCAATGTAAGTAGAATGATAATCTACTTACAGTTTTTAAATTACTTTGGAACTCTTGCTCTACCAGATAGTGCACATACAGTTGAGATGAGGTAATATTACAGCAGGTGTCACTTTTGTAGACCATTCAGTCAAAGAAGCAGAAAACCATCTGCCATGCGCCAAATTGAACCAGCTCCCATAAGCCAAATTAGTCGACTCTTATCTTTTAAATAAAGTTTTACTGGAGCATGCCAGAGTCTTAGACTTACATATTATCTATGTTTTGGTTTTTTTTCCCCCATTAAAAGAGACTTGGAGATTGATATCCAGAATATATAAAGGACTAAAAAATCTTAACACCCAAAGCAAATAACCCAAATGATAAATGGGTGAGTGAACTGAATAGAAATTTTTTCAAAAGAAGATATACAAATGACCAATAAATATGAGAAAATATGTTAAACATCCTTAGCATCAAGGGAATGTGAATTGAGACTACACTGAAATTTCATCTCATTCTAATTAAAATGGTAGCCATCCACAACACAAATAACAATAAATGCTGGTGAGGATTTGGGGGAAAAAGTACACTCACTCATGGGTTGATGGGACTGGAAATTAGTACAACCATTCTGGAAAGCAGTATGGAGATGCCTCAAAAACTAGGACTAAACCACCATATGATTCAGTTATCGCACTCCCTAGTATTTATCCATAAGAACTCAAATCAGCATATTATAATGATATATGCTTACCAATGTTTATAGAAATGCAATTCACTACAGCCAAGTTATAGAATGAGCCCAGGTGTTCTTCCATAGATGACAGGATAAGGAAAATGTGATATCTTTATGTAAATAAGGTTCTACTCAGCCATAATGAAGAATGAAATTACATCATTTGCTCATTTGCTGGTAAATGGTGGAACTAGAAATCATCATGCTAAGTGAAATAAGTCAGACTCAGAAAATCAAGGGTTGAATGTTTTCTCTTACATGCAGAAGATAGAGAAAAATAAGGAATTAAATAAAGAGAGATGGGATTAAAATAATAGGGAGAACAGTGGAGATGGAAAAGGATGGGAACTAGGAGAAACTGGGGAATGAATTTGACCAAATTTTTCTGTGTGCATGTATGAATATGTCACTATCTGTATAATAAACACCACTTTTACAGAATATGTCACTGTAAAAGTGGTGTTTATTATACAGATAATGCAAAATGTAAATTAATAGGAAGATTTCCAATAGAGTAGAGGAAGGGGATAAGGAGAGGGAGGAGGGAAGGGAAAGGATTTGTACTGAGCATTAAAATGAAACCAATTTAAAAATGTAGAACAGAGCAATAGCAAAAAAGAATAGGTAGCCTACAAAACTCACTGAAAACCGTTTTCTGGCACCAGGCTTGGTCGACACCCCTCCATGTGCAGATCAAGAAGCCAAGCCCCAGCTGCATGGCAAGCCCCCTTAGGGTTCCATATGCAGCCCTGGAGGCAGGCTGCATTTCTGTCTCCAAGCATCTCCCTTCATCACAATTATCCCACCGCCCTGTTCTAAGAGCTACACTGATTCACAACCAAACAGCTTAGTTTCGCATTGTTGTAGAGTGTACTGATGTTATTTCCTGTATATGTAGTTTATATTGTCTATACAAACCAGAATCTTCCAGATGCTTTGTAACATCTGCCACATACAAACACCTGGGACCAGGAGACCCTCAGGGAGAGTTGCAACAACATTAACTGGGCTTATAAAAGCTGAGTTAAGAACTGATACAAAAACATTCAAATTTCATAGAAAACTAATTTGATAAAAGGAGATTTCAGCAATAACTCAAATGCCAATTGTATTAAGATACCAGCTGGATATTCTCCTTTGATGGTCCCTCAATAAATGCAAACAATACATATATATTATTCAACAGGAATTGTTGGAGGATAGTAAGGGAATGGGTCTGGAACTTTTTAATCTCTTTCCTCCATTCATGGGTACCTTTCTGTTATGCTTGCAGAGAAGAGCCTGTTGACAAGGTAGAATTGAAGAAATCCTGAATTCCCTTATCATAATAACAGCTATTTAACCTCAAAATGGGAGACATAACTTAAATGGTGCTCTTGACACCATGCAAGATATTTTCACCTTTGTGATCTAATTTAATTCTCATTAAAACCTTTTAGATAGTTATTGTTTTAAATTCATAATAGAGGATGTAAGTGAAATTTTGCGACATAATGACACAGAACTAATAAACTGGAACTCTTGTGATTTGAGATCAGATTTGTCTGAAAAAAAAAAAGCCTGGGTCTTCTACCTTGCACCTCACATGACACTCAGACACAATGAGACTCCACTTGAGCAAAAGAAGCAATAAGATTTAAAGTTCTCTCTTCAGTCTGGAAGTGGCTAAATATACATTTTAATCAAAACTGTCAAAAGTAAGCAAGGACAGTTTTGTATTAGAGAGAGGAACTGAGTCTGTGTCACTCCAGGTTGAAGGTGTAGGGAGCAGTTTATGGAAGTCAGGGAGTACGTCATCTCCCTATCTTGATGCTTCCATGATCTTCCCATCTGGGAAGGAAACAAGATACCACTGCTAACCTAGATCCCACCTCCTTCCTGGTTGGTGTGAGG
The DNA here is from genome assembly GCF_021218885.2 of Marmota monax. Taxonomy (NCBI): domain Eukaryota; kingdom Metazoa; phylum Chordata; class Mammalia; order Rodentia; family Sciuridae; genus Marmota; species Marmota monax. Next base: position 21,429,079 of record NW_026694710.1, read on the forward strand.
GAGAAAAGATGGTGGATGTGAACAAGGAACATAGAATTCTCCTTCTAGGCCCCTCTATTAGTCAGGATCCTTCAAAGAAACAGAACCAATGAGAGTTGTAAGCATACAGAGTTGTTTTTAAGGAACTGGCTCATTCATCTGGGGGTCTGAACTCTGGCATGGAGGCCAGTGGGCTAGAGGCTTGGTCATGCATTGAAGTTGAATCCAAAGGCAACCTCCTAGTGAGATAGGCAGAGTGGACTTTGCAAGAGCACTGCAGAAGGCATCCATAGGCAGAATTCCTTCTTGCTCAGAGAAGGTCAGTCTTTAGGTCCTGTTAAGGCCTTCACTGAGTAGAGGAAACCCACCTGCATGTGGAGAATCATTGCCTGTCCGCCTATTTTGAAGTAAATATTATCCATATACTCCTCACAGAAACATACAGAAGAACACCCAAATTTCAGAGTACTTTGGTCCATTCAAGTTGGCGCGTGCGATTAACCACCACAAAACCTTACCCCTTCTGTTTAAGGCTGACTCTCAAGTCAAAGAAGGGCTTTGACTTTTACAGCACTCCCACATACTTGGTGGCAAAGTTTAAGTCACAGGTAGTGGATGCAGTAAAAACTTGTTCAAAGATCAAAGACTGCATTCCTATCATCTTTACTAGTAATAATAACATTGTTAGTTTTTTGGATTCTTCATGATTGAGTTCTAATTTAAGCAGACTATGGGGTGCTCTTATGCATATGCATAGATCCATGGGCTCAGAACAGTAAGAACTGGAGACCAAAATTATGCAGCTAAATTTTAGAAGTATTGAGGTTTTTGTCTCAGCTAGGATGAGATGCTTTAGGACATTAGGGTCCTTGTTTACTAAAGTCCTGATCTCTAAAGGTCTTTGGAATGTGATGGATCATAGCTAGCCCTGCAGCTGGTCACAGACATGGAGCTATTTTGAAAAGGTGACCCCTTGGCTCTTACTGAGTTCACCTGGGTTATCCAAGCACGCAGGTTGCTGTCACTAACTCTGACCCAAATTGCATGGTGGGTATGAGTTAGAGAGTGCATATAGAAAAAGATGTGTTCCTAATTAAGATCACTGTGAGAAGAGATATTTTATATATTAGTAGTTTACAGGATCTGTGTCCTTATCATTAGTTTCTATTTGTTTAGCATTCACTTCCATCTCCCTGCTAGAAAGATCCCCAGGAAGCCACCTAACTTCACATATGCAAATGAACTGAGTTACCTAAGTTATGCAAATGAACTGAGTTACCTAAGTTACAGAACAGGGATCCAACTTTTGTCATCCTGGGAGAGTGAGACAGATACACTGAATAAGGAAATTAGATCAAAAAAATTGCAGCTTCATAACAAAAAGAGAACTTTACTGATGAATTAATTTTAAAAGAAAGAATGAAATCAGAAGTATATAGGAGATATGCCATATTCTGAAAAAATAGCTCAAAGAAATAATAATCAACTCAAAAATTATGAAAAAAACCCTAAACACTAAAAATATCTGGTATCTGTAATAACCAACTAATCTCTAGAAACTGAATTCACCCTAGAAATTAATTGGTTTAAAATTAATTGATACAACTTTATGGTACAACAGGAACAGTGAAGAAAGTTGGACACATTAAGAACAGTCTGGAACTGTCCTGAAGGTGGAGTTTGATCAGAGAGCCCAGGTGAACAAATGGGAAGGGAGAGGGAGATGGATACAGTTGGGTCAAATGCTCTTGAAGAGAGCTTGGGGAAGAACAATGTCTTAGTACATAACAGAAAGTATGGTGCCTTGGCTTCCCATCATTAGTAGAGGGCTTCATTTTAGAGAGCAGAATACAAAAAGACCCTAGGGGTGAGACCAGATACAGGACACAATTAAGGCTTTGAGAAGGGTGTCATGATGAAAAAAGAAACTTAATGAAAGATTAGAGCAGCTCTATTCAATAGTGACAGAACTCCTAAACTGACTGGGGAAGGAACCTTGCTTCCTAAGTCTCTAGAACATGTGCAACAGGTACAGCTATAACCCAGAGGGCAACTGTCACAGTGTTTTGAGAAATGACAGAGGCTGGAGACCTGCAGGGGCAGGGAGCCAAGCAGGAAGCAAGCAGGCAGGTGCAAACACTGGACAGGCCTGCCTTAGGGGTTCATCTGAAAGGAGAGGTCTGCCAGGGCTGCTTACCCAACTTGGAAGAGTGCAGAGACAGGATTATCTGGTGCATTTTCTAGACCCACACATCATTCACTTTGTACTTCCTATGACAAAAACCTACAAGGGTGCTGTGGAAACAACTATCTGGCTTTAAAAGAAAGAGAAAGAAAAGGAAGGTTCTTGGGTTCTATTAAACTGTGTCAGCTTACTCATAAAGAAGAGAGACTAACTAACAGGTGCAGCTAAATTGGGTTTAACTGTTGAGCTAGCCTTAAAGAGGTGGCCTAGAGGATGGATTCAGATGGAGAAGGACATGGGGATTCTATCCCATTTTGCTGCAAAAGATGAAATGCTTCACCCAGTCTAAAATGCTCAAAAACTGCTGAAAGAGAGGATGCCAAGGACTTCACCGAGAAACAACTGATCCTCACCAAGGTGGGATAAACACAGCAGGAACTATGGAACACCGTCATCTGGGGGCTCTGGCATCATGAGCATCCAACAGCTTCAGTGTTGGCCTCTGCTGACACTGATGAACCAATATAAACAAATTCGACAACAAGAGAGAGGATTGTGCCTAGTAGGCAGCTCTCCTTATTGCTGCGTGGTTTTATGGCAAAGGCCACTGCGGGGGCCGCTGTGAGCTGAGACTAAAAATGGCTGCTTGCTAGGTGCCACAGGATCATGAAGTGGCATGCTCTCAATGTGAAGCCAGGGCACTAGCAATTCAGAGTTCAAAAGGAAGTGAAATTGGGAGCTTTGAGTGAGAAAGAAAACTAAGAGACTATGATAAAAGAGTTGCCAGAAACCTTTCCCAGGGCACAAGGGAATGTCACTCTATGGAAGTAGATGTGGATACATTTTTCACTTCAGATATAATTAATTCTTCTTTTGATGGATGGACAGTTTCCCATAATAGAGTTAGGTTCATAGGATTCATTTTGGGGATGCTTAGCACGGCCTAAGTGGCAGTCTGGTGAGAGACACAGACAAGAAATTACCTGTCTCCCAATCCTTTGAATACTGAGGTTCCCATGGGCTCTACCATGTGTACTAGGAATGAGCATCAGCAGTGCCCCTACTCCTGGAATTTGAAACTTAATTGTTCTTGGAATAATTGCTTTTAGCATCTACGAGTCTTCTTTTGCAGCTTGGATGCAGAGAGTTGAGTTAAATATGTTTAATTAATGCCATACTATCTTTAGATACTAGAAGGAGGGAAGAAACTTTTTATTTTTAATTATATTTCTATAACTTCTCACTTTATTTTCCACCCTCCCCCTTATTTATTTGCATTTGATATTTATCTCCAGGTGTGCATTTGTCTTTCCTTTATGTATGCCCTGGCTAATTTACCTAAAAATCTCATTCAACCACCCACCCCCAACGTATTTTCTGACACCTCTCCAGCTCTGTACATTTTCTCTTTGGCATGGATAAATATCAAATATGCATATGTTTAGCTTGCTTACATATCTTATTATATGCTTTGCTCCCACCAATTGAATATGAATTCAATGGGCAAAAGAACATCTTTCTGTTTTGTTCATTGCTCTCTCCCTAACCTTTAGTATAGAATCTGACACTCGTAGCACTCATCAAATATTTGTAAAATGAATGAATGTGTGAATAGTGTTAACAAGAAAGCAGAGTGATTTGTTTAACACCTACATCACATCATGGTACTTCCCTGACCAAAATAGCATACAAATTCCTAGCAACCAATTTACAAGGATTGAACTGTGCTCAGAACATCCTTTCTCTAATACCAGCCCAGCTATTGTCTTCTGTGTCTGCCCTCCAGTGTTGACCCTCTTGCTCTTTTTGGAGAACACCCATCTCTCTCTACTTACAGCTTTGGCAACAGCTCTTTCCTTTTTCTAGAATTCTCTTAGTTCATAAAGCAATGTGATTTAATCTCTCATTCCTTCAAGTAGCAGGAAAGTGTCCTAGTCACCATTGGCCTGGTTGTCCCTTATACCCAGAGATAGCCATATTTTAATTTTTCTTCCTTATTATGTTGTTCAATAATTTCTCCACTTACAGCACGAGGAAGCAGGTATTTCGATCACATCTGTACTATGTCTTCAGCAGATAGAACATTAGTTCACATCTGTACTGTATCCCTTCTTATACAGGTGTATCTCTTTTTTAAAAAAAAAAAATGGCCATGTTTTTAAAAAGCCAAATACTGTCAGCATGATTTCTTTTTATTGGTAGTTACATTTAGAGAGGTTCCATTTGACCTAGACATTTTGGAAGTGACTCAATTACTGGTCTCCTGTCTAAAGAAGTCTAATCAAGCTAACTTTCTTTCCTGACAGAGGCGCTCCAAGTGGTCCTGGATTTATGGAGCCATTTCTGTGTAACAATGGTGGACCAGCTTGGAAGGATATGAATAAGGAGATGCCTGCACGCTCTCCTCTCAATTTTACTTTATTCTGAAAATGGACAGACTGTTCCATTACTGAAGGTCAGATGAGGGAATCAAAAAGAGGGCCATTTTGTTCACCTTGCAACGAGATGAACTTCTTCACAGAAGAACAGAGGAATGGAAAGATGAGCACTTTGGGATGGCAGTTCTGCTTTGCTATTACCTTTTTTTTTTTTTTTTGCTCACGTGGATGGTGATACTTTCTGTCACCCAATGTGGTTTAACTGGAGCCAGAGGGTGAACTGTGGGAACCATAGGCTGGGGAAGGTGGACGGTGCCTTTGGTGGTGGCTCAAGGCTTTCTGATTTATGATCCAGGCAGCTCAACAGAATGAGACAGAAAAAAATTGGGCAAGCAGGGTGTAAAAGATTTAAAAGTCAAATCAGTAAAAAATAAAGATACATTTAGTAATAAAGTACATTTCCTAAGAGTTCAAATCCCATAGGAAGTGAATATAGAAAGCAGTGAGTGTTACTTGGAACTTGATGTCCCTGATCTTCTTTTATTCTCCATGATGCATAATTATCATTATTCACTGGTTTCAATCACATGGATAAACAAGGTGAGGCTGTGTCCAGACTCAAGGACTTAAAAGTTATCTAGAGCTGGCCAACTGCGCTACTTTTTATTGCTCTACTTAAGATCTTATTTGCCTCTCTTTCTCTTCTCTCTCTCTGTTTCTAAACAATACTTGAGTTGGAAAAACCTTGGATTCAGTCACATACTGAACACCTAACACTTAAAATACTAGTGCTTCAGAGGAAGTGTGGGTCTGTTGTCAGAACCAAGCTCTAATCTGAGCTTTACCTCAATGTATCTCTGTGACCTTGTGAAAACCACTGAAGGTCACACTTGCCAGACCTGCTCAGAAAGGGGCAGCAACATCCATTAGTGTGTTAATTGGATTTCTTTTAATACAAACTGCTCCCCAGCAGTGGAATTCATTTCCACCTGCACTGCTGTGTGTATATGTAAGCAAGTTGGCTTGGCTTTTCTGTGATTTTTTTTTTTTTTTTTTGATTGATGAGTTTTGCTATTTCCATGACAGTGTTTCTCTGGGAGAAGGAGCCAGTACCAGGGCCAGATTGCTAACAATATCATTATGATTTTATTATTGTCCTGGTCCTGGAGATCCATAACTTGGTTTTCTATTAGCACATCACTCAAGTGAGACAGTGGGAAAGCAAACACTTCTGTTGTGAGGCAGCATAGGCCACCTGGCTTTCAGAAATGCCTGTTTGGATGCAGGAGGTATGAGAAAACTAAGCAGAATGACCAGCACAAAACCCAGGCTTCTTCCCTCAAGCATCTGTGGCCAGTGTGTGAGGTCATGGTGTCCCTGGAAAGGAAGATGCATAAGACCCATTAACATTTGCAGGATAAATGCACACTCACCAAGAGGTAAATATGCCTATTAGAGTAAGAAGCATGTATCAATTTCATTGGCAGTCTCACACGGACAAACACTGATGTTGTTAGGATGGAAAGATCCTAGTGGGACCTAGAATTGATAGATCTTCATTTAAGAAACATTAAAAGGAAAAAAGCCTGTTGCCATAACCTTAAAAAGATGAAGAAAACTTGGCGCGAAAACCTGAACAAATTTCCACCTGTTTGTTAATAATGAGAGTCGAAGATGGTGCAGGCTCAAGAAGAAAAGGAATGGAGAAAATCTACCTGATACATTCCAGATTGTTCTACTATCCACTTGCACTGAAATTTAGAATAATGGTGCATCGATCTGCTAGGGCTACCTCAATGCTGTACCTCATAGTAGGTGGCTTAAAATACAGAAATGCATTTACTTACAATTATGGAGGCTAGAATTCTAAGATCAAATATCAGCATGGTTAATTTCTCCAAAGGCCTCTCTCCTTGGTTTACAGTTTGCTCTTTTCTCCCTGTGGTCCATGTGTTCTTCTCTTTGTGTGTATCTTAGTCCTAATATTCCTTTCTATGAAGATAGTAGGAATGTTGAATTAGAGCGCAGCACTCTAATTACCTGATGCATTAGTCAGCTTTGCGTCACTGTGACCAACACACCCAACGATATCCACTTGGAGAAGGAAAAGTTTATTTAGGCTCATGGTCTCAGAGTTTGAGAACATGATCAGTTGAGGGCACAGCTCTGGCCCCAAAGAGAGGCAGGACATCATGTTGGAGGTGGTTGGTGGAGAAGTGCTGCTCACCTCATGGCAGCCAGCATGCAGAGAAGGAAAGGGGAAAGGGCCACAGGGAAGATGCTCCTTTCTGGGGCACACCCCCAGAGACCTACCTCTTCCAGCCACACCCACCTGCCTAGAGTCACCAAGCAGTCAGTCCATTCAAACTAGGATGGACTTATTAGGTCACATCCCTCACAATCCAATCATCTCACCTCTGAATATTTCTGCATTGACACAGGACTGGGGAATGTGCAGCACCTCATACCCAGACAATAACATTTCATTTTAACGTAATTAAGTCCTTAAAGATCCTTTCTAAAAATATAGTTACATTCAGAGGTACTGGGGATTTGGACTTCAGCATATGAATTAAAGGAGATATAATTCAGTCAATAGCACTTACTTACATGAAGTTGAGATAAGTTTCTTAGTCCACTTTCCAGAAGAGAAAAATGGAAATTTTGGAAGGCCAAAAAGCAGTTGTAAACCAAACAGCTAAGAAAGAGAAGGGGAGGGGGCAGGAGGGGAGATAGAGAGATATCAAATGAAGAAAGCCAGAGCACGGCTGGCTGTTCCCTCCAGCACGGCCTTTGCTTCTTCCAACAATATGTAGGAAAGACCAGTCCTAGAGGAGGGGAGAAGACATTAAAATCATAATGCTGTTCCTGGATTCCTGGGTTCTTATGTCCTTCGTGGCATGTGTGCACTCAAGCTGCCCCAGGGCTTTGTGCTGTGAGAAAGCCAGGTCACTGAGGGCCAGCACAGCCCTCTGAGCAGCAGTATTGATCTTCAGGCACTCCAGGCTGGCACCAGATACGTGAGTGAACTATATAGATCTTCAGATGATATGCTCCAGGCTCAAGTCACCCTGGCCTTTGACTCTTCCCGCCATGGTCCTCAACATTCAGCAGTACTGTGTAGGCCCCATTGCGCATCTTACTAGAGGTGATCTGATTTCCCTCAATAACCCTAAGTGTGACTTTGTAATTGTTGTAAGCTGCTAAGTTTTGGACCTATTTGCTATAGAGCAAAGCAATTTGGTTTCAAAAGAGCAGATGCTGCCATAATGTACTACAAACCAAGTGGTGTTGACTATGTATTGAGTGTTCATGTGGCAGAGGGGCTTGAGGAGGACTTTAGAGAAAGCTAGAAGGATGGGGGAAAGTTGCTAGCTGTGGGAGGCTGGAAACAAGGTAATTTTTGTTGCATAGTAGCAAAGATGTTGGCAACACTGTTCTCTGTAATGATGTAGAAAATAGAAAATATTCCTAATTAACTGGCAGATTTGGCCAACTTCCAAGCAGAATATGGAAAGAGTCAGCTGTTTTATATTATCTGCATTGGCTAAAATAGGGACACATAGAAAAAAAGCTCACAATAAACTGTTCAATTTTTGAGCAACATTTATAAAGTATGTAATGGGGTCAGGATTTGCTGGGTTATAGAAGTTGCTACAAAAAAAGTGAAAATAAAACACAAAAATCAAGTGATAAAGGGCCCGTAGGCCAGAAAATAACATAGGGTATTAAGATAAATAAGAAGTCATACATATTACAATAACATAGTTTATATTTGTGTGTGTGTGTGTGTGTGTGTGTGTACAACTTCAAGAAAATGAGGTAAAAAGAGTAGTACCTAGTAAACCCATCCAAATACAAGGTCCTTCTTGGGATCCTAGTGGGGTGTCTTAGAGGTGGATGTTGTTAAACTACAGGGCTTCTGGGATGGTTGATCTTGACTGTCATCTTGACGGGATCGAGAGACTAATAGGGAATCAGTAGAGCACACTTCTGGGTCTATCTGTGAGTGAGGGTGTTTCCAGAGACCATTAGCATATGGGACAGGAGGTAGAAAGACTGACCCAGATGGAATCAAGGTAAAGAAAGGAGTAGGCCCCTCAGCTGATGCTAGTGTAATCCCTCCTCCTCCTCCTCCTCCTCCTCCTCCTCCTTCTCCTCCTCCTCCTTCTTCTTCTTCTTTTTTAACCTTTTTTTAAAAAAAATCTTTGGCAGTGCTGGGGATAAAACCCAGGGGTGCTCTACTGCTGAGCTCCGTTCCTCATCACTCCAACCCTTTTTATTTTTTATTTTTGGAAAGGGTCTCATTGAGTTGCCTAGGCTGGCCTCGAACTTCTGATCCTCCTGCTTCTGCCTCCTAAATTTCTAAGATTACAGGAATGTACTACCTTGACCTGCTATGTTAAAAAAAAATAGCAATTTATTGCTGTTGCCATTATAGGGGGCATCAGACCATAGCTTCATTGCCTTTAATGTCCCTTGTCTCCAGAAAGGCTCCAGGGGGCTTTGGGCCTCTATGTGGCTGCATCATTGATCCCTCTTCTTCTTGGACTGACAGCTCTTTGGACTGAGCAGTTACCAGTGTCTCTGGCTCTTTAGTTTGTAGGCATCCATTGTGGGATGATATAGCCTCTTATCCTGTAAGGTAATCTAAGAAATTTTCTTTCAGATTACTTTCTAATAGATACATGAATATGCCAAAATGAAACCACCTATTCTGTATAATTAATATTCATGAATAAAAATTAAAAGAATCCCTTTATAATTATAGATATTTTTATAATATGTATTCATTATATAATATATACTCTATTTTATATATATATATATATATATATATATATATACACACACACACACACACATATTCTATTCTATACGTTTATATGCATATATTATGCTTAGATATGTGGAGTCCCCCAAAAGTTCATGTATGAGACAATACCAAAAGTTTCAGAGGTGCATGATCAGTTTAGGAGGTCTGTAACCTATTCTAGGGATTAATCAGTTTATATGGGTTAACTGGGTGGTAACTATAGGCAGGGAGTACAATGCTAGGGAAGGTAGACCACTGTGGGCGTGCATTTGAAATTTATATTTTGTCTCTGGTGAGCAGAGTTCTCTCTCTGTTTTTTTGTTACCATGTCCTAAGCTGCTTTCCTGTGTCACACTCTTCTGCCAGGATGTTCTGCCTCAACTGGGGCCCAAAGCTATGGAGTTGGCTGATCATAAACTGACCCTCTAAAACTGGGGGCCCTAATCAACCTTTCCTCTTCTACATTTTTCTTGTCAGGTCATTTGTTCACAGTGATGAAATTTTTACTAAAACAGAAACTGGTGCCAGAAGTGGGGTTGTCACTGTGAGTAATCTGACCATATGGTTCAGTAGTATTAGATGTTAGTTTGTTGGAGGAGGAATTTTGAAAAGTTTAGAGATGCAAGCTGGAAAATCTTTAGATTTTTGTAAACAGAGCTTAATGAGTGATTCTTATGGGGAGCTCAAAAGACCAGAATGCCAATAGACTATTAACAGTAAAAATGGGGCTTATGAGGTTTCAGAGAAGAAGAACTCTATGAAAATTGGACTGGAGATCATTCATGCTACATTCTGTCAAATAATTTATGTCTATATTTTGCCTGTGTCCTGAGATTTTCTGTAAGGTTGAATTTAAAGGTGATGGACTAATTTGCCTGGCTTTTTCTGCAGGAAAGAAGAGGGTTGGAGTTAGGGAGTCATGGAGTCTTTCAAAGAGATTTCAAGGGAAGGCCTTGGAGGCCAGGCAAAGTGTAGCATGGAGTCCTGTGGACTGATCCTGAGAGACTGATACACGAGAGTGTGAGAAGGCAGTGGAAACTCCGTGGTTATGAGATGCCTGTACTGTGGGGTATGCCCTTTGGAAAGAATGTCACAATGCCTTGTGCCCCAGATGCTGGAGGAGGAGCTACAGGACTTGTTTGCCCTTCTGTATTTCAGTCTTGCTTTAGTCTCATTCCTTCTTTCTATGTTCCATTCTCCTTGTGGTCTGCAGATGTTAGCTGTGTGTCATTATTTATTGGATATGTGTAACTTGATTTTGATCTTTATAGGTAAACACATCTATGAGTGTATCTTGAGGCTCAGATGAGATTCTAGACTTGGACTTTTGAGAACAGTTAAGAATATGGGGACATCTGAAAATGAACTAATGTATTCTGTATTGTTAGATAGGCGTGTGTTTTTGCAAGCCACGGAAAGAATGCTATGGTTTAGCTATAAGGTGGCCACCAAAAGCTCATGTCTGAGAATTTTCAGGGGTGAAATACTTAGACTGTGAGAGGTATAGCATAATTAGTGGATTATTCTGCTGATATGGATTAACTGAGTAGTAACTATAGGCTAGTAATGTACGGCTAGAGGAAGTAGATCATTGGGGATATGCCTTTGGGGTTTATATTTTGTTCCTGATGAACAGATCCCTTTCTCAGCTACTTTATTGACGTGTCCTGAGTTTTCTTTTTTCACCCATGCCCATACATCATGATGTTCTGCCTCACCTGGGGCCCACAACTATGCAGTCTGCCGACCATGAACTAAACCTCTGAGGTCAGGAATCAAATAAACTTTTCCTCCTCTATATCTTTCCTGTTGAGTTTTTTGATCACAGCAGTACAAAAGCTGACTAAGCCCATGTATATTCTCTTCTCTGTATAGTCTATTGGTTCTGTTCCTCTATAAAACCTTAACTAATACAGATGATTTTGGTACTGGGAATTTCTGGGAATCTAAGTTTTCCCCAGAAAACTGACAAGGAAGAAAAGAAGACTTTGTCCTGGGGAGATTTGTGGATGTACCTTTTTGTCTGATGAAGTGAATTATAAATTGATGTGCAGAAGGGACAAAAACGTTTTAAAGAGAAAGAGAATAAAAGGGGCAGACAGGATGAAGAGAAAAAGAGACTTTGAAAACCCAAAGTTTTTCAGCAGAAAGGAGGCAGAGACATATACTCAGTGACAAATAGGAGTCAACATGAGATAGAGAATTTGAAAACTAATTGAGAAGCCTGGAGCAAAACACAGAGGGCAGAGGGTAGAGCCAAGGGCTTAGGATGACAGTTAGGAAAAGTAGCACAGATGCCACTCAAAAGCCAGCAGCACATGCCTATCCAGATTTGAAGTTTATTTATTTATTTATTTTTAATTATATAGTACTTTCTATTTTGTGACTTTTTGACTAGAAATTTGCTACATGGTTGAATTGTTGTGCATGTGTCAATATTTGTGTATATGTGTGTGTATGTATGTGCATGTGTGTGTCGGTGTGTATGTATGTGTATGTTTTGAGGGGCCAATAACCTTTCCTTCTTTATCTTTACAGATTTTTAAACTAATAGACACTGCTGTAGAGCTGTCACACACCAGAAGCTCCTTTTGGACATGGACTTGATTTTGGTGATAAGATCTTTGATATCTAGATGATGTCCTACGATAGGACAAAACTTGGAAGTCCAGGGGGAAAGCATCAGTTGCTTTTCTAAATTTTCAGGCATGTAAATTATCTTGACCAGAAGATGAACTAGTATCTTTAAAACACAACTAAGTCAACCTGATAATACTACATATGTTCATATATAGTGTGAATTTGCTCCTCCTCTGTCCAAGGTGTATTGTGTTAGTCATCTTGCAATCACTGTGACAAAAGACCTAAGGTGATCAAATTATAAGGAGATCAGGTTTCATGTGGGTTATGCTTTCATAGGGGTCAGTCCATGGTTGGTGGGTTCTGTTACTTTGGGGGCTATAATGAGGCAGAATGTCATTGCAGGAAGCATGTGGAGGAACAAAGCTTCTCACCTCATGGCAGCCAGGAGGCAAAGAGAAAGGGAAGGGTCAGGATCCCTGTATCCCCTTAAGGGCACAGCCAATAATCTAACTTTCTTTCACTAAGTCTCAGCTTCCCCACCTTCCAATAATACCAAAGGCTGGCAACCAGGCATTTAGCACATATACCTTCAGTTGACATTTCCGATCCAAACTGTTGCAAGTAGGGAGCAGAGAAGGAGCTTGTGACTGCTTTGAATATGACAGAAGTGACATGCTTGAAATGTTTTGGCCTCAATCCTAAAAGGTATTACAGTTTTTGCTTCATCTGTTGGAACTTGATCCTTAGCTTCCACATAGGTCTTCCATGCTCTGAGGAAGACAAGCCACATGGTGGTCAGTTTCCAGGTATATACAGCTGTCTGCAGTCAGAGCCCTCAATCCATCCCAGCTGGACACCAGACATGTCAGTGGAAGAGCCTTGAAATAACTTGAGCCCACAGCCAACAAATTATGGCCAGTCTTTGATTTATTCCAGCAGAGGCCCCAGATGTCATGGAATAGACACAAACACAGTGCCATCCAAGTGGCTGTCCTTCAGACTGTGAGGATGTAATGAGAATTGGGGCTTCAAGCCACTCCATTCTGGCTCCAGTTGCTGTGCAATGATGATCAGAACACTACATTTTGAAGAGTTCTTCCTTACTAGGTGATCGAAACCCACATCATTACATAAATCATTAGCTAATCTAATAAAATAAAGTCAATATTAAAACATACCTTTACATTTCTCTTGGTAAAAGTAACCTGATATTTAAGCCAGGTATGTATTCTTCCAGATGTTTCTGTATTTTCTGTATTTAAATACCTTATACATATAAAATAATTCAAAATAATTTATGGAATACTGTTCCTATTGTTCAAAATCTACCTTTAATACATGACAGGTTATCTTGGAAATCTTAACATTGCAGCCTATGTAAATACGTATTATTGATTTTAACAACTGAATGTACAGTTGAAGTAGGATTTCTATGTACTCCAGCAAAACCTTTCCTGCATAAAGATCTCTTCTTATGTTAGAGTAATAAGAACAATAAAATTATCACTTATGATTCTATTGGTATCAACATAAATAAACTATGGACTAGAGAAATCATTACGTAATTATTATTATTATTATACTGAATGTTTTTATCTAATCTTAAAAGAAATTAAAATAAAAACACTTACATAGGCCCCAGCTCTGTGGCTACTGAACCTAACAAGGATGTTGGTGCCATCTGGATGGTGTCCCACATCATGGATGTTCCAACAATATGGAAGCATTAAAAAATTTTCTCTATCAATTTTATGCTGCAATTGACAGCTGTACTCTCTCTCCTTTGGCCCACAGATGTATATTCTTCAGGACACAATCCTAGAGTGATACATTTTATATTTAAAGGTACGTGTCTTTAAAAATTTTTGAAAACCATTCTCAAATTGCCTTCTCAAAAACAAAAACAAACAAACAAAAAGCCCGGTGGCAGTTTACAATCTTTACAACACTGTATGTCCATTTCCCTTACTTTGTAGACAATACTTGACAGTATCAATCACATAAAATATGGAAATATTTTTTGCAAACTGTTAAAAACCTCTGTGAGTATGCACATGTGTATGCTTGTCTATAATTTTACAAATATGACACATGCTATACAATGATACACATGATACTATTAATATTGGTTACCTGGCTGTGATGATGGAGAGGACAGAATAGCATGAACAAAAGAAAGCTGAATGGGTAGCTGCATTTAAAAAAATTTAAGCCCAAATTATTTAAAATGAATGTTTTCCAAAGGATGGCATGACATATGATTTCATAAAAAATAATGCATATCCTTTTCTATAATGATGCAGATCAAGATCCCTACTGAAAGAAGCAGTACTATTCTGATCCTTAACTTTTGATGAGAGTCACCAGTCCCTAATTTGTTTGAGAGCCTACAGAAAGATCTAGCTCTCTATTCAGTTATAAGTAAAAGCAAACCAACAAAAGTTATCAGCTCAGCTGTGCAAAATGTGTATCCATTTCTATTGAAAATAAAGTGTGTGTCAGTTCTGGTTTTGTCCTTGAATTATCTGACTCTGTTTTCAGAAGGTGGGATCAGGGCAAGGAGTCCTTCTGCAGCATATGCAATTAGAAAGCTCGGTGGTATATGTAGCCTGAGCAAATATGCATTCAGAATAAATATTCTCATGTGCCCTTTGACATATGAAGTAACTGGTATAAACAAATCAGTTTAAAGCGACATTGTGCAAACTGATAGATGCCCACAAAAGGTAAATATCTGTTTTTTGTTTAAATATATAAAGTAGATACAGTCAGCTTATGTTCAGCACTGTGTAGTGGAACGTTGAGCTGAAAACATCTTGATGTGAAGCTTCAATCACCTATGATCTGATCACCAGTCTCATCATAAGACTCTTCCCACAGTTAGGCCTAGGCTGTAATTTTAAGCTGACCCTTCTCATCTCCTTCCTCATCTTTACTTACCTTCCCATTCTCCCTATTCCTGTAAGTGAGTGTGGAGCTGGTGTCACACAATAATTAGCTTGTGCAATAATAGAGATATGGTTGGTGTAGAGCTAGGGCATGTGGCTGGTTGAAAGCAAATAGAAAATTATGCTAATTTAGATACTTATACTGGGCACAATTAACAGATTAGGGAGTCAAATTTACAACTTTTTAAGATTACCTTCAAACATTCCTATATTTCAGTTATATATCAAACATTCCTATATTTCAGTTATATATATGCAGAATCCAAAACTGAATGAAGACCCTGCTAGCATGAATGTTCATGAACCCCAGATCTACTAAGGATAGGAGCTGCATGGGTCTGGGAGTGGTTTTAGTATACTGTTGTCACAAAGGCAAAAATGGCATTGCATGCTTATATTTTTGAAATATTTTTACTAAGTTGTGAGGTAAAGAAATGGACTCTACCTGCCATCCTGTACTTATCATCCTGTTAGTGATAATTTATTAGATTTCCATTTGTTTTTGTGGCATTATTTACGAATGTATTTGAAGGAGACTCAGACTTCTTTCAATAGCAATAATAAAATTTTAAAAAAACACTAAACAGATTCTACTCTGTATTTAAGGTAACACACATTTATAAACTTTTAAGTGTGTCGTCTTGTTCTAACATTTGATATCTCTTATTGTTCTCCATTCTTCCTTTCCCCTTCCTTTTTTCTTTCTGAATCAGGCATTTCATGAACACATCTTATTTGAAAAGGAACTATAAATAAGCATAGAAGAGACTTAATGTCCCATAATTTATATGTTATATATACATATTGTGCCTAGAAATATAGTCAATAAAATGTTAGGACAAGAAATACAAGGAAAGGAGCTAAACACTGTAACCAATTCTCTCACTTATAATCGAGGAATCAAAGATGTAAGTAGGTGAAATATCTTACCCAATATTTCACTACCTATAAGTAGAAAACCAGGGAAAGAACTCAGGTCTCTTTCCCATCCAGAATATTTCCTGCCCTATTAAAATTTACCAATTATAATCCAAAATTCATACACTGAAGATTTGTGTGTGTGTGTGTGTGCACATGCTTGTGTGTCATTTGAAAGTCACTTGTTAAATACTTATCTTAAGGCTCTAATGTGGCAGTGATGGTGACGTCTAGAGGTCCATGGATGTGATGGGTATGTGTGATGTGTATGTGATCTTGGGCTTTTTTTCTGCTCTCTGTGCCTGTGGCAATTGTCCTCCAAAGGACCATGGCCTCCTAGCATCCTCCTCTCCTTGAAAACTTTGCCACTTTCCCTTATAGGAAGTTTTGTCTTTTCTTCCTCTAGTAGAGCCACGTGGGTTGAGATTGACAAGTAGCCTCTTTGCAGGTGTCACTTTCCAAGAATTAACAGCTCTGACACATCGCTTCCAATTATGTTTGACGATGTCCTTGCAAAAATCTGTAGACAACCTTGTTCAGCTTGTCACTTGTGAATTGCACTTTTCTTGTCTGATTCTCTCTCCAAAGCGGCAGATATTGGGCCAGAACAAACGACATGGCCGTGATGGTGAATTAGAGACTTAAGAAGACTATCCTATGAATGATTAGAAAACCACTCTCTGGGTGCAGCAGAGTGATCAAGGAGAGGCTGCTGACTGAATTCATTGGTAGGCATGGACAGGGAGTGTCATCGCGTGTGATGGCTCTGAATGGCATGACTACGGGAAGTCTACACTCACACATTAATTTATACAGCATAGTCAGGAGCCACTTCTCAGAATGCTGAAGGAAGCTGCCAATGTGTTATCTGAGCAGCTGTCATTGAACACTGAGAAATCCTAGAGGAAGGGAAAAGAGCCAGAGGCCATAAAGGTGAGAAAGTGCCCCACATTTTTAGAGTGGTACATAATTCTTATCCAAAATTACAGATTTTTGTCACTATCTAGAGTAGGCATTTAAATTACTGTTGTATTTTAACACTTAGGATGTACAGAGTCTCTAATGGAGGTACTCGAGAAATATCCATTAACTGAGTTGACTCCATGAATGGAATTAGCTATCCCTGCACACCTAAATGACCCTTTTAAGAGCAAGTCCTGCTAAACTTCTCAGGGGGCTTTATTTTCTTTCTTTCGGAGAGAGTAAATAAATATTTCATGATAGAACTAACATAGTGAAATGATAGCAAGATTATATTATTTTTATTTGATTTGATGCTGGGTGTGACAACTCTTTCATCATAAGTAGACAGGAATGCTTTAGAGAAACAATTCAATGATATACTCTTAGATCCATCCTGTTGAGAATCTTTCAGATGACGGCATGTAAGGTCTATTTGAATACTTGGGACAAGTTTAAAATGTGGATTTTTTTTTTTTAAATACCAGGGATTTAACCCAGGTATGTCCAAGCACTGAGCCACATCCCCAAACCTTTTAAAATATTTTATTTAGAGAGAGAGTCCAGCTGAGTTGTTTAGGGCCTTGCTAAGTTGTTGGGGCTGGCTTCGAACTTGCAATCCTCCTGTCTTAGCATTCCAAGTTGCTGGGATTACAGGTATGTACCACCATGACTGGCTAAAATCTGTTTTTACCAGAAACCATAGTCTATGTAAGTCAGGAGCTTCATTGTCTGATTCATTTTTCTTATTCCCAATTCCTAGAAAAATGATTGCTTGGTACATATGCTCTATATAATTATGATGAGTAAATTCATGAAGCCTGTGGACAGAGGAGCATCTTCAGTTCTGCAGGATGTCCCAACCTCTGTAGGTATCTCACCTGGTCTTGAAGCTTTCAGGGCGTTGGGTCACACTGAGCTCCAAACCATTCTGGGAATTCATAAGTTTCCATTCTTTTTCTGCTGTTTGTTTTAGCCACATGGGAATAATGTAATAATTACCAATACTGAGTGACAAACCAGGAAACATCTATTTCATATAGTTCTGGAGACAGGGAGGATCAAGATCAAGGTGCCAAGAGAACTGGTTTTTGGTGAGGGCCTGCTTCCCACTGTACAGATAGCCAGCTTCTTGCTGTATCCTCACATTCCAGGACACTGGAGGGAGTTTATTTTAGGAGGAACTATTCCCATTTATGGGGCTTGTATTCTGGTGATGTAATTCAACCCTAATTACCTCCTGAAGACTCTGTCTCCAAATGGAGGTTAAGATTTTAACCTGTTAATTTTGGAAGGACAAATATTCAGTCCAGAGCACTCTCCCAGTGTGGCTTTGCCTCCGATGGTGTAAATGCCTATCAAATGCTCTATTGCCACTGCTAGATGGCTACCTGCTAGCCCTGCTGAAGATTCTTAGTCTGAAGGACTCAGTCTCAGAAGTCAAAAAAGAAAAAGAGAAGGAAAATAACAGGGCCATTACAAGGACCAACAATTTCAAGCAAGCTTCTGCTATAGGAATTTAAAATGCTCATGGCTGGGAGAAATAAGGTTTTGCTAGGGTGCTCATTCCCCAATGTGGAAATTACTTCATGTCAGTGGGATAGAATTTTTGAGATAACTTAATTACAAATTCAAATATTATATATATATTATATATATAGTCACTACTGTTGCAAACACTACTACCTCTACTGTTATAGGTCTTGCTGTTATATACAGTTATACCATCACTGTCAGTATTTCATGCTTTATTGCTGTGCAGAAACTAGTTAATATAGAGTAACTAAAACTGCTTTCCTCAGAAAGCCTTCCTTGCAAGATTGGCCCTTGACTGGCATTCTATAACTTTGATTTCTCTCATTTCTAGAATGGAAAAATGTAGCTCCCTGCACCTAAACTGTTTGTATAAGCACTCTGGTTTATGCTGAACACTTGCTTTTTTTTTTTTCCTGGAGCCTGCAATATTTGCTTGTATGAGTCAGCGGAATCCTACGTGGCCGTCCCCAGTGGAGACCCTGTGTGATTGACTACATCTGGAACTTAGAAGGTTGCACCTGGCTCCTCTGGACTATGCCACAGGTGCCCTTTATCTTGGAAGATCTTGGTTTGTAACATGAAGTAAGGAATCATGGTCATGAGTGGGATTTTGCATGAATGTCTTTAGTTTCTCCTAGTGAGTCATTGAACAAAGAGGTATTTACATGAATTCTGACATGATTGACAGAGAAGGAGCCACACTGCCCATCAGATTCCCTGCACACCCTGCAGGTCCCTGTCATAATTTAATTCTTTTAGATTCAACTTTTTGAATATTTCCCATTTGAGGCCAAAACCAAGTATGATCCTATAAAATAGCATGGGTGAAATCAGTACTAATAAAATAATTGTTGAAACGTTGAGCTTGTTTATTTAACTAGTTGAGGTGATGGATACATTTATGTAATTACTCATTCTTATGATTGGGCTTTATGATCAGTACTTGGGATGCATTTCTTCTTTAATCCTTGCAACAATTCTATGAGGAATGTCTATTTAAAACTGAATTTAGATGAACAAATTAAGGCAGAGTTAGGGCAACCAACAAGTCAGAGGTCCACAGCTGAAAAGCATTGGAGCTGGCATTTCAAACAAGAGTTTTATAGCATGTGAGTCTTGATACTCCACACATCTGGCCAGTTCTTCCTAGATTTACCCTCCAGTTAGATCCTTCCATGCCTGCCTTAAACAAGCCATCCCCTCATCCTCTTCCTCACGGTCTCTATTTTGGGATGATCTGTCGCTCTCTAACTCTCTTTCACGTATCTGCACACACACATGCACATACGCACACAGCACACACCTGTGTCTGTTAACCATGTAGATCATATATGACATACAAAACCATCAGCAGCCATACAACCAGCCAAATACAGATCTGATTCCAGAGGAACATGAGTCTACATTATGTTAGAGACAAAACTCAGTATGTTTAAAATAAAATTCTATGGTATACTTTAATGTGTTCTCCACTGGTTGCTAAACTCCTTGAGAAGAGGAATTAAATTTTAAATGAGCTAAAGTTCTTAACATCATACACAGGTTCTGATACATACTAAGAACCTAAATTTAAAAGGCTGTGGTTGGTGGATAAACAAAAGAGTGTTGCAGACAGATTCATTAGATGACTTGGGAAGATGGAACAGCATCCTTAGAGTGCAGTCCTGGAAACACTACACTGTGTGGGTGTGGGCACAGTGTAACAGTAGGTCCACAGTAGAGTCACAGCTGAGACATACGATGCATACTCAAAACATAAATATGACTCAAAACCACACTGGGAAATATTCTTCTATTTGTAATAGAAAAAACAACTGGGAGGATCCAAACTATTGATCCATTAGGAAATATGAGGTACATCTTTTCCATGATGTACTAAATGAAGAATTCAAGTGTTCCTATTCTAAGTATGTAATGACTGCATTTTCATTAAGCCACACATATATTTGTATAAATGTATGTATATGCACACATGTATGATTTTTCACTCTCTATAAATGTGTATGTTCATGCATGTGTGTATATGTGTGTATATAATTGATTAAAAGATGAATATAAAAAATATCAGACTGTCAGATGAAAAAGGGTGAAATTTTACCATCATAAATATAAATGTTATACTTCTAATCATGGTGAGATTATGGATACTCTTTAGTGGTTTGTAAGTATTTTTTATCAATATGCATTTAAGTAAATACAATCAGTTAAACTGATATCCTGGCACAGAAAAAAAATCCATGTTTTATCAAGATAGAAAAAATATGTAGTATTTTAAAACAGTAACTTATTTCTTAAGACTGTGTTGCTGTGTATTTTATGCATATTTATATATCTTATATCTATATCAAGAATGTAATCTAAACTTATTTTTGGTGGTACATTTATGTAGGATGTTCATTTTCTAATTGGCTCTTTCTAGATTTATTTATTTTTGCTATGCAGTGGGTTATTTTATTA
This sequence comes from Marmota monax, assembly GCF_021218885.2. NCBI lineage: Eukaryota > Metazoa > Chordata > Mammalia > Rodentia > Sciuridae > Marmota > Marmota monax. Next base: position 21,449,839 of record NW_026694710.1, read on the forward strand.
TAAAAAATAATAAAAATAAAAACAAAGCAAATGGATAGATAGTCTCATGGCTGACGTAACAGAACCACAGTCTCCCATGTTGAACACCAGGAAGTCAATGCTTCTGCTATGGCAGACACAGTCGGTCCTCTGACTTTCACTCCTGGAATTCAGGAGCACCCACAATCTTCCCTCAATGTGACATTTTGAACTTGAGTCCACTGTGTTAGTCAGCTTTTCATTGCTTTGGCCAAAATAACTGACAAGGTCCACCTAGAGGAGGAATAGTTTATTTTGGCTCTTGGTTTCAGAGATTTAGTCCATAGTTAGCTGACTCCATTGCTCTGGGCCCAAGGTAAGGTGGGATATCATGGCAGAAGTTTGTGAAAGAGAAAAGCTGATAGCTGAAGACTTAGCCAGTATAAGAGAGAGGCCACATGCACTGAACCCAGTAAGGCCAAAAGGGCAGAGCTTTCCAAGTCCTTTGGAGATCACATCTTTCCACCATGGACTCCAAATACTGGATGCACAGCTATGAGCCTCATGTTGGTCTAGCTGAGTGTGTATATTGTTTTGGTACAATCCTTACTTTTCATGCCCCTATTTCTCCCTTTTGGAATAAAATATTTACACTGCTCCATCGTACATTGCCTGTGTGCAACTTGATTTTGATCTTCACAGGTAATCACAGTGAAGAATTTGCCTTGAGTCTCAAAGATGATTTTGTATTTGGACTTTTGGACAATGTTGGAACTGTCAAAACTATGGGGACACTGGAGATGGACTGAATGCAGTTCTCACTGTAAGATGGATGTGAGATTTTAAGGGGAGAGGGGGACTGGAGATTGAACTCAGGAGCACTCAACCACTCAGTCATATCCCCAGCCCTATTTTGTATTTTATTTAGAGACAGAGTCTCACTGAGTTGCTTAGGGCCTCACTTTTGCTGAGGACTGGCTTTGAACTTATAATTCTTCTGACTCAGTCTCCTAAACCACTGGGATTACAAGCATGTGCCACCGTGCCTGGCTGGACATGAGTTTCTGACAGCTAAACTTTATGGTTTGGATATGAGGTATTCCCTGAAAGTTCAAGCCCAATATGGTACAGGAACTTTCAAAATTGAAACAATTAGAGTGTGAGATCTGTAAATTTAATCAGTTTATTAATCTATATGACTGATTAATAATTTTAAAGAACAACTTGCTAAATGGTAACAATAAGTGGATAGCATGTGGCTAGAGGAAGTATATCACTGTGAGTGTGCACTTGGAGATTATATTATCCCTAGGTTCTTAGCTCAAACTTCCTAGCTATCATGAACTGAGCAGCTTTTCCCAGCTCACTCTTCCACCATGATGTTCTGCTTCGCCTCGGGCCCAGGGCTTGGGGTCAGCTCCAGAGGCTGGGGTCAGATGACTATGAACTGAAACTCTGAAACCATGTGCCAAAATGAATTTTTCCTCCTCTAAGGTGTTCTTGTCAGGTATATTTATCACAGCAACTAAAACTGACTAATAGAAAGATTGATACTGGGAATCGGGTCGTTGCTTTGACTAACCTGACCATGTGGTTCAGAAAACTTCCTCACTCTCACTTACCACTTCCAAACTGCCACAATCTGAACAGCTTTCCTCCACAACACACCTTCACCATGCGTTTCTGCCCCACCTAAGGTGCAGAGCAATGTAGTCACCACCCATGGAATGAACCATGAGGCAAATTTAATGTTTCTTCCTTTAAATTGTTCTTATCAGGTATTTTAGTCACAGAAACTAAAGGCTGACTAACATCTCTCATAAATGCAATTGTAAAAGAAAATTGTTTTGCTTGTATCCTTAGAATGAATTTAATGGTATATTGTTCCTACACATATCAAATTTTATTACCTGGAATGGCTTTCTCTATACCATTTGTAGTCTTATTCTATCAGTATTTGAATTCTTCCTTCCTAAAAGCCCTGACTTCCCTGAGATCCATGTGGAATTCCAATTTAACTTTTTCAAGCTAACACGAATGTACTGAACTCACAATGCTAACTATTATCTGAGAAATAAATTATGAAACTTCTTAAGCTTAGTTTATTTACTTATTTTCTTGCTTCTGCCAATGCTGTTCTCAAACTCCTGGACTCCAGTGATCTTCCCATCTGCACCATCACATCAGTTAATAATAAACATTTCCTAAAGTTTATGAATATTAACCATGCCTCCTTTTAATGCCTGTTATTACAATGCACAAAATATTATTTTGCATTGACACACTGCAACAAAAATGAAAAACATTAGAAAAAGAGAAGTAGATGTTCATTATATTTTACTTCAGAGATTCATATTTTTATTATAATTAAAAAAATTATTATAGGTTGTCAACATGATGTAATATATAGCATTTTCTAATTGGAAGTCTCAAGTAAGAAAGATATATGAGAGTTCAAGAGTTGTAGCATTTGGAATTGAGTTCCCTGCTGCATGACCTTGAATAAATCAACTAAATTCTCTGAACATCAGTTTCATTATTTATAATTTGGGGGTGATAATAATACTGCCTGCATGGAGTTATGAACATTTACAATACAGCAAATGTAAATTGGCTGTTGGTGAGGAATCCACATCTACTATTTATGAGCATGACTGTCCCAAACCTAACTGACAGCATTTGAACTTCCTGTTTGATAGATTAAACTGACTGCTGAAACTGTTGGGCCTGCAAATGCAGCAGCCACCTCTCCTATGTCAGTAATAGGTCTCAACCGTGATTTGGAGGATTTGGTAGTCAACTGTCCTACAGACAGAGTGCCTCTGATGGGCATACTTTGTACTGCCTTCCAGGGTTTCCCACAGAAAGAGAGGCACAGTATTCTGGGGCAACGTATTTCCCTCGGCTTTCCCCTTCCTTGTCTTGTGTTCTCAATCTCACACTCAGAACTTCTTAAGTTCAGCTCCCAATTAAACTATTTACACTCAAGTCCTCTCTTAGATCTGCTTCTGCAGGAACGCAAGCCAAGATGACCAAGGGTGTGGAATATGATATCCCTGCAACAAATGTGAGGTTGTATTCTGTACTGACTGCTTCTATACCATATGTATGAAAAATTTATTGTACATTTCCCACATCATTCAGCACCCATACATCAAAAGAAAATAAGTCAGGGAGTGTCATAAATCCTACATATAAAAAGGGAAGAATCATGTCTATCATTTCTAATTATCTATATTATCATTGTTGAAGATACAGAAACCACACAGAGGTAAACACCATGTTGATTTTGCTGCATAAAGTGATGTCCAGAGGGCACAATACTAAACGAAAGTTTCCAATCATTTTCAGCTCAGTGTGTCCTCTGGAAGCCAAACACAGTTCATTGGAAGCCAACCCAGTTCATCAACTATCCATTGATGTCTGCTCTGGAATGACGACTCTCACATTGCTTTCTCCTTTAACACCATGTATCTGGTATTCATCACATAATGGCTTATGTGATTCGTATTCTCTCCATTATGGTTGTATTAAATTGATCAAATGGTACTTGATAGTCCTTATAGTGAAATACAATTATAAGCAAATGTCATATTCACTAACCCCTTTCACATCAATTTTCCCATTAAATCCTCCCATCAAACTATGTGTGTTTTTTACTAGTCTCATAAAATAGATAAAGAACCCACAAGTTAAAGAAAAATAAATTGTTTACACAAATTCACAGCCAGAAAGTACTTGTTAAGAGCCATTGAACTTAATTTTTAAGACAATTATTTTGCACCCTGTGGAAAATTGATTAAAATATTCTGAGTAGCTAATCAATACTGGTAAACCAGCAAATATAAAGGCATCTGAAATTTTTAAATCACAATAAGATTCAAAGAACTTTAATCTTTATGATGCGGATCCTCAAATGCAGGCTGAATTCACCACCCATATTCTTCCACAATGTTCCATACTTTCACAATTACACTATCTCACCATTTTTTTTTCTGGCCATAACCTCATGGTTTGCCATTTCTACATGCCATTTGCAGAAAATAGGGACTGTGGTTGCTTGTCCATTGTGGCATCTCAATTGTCTGGGGCAGTAACTTGTATTATGGTTCCTAAACATTCATTGACTGTAATGTAGAGTAATACCTCTGTGCACTTGCTGCTTTCCATGAAGAGAAGCTCTCATTTATGAATGTGTTTTCAAAAGCAATTATCTCCTCCTTTGACAGTATCTACTATGATGCCAACTTTTATTATAAACCAAATGAGTCTAAAGAAATATTTTTCCATGAAGAAAAAGGTTGCTCAGTACTTGTGGAGGTTCATGGAAAATTGCAAGTTTGTAGGGGAAGATTCCTTGGTCAGAATTTACATTTCTGTAGTGGGGAACATTAATAATGTTATAAAATTTTACAGTCCCAATTTTGCCTTCTGTGAAATAAAAATGATATTAATTTTGGTGACCATTGGTATTAGAAAAAAATGAATATTAAGTGACATCACATTCTAAGAATTCAATAAATTGGGACTGTCATTCTCTTACTATGATGTGTGATTCTGTTTTTCAAGGAATTTATCAACTGACAGGCCTGTTCAGTAATGTGATTATTATGTCTCCCTCACTGCCTGAATGAAAAAACTAAGAAAGAACTATTGTGTGCTGTTCTATTCAACTTAGAACAGTGCCCAGGACAGAGTTGGTGGCTAATCACTGTATCTTGCATAGATGAATGTCACTGTTTATAAGTCACTGGCTCATTCAGTATGCTCTCTGCCAAAACATATGGATATGATTTGAAAATTTAATATGTTTTATCCAGACAAAGCCAGACCTTATGTCATGAAGACTCACAGGATTGCTGGTTTTGGAGAGATGAGTTAGCATCATAATGTCTCATGTTTTGATTTGTCTCAAAGCACAGTACTCCTTAATTGGGGAGGTTTTCCACTTCTGGTAATGCTGAAGTTCTTTCTGATACAAACTAGCTGTGTAAAAGTTAACCAGCAAATTATAGACAAAACTGTATGCATTCACTGGATTAAATTTGTCTTCTGCTTACTCTGTCAACCAGGTTTGAATCAGCGACAGATTACTCCAAAAATATTATTTCAACCCTTAGCATTTCATGTATGGACTCTGGGAATCTACTCAAGCGGCACTCACATGGTAACTTCCTCTTTCCCTCTCCCCATGTTTTTTCTTCTCCACTTAATTTAGAATTTTATTTTATTTATTTTTATTCCTTTGCATATCTTTTAGTATTTTTAGTAATATCTTAAATGGAAAGTTTTCATTTTTATTAAAATTATTTTCTTCACTTGAACAGAATCATCTTGGTAAACATAACAGAAATAATATTTATTCTGGCACACACAAAATGAAAACTCAAAATCTGCAAATCTCATGTGCAAACACAAATTAAGTTGGTTATGATCATATTTACATGGCTCATGAATAAACGAGAAAAAAATAAAGAAAGAAATTGTAATTTCTTAGTATGCCTGTGTTCAACATGTTGAAATATAGCTCTGAGATTTGAGAATTAGAATTTTTATGGGTAGTATACATATCTTAAGTGTGTTCTTTTTCTAATAAAGTATTTGCATTCTAAAAGTACCATGCACTTATAAATATTCTGCATTTTCTCCTTTAACATTGCTAGAATTTTTTCTTACAACATGAAAATCTCATTTCCACCAGAAAAAGGCAGCTGTGTTCCTAATATAGAAGAGAATCACGACTGCTTTAAAAGTGAGATCTGACACATTAATTCAAACTTTTGCCAGCTTCAGTTGTTAAACATCCAGTGAAAGGCAGGGATGGGAAATGGGAATTGTAAGAATACTAAAAATTCATGTTTCATTAAGCTCACTGGGTCCTTAAAAATAAAACAAACTAAACTAGTGAAACAGTTATTTAATTTTTTTTTATTTTACTTTTTTTCTCATTGTTTTCCTATATCTGGATCTTCAAGCCAGTGGGAATTTTTATAATCTTCTGTAGTCTTGCATGGAACCATCTTGGCCATGGATGCTTTGAATTGAATTTGAGAGGTTAAATTAATTATAAACTGAAACAGGAAATTCTAACTAAAATGAAAACTTTTCAAAGGGATCATTAATATTCCCCAAGTGATTCATTTCTTGCTGCCCTTATTTCTCACCCTTGTTACATATTTTATTCATTCTTTAGAGCAATAGCTCAAATTAATACAACTCTACACCAATGTTTAGTGAGGCTAATCATACTTTAGCAACGAATAATCTTGGAATTATAGAAACAGCACATAGACAACTTTGCATAAAATTTATTAACTTCCAAAAGGTAAATTGAGGCCCACAGAAGGAAAATGGTTTTTTGTATGGTAATTTCCATTTTAAAGATTTCAGGAGTCTGATTATATTGAAGACGATGGTGGTAAGTTATGCCAGTGTGTGTGAAATCTGGGATAACCCATAGGGAAAAGCATTAAAATGAGATCAATAATTTATATACACACCCATATGAGATCTGCTTCATGGGCATTGCATATGTAAAAGGATGCATGGGATCAATTTTTTTCCTTGCCTTTGTTGGTAGTCAGTCAGTGAACACTAAGTATTACAAAGTAGCTTTTCAGAATTTTTTCTTGAACATAACATGTATACATACACATCCATGTATACAGACCACGAAACTCACAGGAGTTCATATGATAAGTGTAAAACTGCCCAAAGGTATGCAATAATTACTTAACAAAAGTAATTAACAGTTCCCACAAAACTCCTAGTATTGTAGGGAAAACTCTGAAATGATTACTTGCTTTCCTTTAGAAGTCAAATAATATGTATCCTTACTTTTTCGGTTTTAAAAAATAAAAATAAAGCACCAAATTTCTCCTTATTTGACCAAGTTTTTCTACTAATATCCTAGGCATTAATCCAGATTCTAACATTGCATTTAGTTGTCATTTCTCCTCAACATCTTCTCCCTGGGACAGTTCCTTCATTCTTTCTTTGTCTTTCATGAGATTGAGATGTTTTGGAGAATACTGGTTAGTTATTTGGCAGAATGTCCTTAAATTTGGGTATGCCAAAAGTTTCCTTATAATTAATGGAGAGGAGACATTGTGGGAAAGGATACCACAGTGGGGTCATGTTTTTTCAGGTAAGCCTAACTGGCAAGCAGTTAATGGTCGTATATATGGATTATCATCAGCAATTTTGTCTACCAGGTCAGTTCTTGACGCCTTTCTTTGCATTGTTCTTTATTCTTCTCTGAGTACCATGTCATGCTACATCTTCCATTTACGTGAAGAAATTAGTTTCAATTACACATAGGAAAACAGTCCCAATTCACACTCACACGTGAGTGTGAATCACATAACTCATTAGCAAAAGATTCGTGCCACAAATGACTGTCTTCAGGGCTGGAGCTCAGATTTCCCAGCAAAGTTTCCGGTGAAAACTTAAAAACTTCACAACCCGAGGGTGCCCTAAAGAGATTCATGTGAACTCAACATTTTTCTTTCATTTCCAGCCACAAGGCTCTAATTAGACATGTCACTTGAGGGCTGTGTATGTAAGATTCATGAAGAACCTTTTTCTCAGAAACTCACCAACTGTACATTGGACGTTCATCTCCTTTCTTTGCTTCTCCTGGGGTAAATCTTGTCTCCGCATGGCCATGAGGGAAATGAGGCTTCTTACTTCCCTAATTGGAGTAAGGTGTGCCACTGCTCAGGGTTGAGAATTCTTGGTGTGCCTCCAAAATAAACCTGGATCCTGAATAATGATTCCGCTGCAAAACCAGTGCCTTGGAACCCCACTGAGGTGCTGCCATCAACACAGAAAAAATCAAATTTCGCTCCGAATGGAGCCTTAATAACAGTTGGAAACTTCAGCCTCCTGCCCATAATTTATTTACAAAGAATCTTTTTGAAGGGAGATATCTTGGAGATTTCTGTGTAGCTTTGATGTTTGCAAAAGTAACTCTGTAAGGATAGATAGAAAGATGATAGATAGAAAAATAGAGAGCTATACCTACAGGTAGAAAATAAGACAGGTTAAAGCAAGAAATCTTGCATTCAGTAACTCATTTATGTCATTTTATTGTATTTTTCCTTTGGCAAGCTTCTGCCTTGACCTTGGTAACTCTTAATCATCTAAGGCCAATTCCTTATCTTATTTCTTCCATAAACACACTTAGACAATATTTTCAGTGAAAGTTATGTTTAATTGTGTTGGAGTGAGGCTGTGAGGTTCAATGTGTGTTACAGGGAAGATATCTAGGTGTGTGATGGTCTGAACTGTGCCCCACTCTCTGAATATGTTGAATCCTTAAGCCCCAGTGTGATTGTAGGTGGAGATGAAGTTTTTGAGGCGATGAGTTACTAGACTCTCTCTCTCTCTCTCTCTCTCTCTCTCTCTCTCTCTCTCTGTGTGTGTGTGTGTCTGCACAAATGTGTGAGTGTGTATCCACAGAGGATAGGCCATGTGAGGACATGAAGAGAAATCATTTGGCTTCAGACAGAAAGAAGTCCCACCAGAAACCGACCCTGCTGGCACCTTGATCTCAGACTTCCGGTTGCAGAACTGTGAGAAAAATAAACGTCTGTTTGTGAAGCCACTTGGTCTGTGGTTTTTGGCTATGGCAGCCCAAGCTGAGAATTCCAGGTGCATCAATAATCCAGCCACCACTGTGGGCAAACAAGGTGTAGTTCTCCTTGGTAACCAAGCAGGGTCTAAGAATTATCTCATAAAGAGGTGGTATCTGCAAAGCAGTTTCTAGCACACATTGGTTAATGACTATGCGTATGGGTTATTAATTTCCCACACTTTCATTCATATGCAGATTATTTTCTGCAATGTTTGGCTGAAAAGGAGACTTCAAACATATGTACAAATATCGGAAGTTGGAAGTGAGAAGAAACACAGGGAAAAGGACTGTGAAGGATAACAGGGCTCTGGTGGTACCCACTCCACCTAATACATACACCCAACTCACAATTTCACAGGAGCTCTTGATTCTTAAATTTCTATAAAGAAAGTTATGGCAGAGTCTACAAGGTGAGTGTAAGTGTACACACACATAAGATGCACGTGCATGTGTGTGTAGGGATATGCAATGCAGTCCACACTGCACCAGCTTGGAGTAAAAATGATGTGATTCCACCACTGATGGCCTTTGCAGGCCTGCCCTCAGGTCTACCTGCCTACGTCATCTGCAGCCCCAGCAACATCATCTCCTTCACAGCAAGTCCATGGCCGGGCTCACTGAAGCTCACAGGAGTATCCTAAGCACCACAAGGAATCCATCATGCTCTTCCGTTTTGGATGTGGTCCCTTTGCAAACAGTCTTGACTGGGGTCTGATGCCTTTGATGACACACAGGGCACAGTTACTCAAAGGTGGTTTTGGAAGCTTCCAGGGATTCACTTTTTTGTAGTCAGTGTCCCCTTCTCCATCTGCAACTTGCTAAATTTCCTGGTCTTTTATGGGAACATCATGATTTCTTATTACAACACTTGATGTGTGTTTTGCTTTTAAATCACACCAAAGTTGTAACAGTAAGTTTTAACAAAAGGCCTTTATATACTCTTGGAAAATCAAATGCAGAACTGCATTTATTAATAGCATTTCTACTCCTTTTTTAATGGTTAAAAGTTTTTAAAATGTTTTATTGTTTCTTTTTAGTTACACATGACACTAGAATTTTTTTTTTTGGGGGGGGGTGGTTCCAGCTATTGAACTCAGGAGCACTCAACCACTGAGCTCAGACCTCTTTTGTTTCTTATTTAGTAGGGTCTCACTGAATTACTTAGTGCCTCACTTACTGCTGCTGGTTTTGAACTTGCAATCCTCCTGCCACAGCCTCTCAAGCTCTTAGGATTACAAGCATGCACCATTGTGCCTGGCTAGAATAGGTTTTTATATAACTATAGAAGCATGAAATATGTCTGATTCTAATCAGGACCCCATTCTTTTGGACGTACTGGATGGTGAGATTCACTGTGGTATATTCATATATGTACATAGAAAATTATGTCAGATTCATTCCACTCCTTCCTTTTCCCTTTATTCTCTCCATTTCTCTTTGTCTAACCTACTGAATTTCTCTTTTTTACTCCTTATTGTGGGTTAACTTCCACATATCAGTAAAAACATTCAATCTTTGGGTTTTGGGGGATTGGCTTATTTCACTTAGCGTGATGTTTTCCAAATCCACCCATTTACTGGTCAATGTCATAAAGTTATTCTTCTTAATGGCTGAATAATACTCCCTTGTATATATACCTTATTTTCTTTATCCATTCTTCTATTGAAGGGCATCTAGGTTGGCTCCATAACTTCGCTACTGTGAACTGTGCTGATATAAACATTGGCATGTCTTCTCTTTTAAAATCATTTTAGACTCACTCTTTTAGATATCAGCTACAGATAACAAGAAAAGCAACAAATTATTATAATATAAAGTATCGTGATAATGAATCTAATATGTGACTATTATAAAATGTTTCCACTTACAATAGCAACACATAATTGTGCAAGGTCTACATAAATACATTTAAATGCCTCTGAGGGACATAAAAATGCTTTAGCAGAGTCATGGCCATTAATACCTTTGAGTATAAAGATGCATCATCCTAAAGTTTCTAAGTCTCCTTAAAATGTATGCATTTGTGTGACCTGATGAAATACCATCAGGATTGTATTGGAAATAAATCAATCTATTCTGAAGTTCAAATAGAAAACATAAGCAATTATGATGATACAAAAAATGTTTAAAGAGAAATGCAATGATGGAGAATCAAATGACTATAGCTTATCATAAACTACAGAAATGCATGGTGTATTGCTGTCATATGAACAGACAGACAAGGAAATGGCAGGAAGGACAAAGGACAGGTTTCTTATGGGAATTCAGTAAAGAAAAGAAGGCCACTTTAAATCATTTGGAAACATACATAGTGCCTAAAAACTATTGATAACCTTGTGTAGCCAACCAAAACTTATATTACTTAAAAATATTATATTTAAAACATATTATTTATATCATGGCCCATGCAAAAGATTTAAATTTTAAAAATGGAAACAACAAATTTAACAAAAACATTAGTTGAAGTGAAGAAAAATTTCTAATACCAATCCTAAAAGTTGTCAAATACAAAATGCAAATATGACAAACTTCTCTTTAAAACTAGGATTGTTAATGTCAAATGACAAACTTAGGAAGGCACGTGAACACTTCTGCCGGATAGATTTTAATTGCAGGCCAGCTAGTTTTGGGCAAAGAACAGAGACAAACAATACCTGGGAAAAGCAAATGTTTTGAAACCTAAAAGATAGGGCTTAACTTCAGTCATAGGAGAGAGCCACAAACTGTAATTTTTGTGATGAGTGTGGCAAGATTAATGTGGTTGATATCAATGGTAGTGAGAGTGTGTAGAGGCATTCTTATTGTTGATTGGACATCATGAAAATTGCTCCCAAAGACAAACCAACATTCTAAATATCTACATATTTCTTCTGGATGATTGTATTCCTGGTGTGTATCTTACAGTCACCCACAAGTGTACGATGTTGTGTAATGAAAGATAATCATTGCTGGGCTGTGAACCAGAGCGCAGCACTTTAGGTGGAGAAATAAAATCAAATGCATAGTCTTCTATGGGAGACAAATAAAATATGGTGTGTGTGTGTGTGTGTGTGTGTGTGTGTGTGTGATATAATATGATGAAGCTTTCCAAAAAAGGGGAATTTTTGTTGGGGTTGTCTAGATAAACAACAACAACAACAACAATAAAACCTCTTCTCATGTAAGAAAAGCAAAGAAAGACAGTAATAATGCTTTCAATTGTGAACAGCACAATATATGTGAACAGCACATATATGTTAAACATATATTTGCTTATAAATAGGAATACCACAGAGATGTAGTTTTCACTGTATCAAGTTTATATCTCAGGATATCAACCGTCTGCATATATTGCTAGTTAAAATCTTTGAAAATAAATGTTTTGGTTTTGTAGATCTCCACAGTATTTTTGTTTTCTATTTATTTAATTTCTGTTCAGTTTTTTTCCTGTATTGTATTTTACTTTTATATGCTCTTTGTTAAAAATTGTTTTAGTCCTTGGATGTATCAACTTTCTTCATTATACTCCTCTGTTTCTTAATTTTTTCTTTTCTTTTAGATTCAGTTGCTTTTCTCTTTAGACACTTCCTTAGAGCTTGCCTCAAAGAAAGGTTGAGAGAAGTTAGAGAGGTTACAGTAGTTTACACATTTCTCCCATCCCTGGGTTCTGTTTTAGAGTGCATATTTCACTTTTTTTTTAATTGGAGGGCCATTTGCTCACCTATTCCAAGCTTATCTCTAATTTTTTTTTCTTATTTTCTCTCTTTTGATCATGGCTTACTAAAGAAACAGTATTATCAAGGTTTTGAGGTTTTGAGATCTTTTCCTTATCTTTTCCTCCTGCTGTGCTTAAAAAACTTTAAAGTCTGAATCTTATGCCATTTTACTCTAAATTCTGAGCACATTCATTCCTTTAAAAATCTTGGGCCTTTTTCTACATTACCTCACTACCTTTGCCAACAACCAACAAAATTAATAATAATACCCTAAAATTGTCTAATACCTATTTAACACTAAATTTTCCTAAATGCTTGAAAAATGCCTGCATAGTCCTGACGTGATCTAAACAAGGCCATACCTTGCATTTGGTGCCAGTGTTCTGCATTCTTATGTTGGATGTTTTTTTTCAAGCAGGCGGGGTGCAAGCATGAAGCGGGGAGGTTATCAAATTCATCATTTGCCTCTAATCAGATAATTTTATTTGTTTATGTTTACTGTAATCCAGAGGAAGTTTCCTTTAAATTTTTCATCTTGCTACTTAGTTTATATTGTTCTGCAAGCTTTTGTTTCTTCAGTTAATTATTTGTCTCTTTTTGATTAAATAATATTATTATTCCATTTCTCCCCTTAATTTATTAGTTTGTTTTTCATCTTCCTTTAGAAGTTATTCAAGAGATTACTGCATAAGCCCTTGATTTATTAAAGTCAATTAAAACACTAAGATATACAAGATGCATTTTAATTTCATGAACTCCCTGTGAACCCTACATGGTATCATGTACTTTAATCCTGGAAGGACATGGAAGCTTACGGGATTTGGACATATGTAGGTTTCTCCTGCCCTGGGCCCTGGTGTCTTGCTGCACTTCTAGCCTTCTGTTAAAGATCATTTTTATTTCTCCTGTTCCTTTCCATGTGAATGTGGTGGTAATGAAGCTTCTTCTTGTCTGTTGGCTTAAACCTATCTTCATTTCCTCTTCACTTACTTGTTTTGAAGATTTTTGCCCTTGATCAGGTTTCTCCATCAGTGGTGATTTTCTTCCAGCACAGTTTATGCTGTGTGACTTCAATGTCATCAACTTCTGGCTTCTTGTCTCAACAGAACTTAGTTGTCAGTCTGAATTTTATTCCTTTCAAGGAAATAAGTATGCCCTTTTCTATTTGGTCTCTTAGTGGTTTGTTTTGTACTTGTATTTTGTTGTTTATCTCTTTGTTTATTAGCAGTTTTGATATGATATGCCTATGGAGGGGTTTAGTTCTTATTTTATTATATTATTTGAATATCCTGCTCAGGTGTTCTATTGTCTTCTGAATCTGAGATATTTGATGCATTTTCCCCATTTCTGATAACTCAGGACATAAGTACTTTACATAAGTAATATATATTTTGTGTAAATGTCTTGTATGACCTTAAGCATTTTTTTAAAATCTTTTTTCTAGTAGATGGATGCAATACCTTTATTTTTATTTATCTTATTTTTATGTGATACTGAGGATTGAACCCAATGCCTCATGTGCGCTAGGCAAGCGCTCTACTTCTGAACTAGTACTCCAGTCCCTTAAGCATATTTATTTCCGCAATTTAGTTTGCTTTTTTTCTGACATATTCCAGCCTTAACTATATAGTAAACTTTAAACTATGTTTAATTTTTGTCTAATCACTGTCTAATCTGTTATGAAGTTGTCCTTTAGTTTTTGATTATTCATTACCTATCTTATGAGTATGTATATATGGTCTTGATTTTTCTTTCCATTATTATTTCCTTAGTTTTTGGAAAGATACGCATTACATGCAAACAATTTAGAGACAATTTAGGCCTAGCTTGTGGTTATCTACTTCTAGAGAGAATTAGCATTTTCTTATGGGATACAGCTGCAGATATGAGCAAGACCAGTATCAACTTAACCTAATTGTAGAAGTAGATGTAGTCCAGTTGGGCCTAAGTCTCTGTGTGAGCTGGTTTACACTTTAAATTCTGAGTGCAGCCTTTCTGGGTCCAAAACCAGACTCAGAGGACTTGCCAGCCCCTGTCCCACCTATGGTATCTCCTAGCCTCCCTCTCAATTCCCAGTTTCTTCTGGCCAACTCTGGCCACCATAGTAAAGCACCACAGACTGTGTAGCTTCAACAGCAGGACAATCATTTCTCACAGTTCTAGTGATGGGAAGTTTGAAGTCAGGACACCTTTCTGCAGAACCTTGTATTAGAGTCCTCATTCTACCTGGGGATGCCAAACACTTCTCAAATATTCTACCTCCAATGGCTATCAGTTTGTGGGTCAAAATGCCAACATTTGGGGGGATCTGGGGGGATATGAACATACTAGTCCAAAGCAGAAGCTACCCATATTTCTGCTTGACTTCTTAATATCTAGATTTTTCTTTAACTGGATGATTGTCACTGGGGGAAAGGGTCTTTAAGAGTCAGTTTCCACTTTGGGGTTTACTTCTTCTGGACCTTGGTCTCATGAAATCTTCATTCCCTCGATTCCTTTCTTATTCCCTCAAATATATTTTTAAAAATATTATTTTCTAGTATTTCTTATTTGTTCAAACTGTTATTGTTGGACTAAACTACCAAAGGTCCAGCTGCAGAGGTCAGTGTGTTTTTTTTTTTACAAAACTTTAAAAATATTACTTTGTTTAGTTAGTTAAAAATGAAAATGATATAACAATTTTATTTAGTATGGAGATATTTATAGTTTTTCAAGTTACATTCCTTTAATCCTTTGCTTTTTAATACAGATTTTAGAACCAAATATGTTCTTCTAGAAATTTTAATACAGGTTTGAATCAACAAATGATCATTATAATATGGTTATTATTTCTGGTTTTATTCAAAAGGGAACAGAAAAATCAAAATTGTAAGACCTCTAACTGATACAGTTTGTGAGGAAAGTCAGACAAATACTTGGAGAACAACAAATATTCATCTTTTTATGTTTAGTTTTTAATGCATTTCACAGTATTAGAAATATTGAGCATTTCTAGGTGATGGAATACTGCAAGTCAAGAGTTTTTGTATGATTACCTGATTTTTTTCTTTGTTGATGTTCTTGTTTTTCAATAAGAAAAACATTATTTTTGCTGTGTGTTTGAATAAAAAGATTAGAATCATAGTGAAGAATGTACACCAAAAAGAAAGATATTTTAGGTTTGGAACAAAGTCAGAAAATTATAACAGCAGCGGAAACAAACTGTGATTTGATTAATGCTTTGCATGTACAAAATCCTCCTATTGGATTTCAGTGGTCTA
The DNA here is from genome assembly GCF_021218885.2 of Marmota monax. Lineage (NCBI taxonomy): Eukaryota > Metazoa > Chordata > Mammalia > Rodentia > Sciuridae > Marmota > Marmota monax. Next base: position 21,465,390 of record NW_026694710.1, read on the forward strand.
CTCTTGCTGTATAGTAACTACTAAGGTGCCCCAAAAGTCATAGGATAAATCTTAATGCTTGTTGTGATGGTATTTGGAGATGGAACCTTTGAGAGATGGATGGGATCTCCTAAGTGAAATAAGTGTTGTTAAAATGAGAATCTAGAGGGCTTTATTGCCTTCTTGGTCAAGTTAGAACACAGTAAAAAGGTAGCCATACATAAAACAGAAATGGATCTGCACCAGACTTGAATCTGCCTTCTTCTTCCGATGGAACCTCCTAGCTTCCAGAACCATGAGAGGAAAATATTTCAAGCCACACAGTCTGTGCTCTTCTGTCACAGGAAACCAAAGAAACCAAGAAAACTGAATGTAGCTGTTGCTATGGGATTCAAGAATACATTTCAAACTTGAATAGCCCTTCATGAACCATGGTAGATTTATTGGATAAAGAATTAGCACGTTTTTTTTTTTGCTACCAGGATTACATATTACAGATTTTGTCTGAAACACCTTGATACAAGGAAATGAATGGAATTCTAATTCAGTATATCAGCATCACATGCATATTTTACATCTCTTTTTAGAAATTTCCATTTATTATCATTTATTTTATTGTTAAAATTCAACATCTCTAGCAATTAGTGAAGTGCAAATCAAAACTACTCTAAGATTTCATCTCACTCCAGTCAGAATGGCAGCTATTAAGAATACAAACAACAATAAGTGTTGCTGAAGATGTGGGGGAAAAGACACACTCATACATTGCTGGTGGGACTGCAAAATGGTGCAGCCAATAGGAAAGAAATATGGAGATTTCACTGAAAAACTGTAAATGGAACCACCATTTGACCTAGCTATCCCACTCTTTGGTCTATATACCCAAGGGATTTAAAAACAGCATACTACAGGGACACAGCCACATCAATGTTTACAGCAGCACAATTCACAATAGCTATGTTATGGAACCATCCTAGATGCCCTTCAGTAGATGAATAAAGGAAATGTTATATATATATATATATATATATATATATATATATATATATATATATATATATATATATACAAAATAGTATATTATTCAGCATTAAAACAGAATAAAATCATAGCATTTGCAAGTAAATGGATGGTGTTGGAGAATATAATGCTAAGTGAAGTAAGCCAATATCCCCAAAACAAATGCCAAATGTTTCTCTGTTATAAGAATGCTGATTCATAATGGGGATGGTGGGGTATGGGAGGAATAGAGGAACTTTAGACAGGGAAAAGGGAAGGGAGAGGAAGGGAGGGGACGTGGGGGGAGGAAAGATGGTGGAATGAGATGGACACATTACCCTAAGTACATGTATGAAGACAAGAATGGTGTGACTCTACTTTGTGTACAACAGACACATGAAAAAATGTGCTCTATATGTGCAATATGAATTGAATTGAATTCTGCTGTCATATATAACAAAATAAATAAAAAATATAAGTATAATGTTCATTCAATAGTGATTTACCTCAAATCTTAAATTGAACCTATAATATGTTTACACAGGAATAAGGAGAAAACAGTTTAACATTTTTGCAGGAATAAATATAATCAATAAATAAAGAGCTGATAGTCATGCCTAAGGACAAAGATCAAGTTTGAAATTTTTTTTGTGGAAGAGTACCGGGGATTGAACTCAGGGGCACTCGGCCACTGAGCCACATGCCCAGCCTTATTTTGTATTTTATTTAAAGACAGGGTCTCACTGAGTTGCTTAGTGCCTCACTTTTGGTTAAGCTGGCTTGGAACTTGGGATCCTCCTGCCTCAGCCTCCAAGCCCCTATGATTACAGGTGTGCAAACATTTTCTAAAATTCCCACGATTCAGCAAAGGCCTTAACAACATTGAAAAAAAATTGTCCTTATAATGACTTAAATTTCAGTGCTTATTTCTATTGAAATATCTTTCTTTAAAGCCAGTTTTTCAAGGTAAAAAATATATGCCTCTACTTTAAGAAGATCTCAGCAAAAGGATTCAAGGAAAAGTCTTTTCTAAGGCATTTTGAACTCCCAGCCCATCCATGTTTCCATCTCATTTGTTGCAATGAATATTATTTCAGGTTTAATATCACAAATCAATGCTATGAAAACCTCATGAATATCTCTTAAGCCCTTCTTCTAACTACACATTACATTGAATAAACACTTTGTTTTGTAGCAAGCTCTATGTTCAGGCACACAGGGAATAGTTGAGAACTATCAGCCCTCACACTGTTCATAATCTAGTAAAGGGGATTGATATGTACACTTTAATTGTGTTGAAAATATAAATCTATGATAGAGAAAGGCTGTGTCTGAGGTAATCAATTAAAACCTTGGAAATAATTTTTTTAGCTTGGTTTTGAAACATTACAACAGCTACAAGTCAAGAGTTTATGTGTTACCTGATTTTTTCCAATGTTGATGTTCTTGTTTTTCAATAAGAAAAACATTTTTGCTGTGTGTTGGAGAAAAAAAAAGATTAGAATCATATTGAAGAGTGCACACCAAAGACAAATATATTTTAGGTTTGGAAACAAGTTGGAAAGTTACAATAGAAGCAGAAACAAGCTGTGATTTGATTAATGCATTGCTCGTACAAACATCCTCCTACCCATACCCACCCCTTATTGAGCGTTTGTCCTGGGGATTTAAGGTAGTTGCCCACTTTATATCCTACAATTTCCCCTTATTTTCACCACCTTGCATATGAGGAAATGGGGGTGGAGCAAGGAAAAGTTTTTCATACAAGGTGACAGCAAATCTCAGTGTATATCTGGCTTCAAAATCACTGTACAGTGTCACTAATTACAAGGAACAGGTTATCATGATACGTGTGTCAGAGGAGCAGCCATTGGCATTGTCTAGACTCCGTGCAAAAGTGAACACTCACAGGGTCAGGCTGTGTCTGCTTCATTGTTCGATTTACCTGAAGTAGAAATGACTTTACTTGCCTGAGTCACTCATGAATGTGATTCTGTCTCCATCAGAGATGTGGGAATCCTTCTGTGAGCCCATGCTCCCCAACTTCCCCTCATTCTGTGATAACATCTCATTTTAAGCCACACTTTGGGCAGATATATATGAACATAACACATTAACTCACGGGTTTCAAAGCGACTTTTAAATCAGGATTATTTTGATGTAATATATAGTAAAAATGAGTAATTTTGTTTTTGCAGTATCCATAAGTAAGTTCAAGTTACTCACTTCTATGTCCAAGGCATTGTTCTAAGTGTTAGCAGACTGACACATCAAGATGTCTTATGAAGTTGTGGGTCCACAAGAAGCCTCTCACAATCTAATAAGAAACACAAAGACCTCTCAAAAATATAAAAGGAGACTAATAAAACAATCCTCATCATTTACCCTACCTCTAGTATGCAGATCAAGTATATTAGAAGGAAAATAATAGTAACACAGGATTCACATATGGAAACAGAATGAAAATGACAAGTTAATTTTATGTTTTGAATGATAGTTTTTGCATTACTGTCAAATAAATATGAAATAAGGCTATTATGGGTTTTAATACATTGATAATAATCATAACTGAGAGGTGAGACAAGTATTGTGTTACACGTGCTGTGGTTTTACATTCACTATCTCATTTAATCTATACAACTACCACTTGCCAGGGTCCTGCCCCAGCAAAATCCAGGGAGTCCTGAAGGAAGAGTAGCATCAGTGAAAGAAGCAAGACAAAACACCGTGGTGGTTGCAACCTCAAGCAGTCTTCAGAAAGATCTTCTTCTCCTTGTGGAGCCTTTAATCTTAAATACACTTTTTTAGATGGTTAACCGGTGGCCTTACGGCCTGATTTTCCTGATTTACATATTTTCCTTATGAGTTACACAACCTTTGAGCATGCATTCTACTCCTACATGGAACATAGACCATGCTTTTATTTTTGCTTTTCCTTTTGATCTTTTACTAAGCTAATGATTAAACTTTTAATCTGCTAAAGAGTTTCTTTGTTCCTTGGTCGAGGGACACCAATGCTTGAACCTTTGTAACCTCTGACTAAAGGGCAGACTCTCCGTTTACATTAACTACATGCTTTCCATTTTCATCATATATTCCTGTAAATGGCAAAGGAGGGTCTGTCGGTGAGGGGAATGTATTCTTATTAGTTTTTCTGCCCCTAGGAGGGGACCATTGTCTTCCTTTGATTAAATAAGCTACACATGGTGGGCCTTGCACTGTTGGCACAACAATTCTTTTCCTATAATTAGGCTTACGCATAGGTTACGCTTTTGGATCGGGAGACCTAGTAGAAAATGTCAACTGTGGAGCAAAGAGTTCTTGTAATCTAAGCTTTTCCCAAACATCCTGCTCTGGAACTATTTATTTGTGTTTACTTATATTCTTGGTAATGTGAGTCTTAAAACAAATCTCAGGACCTCTTTTGGTCATATTCTTAGTCTCATTCTGGGAAATTTCCCATACATAGCAACAACATATGTTTTAGTTTGGATTGACATGATTCCTGTTAACCACATTAATATTCCCAGGATCAGAGCAGCCATAGCACCCCACGGTTTTGGTTTCCACCCTGCCACAACATCTCCCATGCTATGACCCTGTTAGGGAGTGGGGGCAGGAACGCCTTCACCAACCACTGTCCTTGACGAGGAAAATGGAGCATCCCAAAACAGCTCACTTCATGTCAGTTATTAAAGGAAAGAGCCAAGCCTTCAACCCAGTAAAACAGCCCAGAACATACATACCATCAACACTTCCGTTATGCTTTTTGTGTTAGACAAATTCCAGGGTGAACCCCAGTGATTGCTCATCTCTGGCGTAGATGTCCCTGCATGATCTCTCCATTTAAGGGTAGGCTCAAGTGTATGACTTGCTGGTGTCCAGCAGGGCACAGTAAGTACGATACAATATTCTTTCTGTGGTTAAACTACTCAGGATTGCAACTTGAGTCCTAACAACTGTTTCCATTGGCTTCAGATTGCTCATGATTGGATGAAGCAAGTTGTCATCTTCAAGAGAGCTGTGTGGAAAGGAACTGAGCAGGTCAATAACCAATGAAGAATTCCACCTTAGTTCCAAGAGCCCACAAGGAGCTCAGATCCTCCCTCCCGAAGCCAGTAAAGAAATGAATATCACCAAGTCATATACTTCTGAAAGCAGATTCTTTCCTAATTAAGCCTTCAGATAAAGCTTCACCCCGATACACCTCCTTATCCTAAACTTGAGAAGAGACCTTAAGCAGAAGACCCAAGGAAGCCACACTCATTTTCTGACCTACAGAAACTATGAGATAATAAATATGTGTTTCAGAAGACTCTTGAATTCATAGTAACTTATTATGCAGCAACAGACAGCTAGTACATTGCTCTAGAGAATCCAGAGCTATTTTTGCAGGCTTCTTCTTTTACAGATTCCATGTTTTGGGAACACTCACTAAAATAGGACCTCCCTTCCTTATACCTGACCTTTTTCAGTGCAAGGAACAATCCCCAAGCTAGTGAGCTAGATATTTCAAATCTTGACATCTACAACGTGAAAATTTTTGTCTATTCTTCTGGACTTCTGAATAATTGCTTCAAATTTGGCAAAATTTCTGCCATTTAAGACATTCCAATTGATCATTTTCAGAGATAGTTTAGTGTCATGGAAAATGTCAGATTTCAGAAGAATATATGTGAAAGTTTGAGTCTTCTCCCTATCATTTACCTGTAGTGTGTTGGTTACCTTATTCAACAGATCAGTGCAAAGTGTGATGCTAATTAAAATATAATATGTTTATATTATTACATTCTAATACACACCTCTTTTGCTATATAGGGGGTTATCAAGTAAGATTAGCTATTATTGAGTCTATACTTGTTATTACACAACTTTTAAAACTGTGTTTCAATAGGCTGAACACCCTCAGCTATTGATATACTCTTCAAATAACTTATTTATGTTTCTCTGTCTTAAATTTCATTCACCCAGAGATTGAAACTGGATTTTTTGAAACAAATTATTTTCAGCATTCACTATATTAACACACAAGCTGGTACACTTCCAGGCTCCCCCCTTGCTGGCCCACCTCATATTTAAACCATAAAACCCTATGACACTGAGCTATTATATTTATTAATGATTTCCCTTAGGGGAAAATCTGAAGCTTGGATTCAGGGTTAGATTCTGGATTAGAATCCAGATCTCATCTCAGAGTAGAATATTTTTAGTGCTCTCCTCACCAGCATTTTACTTTTTTGTACTAAGACATTTATTACATCATAAAAAATTTCTATCATTGTCATTGTTTTCCATAGGTACATGCTCCTGTGGGCAGTTCTTTCATCCATCCCCAGGTGCTTACACTCCATTGTCCCAATTGACTCTCCAAACTAATCCACCAATTAATAAAAGAGGAAGAATTAGAAGAGGTAGCCCCTGGCTGGTGGAAATGGGCAGGGATAGGGAAGCAGAGTGCCCAGTGGCTGGGCTTGGCTCTCAATAGTGGATCTGGGCATGGTGGGTGCTACAGGGTTGGCATAGCAGTGCCTACTCAGAGCTTCCAGGCTGGAAGTTGAGACTACAAGTGATGCCTTTCAGTTTGGACCCTCAGGATTGGAGAGCAGAAGAGGAAGAGGGTCCCATCTTTAGGAAGTCACTCTTCGTGACTTTGGGAGCCCTTAGAAGTGTAAGCCTAAAGATGCACATGGAAGGCACAATTTAAATGGGCCTCAAGGTTTCTTCTGCCTGGTATATAATTTTGTACACTCCCTTGAATGGAGGAAGGAACTATGAATATGATGAATATCCATCTTGGGATTATGTTACTTTATATAGGTGAATTATGTTTCAAGGGTGTAATTAAACCCTATTGATTGATTTTAATGTAGTTAAAAGGGATATTATCCTTGGTGGGTCTGACCAAATCAATGGAAACCTGAAAAAGAGTATCCAAAGCTCTTAGATGGAAGACAGCTGATAGATTTTAGAAGAGATGTGGTTTTGCTGATCTAAAAGAACAAAGTGGTCATCACGGGAAAGTTCGTGTATAGGGAATGGTGATTCACCTTTGGGAGCTCAGGGTTTCAAATCTACAAGAAAAATATTATTAAAATCGCTGCATTGGGCCAGCAAGGGGGGAGCCTGGAAGGGT